>NC_065596.1:55076213-55758490 GCF_024542745.1 Macaca thibetana thibetana
GGATCCATTTCCCAGAGATACATCTATCTTTTGATGCAGTAGATTTGAAAACCTCATTTGGTATGATCTATGATAGGACATTTGTGAGCCCATTGTGGTTTATGGTGAAAAACAAAATATCCCCAGGTTAAAAACAAGAAAGGAGCTATATGTGAAACTCCACTGTGATGTGTGGATTCATCTCACAGAGATAAACCTTTCTTATGATTCAGCATTTGTCTCATAGATTTTGATACAACAGGTTGGAAACTCTTTTTTGCAGAATCTGCAAAGGGATATTTGAGAACCCATTGTGGCCTATGAAATGGAATATACCCAGATAAAAACTGGAAAGAAGCTATCTGTGAAACTGCTTTGTGATATGTGGATTCATCTTACAGAGCTAAACTTTCTTTTAATTCGGCAGGATGGAAACCCTCTTTTTTGTAGAATCTGTGCAGAGACAATTGACAGTCCATGAGGCCTGAGGAAAAAAAACGAATATCCCAAGATTAAAAACTAGAAAGAAGATATTTGTGAAACTGCTTTGTGCTGTGTGGATTCATCTCACAGAGTTAAACCTTTTTCTATTGATTAATCCTTTTTCTTTTGAAAATACTTTTATTTTGTAGAATCTGTGAGGGAATATTTGGGAGCCAACAGGTTGGAAACACTCTTTTTGAAGTACCCACGAGGGAACATTAGGGAGCCCATTGAAACCTATTGGGAAACACCAATTATCCCCAGCTAAAAACTAGATAGAAGCATTCTGTAAAACCGGTTTTTTAAGTGTTGATTTATCTCATAGAGTTAGACCTTTCTTTTGATTCAGAAGCTTGGAAACACTCTTTTTATAGAATCTGTAAAGAAATATTTCAAAGCTGATTGAGGTATATGGGGAAAACAAAATGGCCTTAGATAAAGAGTAGGAAGATGCCATCTGTGAAACTACTTTGTGATGTGTTGTTTCATCTCACAGTGTTAAACTTTTCTTTTGATTAAGCAGGTTGGAAAAACGTTTTTTGTAGACTCTGCGAGGAGACATTTGGGAGCCCATTGAGTCCTAAGGGGAAAAATGAAATATCCCCAGATAAAAACAGGAATAAGCTATCTGTGAAACTGCTTTGAGATATGTGGATTCCTCTCACAAATTTAAACCTTTCCTTTGATTCAATGGGCTTGATACACTGTTTCTGTAGAATCTGCAAAAGCACATTTGAGAGCTCTTTGTGTCCTGTGCAGAAAAACTGAATATCTGCAGATAAAAACTAGAAGGAAGCTATCTGTTAAACTGCTTTGTGATGTGTGGCTTCACAGAGTTAAAACTCTCTTTTGATTCAGCAGGTGGGAGACACTGTTTTTGTAGAATCTGCGAAGGGACATTTGAGAGCCCATTCAGGCCTATGGAAAACAACAGAATATACCCCGATAAAAACTAGAAAGAAGCTGTCTGTGAAACTGCATTGTGATGTGTGGATTCACCCATTGGAGTTAAACATTTATTTTGATTCAGCAGTTTCAAAATACTCTTTCTGCAGAATATAAGAAGGAATCTTTGGGTGCTTATTGAGACCTTTGGGGAAAATCCGAATATCCCCAGATAAAAACTAGAAAGAAGCTATCTGTGAAATTGCTTTTGATGTGTGGATTTGTCTCACAGAGTTAAACGTTTCCCTTGATTCAACAGGTTGGAAACACTCTTTGTAAATCTGTGAAGGGATATTTGGGATCCTATTGAGGCTCAAGAGGGAAGACCGAATATCCCATGATAAAAACTAGAAAGAAGCGATCTGTAAAACTGCTTTGTGATTTGTGGGTTCATCTTATAGAGACAAACATTTCTTTTAATACAGCAAGTTGCAAAAACTCATTTTGTGGAATCAGCATATGGATATTTGAGAACCCAATGTGGTCTATGGGGAAAAACTGAATATCTTCAGATATTAGCTACAAAGAAGTTATCTGAGAAACTGCTTTATGATGTGTGGATTCATCTCTCAGTGTTAAAACTTTCTTTTGAATTTGCAGTTTGGAAACACTTTTATTTTATTAACAGCAAAGGAACATTTTGAAACCCATTGATGTCTACGAAAAAAAAAAAAATCAATATCTCCAGATAAAAACCCCAAAGAATCCTTGTTTGAAACTCCTTTGTGACTGGGGGATCCATTCTTCAGTGGTAAACCTTGTTTTCATTCAGCAGGTTGGAAAAGCTCTTTTTTAAGAATCTGTTAGGGACATTTGGGAGCCCATTGAGGCCTATGGGAAAAACAGAATCTCCCCAGATAAAAACTAGAAAGAAGCTATCTGTGAAACTGCTTGGTTACGTCTGGATTCATCTCACAGAGTTAAACTTTTCTTTTGAGTCAGCAGGTTGGAAACACTGTTTTTGTGAAATCTGCAAAAGGACATTCGGAGCCCATTGAGGCCTATGGGAAAACACAGAATATCCTCAAATAAAAACGAGAAAGATCCTATCCATGAAACTGCTTTGTGATGTGTGGATTCATCTCACAAAGTAAATCTTTATTTTGATACAGCAGCTTGGAACCACACTTTTTGTAGAATCTGTGAAGAGGCATTTGGGAGTCCTTTAAGAGGCATTTGAGAGTCCTTTAGGCCTATAAGGAAAAACAAAATATCCCTAGATAAAAACTAGAAGGAGTCTATCTGTGGAACTGCTTTGTGATGTGTGGATTCATCTGACAGAGTTAAACCTTTCTTTTGATTCAGCAGGTTGGAAACACTCTTTTTGTGGAATCTGTGAAAGGACTTTTCAAACTCCATTGAAGCCTATGGGGAAAACAAAATATCCCGAGATAAAAACTAGAAAGATGCTCTCTGTGAAACTGCTTTGTGATGTGTGGATTCATCTCACAGAGTTAAACCTTTCTTTTGATTCAGCAGGTTGAAAACACTATTTTTGTAGAATCTGTGAAGAGACATTTGAAAGCATATTGAAGCGTATGTGGAGAAACTAATTATCGCTAGATTAAACCTGGAATGAAACTATCTGTGAGGCTTCTTGGAATGTGTCGGTTCATCTGACAGACTTTAAACTTTATTTTGATTCATCAGGTTATTAACGCTTTCTTTGTAAAATCTGCAAATGAACGTTTCACCCAATGGGTGAAAACATTTGAAAGCATATTGAAGCGTATGTGGAGAAACTAATTATCGCTAGATTAAACCTGGAATGAAACGATCTGTGAGGCTTCTTGGAATGTGTCGGTTCATCTGACAGACTTTAAACTTTATTTTGATTCATCAGGTTATTAACGCTTTCTTTGTAAAATCTGCAAATGAACGTTTGGGATCCCATTGAGAATTGTAGGGAAATACCGAATATCCACTGACAAAGAGTAGAAAAAAGCTATCTGTGAACATGTTTTGTGATGTGTGGATTCATCTCACAGAGTTAAAAGTTTTTTTTTATTCAGAAGGTTTGAAACATTCTTTTTGTACAATCTGTGTAGGGACATTTGACAGTCCATTGAGGTCTATGAGAAAAAACCGAAACTCCCAGAATGAAATCTAGAAAGAAGCTATCTATGAAGCTGCTTTCTGATGTTTCAATTCATCTCACAGTGTTAAACCAGTCTTTTGATTCAGCAGGGTGGAAACACTCTTTTATAGAATCTGCAAATGGACATTTTAGATTTCACTGAGGCCTATGAGAAAAAAAAATAATATCCCCAGAAAAAAACTTTCAAGAAGTTATCTGTGAATCTGTTTTGTGATATGCCAATTCATCTCGCAGAGTTAAACCTTTTTGTAATTCAGCAGGTTGAAAACAGTCTTTTTGCAGAATCTACAAAGAAACCCTTGGGAGCCAATCAAGGTCTATGGGTGAAAACTGAATATCCCCAGAGAAAAACCAGAAACAAGCTATCTGTGAAACAGCTTTGTAATGTGTGGCTTCATCTCAGAGAGTTAAGACTTTCTTTTGATTCAGCAGGTTAGAAACACTCTTTTTGTAGAATCAACGAATGGACGTTGGATGGACCATTGAGTCCTAGGGGGGAAAACTGAATATCCCTAGATAAAATCTAGAAAGAAGCTCTCTGTAAAGCTGCTTTGTGATGTGTGAATTCATCTCATTGAGGTAAACCTTTCTTTTGATTCAGCAGTTTGGAAACACTGCTTTTGTAGAATATGCAAAGAGACATTTAAGAGCCCATTGAGGCCTACTTGGAAATACAGAATATCCTGAGATAAAAACTAGAAGGAAGTGCTCTGTGAAACTGTTTGTGATGTGCAGATTAATCTCACAGAATTAAACCTTACTTTTGCTTCAGTAGGTAGGAAACACTACCTTTGTAGGATCTGCAAAGAGACATTTGGGAGTCCACTGAGGCACATAAGGAAAATCAGAATATTCAAAGATAAAAGCTGGAGAGAACCTATCTTTGAAACTTCTTTGTGATGTTTGGATTAAGCTCACAGAGTTAAACCTTTGTATTAATTCAGCAGGTTGGAAACCCTCCTTTTATAGAATCTGCAAAGGGATTTTTCAAGGCAATTGAGACCTGTAAGGAAAATCAGAATAGCAAAAGATAAAAACTAGAAAAAACTGTCTGTGAAAATGGTTTGTGATGTGTGGATTCATCTCACAGAGTGTAAGCTTCCTTTGGAATCGGCAGGTTGGAAACACTTTTTTTTATAATCAGTGAAGGGGCTTTTGAAAGCCTTTTGTGGCCTATGGGGAAAATATGAATCTACTCAGATAAAAACTAGAAATAAGCTATCTGTGAAAGTGGTTTTGGTGTGGGTGTTCGTATCGCAGACTCAAACATTTCTCTTGATTCAGCAGGTTGGAAACATTCTTTTTGTAGAATCTGCAAAGGGACATAAGGGATCCCATTGAACCCAAAGGGGGATGACTAAATTTTGCATGATAAAAACTAGACAGAAGCTGTCTGTGAAACTCCTTTGTGATGTTGAATTCATCACACAGAGTTTTACCTTTCCTATGATTCAGCAGGTTGGAGACAGTCTTTTTGTAGAATCTCAGAAGGGATAGTGGGCAGACTGTTGAGACCTATTGGGAAATAGAACATATCCCCAGATAAAAGCTAGAAAGAAGTTGTCTGTGAAACTGAATTGCCATGTGTGGATTCATCTCAGAGAGTTAAAACTTTATTTTGATTCATCAGGTTGGAAACACTCTTCCTGTAGAATCTGCAAAAGAACATTTGAGAGCTCTTTGTGGACTATGGGGAAAAATTTGAATATCCCCAGATAAAAACTAGAATGAAGCTATCTGTGAAACCACTTTGTGATGTTCGGATTTATCTCATACAGGTAAACCTTTCTTTTGATTCAGCAGGTTGGATACAATCTTTTTGTAGAATCCATGAATGGACTTTTGGGAGTCCATTGAGGCCTACAGGGAAAAAACAAATATTCCCAGATAAAAATTAGAAAGAAGCTTTCTGTGAAACCGATTTTTGATGTGTTTATTCATCTCACAGAGTTAAACCTTATTTTGATTCAGCAGGTTGGAAACATGCTTTTTGTAGACTCTGTGAAGAGATTTTCGGGATCCCATTCAGGCCTAAGGGGAAAACCTGAATATCCCCAGACAAAAACTATAAAAAAGCTCTCAGTGAAACTACTTTGTGATGTGTGGATTCATGTTACAGAATTAAAACTTTCTTTTCATTAAGCTGCTTGGAAAAACTCTGTTTGTAGAATCTGTGAAGGCACATTTGGGAGAACGTTGAGGCCTATGGGGAAAAGCTGAATATCCCCAGATAAAAAGGAGAAGGAAGTTATCTGTGAAACTGTTTTGGCATGTGTGGATTCATCTTACACAGTTCAACCTTTCCTTTTTAACATCAAGTTGGACACACAATTTTTTTAGAATCTGAGAAGGGACATTTGGGAGCCCATTGAGGCCCATGGGGAAATGCCAAATATCCCCAGCTAAAAATTACAAAGAAGCTATTTGTGAAATTACTTTGTGATGTTTGGGATTCATCCAACTGAGGTAAGCATTTCTTTCAATTCAGCAGTTTGGAAAGAGTCTTTTTGTGGAAACTACAAAGGGACATTTGAGAGCCCAATGAGGAATATGGGGAAATACTGATTATCCCCAGATGAAAACTAGAAAGAAACTCCCATTGAAGCCTATGACTAAAAACTGAATATTCCCAGGTAAAAAGAAGAAATAAGCTATCTATGAAACTGCTTTGTTGTCTGTGGATTAATCTAACAGAGTTAAACTTTTATTTTGATTCAGGAGGTTGTAAAAACTCTTTTGGTCTAATCTGTCAAGTGACATTTGAGAGCCCTTTAAAGCCTATAGGGAGAGGTAGAATATCCCCAGATAAAAACGAGAAAGGAGTTATCTGTGAAACTGCTTTTTAATGTGTGGATTCATCTCACAGAGTTAAACCCTTCTTTTGATTCACCAGGTTGGAAACACTCTTTTTAAAATCTGCGAAGGGACATTTGGGAACCTAATGAAGTCAATGCTGAAAAAGAGAATATCCCCAGATGAAAACTAGAAAGAAGCTATCCGTGAAACTGATTTTTGGTGTGCTGTATCACCTCACAGAGTTAAAGCTTTCTTTTGATTCAGCAGGTTGGAATCACTCTGTTTGTAGAGTCTGCATACGGACATTTGGGAAATCATTGAGGCGGCCTGGGGGGTAAAACTGAATATCCCTAGATACAAACAAGAAAGAAGCTCTCTGTGAAACACTGCTTTGTGATGTGTGGATTCATCTCACACATTCAACCTTTCTTTTGGTTCAGAAGGTTGGATCCACTCTTTTTTTAGAATCTGTGAAGGGACCTTCAGGAGCCCATTGAGGTCTATGGGAAAAAACAGAATATCCCAAGATAAATACTAGAAAGAAGCTATCAGTGAAACTGCTTTGTGATGTGTAAGATTCATCTCAGAGATTTAAACCTTTCTATTGATTCAGCAGTTTGGAAACACTCTTTTTGTAGAATCTGTGAAGGGTCATTTAGGGGTCCATTGAGGCCTTTGGGAAAAAAGCAGAATATCCCAATATAAAAACTCGAAAGAAGCTATCTGTGAATCAGCTTGGTGATGTCTTAGTTCGTTTCACAGAGTTAAACCTTTTTCTTGATTCACCATTTTGGAAGCACTCTTTTTGTAGAATCTGGGAAGGAACATTTGGGAGTCGATTGAGGCATATGGGGGAAAAAACGAGTATCCCGAAAGAAACACTAGAAACAAGCTATCTGTGAAACTGCTTTGTGATGCATGTATTCATTTCAAAGAGTTAAACCATAGCTTTGATTCAGCAGGTTGGAAACACTTTTCTTGTAGGATCTGTGAAGGGATATTGAAGAGCCCATTGAGGCCTATTGGGAAAAAAACAAAAGTCTGCAGGTAAAATCTAGAAAAATACTCTCTGTGAAACAGCCTTGTGATGTGTGGATTTATCTAACTGGATTAAAGCTTTCTTTTGGTTCAGCAGTTTGGAAACACTCTTTTTGTAGAAACTCAAAGGGACATTTTGGACCCCATTATTGAATATGGGAAAATACTGAATATTCCCAGATAAAAACTAGAAAGAATCTGTGAATCTGCTTGAAGATGTGTTGATTCACCTCACAGAGTTAAAAGTTTTGATTCAGCTGGTTGGAAACTCTGTTTTTGTATAACAGGTAAAGTGACATTTGGGAGACCTTTGAGGCCTATGAAAAAAAAACTAATATCCCCAGTTAAAAACTAGACAGAAGTAATAGCTGAAACTGCTTGGTGACAAGTGGATTCATCTAACAGATTTCAGCATTTTCAGAATTTCTTTCTATTCTGCAGGTTGACAACCATCTTTTTGTAGAATCTGTGAAGGGACATTTGGGAGTCCATTGAAGCCTACAGGAAAAACTGAATATCTCCAGATAAAAAGTGGAAAAAAGCTATCTGTGAAACTGCTTGGCCATGGGTGGATTCATCTCACCAAATTAAACCTTTATTTTGATTCAGCAGTCAGGAAACACTTTTTGTGTAGAATCTGTGAAGGGACATTTGGGAGACAACTGAGGCCTAAAAGTAAATGGTGACTATCACCATATAAAAACTAGAAAGGAGCTATGTGTAAACCTGCTTTGTGTTGTGGATATTCACCTCACAGATTTAAACTTTTCTTTTGATTCAGCAGTCTGGTAACACTCTTTCTGTAGAATCTGTGAGGGGACATTTTGGAGTCAATTGATGCCTATGGGGAAAGAGCAAATATACCCTGGTAAAAACTAAACATTGTGGAGAAACTTTTGGGAGTACATTGAGGCCTATAAGTAAAAAATGAGTATCACCAGGAAAAATCTAGAAAGAAACTGTCTGTGAAACAGTTTGGTGTTTTGTAGATTCATCTCAGAGAGGTAAACCTTCCTTTTGATTCAGCAGGTTGGAAAACCTCTTTTTGAAACATCTGCAAAGGGACATTTGAAAGCCCATTGAATCTGATGGGGAAAATTCAAATATCCCCAGATAAAAACTAGAAAGAAGATACTGTGAAACTTCTTGGTGATGTGTGGATTCATCTCACAAAGTTAAATTTTTCTTTTTATTCAAAAGGTTGGAAACACTCTTTTTGTAGAATCTGCAAGTGGACATTATGAAGCCCATTGAAGACTAAGAGAAAAACAGACTATCCCCAGATAAATACTATAAAGAAGCTATCTGTGAAACTGCTTGGTTATATGTGGATTCATTTCACAAGGTTAAACCATTCTTTTATCTCAGCAGGTTGAAAATACTCTTTTGTAGAATCTTTGAAGAAACACTTGGGAGTCCATTGAAACCTATGGGGGAAAACTGAATATCCCCAGGTAAAAAGTAGAAAGAAGCTATCTGTGAAACTGCTTCATGATATGTGGACTCATCTCACAGAGTTAAACCTTTCTATTGATTCAACAGGTTGGAAACACTCTTTTTGTAGAATCTGCTAAGAAACATTTGGGAGCCCATTAAGGCCTATGAGCAAAAATTGATTATCCCAAAATAAAATCTAGAAAGAAGCTATGTGTGAAACTGCTTGCTTATTTTTGGATTCTTCTCTCAGAGTTAAACATTTCTTTTGATTGAACAGGTTGGAAACACTCTTTTGGTAGAATCAGCAAAGGCACATTTGGGAGCCCACTGACTCTTATGGGGAAAAACAGAATATTCCCAGATAAAACCTAGAAAGAAGTTATCTGCTAAACTGCTTGTTGACGTGTGGATTCATCTCACAGAGTTAAAACTTTCTTTTGATTCAACAGCTTGGAAACAGTGTTGTTGTATCTACGAAGGGACATCTCGGAGTCCATTGAGGCTTATGAGGTAAGACCAAATATCCCCAGATAAAAACTAGAAAGGAGCAATAGCTAAAATTGGTAGTATGTGGATTCAACTCACAAAGGTAAACCATTCTTTGGATTCAGCAGGTTAGAAACAGTCTTTATGTAGAATCTGTGAGGGGACGTTTAGAGTCCATAGAGGCCCATCGGAAAACACAAAGTATCCACAGATCAAAACTAGAAAGAAGCTATCTGTGAAACTTCTTGGTGGTATGTCAATTCATTTCACAGAGTTAAACCTTTGTTTTTATTCAGCACAGTGGAAACACTGTCTTTGTAGAATCTGCAAAGGGACATTTGGGAGCCCTTTGAGGCCTACGGGGAAAAAACATAATATTCATAAATAAAAATGGGAAAGAAGCTATCTGTGAAAGTGTTTGGTGATGTGTGGATTCATCTCACATAGTTCAACCTTTCTTTTTATTCAGCAGGTTAGAACCACTCTTTTAGTTGAATCTGAGAAGGGACATTTGGAACCACTGTGAATCATATGGGGAAAAAAGGAATATGCCCAGATAAAAACTAGAAAAACTCTTGTCTGTGAAACTACTTGGTGATGGGGGGATTCATCTCACAGTGTTAAATCTTTTTTTTTGATTAAGCATGTTGGAAATACTCTTTTAGTGCAACCAAAATCTGTGAAGAAACATTTGTGAGCCCATAGATGACTACAGGCCAAAAATTATTACCCCCTGATAAAAATTAGAAAGAAGCTATTTGTGAAACTGCTTGGTGATGTGTGAATTCTTCCCACGGATTTAAATGTTTCTTTTGATTCAGCAAGTTGGAAACACTATTTTTGTAGACTCTGTGAAGGGACATTTGATAGCCTTTTTATGCCTATGAGGTAAAACTGAATATCCCCAGATGAAAGCTAGAAAGAAGCAATCTGTGAAACTGCTTTGTGGTGTGTGGATTAATCTCACAGAGTTAAACCTTGATTTTGATTCAGCATATTGGAAACATTCTCTTTGTAGAATCTGAGAAGTGACATTTGGGAGTTCACTGAACCTAGGGGAAAAAATCCGAGAACTACCAGATACAAACTAGAAAGAAGCTATCTGTGAAATAGCTTGGTGATGTGTGGATTCACCTCACCGAGTTAAACTTTTGTTTTTATTCCACAGGTTGGAAACAATCTTTTTATAGAATCTGTGAATAGAAATGTGCAATCACATTGAGGTCTAAGGGGAAAAAAAATGAATATCCCTAGACAAAAGCTAGAAAGAAGCCCAGTGTGAAACTGCTTTGAGATGTGAGGATGCATCCAACAGAGTTAAAACTTTATCTGATTCAGCAGGTTGGAAACACTCTTTTTGTATAATTTGTGAAGAAACACTTAGGAGATTATTCAGGCCAATGTGGAAAAATCGAATATCCTGTGTGTGAATTCATCTCACTGAGTTAAACTTTCTTTTAATTTGGCAGGTTGGAAACACTTATTTTTTTTTTTTTGTAGAATCTGTGAAGGGATATATGGGAGCCCATTTGGGCCTATGATGAAAAGAAAATATTCCCAAATAAAAACTAGAGAGAAGTTGTCTGTGAAACTGCTTGGTGATGTGTGGATTCATCTCATCAATATAAAACTTTCTTTTGATTCAGCAGGTTGGAAACACTCTTTGTATAGAATCTGCAAAATGACATTTGGAAACCCATTGAGGCCTATGACAGAAACTGAATATCCCCAGACACAAACTAGAAATAATCTATTTGTGAAACTGCTTGGTTATGTATGGGTTCATCTCACAGAGTTAAACTGATGTTTTAATTTTGCAGGTTGGAAACACACTTTTGTAGAAACTTTGAAGGAACATTTGGGAGCCCGTTGAATCCTATGGGGAAAAACCAAATATCCCCAGGTAAAAAGCAGAAAGAAGCTATCTGTGAAACTACTTCATGAAATGTAGATTCAGCTCACAGAGTTAAACTTTTTTTTTGATTGAGCAAGTTGGAAACACTCTTTTGGTAGAATCAACGAAGGGACATTTTAGGGCCCAGTGATACCTATGGGGAAAAACTGAATATCCCCAGGTAAAACCTAGAAAGAAGCTATCTGTTAAGCTATCTGTTAAACGTGGATTCATCTCACAGAGTTAAAACTTTCTTTTGATTTAGCAGGTTGAAAACAGTGTTGTAGTAGCATCGGCAAAGGGACATTTTGGAGTCCATTGAAACTTGTGGGAAAAAAACAAATATCTCCAGATAAAAACTAGAAAGAAGATATCTGTGAAACTGCTTGGTGATATCTGTTGATTCATTTAACAGAGTTAAAACTTTCTTTTGATTCAGCACGTTGGAAACACTCTTTCTGTTAAGTCTGTGAAGGGACATTTGGGAGCCTTTGAGGCCTATGGGGAAAAAGCTAATATCCACAAAAGAGAGAGAGAGAGAGAGAGAGAGAGAGAGAGAGAGAGAGAGAGAGAAGAAGCTATCTGTGAAACTTCTTGGTGATATGTGGATTCGTCTCACAGACGAATTTGTCTCACAGATTTCAACCTTTCTTTTCCTTCTGCAGGTTGTAAACACTCTTTTTGCAGAATCTGAGAAGGGACATTTGGGAGCTCTTTCTGTCATATAGGGAAAACGAGATTATGCCAAGGTAAAAACTAGAAAAAACTATCTGTGAAACTGTTTGGTAATGTGAAGACTCATCTCACAAAGTTCAAACTTTCTTTTGATTTAGCAGGTTGGAAAAACTGTTTTTGTAGAATATTTCAAGAAGCATGTGGCAGTCCACTGAGGCCTAAGGGGGAAAAGTGAATATCCCCAGAAAAAAAAAAAAAAAAAAAAAAAAAAAAAAAAAAACAAGAAATAAGCTATTTGTGAAACTGCTTAGTGTTATGTGGATTGTTCTCATGGAGTGAGAGGGTTCTTTTGAATCAGCAAGTTGGAAACATGTAGAATCCGCAAAGTGACATTTGATAGCCTATTGATGCCTATGGAGAAAAACTGAATATCCCCTGATGAAAGATAGAAAGAAGCTATCTGTGAAACTGCTTGGTGATGTGTGGATTCATGTCACAATATTACACCTTTCTTGTGATTCAGCAGGTTCGAAACACTCTTTTTGTAGAATCTGCAAAGGGACTTTTCAGAGCCCATTGAGGCCTAAGGAGAAAAACTGAATATCTCTAGACAAAAACTAGACAGGGGCTATCTTTGAAACTGTTTGGCGATGTGTTGATTCATCTCTCAGAGTTAAACCTTGATTTTGATTCAGCATGTTGGAAATATTCTCTTTGTAGGATCTGTAAAGGGACATTTGAGTGTCCATTGAAGCTTAGGGGGAAAAAATGAAAATCCCTTGATACAAACTAGAAAGAACCTATCTGTGAAACAGCTTGCTGATGTGTGGATTCATCTCACAGAGTTAAACCTTTGTTTTGATTCAACAGGTTGTAAACAATCTCTTTGTAGAATCTGCAAATGGACACGGGCAAGCCTATTGAGGTCTAAGGGAATAAACTGAATATTCCCAGACAAAAACTATAAAGAAGTCCAGTGTGACACTGCTTTGAGATATGTAGATGAACCTAATAGAGTTAAAACTTTCTTTTGATGCAGCAGATTGGAAACACTCTTTTTGTATAATTTCTGAGGAAACACTTGCAAGCTTAGTCAGGCAGATGTGGAAAAATGGAATATCCCGAGATAAAAACTATCAAGAAGCTATCTGTGAAACTGATTGGTGATGTGTGGTTTCATCTCACAGACTTAAATCTTTCTTTTGTTTCAGCAGGATGGAAACACTTTCTTTCATAGAAATTGTGAAGGGATATATGGGAGCCCATTAAGGCCTATGATGAAAATCAAATATTCCCAATTTGTAGAATCTGTGAATTGACATTAGAAGGGCTTTGAGACCTAAGGTGAAAAGAGTAATATCATCAGATTAAAACTAGAAAGAAGTTTTATGAGAAACTGCTTTGTGATTTGTGCATTCATCTCACAGAGTTAAACGTTTCTTTTGATTTATCCGTTTGGAAACGCTATTTTGAAAGAGTCTGCAAAGGGATAATTGGCAGTGCTTTGAGGCCTATGGTGAAAAATGAACCATCTTCACATAAAAACTTGAAAGAAGCTTTCTGAGAATCTGCTTTGTGATGTGTCCATTCATCTCACAGAGTTAAACTTTTCTTTTGATTGAGCAAGTTGGGAAAATTGCTTTTTCAGAATCTGCAAAAGGATATTTGGGAGCTCATTGAGGCCTATGGAGAAAAGAGATATCTACAGAGAAAAACTAGAACAAAGCTTTCAAAGAAACTGCCTTGTGATGTGAAGATTTATCTCACTGAGTTAAAGCTTCCTTTTGATTCAGCAGTTTGGAAGCACTGTTTTTCTCAATTCTACAAATGGTCTTTTAGGAGCTCATTGAGGCCAATGGCCACAAAGCAAATATCCTGAGATTAAAACTAGAAGGAAGCTGTCTGAGAGACTGCTTTGAGATGTGTGCATTCACATCTCAGAGTGTAACCTGTCTGTGTATTCAGCAGGTTGGAAACTGTTTTTGTAGAATCTGTGAAGGATTGTTTTGGAACAGATTGAGGTCTATGGTGAAAAAGAAAATATCTTCAGATAAATACTACAAAGAACGTTTCTGAGAAACTGCTTTGTGATGTGTGCATTCATTTCAGAGAATTAAACTTTTATTTTGATCCAGCAGTTTGGAAATTCTGTTTTTGTCCATTCTATGAATGGACATTTGGAAACTCATTGAGGTCAATGGTGAAAAAGGGATTATCCCCAGATAGACACTAGAAGAAAGCTATCTGAGTGGTGGCTTTGTGATCTTTTCATTCATCTCAAAGAGTTAAAACTTTCCTTTCATTTAGCATTCGGAAACAGTTTTTGTAGAATCTGTGAAGGGATATTTGGGAATGCATTGAGGCTTATGGAGAAAAAGAAAATATTTTCAGATAAAAAGTAGAAAGAAGCTTTCTGAGAAACATTCTTGTGATGTGCACATTCATATCACAGAGTTAAACTTTTCTTTTGATTCAAAGGTTTGGAAACCCTGTTTTGGTCCATTCTTCAAATGGACATTTGGGAGCTCATTGAGGCCAATGACCCAAAAGGGAATATCCCTGGATAAAAACTAGAAGGAATCTTTCTGAGAGACTGCTTTGTGATGTGGGCATTCATCTGTTAGAGTTACACCTTTCTTTTCATTCAGCACTTTGGAAACACTGTTTTTGTAGAATCTGCAAAGGGATATTTCTGAGTGCATTGAGGCCTAAAGTGGAAAAGAAAATGACTTCAGAAAGAAACTAGAAAGAGGCTTTCTGAGAAAGTGCTTTGTGATGTGTGCATTCATCTCACAGAGTTAAGCAGTTCTTTTGATTCAGGAGTTTGGAAACACTGCTTTTTTCCTATCTGCAAATGATCATTTTGTAGCTCATTGAGACCAATGTCCAAAAAGAGAATTTACCCAGATACAAACTAGAAGGAAGCTTTGTGAGAAACTGCTTGGTGATGTCTGTATTCATCTCACAGTGTTAAACCTTTCTTTGGATTCAGCAGTTTGTAAACACTATTTTTTCTCCATTCTGCCAATGTACAATTGGGTGCCCTTTAAGTCCAATGGCCAAAAAGCAAATATCCTCTGATTGAAACTAGAAGGAAGGCATCTGAGAAATCTTTTTCAGATGTGTGCAATCATGTCACAGAGTGTAACCTCCCTGTACATTCAGTAGTTTGGAAAGAGTTTTAGAAGAATTTGTGAAGGGATATTTTGGAGCACATTGAGGCCTAAGGTGAAAAAGAAAATATTTTCAGATAAAAACTAGAAGAAGGGTTCTTAGAAACTGCTTTGTGATGTGTGCATTTGTCTCATAGTGTTAAACCCTTCTTTTGATTCAGCAGTTTGGAAACTCTGTTTTTGTCCATTCTGTGAATGGACATTTGGGAGCCCATTGAGGTCAATGGTGAAAAGGGGTTATCCTGGGATAAATGCTGAAAGAAAGCTTTCTGAGAGACCTCCTTTGTGATGTGTGCATTTATCTTGCAGAGTTAAAGCTTTCTTTTCACTCAGCAGTTTGGAAACACTGTTTTTGTAAAATATATGAAGGGATGTTTGGGAACGCATTGAGGCCTATGGTGAAAAACAAAATACTTTCAGTAAAACTACAAAGAAGATTTCTGGGAAACTGCTTTGTGATGTGTGCATCCATTTCACATAGTTATACCATTCCTTTGATTCATCAGTTTGGAAACACAGTTTTTGTCAATTCCGTGAATAGATATTTGGGAGCTCATTTAGGCCAATGGCCAAAAATCCAATATCCCTGGATAAAAATTACAAAGAAGCTTTCCTAGAAACGACTTTGTGATGTGTTCATTCATCTCACAGAATTAAACTTTTGTTTTTATTCAGCAGTTGGAAAAACCGTTTTTGTAGAACCTGTGAAGGATATTTCGGAGCACTTTGAGGCCCATAGTGGAAAAGAAAATATCTTTAGATAAAAACTAGAAAGTAACTTTCTGAGAAAAGGCTTTGTGATGTGAGCATTCGTCTTACAGAGTTAAATCTTTCTTTTGATTCAGCAGTTTGGAAACACTGTTTTTGTGCACTCTTGGAATGGACATTTTTGAGCACATTGAGGCCAATGGACAAGAAATGAATATCCCCAAATAAAAACTACAAGGAAACTATCTGAGAGACTGCTTTGTGATGTGTGCATTCATCTCGCAGAGTTAAACTTTCTTTTGATTCAGCAGTTGGAAACCTGTTTTTGTCTATTCTGTGACTGAACATTCGGGAGCTCACTGATGCTAATCATGAAAAAGCAATTATCCAAAGATAAAATCTAGAAGGAAAATATCTGAGAGACCCCTTTGTCATGTATACATTCATCTCACAGAGCAAAAACTTTCTTTTCATTCAGAAGTTTTGAAACACTGTTTTGGTAGAATCTGCAAAGGGATATTTGGGAGCTCATTGAGGCCTATGGTGAAAATGGAATTATCTCCCGATAAAAACTAGAAAGCAGCTTTCTGAGAAACTGCTTTGTGATGTGAGCATTCACTTCACAGAGTTAAACCTTTCTTTTAATGGAGCAGTTTGGAAATCCTGTTGTTGTAGGATCTGTGAATGGATATTGGGGAGTGCTTTAAGGCTTGTGTTGAAAAGATAAATGTCACCAGATAAAATCTAGAAAGAAGCTTTCTGAGACACTGCTTTGTGATGTTTGCATTCATCTCACAGAGTGAAACATTTCTTTTGATTGAACCATTTGAAAACACTGTTTTTGTAGAATCTGTGAAGGGATATTTGGGAGCGCAGTGAGGCCTTTTGTGAAAAAGGAAATATCCTCTGATAAAAACTAGAAAGAAAGTTTTCTGAGAAACTACTTTGTGATGTGTGTATTCATCTCACAGATTTAAAACTTTCTTTTCTTTTTTTTCTTTTCTTTTTTTTTAATTATCCTTTATGTTCTAGGGTACATGTGCACAATGTACAGGTTTGTTACATACATATACATGTGCCATGTTGGTGTGCTGTACCCATTAACTAGTCATTTACATTAGGTATACCTCAGTTTGGAAATGCAGGTTTTGTAGAATCCGTGAAGGGATATTTGGGAGCTCATTGAGTCCTATAGTGAATGAGGAAATGTCTTCAGATGAAAACTAGAAAGAAGCAGTTTGAGCAGTTTGGAAACACCGTTTTTGTAGAATCTGAGAAGAGATATTTGGGAATGCAATGAGTTTTATGGTGAAGAAGGAAATATCTTCAGATAAAAATTAGAAAGAAGCTTTCTTAGAAACTGCTTGGGATGTGTGCATTCATCTCACAAAGTTCAACCATTCTTTTGATTGAGTGTTTGGAAACACTCTTTCTATAGACTCTGTGATGGGATATTTAGGAACGCATTGGGGCCTATGGTGAAAAGAAATCTGGCTTCAGATAAAAACTAGAAAGAAGCTTTCTGAGAAACTGCTTTGTGATGAGTGCATTCAGCATTCATTTCACAGAGTTAAACCTCCCCTTTGACTGAGCAGTTTGGAATCACTGTTTTTGTAGAATCTACAAAGTGATATTTTGGTGTGCATTGAGGCTTTTGTTTAAAAGAGAAATGTCTTCAGATAAAAACTAGAAAATAGCTTTCTGAGAAACTGCTTTCTGGTGTGTGCATTCATCTCACAGAGTTAAACCTTTCTTTTGACTTAGCAGTTTGGAAACACTGTTTTTGTACAATCTGAGAATTGATATTCATGAATGCATTAAGGCCAATGGTGAAAAAGGAAATGTCTTCAGATAATACTAGAGAGAAACTTTCTCAGAAACTGCTTTGTGATGTGTGCAATCATCTCACAGAGTTAAACATTTCTTTTGATGGAGAAGGTTGCAAACACTGTTGTTGTAGAATCTGAGAAGAGATATTTGAGAGCTCATTGAGGCCTATGGTTAAAAATGAAATATCTTCAGATAAAAACTAAGAAAGAAGTTTTCTGAGAAACTGCCTGTGATGTATGCATTCATCTCACAGTGTCATGCTTTTCCTTTGATTGAGTAGTTTGGAAACACTGTATTTGTAGAATCTGCACAGGGATATTTGGGAGCACCTTGTGGTCAACAGTTAAAAATGAAACATCTTTAGATAAATGCTAGAAAGAAACTCTGAGAACCTACTTTGTGAATTGGTCATTCATCTCACAGAGTTAAAGATTTCTTTCAATTCACCAGTTTGGAAACACTGTTTGTGTAGACTCTGCGAATTGATATTTGGGAGTGCATTGAGGTATGTGTGAAAAAGGAAACATCTTCAGATAAAAGCCAGAAAAGCTTTCTGAGATACTGCTTTGTGATATGTGCATTCGTCTCACAAAGTTAAACCTTTCTTTTGATGGAGCAGTTTGGAAATATTTTTTTTTTTTTTTGTAGACTCTGCGAATTGATATTTGGGAGTGTATTGAGTCCTATGGTGAAAAGAAAATATCATCAGGTAAAAGGTAGAAAGAAGCTTTGTGAGAAACTCCTTTGTGATGCATGCATTCATCTCACATATTTAAACTTTTCCTTTGATTCAGATGTTTCAACCACTGTTTTATTAGAATCTGCCATGGGATATATGGAAGCACCTTGAGGTCTAAAGTGAAAGAGGAAATATCATCAGATAAAAACTAAAAGCAAGCTTTCTGAGAAACGTCTTTGTGATGTGTACATTCATCTCTCAGAGTAAAATCTTTTATTTAATGGAGGAATTTGGAAACATTACTTTGGTAGAATCTGTGAAAGGATATTTGGGAGCACCCTGAGGACTATGGTGAAAAAGGAAATATCTACAATTAAAAACTAGAAAGAGGCTTTCTGAGAAACTTCTTTGTATTGTGTACATTCATTCATATCACAGAGTTAAAATTTTTCTTTTGATTGAGCAGTTTTGAAACACTGTTTTTTTTTAATCCTTCAAGGGATATTTGGGAGGGCTTTGAGGCCTTTGCTGAAAAAGGAAATATCTTCAGATAAAAACTGGAAAGAAACTTTCTGAGAAACTGTTTTGTGATGTGTACATTCAACTCACAGAGTTGAAAATTTCTTTTGATTGAGCAGTTTGGAAACACTCTTTTTGTGGAATCTGCTAAGGGATATTTGAGAGCACATTGAAGCCTATGGTGAAAAAGGAAGTATCTTTAGATAAAAACATGACAGAAGCTTTCTGAGAAATGGTTTTGTGATGTGTGCATTCATCTCACAGAGTTGAACCTTTCTTTTGATGAAGCAGTTTGGAAACACTGTTTTTGTGGAATCTGTGAAGGGATAATTGGGAGTGCATTCAGGTCTATGGTGAAAAGAAAAAATATCTTCAGATAAAACCTAAAAACAAGCTTTATGAGAAAAAGCTTTGTGATGTGTACATTCATCTCACAGAGTTCAAGTTTTCTTTTGATGGAGCAGGGTTGAAACCATTTTTGTAGAATCTATGAAGGGATATTTGGGAACGCTATGAGGTCTAAAGTGAAAAACAAAATATCTTCAGATAAAAACTAGAAGGAAGCTTTCCGAGAAACTGCTTTGTCATGTGTGCATTCAACTCACAGAGATAAAGCTTTCCTGTAATTGGGCAGTTTGGAAACCCTATTTTTCTGAAATCTGCGAAGGGATATTGGGGAGATCATTGAGGCTTATGGTGAAAGGAGAAATATATTCAAATAAAAACTAGAAGGAAGCTGTCTGAGAAACTGCTATGTGATGAGTGCATTCTTCTCAGAGAGCTAAACCTTTATTTTGTTTGAGCAGTTTGGAAACACTGTCATTTTGGAATCTGCGAAGGGGTATTTTGGAACGAGTTGAGGCCTATAGTGAAAAAGGAAAATCTCCTTATAAAAACTAGAGAACTTTCTAAGAAACTGCTTTGTGATGTGTGCATTCATCTCACAGAGTAAAACATTTCTTTTTATGGAGAAATTTAGAAACACCCTTTTTAAAACCTGTGAAGGAATATTTGGTTTCACATTGAGGTCTGTGTAAAAGAGAAATATCTTCAGATAAAAACTAGAAAGAAACTTTCTGAGAAAGTGATTTGTGAACTCTGCATTCATCTCACAGAGCTAAAATTTTCTTTTGATTTTGCAGTTTTGAAACACTCTTTCGGTGGAATCTACGAACTGATATTTGGGAGCACCTTGAGGACTATGATGAAAAACTAAATATCTTCTTATAAACTAGAAAGAAGATTTCTCAAAAACTGCTTCACAGTGTGTGCATTCACCCCACCGAATTAAACTTTTCTTGATGGAGCAGTCTGGAAACACTGCTTTGGTAGAATCTGTGAAAGGATACTGGGTAGCACCTTTAAGACTATGTTGAAAAAGCAAATATCTTCAGACAAAAACTAGAAAGAGTTTTTCTGGGAAACTTTTTTGTATTGTGCACATTCATCTCACAGAGTTAAAACTTTTCCTTGATTGAGCCATTTCAAAATATTGTTTTTTTGAATCTGCAATGGGATATTTGGGAGCTCATCAAGGCCTTTGTTGAAAAAGGAAATATCTTCAGAAAAGAACAGGAAATAAGCTTTCTGAGGAATTGCTTTGTGATGTGTGCATTCATCTCACAAATTTAAACATCTCTTTTGTTTGAACAGTTTGAAAACACTGTTTTTGTAGAATCTGTGAAGGAATATTTGGGAGCGCTTTGATGCCTGCCGTGAAAAATGTAATATTAGCAAATAAAAACCATGTAGAGGCTTTCTGAGAAGCTGCTTTTTAATGTGAGCATTCATCTCACTGAGTTAAAACCTTCTTTTGCTTGAGCAGGTTGGAAACACTGTTTTTTTAATAATCTGAGAATTGATATTTGGGAACACATTGAGGCCTATGTTGAAGAAGGAAATATTGTCAGATAAAAACTACTGATAAGCTTTCTTAGAAAGTGCTTTATGATGCGTGCATTCATCTCACATAGTTACACATCTGCTTTGATTGAGCAGTTTGGAAACACTGTTTTTGTAGAATCTGCATTAATATATTTGGGAGCACATTGAGGTCTATCGTGAAAAGAGAAATGTGATAAGATAAAAACCAGAAAGAAGCTTTCTGAGAAACTACTTTGTTATGTGTGCATTCATCTCAAAAGGTTAAACCTTTCTTTTGATTGGGCTGTTTGGAAACACTGTTTTTCTAGAATCTGCAAATGGATATTTGAGAGTGCATTGAGGCCTTTGGTGAATAAGGAAATATCTTCAGATAAAAACTAGAAAGAAGCTTTCTGAGAAACTGCTTTGTGATGTGTGTATTCATCTCACACAGTTAAACCTTTTTTGATTGAATAATTTGGAAGCACGGTGTTTGTAGAATCTGCATAGTGATATTTGGGAGAGCTTTGAGGCCTATAGTGAAAAGAGAAATTTCTGCAAAGAGAAGAAGTAGAACAATGCTTTCTGAGAAACTTCTTTGTGATGTGAGCATTCATCTCACATAGTTAAAACTTTCTTTTTATTGAGTAGCTTGGAAAAAATGTTTTTGGAGAATCTGCAAATTGGTATTTGGGAAGTGATTTGAGGCTATGGTGAAAAGAGTAATATCATCAGTTAAAAACTAAAAAGAAGCTGTCTGAGAGAAACTGCTTTGTGATGTATGCATTTATCTCATGGAGTTAAACCTTTCTTTTGATTGAGCAGTTTGGAAACACTGTTTTTGTAGAATCTGTGAAGGGATATTTGGGAGCACATTGAGGCTTATGGTGAAAAAGGATATATCTTCAGATAAGAAACAGAAAGAAGGTTTCTGAGAAACTATTTTGTGATGTATGCATTCATCCCACAGAGGTAAGCCTTTATTTTGATTCAGCAGGTGGGAAACACTGTTTTTGTACAATGTGAGAATTGAAATTCATGAGCGTATAAAGGCCTATGGTGAAAAAGGAAATACATCAGATAAAAACTACAAAGAAGCTTTCTGAGAAACTGCTTTGTGATGTCTGCAATCGTCTCACAGAGTTAAACATTTCTTTTGATGGAGCAGCTTGCAAACATTGTTTTTGTAGAATATGCGAAGGGATATTTGGGAGCTTATTGAGGCCTATCATGAAAAAGGAAGTATCTTCAGATAAAAACCAGAAAGAAGCTTTCTGAGAAACTGTTTTGTGATGTATGCATTCGTTACACAGAGTTAAACCACTCTTTTTATTGGGCATTTGGGAAACTGTTTTTGTAGAATCTGTGAATGCATATTTGGGATTGCATTGATGCCTATGGTGAAAAAGAAATTATCTTCAAGTAGAAACTAGAAAGAAATTTTCTGAGAAACTGTTTTATGATGTGTGCATTCATCTAATAGAGCTAAACATTTATTTTGATTGATCAGTTTGTTAACACAATTTTTGTAGAAACCGAGAAGTGATATTTGTGACTGCTTAGAGGCCTATGGTGAAAAAGGGAATCTCTTCAGATAAAAACAAGAAAGAAGCTTTCTTAGAAATTGTTTTTTGATGTCTCCATTTATCTCACAGACTTAAACGTTTCTTTTGATGGAGCAGTTTGGAAACACAGTTTTTTTAGAGTCTGCAAAGTGATATTTGGGAGCCCATAGAGGCCTATGGTGAAAAGACAAATATCTTCAGATAAAAACTGGAAAGATGCTTTCGTAGAAACTGCTTTGTGATGAGTGCATTCATGTCACAGAGTTAAAAATTCCCTTTGATTGAGCAGTTTGGAAACAATGTTTTTGTAGAATCTGTGGATGGATATTTTGGTGCCCATTGAGGACTTTGTTGAAAAGAGAATTATCTTCAGATAAAAACTAGAAAATACCTTTCTTAGAAACTGCTTTGTGATGTTTGCATTCATCTCACAGAGTTAAATCTTTCTTTGATTGAGCAGTTTGGACACAATGTTCTGGCACAATCTGCCTTGGCATATTTTTGAGCACCTTTTGGCCCAGGCTGAAGATGAAAATAACTTCAGATAAAAACTAGAAAGAAGCTTACTGAGAAACTGCTTTGTCATGCGTGCTTTCATCAGACAGAGTTAAACATTTCTTTTGATTCAGTAGCTTAGAAACACTGCTTTTGTAGAATATGCGAAAGGATATTTGATAACTCATTGAGGCCTAAGGTGAGAAAGGAAATATCTTCAGACAAAAAGTAGAAAGAAACATTCTGAGAGACTGCTTTGTTAATTGTGCATTCATCTCACAGAGTTAAAGATTTCTTTTGATTCACCATTTTGGACACACTGCTTTTTTAGTATCTGTGAAGGGATATTTCAGCACGCATTGAGGCCTATGGTGAAAAAGGAAATACCTTCAGATAGAAATTAGAAAGAAGCTTTCTGAGAAACTGCTTTGTGATGTGCACATTCATCTTACAGAGATAAACCTTTATTTTGATGCAGCATTTTGGAAACACAGTTTTTGTAGAATCTGTGGATTGATATTTGGGAGTGTTTTGAGGCATATGGTGCAAAACAAAATATCATCAGATAAAAACTAGAAAGAAGTTTTGTGAGAAACTATTTTGTGATGCGTGCATTCTCTTCACAGAGTTAAACCTTTCTTTTTATTCAGCGGTTTTAACCACTGTTTTATTAGATTCTGCCAAGGGATATATAAAAGCACATTGAGGTCTAACATGAAAGAGGAAATATCCTCAGATAAAAACTAGAAACAAGCTTTCTGAGAATCGTCTTTGTGATGTGTACATTCAACTCTCAGAGTCAAAATTTTTTTGGTTGAGCACTATGGAAACACTACTTTAGTATAATCTGTGAAAAGATATTTGAGAACACCTTGAGGACTATGGTGAAAAAGGAAATACCTTAATATAAAAACTAGAATGAAGTTTTCTGAGAACTGCTTTGTGATGTGTGCATTCATCTAACTGAGTTAAATATTTCTTTTGAAGGATCAGTTTGAAAACTGTTTTGGTAGAATCTGCCAAGTGATATTTGTTAGCGCATTGAGGCTTATGGTGAAAAAAGAAATATCTTCCAATACAAACTAGAAAGAGGTTTTCTGAGAAACTCCTTTGTATTGTGTACATTCTTCTCACAGAGTTGAATCTTTCCTTTGATTGAGCAGTTTGGAAACACTGTTTTTTTTGCATCTGCAAAGGGATTTTTGGGAGCGCATTGAGGCCTTCATTGAAAAGGAAGTATCTTCAGATAAAAATTGGAAAGAAGCTTTCTGAGAAACTGTTTTGTGATGTGTGCTTTCAACTCACAGAGTTAAACCTTTCTTTTGATTAAGCAGGTTTGAAACTATTATTGTAGAATCTGTGAAGGGATATTTTGAAGCATATTGTGTCCTAAGGTGAAAAATGAAATATCTTCAGATAAAAACTAGAAGGAAGCTTTCTGAGAAACTGCTTTGTGATGTGTGCATTCATCTCACAGATTTATAGTTTTCCTGTATTTGAGCAGTTTGGAAACACTGTAATTTTAGAATCTGCAAGGGAATATTGAAGAGAGCCTTGAGGCCTACAGTGAAAAGAGAAATATCTTCAGATTAAAACTAGGATGAAGCTTTCTGAGAAACTGCTATGTGATGTGTACATTATTCTAAGAAAAGTAAACCTTTGTTTTGTTTGAGCAGTTTGGAAACACTGTCTTTGTGGAATCTGTGAAGAGATATTTGGGAATGCATTGAGACCTATAGTGAAAAGATAAATATCTTCAGATAAAAACTAGAAAGAAGCTTTATGAGAAACAACTGTGTGATGTGGGCATTCTTCTCACAGAGTTAAACCTTTATTTTCATGGAGCAGTTGGAAAAACTGTTTTTCTAGACTCTGTAAAGGGATATTTGGGAGTGCCCTGAGGCCTATGGTGAAAAGAGAAATATATTCACAAGAAAACTAGAAAAAAGCTTTCTCTAACCTGCCATGTGATGTATGCATTCTTCTAAGAGAGGTAAACATTTCTATTGTTTGAACCGCTTGGAAACACCATCATTGTGTAATCTGTGAAGGGATATTTGGGAACACAATGAAGCCTATGGTGGAAAAGGAAATATCTTCACAAAAAAAGTGTTGAGAAGCTTCTGAGAAACTGCTTTGTGATGTGTGCATTCATATAATAGAGTTAAAGCCTTTGTTTCATGGAGCAGTATGGAAACACTGTTTTTCCAGAATCTGCAAAGGGATATTTGGGAGCACTTTGAGGCCTAAAGTGAAAAAAGAAATATCCTTACATAAAAACTAGAAAGAAGTTTTCTGTAAACTGTCATGTGATGAGTGCATTCTTCTCAGAGTGGTAAAACTTTCTTTTTTTGTGCAGTTTGGAAACACTGTCATTGTGGAATATGCGAAGGGATATTTGGGAATGCAATGAGGCCTATAATGAAATAGGAAATATTTTCACATAAAAAGTGGTAAGAAGCTTTCTGAGAAACTGCTTTGTGATGTGTGCATTCATCTCAGGTGTTAAACCTTTCATTTGATGGAGTAGTTTGGAGAAACTCTTTCTGTAGTATCTGTCAATTGATATTTGGAAGTGCTTTGAGGCTTTTGGAGAAAAGAGAAATATATTCAGATATAAGCTAGAAAGGTTTCTGAGAAACTGCTTTGTGATGAGTGCATTAATCTCATAGAGGTAAAACTTTCTTTTGATGGAGCAGTTTGGAAAAAATGTTTATGTAGAATTTGTGAATTGATATTTGGGAGTGCATTGAGGCCTAAGGAGAAAAGATAAATATCATCATATAAAAAGTAGGAAGAAGCTTTCTGGGAAACTAATGTGTGACGGGTGCGTTCATGTCACAGAGTTGAACCTTTCTTTTGATTGAATAGTTTGAAAACAACGTTTCTGTAGATTCTGCAAAGAGATATTTGGGTGTACATTGAGGCCTATGGTGAAAAGAGAAATACCTTCATACATAAACGTGAAAATAGCTTTCTGAGAAACCGCTTTGTGATGTGTGCGTTCATCTCACAGAGTTACACCTTTCTTTTGATTAAGCAGTTTGGAAACACTGTTTTGGTACAATCTGCGAAGGAATATTATGGTGTGCCTTGTGGCCTATGCTGAAAAGGGAAATATCTTCAAACAAAAGCTAGAAAAAAGCTTTCTGAGAAACTGCTTTGTGATGTGTGCATTCATCTCACAGAGTTAAACCCTTCTTTGGATACAGCAGTTTGGAAAAACTGTGTTTGTACATTCTGAGATTTGAAATTCGGGAGCGTATTAAGGCCTATGGTGAAAAAAGAAATATCTTCAGATAAAAACTAGAAAGAAACATTCTGAGAAACTGCTTTGTGATACTTGCAATCATCTCACAGAGTTAAACATTTCTTTTGATGGAGTAGGTTGCAAACACTGTTTTTGTAGAATATGTGAAGGGATATTTTAGAGCTCATTGAAGCCTATCATGAAAAAGGAAATAACTTCAGATAAAAACTTGAAAATGGCCCTCTGATAAACCCTTTTGTGATGTGTGCATTCAACTCTCAGAGTTAAAACATTCTTTTGATTGGGTTGTTGGGAAACTGTTTTTGTAGTATCTGCAAAGGCATATTTGTGATTGCATTGATGCCTATGGTGAAAAAGGAAATATCGTCAAAGAAAATAGAAAGAAGCATTTTGAGAAATTTGTTTGTGATGTGTGCATCCACCTAACACAGTTAAATATCTATTTTGTTTGGTCAGTATGGCAACACTTTTTGTAGAATATGCGAAGTGATGTTTGTGAACGCTTTGAGGCCTATGGTGAAAGAGGAAATGTCTTCAGATAAAAACGAGAAAGAAGCTTTCTGAGAAACTGCTTTGTGACGTGTACATTCATCTCACAGAGTTAAACATTTCTATTGATGGAGCAGCTTAGAAACACTGTTTTTATAGAGTCTGCAAAGAGATATTTCAGAGCTCATTGAGGCCTGAGGTGAAAAGAGAAATATCATCAGATAAAAACTAGAAAGAAGCTTTCTTAGAAACTGCTTTGTTATGAGTGCATTCATGTTACAGAGCAAAACCTTCCCATTGATTGAGCAGTTTGCAAACACTGTTTTTGTAGAATCTGTGAAGGGATATTTTGGTGCACAATGAGGCCTTTGGTGAACAGAGAAGTATCTTCAGATAAAAACTAGAAAATAGATTTCTGAGAAACTGATTTGTGATGTGCACATTCATCTCACAGAGTTAAAACTTTCTTTTGATTGGCAAGTTTGGACGCAATGTTTTGGTACAATCTGTGATGGGATATTTTGGAGCGCTTTTTGACCTAGTCTGAAAAAGGAAATATCCTCCAAGAAAAACTAGAAAGAAGCTTTCTGAGAAATTTCTTTGTGATGGGTGCATTCACTTCAGAGTTAAACCTTTCCTTTGATTCAGTAGTTTGCAAACAATGTTTTGGTACAGTATGCCATGGGATATTTGGAAGTGCCTTTTGGCCTAGACTGAAAAAGGAAATATCCTCCAACAAAAACTAGAAAGAAGCTCTCTGAGAAACTGCTTTGTGATGTGTGCATTTATTGCACAGAATTAAACCCTCCTTTTGATTCAGCAGTTTGGAAAAACGGTTTTTGTACAATCTGAGAATTGATATTCTGGAGTGCATTAAGACCTATGGTGAAAAAGCAAATGTCTTCAGGTAAAAACTAGAAAGTAGCATTCTGAGAAACAGCTTTGTGATGTGTGCATTCATCTCACAGATTTAATACATGTTTTTTGATTGAGCAGTTTGTAAACACTGTTTAGGTAGAATCTGCAAAGTGATACTTGGGAGTGCCTTGGGGTCTATGGTGAAAAAGTATATATCTTCCGATAAAAACTAGAAAGAAGTTTTCTGAGAAACTACTTTGTGTTGTGTGCATTCATCTCTCAGAGTTATACCTTTCTTTTGATTGAGCAGTTTGCAAACACTGCATTTGTAAAATCTGCAAAGGGATATTTTTGAGTGCCTTGTGGCCAATGGTGAAAAACAAAATATCTTTAGATAAAAACTAGAAGGAAAGTTTCTGAGAACCTTCTTTGTGAATTGTGCATTAATCTCAGAGACTTAAAGATTTCTTTTGATTCACCAGTTTGGAAACACTGTTTTTGTAGAATCTGTGAAGGGACATTTGGGAGTGCATTGAGTCCCATGGAGAAAAAGGAAATATCTTCAGATAAAAACTAGAAAGAAGCTTTCTGAGAAACTGCTTTGTGATGTGCACATTAATCTCACAGAGTCAAATCTTTATTTTGATGGAGCAGTTTGTAAAAACAGTTTTTGTAGAATTTTCAGACTGATATTTGGGAGTGCTTTGAGGCCTATGGTGCAAAAGGAAATATCATCAGATAAAAACTAGAAATAAGCTTTGTGAGAAACTGCTTTGTGATTCTTCTCATAGAGTTAAACCTTTCTTTGGATTCAACAGTTTAACCACTGTTTTATTAGAATCTGCCAAGGGATATATGGAAGCACATTGAGGTCTAACATGAAAAAGGAAATATTTTCAGATAACAACTAGAAATAAGCTTTCTGAGAAACGTCTTTGTGAAGTGTACATTCATCTCTCAGAGTCAAACTTTTCTTTTGATTGAGCACTTTGGGAACACTGCTTTGGTAGAATCTGAGAAAGGATATTTGGGATTGCATTGAGGACTATGGTGAAAAAGGAAATATATTCATATAAAAACAAGAAAGAATCTTTCTGAGAACTGCTTTGTGATGTGTGCAGTCATCTGACAGAGTTAAACCTTACTTTTGATGGAGTAGTTTGGAAAAGGTTTTGGTAGAATCTGCAAAGTGATATTTATTAGTGCATTGAGGCTTATGGTGAACAAAGAAATATCTACAAATAAAAACTAGAAAGAGGCTTTTTGATAAACTTCTTTGTATTGTGTACATTCACCTCATGAAGTTAACACTTTCTTTAGATTGAGCTGAGCAGTTTGGAAACACTGTATTTTTTGAATCTGCAAAGGGATATTTGGGAGCACATTGAGGCCTTCGGTGTAAAAAGGAAATATCTTCAGAAAAAAAATTGAAAGGAGCTTTGTAAGAAACTTCTTTGTAATGTGTGCATTTGTCTCACAGATTTAAAACTTTCTTTTGATTGAGCAGTTTGGAAACACTGTTTAGGAAGGATCCGTGAACTGATGTTTGGGAGCGCCTTGAGACCTATGGTGAAATAGTACACCTTTTCTGATAAAAACTAGAAAGAAGCATTCTGAGAAACTGCTTTTTGATGTGTGCATTAATCTCAAAGAGTTAAACCTTTCTTTTGACGGAAAAATGTGGAAACATTGTTTTTGTAGAATCTGCGAATTGATATTTGGGAATTCATTGAGTCCAAAGGTGATAAAGGAACTATCTTCAGATAAAAACTAGAAAGAAGCTTTCTGAGAAACTGTTTTGTGGTGTGTGCATTCATCTCACAGAATTAAACCTTTCTTTTGATTCAGCAGTTTTAACCACTGTTTTATTAGAATCTGCCAAGGGATATATGGAAGCACATTGAGGTCTAATGTGAAAGAGGAAATATCTTCAGATAACAACTAGAAATAAACTTTCTGAGAAACGTCTTTGTGATGTGTACATTCATCTGTCAGAGTCAAATCTTTCTTTTGATTGAGCACTTTGGAAACTCTGCTTTGGTAGAATCTGAGAAAGGATATTTGGGATTGCATTGAGGACTATGGTGAAAAAAGGAAATATCTTCATATAAAAACTAGAAAGAAGCCTTCTGAGAATTGCTTTGTGATGTGTGCAGTCATCTCACAGAGTTAAACCTTACTTTTGGTGGAGTAGTTTGGAAAATGTTTTGGTAGAATCTGCGAAGTGATATTAGTGCATTGAGGCTTATGGTGAAAAAAGAATTATCTTCAGATAAAAACTAGAAAGAGGCTTTCCATAAACTTCTCTGTACCGTGTACATTCATCTCATAGAGTTAACACTTTATTTTGATTGAGCAGTTTGGAAACACTTTTTGTTTTGTTTTGCTTTTTTTGAATCTGTGACGGGATATTTGAGAGCTCACTGAGGCCTACAGTGAAAAAAGGAAATATCTTCAGATAAAAACTTAAAAGAAGTTTTAGGAGGAACTCCTTTGTGATATGTGCATTTGTCTCACAGAGTTAAAGCATTCTTTTGATTGAGCAGTTAGGAAACACTGTTTAGGTAGAACCCGCAAACTGATATTTGGGAGTGTCTTGAGTCCCAAGGTGAAATAATATATATTTTCTGATAAAAACTAGAAAGAAGCCTTCTGAGAAACTGTTTTTTGATGTGTGCATTCATATCACAGAGTTAAACCTTTATTTTGATGGGAAAATGTGGAAACATTGTTTTTGTAGAATCTACAAATTGATATTTGGGAGTGCATTGAATCCAAAGGTGAAAAAGGAACTATCTTTAGATGAAAACTAGAAAGCTTTCTGAGAAACTGCTTTGTGATGTGTGCATTCATCTCACAGAATTTAACCTTTCTTATGATTTAGTAGTTTGCAAACACTGTTTTTGTAGAATCTGCCAAGAGATATTTGGCAGCACATTGAGGAATATGGTGAGAAAGGGAATATCTTCAGATAATAACTAGAAGGAAACATTCTGAGAAACTGCTTTGTAATGTGTGCATTCATCTCACAGAGTTAAACCTTTCTTTTGATTGATCAGTTTGGAAACACAGTTTTTGTAGAATCTGTCAAGGGATATATGCAAGTGCATTGAGGTCTAAGGTGAAAAAGAAAATATCTTCAGATAAAAACTAGAAACAAGCTTTCTGAGAAACTGCTTTGTGATGTGTGCATTCATCTCACAGAGTTAAAGCTCTCTTTTCATTGAGCAGGGTGGAAAGACTGTGTTTGTAGAATCTGCAAAGGGATATTTGGGAGTGTCTTGAGACCAATGGTGGAAAAGGAAATAACCTCACATAAAAACTAGAAAGAAGCTTTCTGAGAAACTGTTTTGTGATGTGTGCATTCATATCACGTAGTTAAAACTCTCTTTTGATTAAGCAGTTTGGAAAAACTGTTTTTGTAGAATCTGCAAATCAATATTTGGGAGCGCTTTGAGGCCTATTGTGAAAAATGTAATATCATCAGATAAAAACTAGAAAGAAGCATGCTGAGAAGCGGCTTTTTGATGTGAACATTCATCTCATAGTGTTAAGCCCTTCTTTTCCTTGAGAAGTTTGGAAACACCAGTTTTTTAGAATCGGCATATTGATATTTGGGAGCACATTGAGGCCTATTATGAAGAAGGAAATATAATCAGATAAAAGCTACTAATAAGCTTTCCTAGAAATTGCTTTATAATGCATGCATTCTTCTCACAGAGTTACACGTCTCCTTTGATTTAGCAGGTTGGAAACACTGTTTTTGTAGAAACTGTGAAGGAATATTTGGGAGAGCATTGAAGTCTATGGTGAAAAGGGAAATATGAACATATGAAAACCAGAAAGAAGGTTTCTGAGAAACTACTTTGTGATGTGTGCATTTCTCACAAAGGGTTAAACCTTCCTTTTGATTGGGCAGTTTGAAAACACTGTTTTTCTAGAATCTGCAAGGGAATATTGAAGAGAGCCTTGAGGCCTACAGTGAAAAGAGAAATATCTTCAGATAAAAACTAGAAAGAAGCTTTATGAGAAACTGCTTTGTGATGTGTGCATTCGTCTCACAGAGTTAAACCTTTTTTGATTGAATAATTTGGAAGCACTGTTTTCGTAGAATCTGCACAGTGATATTTGGGGGTGCATTGAGGCCTATGATGAAAAGAGAAATTTCTACAAAAGAGAAGAAGTAAAACAACACTTTCAGAGAAACTTCTTTGTGATGTGAGCATTCATCTCAGAGAGTTCAACCTTTCTTTTGAATGAGCAATTTGAAAACAATGTTTTTATAGAATCTGCAAATTGATATTTTGGAAGTGCTTTGAGGCTATGGTGAAAAGAGTAATACCATCAGGTAAAAACTAAGAAGAAGCTTTCTGATAGAAACCGCTTTGAGATATGTGCATTCATCTCACAAAGTTAAACCTTTCTTTTTATTTAGCAGTTTGGAAACACTGTTTTTGTAGAATCTGCTAAGTGATATTTGGGAGCTCATTCAGGTTATGTTGAAAAGATAAAAATATTCAGCTAATAACTACAAAGAAGATGTCTGAGAAACTGCTTTGTGATGTGTGCATTCATCTCATTGAGTTAAAACTTTCTTTTGATTGAGCAGTTTGGAAACCCTGTATTGGTAGAATCTGTGAAGGGATATTTGGGAGTGCATTGAAGCCTGTTGTGAAAAAGGAAATATCTTCAGAGATACTACTTTGTGATGTGAACATTAAACTCACTGATTTAAACTTTTCTTTGATTAAGAAGTTTGGAAACACTGTTTTTGTAGAATCTGCAGAGGGATACTTTGGATCACATTGAGGCCTATGGTGAAAAGAGAAAATCTTCATATAATAAGTAGAAAGTAGATTTCTGAGAAACTGCTTTGTGATCTGTGCATTCATCTCACAGAGTTAAACCTTTTCTTTAATGAGCAGTTTGGAAATCCTGCTTTGGTAGAATTCGTGAAAAGATATTTGGGATTGCCTTGAGGCCTATGGTGAAAGTGGAAATACCTTCAGATAAGAACTACAAAGAAGCTTTCTGATAAAGTGCTTTGTGATATGTGTATTCATCTCACAGAGTTAAATCTTTCCTTGAATGAGCAGTTTGGAAAATGTTTTTGTTGAATCTCTAAAGGTATGTTTGGGAGCACATTGAGGGCTATTGTGAAAAAGGAAATATCTTCAGATAAGAACTACAAAGAAGTTTTCCAAGAAACTGCTTTGTGATGTGTACATTCATCTCATGGATTTAAAACTTTCCTTTAATTGAGCAGTTTGGAAACACTGTTTTTGTAGAATCTGTGAAGGTATGTTTTGGAGTGTATTGAGGCCTATTGTGAAAGAGGAAATATCTTGAGATAAAAACTGGAAAGAACTTTCTGAGAAACTGCTTTGAGATGTGTACATTCATCTCACAGAGTTAAACACTTCTTTTGATGGAGCAGTTTGGAAACACTGTTTTTCTAGAATCTATGACGGGATATTGGAGAGCACACTGAGGCCTATGTTGGAAATAGAAATATCTTCACATAAAAACTAACAAGAAGTTTTCTGTAAACTGCCATGTGATGTATGCATTATTCTCAGAGAGGTAAGAATTTCTTTTGTTTGAGTAGCTTGGAAACACTGTCATTGTGGAATCTGCAAAGGGAAATTTGGGAAAGCAATGAGGCCTTCAGTGAAAAAGGAAATATCTTCACAAAATGTGGAAAGAAGCTTTCTGAGAAACTGCTTTGTGATGTGTGCATTCATCCCACAGATTTAAACCTTTCTTTTGGTTCAGTAGTTTGAAAACACTGTTTTTGTACAATCTGAGAATTGAAATTCAAGAGCATGTTAAGGCCTATGGTGACAAAGGAAATATTTTCAGATAAAAACAAGAAAGAAGCTTTCTGAGAAACTGTTTTGTCATGTGTGCAATAATCTCACAGAGTTAAACATTTCTTTTGATGGAATAGCTTACAAACACTGTTTTTCTATAACATGCTGAGGAATATTTGGGAGCTCATTGAGGCCTATAGTGAAAAAGGAAATATCTTCAGATAAAAACTAGAAAGAAACTTTCTAAGAAACTGCTTTCGGATGTGTGCATTCATCTCACAGAGTTAAACTTTTCTTTTGATTGAGCAGTTGAGAAACTGTTTTTGTAGAATCTGCAAAGGCATATTTGGGAGTGCTTTGATGCCTATGGTGAAAAAGGAAATATCTTCAGATTAAAATCTAGAAACCAGCTTTCTGAGAAACTGCTTTCTGATGTGTGCATTCATCTCACAGAGTAAAAGCTTCTGCTTCATTGAGCAATATGGAAACATTGTTTTTCTAGAATCTGCAAAAAGATATTTGAGAGTACATTGAAGCCTATGGTGAAAAAGGAAATATCTTCAGATTAAAATCTAGAAAGCAGCTTTCTGAGAAACTGCTTTCTGATGTGTGCATTCATCTCACAGAGTAAAAGCTTCTGCTTCATTGAGCAATATGGAAACATTGTTTTTCTAGAATCTGCAAAAAGATATTTGAGAGTGCATTGATGCCTATGGTGAAAATGGAAACATCTACTTATAAAAACAAGAGAGAAGCTTTCTGAGAACCTGCCTTTGATGTGAGCATTCATCTCACAGAGTTAAACCTTTCTTTTGAGTGAGCAGTTTTGAAACACTGTTTTTGCAGAATCTGTGAAGGGATATTTGGAGTTCATTCAGGCTTTTGGTGAAAAGAGAAAAATCATCAGATAAAAAGTAGAAAGAAGCTTTGTGAGACACTGCTTAGTGATGTGTTTTTTCCTCTCATAGAGTTAAACCATTCTTTTAGATTGAGCAGTTTGGAAACACTGTTTTTGTAGAATCTGTGATGGGATATTTCGGAATGCATTGAGGCCTATGGTGAAAAAGGAAATACCTTCAGATAAAAACTGGAAAGATGCCTTCTGAGAATATGCTTTTCGGTGTGTGCATTCATCTCACAGAGTTAAACCTTTCTATTAATTGAGCAGTTTGGAAACACTGTTTTTTAGAATCTGCAAAGGGATATTTGGGAGTGCATTGAGGCCTATGGTGAAAAAGGAAATACCTTCAGAGAAAAACTAGAAAGGTTTCAGAGAAACTGTTTTTTATGTGTGCATTCGCCTCACAGAGTTAAACCATTCTTTTGATTGAGAAGTTTGGAAACAACGTTTTTGTAGAATCTGTGAAAGGATATTTGGGAGCACATTAAGGACTATGGTGGAAAGAGAAATATTGACTTACAAAAACAAGAGAGAAACTTTCTTAGAGCCTGCTTTGTGGTGTGTGAAATATCTTCAGATAAGAACTACAAAGAAGTTTTCTAAGAAGCTACTTTGTGATGTGTACATTCATCTCACGGATTTAAAACTTTCCTTTGATTGAGCAGTTTGGAAACACTGTTTTTGTAGAATCTGCAAAGGGCTATTTGGACATGCTTTGAGGCCTATGCTGAAAAAGGAAGTATCTGGAGATAAAAACCAGAAAGAAGCTTTCTGAAAAACTGTTTTGTGATGTGTGCATTCATCTCAGAGAGTTTAACCTTTCTTTTGGTTGAGAAGTTTGGAAACACCATGTTTGTAGAATCTTCACAGTGACATTTCAGAGCCAATTGAGGCCTATGGTGAAAAAGAATATATCTTCAAGTAAAAATTAGAAAGAACCTTTCTGAGAAACTGCATTGTGATGTGTGCATGTGTCTCACAGGGTAATCTTTTCTTTTGATTCAGCAGTATGGAAACACTGTTTTTGTACAATCTGCAAAGGGATATTTGGGAGTGCATTAAGGCTTATGGTGAAAAAGGAAATATCTTCGGATAAAAACTAGAAAGAAGTTTTCTGGGACCCTGATTTGTGATGTTTACCTTCAGCCCACAGAGATAAACCTTTGTTATGATTGAGTTGTTTGTAAGCACTATTTTTGTAGAACCTGTAAAGGGATATTTTGGAGTGCATTGAAGCCCAGAGTAAAAAGAGAAATATCTTCAGAAAGAAACTAAAACAAATTTTCCTATGAACCTGCTTTGTGATGTGTGCATTCATCTCTCAGAGATAAACTTTTCTTTTGATTTAGCAGTTAGGAAACACTATTTTTGTAGAATCTGCAAAGGCATATTTGGTAGCACATTGAGGTCTAGTGTGAAATGGAAATATCATCAGATAAAAACTAGAAAGAAACTTTCTGAGAAACTGCTTTGTGATGTGTGCCTTCATCTTACAGAGTTAAACCTTTCATTTTGTTGAGCAGTTTGGAAACACTATTTTGGTACAATCTGCGAAGGGATATTTGTGAGTGTATTGACACCTATGGTGAAAAAGGAGATAACTACAGATTAAAAGGAGAAAGAAGATTTCTGAATAACTGCTTTGTGATGTGTGCATCCATCTCACAGACATAAAACTTTCTTTTGATTGACCAGTTTGGAAACATTGTTTTTGTAGAATCTGCGAATTGATATTTGGGAGTGCATTGAGGCCCATGGTGAAGGGAAAAATATCACCAGATGAAGACTAGAAAGAATCTTTCTGAGAAACTGCTTTGTGATGTGTGCATTCTACTCACAGACATAAAACTTTCTTTTGATTGACCAGTTTGGAACACTGTTTTTGTAGAAACTATGAAGGGATATTTGGGATGACATTGAGGTCTATGGTGAAAAAGAAAATATCTTCAGATAAAAAGTAGACAGAACCTGTTTGAATAACTGCTTTGTGATGTATGTATTCATCTCATACAGTTAAACATTTCTTTTGATTGGGCTTGTTGGAAACACTGTTTGTGTAGAATCTGTGAAAGGATATTTGGGAAAGAATTTGGTCTATTGTGAAAAAGGAAATATCTTCAGATACAAACTAGCAAGAAGCTTTCTGAGAAACTGCTTTGGGAGGTGTGCATTCATCTCACAGAGGTAAACCTTTCTTTTGATTGAGCAGTTTGGAAGCTCTATTTTTGTAGTATCTGCTGAAGGGATATTTGAGAGCCCATTGAGGCCTAATGTGAAAAAGGAAATAACATCAGATAAAAATTAGAAAGAACTCTTTTGAGAAACTGATTTGTGATGTGTGCATTCATCTCCCATAGTAATGTTTTCCTTTCATTAAGCAGTTTGGAATCACTGTTTTTGTAGAATCTGTAAAGGAGTATTTGGCAGTGCATTGAGGCATATGGTGAAAAGACAAACATCATCAGATAAATACTAGAAAGAAGCTTTCTGAGAAACTGCTTTGTGATGTGAGCCATCACTTCACAGAGTTAAACCTTTCTTTAGATGGAACAGTTTGGAAACACTGTTTTTGTAGAATCTACGAAGGGATATTTGGGAGCGCATTGTGGCCTATGGTGAAAAGAGAAATACCGTCAGATAAAACCTAGAAAGAAGCTTTCTGAGAAACTGCTTTGTGATGTGTGCCTTCATCTTACAGAGATAAAACTTTTTTTTTTGATAGAGAAGTTTGGAACACTGTTTTTGTATAATCTAAAAAGGGATATTTGGGAGTGTTTTTAGGCCTACGGTAAAAAAGTAAATACCTTCAGATAAAAAGTAGAAGGCTTCTGAGAAACTGATTTGTGATGTGTGCATTCTTCTCACAGAGTTAAACCTTTCTTTTGATTGTGCAGTTTGGCAACACTGTTTTTGTAGAATCTGTGAAGGAATATTTGGGAACACATTGAGGCCTATAGTGAGACGATAAATATCATCAGATACAAATTAGAAAGAAGCATTCTGAGAAACTGCTATGTGATGTGTGCAATCATCTCACCAAGTTTAATCTTTCTTATGATTGAATTGTTTGTAAATTCTGTTTTTTGTGGAAAATGTGAAGGGATATTTGGAAGTGCATTGAAGCCTAAGGTGAAAAGAGAAATATCTTCAGATAAAAACTAGAATGAAGCATTCCAGGAAACTGCTTTGTGATGTGTGCTTTCATCTCACAGAGTTAAACTTTTCTTTTGATTCAGCAGTTTTGGAAACAGTTTTTGTAGAATCTGTGAAGGGATTTTTGGGAGTGCATTGAGGTGAATGTGGAAAAAGAAAATTCATTCAGAAACAACTAGAAAGAAGCTTTTTGTTAAACTGCTTTGTGATGTGTGCAGTCATCCTAGAGAGTTAAACCTTTCTTTTGATTCAGCAGTTTGGAAACACTGCTTTTGTCCATTCTGAGAATGGACATTTGGGAGGTCATTGAGGACAATGGCCAAAAAGAGAATATTCCCAGATAAAATCTAGAAGGAAGCTATCTTAGAAACCAGTCTGTGATGTCTGCATTCATTTCCCTGAGTTAAACTTTCTTTTCATTGAGGAGTTTGGAAACAATACTTTGTAGAATCTGTGATGGGATAATTGAGCACACTAAGTCCTATTGTGAAAAAGAAAATATCTTCAGATAAAAACTAGGAAGAAGGTTTCTGAGAAACTGCTTTGTGATGTGTGCATTCATCTCACAGAGTTCAAACTTTCTTTTGATTAAGCAGCTTGGAAACACTGTTTTTGTAGAATCTGTGAAGAATATTTGGGAGCACATTGAGTCCTATGGTGAATAAGAAAATATCTTCAGATAAAACCTAGAAAGACGCTTTCTGATAAACTGTTTTGTGATGTGTGCATTCATCTCACAGAGTTAAACCTTTCTTTTGATTCCACAGTTTGCAAACACTATTTTTTTTTCCAGTCTTTGAATGGACATTTTGGAGCTCATTGAGGACATTGGCCAAAGAGTGTATATGCCAGGATAAAATCTAGAATGAAGCTATCTTAGAAACCAGTTTGTGATGTCTGCATTCATCTCTCTGAGTTAAAATTTCTTTTCATTGAGGAGTTTGGAAACACTATTTTTGTGGAATCTGCAAAGCGTAATTTGGGAGCAGATTAAGGCCTATTGTGGAAAAGAAAATATGTTCAGATAAAAATAGAAGAAGGTGTCTGAGAAATTTCTTTGTGATGTGTGCATTCATCTCACAGAGTTAAACCCAATTGTTCATTCAGCAGTTTGGAAACACTGTTTTTGTAGAATCCGTGAAGGGATATTTGGGAGTGTATTTAGGTCTTTGATGAAAAATAAAATATCTTCAGATAAAAACTAGAAAGAAACTTTCTGAGAAACTGCTTTGTGATGTGCACATTCATGTCTCAGAGTTAAACCTTACTTTTGATTCAACAGTTTGGAAACACTGTTTTTGTCAATTCAGCAAGTGGACATTTGTGAGCTCATTGAGGCCAATGGACAAAAAGTTATTATCCTGAAATGAAAACTAGAAGGAAGATATCTGAGAGAACGTTTTGTGATGTGTGTATTCATCTCACATATTTAACCATTCTTTTGATGAAGTAGTTTTGAAACACTGTTTTTGTAGAATCTGTGAATGGACATTTGGGACCTTATTGAGGCCAATGTCCGAAAAGTGAATATCCCTGGATAAACACAAGAAGGAAGCTATCTGAGAAACCACTTTGTGATGTGTGCATTCATCTCAGAGAGTTACACCTCTCTTTTCATTCAGCAGTTTGGAAACACTGTTAGATAAGATCTACAAGGGATGTTTGGGAGCACAATGTGGCCTATGGTATAAAAGAAAATATCTTCAGCTAAAACCTAGAAAGAAACTTTCTGAGAAACTGCTTTGTGATGTGAGCATTCATCTCACTGAGTTATAAACCTTGCTTTTGATTCAGCAGTTTGGAAACACTGTTTTCCTCCATTCTGCCAATGGACATTTGGGAGTTCATTGATGCTAAAGGCCAAAAAGGAAATATCCATGGATAAAACTAGAAGGAAAATGTTTGAGAAACCACTTTGAGATGTGTGCATTCATCTTGCATATTTAAACCTCTCTGTTCATTCAGCAGTTTGGAAACACTGTTTTTGTAGAATCTGTGAAGGGATAATTGCGATTGCACTGAGCCCTTTGGTGAAAAAGAAAATATCTTTTGATAAACACTAGAAAGAGACTTTCTGAGAAACTGCTTTGTGATGTGTGCATTCATCTTACAGAGTTCAATCTTTCTTTTGATTTAGCAGTTTGGAAACACTATTTTTCTCCATCTAGCAAATGGACATTTAGGACCTCATTGAGGCCAATGGCCAAAAAATGAATATCCCCAAATGAAAACTAGAAGGAAGCTATGTGAGAAACCCCTGTGTGATGTATGCATTCATCTCAGAGAGTTAAAGCTTTCTATTCATTCAGCAGTTTGGAAACATGGTTTTAGTAGAATCCATGATGGGATACTTTTAATGCATAGAGCCCTATGGTGAAAATAAAAATATCTTCAGACAAAAACTAGAAAGAAGCTTTCTGAGAAACTGCTTTGAGATGTGTGCATTCATCTCGCAGAGTTAAACCTGCCTTTTCATTCAGTAGTTTGGAAATACTCTTTATGGAGAATCTGTGAAGGGATATTTGTGAACATATTGAGGCCTATGTTGAAAAAGAAAATATCTTCAGATAAAAACTAGGTTAAAGTTTTCTGAGAAACTTTGTGATGTTTGCCTTCATCTCTCAGAGTTAAACTTTTCTTTTGATTTAGCAGTTTGGAAACACTGTTTTTGTCAATTCTGTGAATGGACATTTGGCAGCTCATTGAGGCCAATGGACAAAAAGAGATTATCCCTGTATGAAAACAAGAAGGAGGCTATCTGAGAGAACGTTTTTGATGTGTGTATTCATCTCACATACTTAAAACATTCTTTTGATGAAGCAGTTTGGAAACACTGTTTTTGCAGAATCTGCAAATGGACATTAGGGACCTCACTGATGTCAATTTCTAAAAAGAGATTATCTCTGAATTAAAAACTAAAAGGATTTTCTGTCTAAGAGACTGCTTTGTGATGTCTGCATTCATCTGTCAAAGTTACACCTTTGTTTTCATTCAGTAGTTTGGAAACACGGTTTCTGTAGAATCTGTGAAGGGATATTTTGGAGTGCATTGAGGTTTATGATGAAAAGAGAAATATCATCAGCTAAAACCTAGCAAGAAGCTTTCTGAGAAACTACTTTGCTATGTGTGTATTTATCTCACAGAGGTAAAGCTTTCTTTTGATTCAGCAGTTTGGAAACACTGTTTATCTCCATTCTGCAAATGGTCTTTTAGAAGTTCAATGAGGCCAATGGCCAAAAAGCAAATATCCTGAGATTAAAACTATAAGAAAGTTATCTGAGAAACCACTTTGAGATATGTGCATTCATGTCACAGAATGTAACCTCCCTGTACATTCAGCAGTTTGGAAACACTGTTTTTGTAGAATCTGCAAAGGGTTATTTCGGAGCACATTGAAGCCTACAGTGAAAAATAAAATATCTTCAGATAAATACTAGAAAGAACGTTTCTGAGAAATTGCTTTGTGATGTGTGCGTTCATTTCATGGAGTTAAACAATTCTACAAATAGACATGTCAGAGTTCATTGAGGTCAATGGTGAAAAAGGGATTATCCCTGGATAAAAATTAGAAGGAAGCTATCTGGGAGACTGCTTTGTGATGAGTGCATTCATCTTGCTGAGATAAAGCTTTCTTTTCATTCAGCAGTTTGTAAATACTCCTTTTGCAGAATATGTGAACAGATATTTGGGAACTTATTGAGGCCCATGGTAAAAAAGAAAATATCTTCAGATAAATACTACAAAGAAACTTTCTGAGAAACTTCTTTGTCATGTGTTCATTTATCTCACCAAGTTAAACCTTTTTTTGATTCAGCAGTTTGTAAATGTTATTTTTGTAGAATCTGCAAAGGGATATTTGGCAGTGTATTGAGATCTATGGTGAAATAGAAAATATCTTCAGATAAAAACTAGAAGAAATCTTTCTGAGAAATTGCTTTGTGAAGTGTGCATTCATCTCAAAGAGTTAAATGTTTCTTTTTATTCAGCAGTTTGGAAACACCAATTTGTCCATTTTATGAATGGACATTTGAGAGCTCATTGAGGCTAATGACCGAGATATCCCCGGATAAACGTGAAGGAAGCTACCTGAGAGATCACTTTGTGATGTGTGCATTTATCTCATGGAGTTAAAACTTTCTTTTGATTTAGCAGTTTGGAAACACTGTTTTTGTAGAAGATGTGAAGGGATATTAAAGTGTGCATTGAGGCTTATGGTGAAATAGAAAATGCCTTCAGATAAAAGCTAGAAAGAAGGTTTCTGAGAAACTACTTTCTGATGTGTGCAGTCAAATCATAGAGTTAAACTGTTCTTTTAATTCAATGGTTTGGAAACACTGTTTATGTCCATTCTTCTAAAGGACATTTGGGAGCTCATTGAGGCCAATGGCCAAAAAGGGACTATCCCCCGATAAAAACTAGAATGAATTTGTCCGAGAGGCCAGCCAATGGCCAAAAAGGGAATATCCCCAGATAAAAACTGGAATGAATTTGTCTGAGAGACCACTTTGTGAACTGTACATTAATCTGTCAGAGTTACACCTTTCTTTTCATTCAGCAGTTTGGAAACGGTTTTTGTGGAATCTGTGAAGGAATATTTGGGAGTGCATTGAGATCTGTTATGAAAAAGCAAATATCTTCAGATAAAAACTCTAAAGAAACTTTCTGAGAAACAGCTTTGTGGTGTGTGCATTCATCTCACAGAGTTAAAACTTTCTCTTGATTCAGGAATTTGGAAACACTGTTTTTCTCCATTCTGCCACTGGACTTTTGGGAGCTCATTGAGACCAATCACGAAAAAGCAATTAACCTCAGAAAAAAAATAGAAGGAAACTATCTGAGTGATCGCTTTGTTACATATGCATTCATCTCACAGAGTTAAAACTTTCTTTTCATTTGGCAGTTTGGAAACACTGTTCTTGTAGAATCTGCGAATGGATATTTCTGAGTGCATTCAAACCTAAAGTGAAAAAGAATATGACTTCACATAAAAACTAGAAAGAAGCTTTCTGAGAAAGTGCTTTGTAATGTGTGCATTCATCTCACAGAGTTAAACTGTACTTTTGATTCAGGAATTTGGATATACTGTTTTTCTCCATTCTGCAAATGATCATTTTTGTAGTTTATTGAGGTCAACGTCCAAAAGAGAATTTGCCCAGATAAAAACTAGAAGGAAGCTATCTGAGAAACTGCTTTGTGATGTCTGTATTCATCTTGCAGAGTTAAAACTTACTTTTCATTCAGCAGTTTGGAAACACTGTTTTTGTAGAATCTGCAAAGGGATATTTTGGAGTGCATTGATGCCTATGATAAAAATAAAATATCTTCAGATAAAAACTAGAAGGAAGCTATCTGAGAAACAGCTTTGGGATGTATGCATTCATCTTGCAGAGTTAAACCTCAGTTCATTCAGTCATTTGGAAGCACTGTTTTTGTAGAATCTGTAAAAGGATATTTCAGAGCACAATGAGGCCTAAGGTGAAAAGAAAATATCTTCATTGAAAAACTAGAAAGAAGCTTTCTGAGTAACTGCTTTGTGATGTGTGCGTTCATCTCACAGAGTTAAAACTTTCTTTTTATTCAATAGTTTGGAAACACTGTTTTTGTCCATTCTACGAATGGACATTTGTGAGCTCATTGAGGCCAATATCGAAAAGCGAGTATTTCCAGATAAAAATTAGAAGGAAGCTATCTGAGAGACCGCTTTGTGATGAGTGCATCCTTCTAGCTGAGATAAAGCTTTCTTTTCATTCAGCAGTTTTGAATCACTGTTTTCATAGTTTCTGCAAGGGGATATTTGGCAGCACATTGAGGACTAGTGTGAAAAACCAAATGTCTTCAGATAAAAACTAGAAAGAAGCTTTCTGAAAACTGCTTTGTGATGTGTGCCTTCATCTCACAAAATTAAACCATTCTTTTGATTCACCAGTTTGAAAACTCTGTTTTTGTTGATTCTGCAAATGGACATTGTGGAGCTCATTGAGGCCAATGGTCAAAAAGTGAATATCCCTGGATAAAAACTATAAGGAAGATATCTGTCAGATCATTTTGTGATGTGTGCATTCGTGTCACAGAGTTAAAGCTTTCTTTTTATTCAGCAGTTTGTAAACTCACTTTTGTGGAATGTGCAAAGGGATATTTGGGAGCTCATTGAGGCCTATGGTGAAAAAGAAAATATCTTCAGATACAAACTAGAAAGAATCTTTCTGAGAAACTGCTTTGTGATGTGTGCATTCATCTCAAAGAGTTAAACATTTCTTTTGATTCAGCAGTTTGGAAACCTGTTTTTGTCCATTCTGCAAATGGGCATTTGGGAACTCCTAGGTCCAATGGCAAAAAGCAAATATCCCCAGATAAAAACTAGAAGAAAGCTCTCTGAGAAACTGCTTTGAGTTTTGTGCATGCATCTGGCAGACATAAACCTGTCTGTTAATTCAGCAGTTTGGAAACACAGTTTTTGTATAATCTGCAAAGGGATATTTTTCAGTGCATTGAGGCTTATGGGGAAAAACCAAATATCTTCAATATAAACTAGAAAGAAGTTTTCTGAGAAACTGTCTTGTGATGTGTGCATTCTACTCACAGAATTAAACCTTTCATTCAATTCAGCAGTTTGGAAACTCTGATTTGTCCTTTCTGCAAATGGACATTTGGGATCTCATTGAGGCCAATGGCCTGCATAAACTAGAAGCAAGCTATCTGAGAGACCATTTTGTGATGTGTGCATTCATCTCACGGAGTTATACCTTTCTTTTATTCAGCAGTTTGTAAACACTGTTTTTGTAGAAACTGTGAAAGAATATTTGGGAGTGCATTGAGGCCTATGGTGAAAAAGAAAATATCTTCAGATCAAAACAAGAAAGAAGCTTTCTGAGAAACTACTTTGTGATGTGTGCATTCTTCTCACAGTGTTAAACCTTTCTTTTCATTCAGCATTTTGGAAACCCTGTTTTTGTCCTTTCTGCAAATGGATATTTTGTACATTCTTGAGGCCAATGGCCAAAAAGAGAGTATCCCCAGATAAAAACTGGAAGGAAACTATCTGAGAAACCCCTTTGAGATGTGTGTATTCATCTTGCAGAATTTAACATCTCAGTTCATTGAGCAGTTTGGAAACAATGTTTTTATAGAATCTGTGAAGGGATATTTCAGAGCACATTGAAGCCTATGGTGAGAAAGAAAATATATTCATTGAAAAACTAGAAAGAAGGCTTCTGAGTAATTGCTTTGTGATTGGCACATTCATCTCACAGAGTTAAACCTTTCTATTTATTCAATATTTGGAAACACTGTTTTTGTCCATTCTATGAATGGACATTTGTGAGCTCATTAAGGGCAATAGAGAAAAAGCAAATATTTCCAGATAAAAATTAGTCAGAAGTTATTTGAGAGACAGCTTTGTTGTGAGTGCATTCATGTCACTGAGATAAAGCTTTCTTTTCATTCAGCACTTTGGAAACACTGATTTTGTAGAAACTGTGAATGGATATTTGGGAGTGCATTGAAGCCTATGGTGAAAAAGAAAATATCTTCAGATGAAAACAAGAAAGAAGCTTTCTGAAAAACTGCTTTGTGATATGTGCATTCTTCTCACAGTGTCAAACCTTTCTTTTCATTCAGTAGTTTGGAAATCCTGTTTTTGTCCTTTTTGCAAACGGATATTTGGGACATCCTAGAGGCCAATGGCCAAAGAGCAAATATCACTGGATAAAAACTAGAAGGAAGCTATCTGATAGACCACCTTATGATGTGTACATTCGTCTCACAGAGTTAAAACTTTATTTTCATTCAGAAGTTTGCAAACCCTCTTTTTCTGGAATCTGCAAGGGATATTTGGGAGCTCATTGAGGCCCATGGTGAAAAGGAAAGTATCTTCAGATAAATACTACAAAGAAAGTTTCTGAGAAACTGCTTTGTCACATGTGCATTCGTCTCACTGAGTTAAATCTTTTTTTGATTCATCTGTTTGTAAACACTGTTTCCGTAGAATCTATGAGGGAATATTTGGCAGTACATTGAGACCTATGGTGGAATGGAAAATGTCTTCAAATAAAAACTAGAAGAAATCTTTCTGAGAAACTGCTTTGTGAAGTGTGCATTCATCTCAAAGAGTCAAATATTTCTTTTGATTCAGCAGTTTGGAAACACTAATTTGTCCATTCTGTGAATGAACATTTGAGAACTCATTGAGGTCAATGGCCAAAAAGAGAATATCCCTGGATAAACTTGAAGGAAGCTACTTGAAAGATCCCTTTGTGATGTGAGCATTTATCTCATGGAGTTAAACCTTTCTTTTGATTTAGCAGTTTGGAAACACTGTTTTTGTAAAAGATGCAAAGGAGTATTTGGGACTGCATTGAGGCCTATGGTGAAATAGAAAATGCCTTCAGATTAAACCTAAAAAGAAGGTTTCTGAGAAAGTGCTTTCTGATGTGGGCAGTCAACTCACAGAGTTAAATCATTCTTTTGATTCAGTACTTTGGAAACTCTGTGTTTGTCCTGTCTGCGAATGGACATTTGGGAGCTCATTGAGGCCAATGACTAAAAAGCAAATATCACTGGATAAAAACTAGAAGGAAGCTATCTAAGAGACCACTTAGTGGTGTATCCATTCATCTCGCAGAGGGAAACTTTCCTTTTCATTCAGCAGTTTGGAAACGCTGTTTGGGTAGTTACTGCAAAGGGATATTTGGGAGTGCATTGAGGCCTATGCTGAAAAAGCAAATATCTTCAGATAAAAACTATAAAGAAGCTTTCTAAGAAACCACTTTCTGCTGTGTGCATGCATCTCACAGATTTAAACCTTTCTTTTGATTCAGCAGTTTGGAAACACGGTTTTTGACCATTCTGGGAAGGGACATTTGGGAGCTCATTTTGGCCAATGGGAAAAGCAAATATCCCCAGATAAAAACTAGAAGGAAGCTATCTGAGAAACCACTTTGCAATGTGTGTATTCATCCCACAGAGTTAAACATTTCTTTTCATTCCACAGTTTGGGAATACTCTTTTTGTAGAATCTATGAAGGGATATTTGGGAACGCATTGAGGCCTATGGTGAAACAGAAAATATCTTTAGGAAAAAACTAGAAAGAAATTTTCTGAGAAACTACTTTGTGGTGTGTGCTTTCATCTAACAGAGGTAAACTTTTGCTTGATTCAGCAGTTTGGAAACACTTTCTTTGTCCATTCTACAAATGGACTTTTGAGACCTCATTGAGTCCAAAGGCCAAAAAGTGAATATCCCCAGATTAAAACTAGAAGGAAGCTATCTGAGAAACCGCCTTGTGATGTGTCCATTCATGTGGCAGAATTACACCTTTCTTTTCATCCAGCAGTTTGGAAGCACTGTTTCTGTAGAATCTGTGAAGGGGTATTTCGGAGTGCATTGAGGCCTATGGTGAAAAAGAAAATGTGTTCAGATAAAAACTAGAAAGAAGCTTTGTGAGAAACTGTTTTGTGATGTGTGCAGTCATCTCACAGAGTTAAACCTTTCTTTTGATTCAGTAGTTCAGAAACACTAATTTGTCCATTCTGCGAATGGACATTTGGGAGCTTGTTGTGACCAAAAGCTCAAAGGTGAATATTTCCAGACAAAAAACTAGAAGGAAGCTATCTGAGTGACCATTTGTGATGCATGCATTCATCTCACAGAGTTTAACCTGTCTATTTATTCAGCAGTTTGGAAACACTGTTTTTGTAGAATCTGCAAAGGGATATTTAGGAGCTCATTGAAGACTATGGTGAAAAGGAAAATAACTTCAGATAAAAAGTAGAAAGAAGCTTTCTGAGAAACTACTTTTTGATGTGTGCCTTTATCTCACAGAGTTAAACATTTCTTTTCATTCAGCAGTCTGGAAACACTGTTTGTGTAGAATCTGTGAAGGGATATTTGGGAGCATATTGGGGCCCATGGTGAAACACAAAATAACTTCAGATAAAACCCAGAAAGAATCTTTCTGAGAGACTGCTTTGTGATGTTTGCATTCATCTCACAGAGTTAAGCCATTCTTCTGATTCAGCAGTTTGGAAACACTGTTTTTGCCCATTCTGCAAATTTACATTTGGGAGCTCATTGAGGTCAATGTCTAAAAAGCGAATATCCCTGGAGAAAAAATAGGAGGAGGATATCTGAGAAACTGTTTTGTGATGTGTGAATTCATCTCCAGTGTTAAAGCTTTCTTTTCTTTCAGTACTTTGGAAATACTGTTTTTGTAGAATCTTCAAAGGGATATTTGGAAGCTCATTGAGGTCAATGGTGAAAAATAAAATATCTTGTTAAAAGCTAGACAGAAGCTTTCTGAGAAACTGCTTTGTGATGTGTGCTTTCATCTCACATAGTTAAACCTTTCTTTTGATTAAGCAGTTTGGAAACACTTGTATTCTCCATTCTATGAATGGATATTTGGGAACTCATTAACTACAATGTCCAAAAAGTGAATATCCAGTGATAAAACATAGAAGGAACCTATCTGAGAAACTGCTTTGAGATGTGTGCATTAATCTCACAGAATTAAACCTGTCTGTTCATTCAACAGTTTGGAAACACTGTTTTTGTAGAATTTGGAAATTGATATTTGGGAGTGCATTGAGGCTTACTCCCTCAATAGGGAGAAAAACGAGAAGGAAGATTTCTGAGAAACTGCTTTGTGATGTGTGCATTCATCTCACAGCATTTAAGCTTTCTTTTGATTCACCAGTTTGGAAACACTGCTTACATAGAATCTGTGAAAAGATATTTGCGGGTGCATTCTGGTCTGTGGTGAAAAAAAAAATACTGAATAAAAACTAGAAAGAAGCTTTCAGTGAAACTCCTTTGTGAAGTGTGTATTTGTCTCACAGAGTTAAACCTTTCTTTTGATTCAGCAGCTTGGAAACACTGTTTTTCTCCATTCTGCGCATGGGTGTTTGGGGGCTCATTGAGACCTATGGCAGCAAAGCAAATATCCTGGATAGAAAATGAGAAGAAAACTAACTGAGAAACTGCTTTGTGATGCGTGCATTCAGCTTACAGAGTTAAACTTTCCTTTTGATTGAGGAGTTTGGAAACACTGTTTTTCTCTATTCTGCAAATATAGTTTAGGGATCTCACTGTGACCAATGTCCAAAAAGTGAATAACACAGGATAAAAACTAGAATGAAGTTATATGAGAAACCACTTTTAGATGAGTACATTCATCTTGCAGAGTTAAACCTTTCTTTTCATTCAGTAGTTTGAAAACACTGTTTTTGAAGAATCTACAAAGGGATATTTGGGAGTGCTTTGAGGCCTATGGAGAAAAAGAAAATACCTTCAGATAAAAACTGGAAAGAAGCTTTCTGATAAACTGTGTTTTGATGAGTGCATTCTTCTCTCAGAGTTAAACATTTCTTTAGAGTCAGAAGTTGGGAAACACAGTTTTTGTCCATTCTGCAAATAGACATTTGGGAGCCCATTTTGGCCAATGGCCAGAAAGGGAATATCCCCAAATAAAAACTAGAAGGAAGCAATCTGAGAAACCACGTGGTGATGTGTGCATTCATCTCACAGTTATACCTGTCTTTTCATTCAGCAGTTTGGAAACCCTGTTTCTGTAGAATCTGTGATGGGAGTGCATTTAGACCTATGGAGAAAAATAATATATCTTCTGACAAAAAAGAGAAAGGAGCTTTCTGAGAGACTGCTCGGTGATTTGTGCATTCATCTCAAGAGTTGAACCTTACTTTTAATTCACCAGTTTTGAAACAGTGTTTATGTAGTATCTGCAAAGGGATATTTGGGAGCACATTGAGGTCTATGGTGAAAAAAGAATTTTTCTGATAAAAACAAGAAAGAAGCTTTCAGAGAAATACCTTTCTGATGTGTTCACTCATCTCACAGAGTTAAAGTTTTCCTTTGATTCAGCAGTTTGGAAACACTGTTCTAGTTGAATCTGCAAGGTGATATTTGGTAGTGCATTGAGGCTATGGTGAAAAGTGAAATATCTTCAGATAAAAACTAGAACAAACTTTTCTGAGAAACTGCTTTGTGATGGATGCATTCATCTCACAGCGGTAAGCCTTTCTTTTGATGGAGCAGTTTGGAAAAACTGTTTTTGCAAAATCTGTGAAGGCACATTTGAGAGTGCATTGAGGCCTATGGTGAAAACAGAAATATGAACAGATAAATGCTAAAAAGATGCTTTCTGAGAAACGGCTTTGTGATGTGTGCATTCTTCTCACTGAGGTAAAACTTTCTTTTGATTGAGCAGGTAGAAATACTGTGTTTTTTTGTTTTTTGGGTTTTTTTTTTTTTTTTTTTGAATCTGCAAAGGGATAGTTGGTAGCAATTTGGGGCCTACTGTGAAAAAGAAATTATCTTCAGATAAAAACTAGAAAGAAGCTTTCTGAGAAACTTCTTTGTGATGTGTGCATTCATCTCACAGAGTTAAACATTTCCTTGATTTATCAGTTTCGAAACACTGTTTTGGTAGAATCTGCAAGGGATACATGGTAGTGCATTGAGGCTTATGGTAAAGAAAGAAATACATTCAGATAAAAACTAGAAAGAAGATCTCTCAGAAACTACTGTGTGATATGTGCATTCATCTCACAGAGTTAAATCTTTCTTTTGATTGAGCAGTTTGGAAACACTGTTTCGGTAGATTTTGTGAAGGGATATTTGTTAAAGCATTCAGGCCTAGGGTGAAAATATAAATATCTAAAGATAAAAGCTAGAATAAACCTTTCTGGTAAACTGATTTGTGATATATGCATTCATCTCACAGAGTTAAAGCTTTATTTTGATTAAGCATATTGGAAACACTGTTTTTGTAGATACTACCTATAGATATTTGTGAGCACTTTGAGGCCTACAGTGAAAAGAGATATATCATCAGATAAAAACGAGAAAGATGCTTTCTGAGAAAGTACTTTGTGATGTGTGCATTCATCTCACAGAATTAAAAATTATTTTCATTGAGCAGTGTGGAAACACTGTTTTTGAAGAATGTGTAAAGGGATATTTCGGAGTGCATTGAGGCCTATGGTGAAAAAGAAAATATCTTCAGATAAAAACGAGAAATAATCTTTCCGAGAAACTGCTTTGTGATGTGTGCATTCATATCACAGAGGTAAAACTTTCTTCTGATGGAGCAGTTTTGAAACACTGTTTTTGTAGGATCTGTGAAGGGATATTTGGGAGCGCCTTGAGGCCTATGGTGAAAAAGCAAATATATTCAGATAAAAAGTAAAATGAAGCTTTCTGAGAAATTGCTATGTGATGTTTGCATTCATCTCACAGAGTTAAACCTTTCTTTTGATTGAGCAGTTTATAAACACTCTTTTTGTAGAATCTGAGAAGGGATATTTGTGAGCGTAATGTGACCTACGGAAAAAAGTGAAGTATCTTCAGATAAAAATTAGAAGTAATGTTTCTGAGAAATTGCATTGTGTTGTGTGCATTCTTCTTACAGAGTAAACCTTTATTTGATTGAGCAGTTTGGAATCATTGTCTTTGTAGAATCTGTGAAGGGATATTAGTAAGCGCACTGAGGTCTATAGTGAAGAGAAATGTCATCAGATAAAAACTCGAAGAAGCTTTCTGATAAACTGCTTTGTGATGTCAGCATTCATATCACAGAATTAAATATTTTATTTGATTGAGCAGTTTGGAAACTCTGTTTTTGTAGAATCTGTGAAGGGATATTTCAGAGCACATTGAGGCTTTTGGTAAAAAAGAAAACATCTTCAGATGAAAACTACAAAGAAGCTTTCTGAGAACCTGCTTTGTGATGTGTGCATTCATCTCACAGAGTTAAAACTTCCATTTGTCTCTAATTCATCTTAAATTAATTTCTGTGTGTGGTGTAAGGAAGGGATCTAGTTTCAGCTTTCTACTTATGACTAGTCAGTTTTCCAAGCACCATTTATTAAATAGGGAATCCTTTCCCCACTTCTTGTTTTCATCAGGTTTGTCAAAGATCAGATGGTTGTAGATGTGTGGTATTATTTCTGAGGGCTGTGTTCTGTTCCATTGATCTATATCTCTGTTTTGGTACCAGTACCATGCTCTTTTGGTTACTGTAGCCTCGCAGTATAGTTTTAAGTCAGGCAACGTGATATCTCCAGCTTTGTTCTTTTGGTTTAGGATTGTCTTGGCAATGCGGGCTCTTTTTTGGTTCCATATGTACTTTAAAGTAGTGTTTTCAAATTCTGTGAAGAAAGTCATTGGTAGCTTGATGGGGATGGCACTGAATCTATAAATTACTTTGGGCAGTATGGACATTTTCACAATATTGATTCTTCCTATCCATGGGCATGGGATGTTCTTCCATTTGTTTGCGTCCTCTTTTATTTCATTGAGCAGTGGTTTATAGTTCCCCTTGAAGAGGTCCTTCACATCCCTTGTAAGTTGGATTCCTAGGTATTTTATTCTCTTTGAAACAACTGTGAATGGGATTTCATTCATGAAAGGCTCTCTGTTTTCTGTTATTGGTGTATAAGAATGTCTGTGATTTTTGCACATTGATTTTGTATCCTGAGACTTTGCTGAAGTTGCTTATCAGCTTAAGGAGATTTTGGACACAGATGATGGGGTTTTCTAAACATTCAATCATGTCATCTGCAAACTGGGATAACCTGACTTCCTCTTTTTCTAATTGAATACCATTTATTTCTTTCTCTTGCCTGATTGTCCTGGCCAGAACTTTCAACACTGTGTTGAATAGGAGTGGTGAGAGAGGGCATCCCTGTCTTGTGCCAGTTTTCAAGGGGAATGCTTCCAGGTTTTGCTCATTCAGTATGATATCGGCTGTGGGTTTGTCATAGTAGCTCTTATTAATTTGCAATACGTTCCATCAACACCAAATTTATTGAGAGTTTTAACATGAAGGACTGTTGAATTTTGTCAAAGGCCTTTTCTGCATCTATTGAGGTAATCACGTGGTTTTTGTCTTTGATTCTGCTTATTTGGTGGATTAAATTTATCAACCTGCATATATTGAATGAGCCTTGCATCCCAGGGATGAAGCCCACTTGATCATGGTGTATAAGCCCAAATTCCATGAATGACAGACTGGATTAAGAAAATGTGGCACATATACACTATGGAAATCTATGCAGCCATATAAAAGGATGACCTCCTTTCCTTTGTAAGGACATGGATGCAGCTGGAAATCCATCATTCTCAGCAAACTGTCACAAAGACAGAAAGCCAAACACCAAATGTTCTCACTCATAGGTGGAAATGGAAAAATGAGAACACTTGGACACAGGAAGGGGAACTTCACACACCAGGCCCTGTTCTAGGGTGGGAACTCGGGGGATAGCATTAGAAGATACACCTAATGTAAATGACGAGTTAATGGGTGCAATACCCCAATATGGCACAGGTATACATATGTAACAAACCTGCACATTGTGCATATGTACCCTAAAATATAAAGTATAATAAAAAATAAAAAAATAACACAAGAACAGAAAACCAAACACTGCATGTTCCCCCTCATAGGTGGGAACTGAACAATGAGATCACTTGGACTCAGGAAGTGGAACATCACACACCGGGGCCTATCATGGGGAGGGGGAGGGGGAAGGGATTGCATTGGGAGTTATACCTGATGTAAATGACGAGTTGATGGGTGCAGCACACCTACAAGGCACAAGTATACATATGTAACAAACCTGCACGTTATGCACATGTACCCTACAACTTAAAGTATAATAATAATAAATAAATTTAAAAAAAAGAAAAAATAAAAAAATAAAAAAAAATTCCTTTTGATTGGGCAATTTGGAAACATCGAATTTGGAGAATATGTGAAGGGATATTTGGGAGTGCATTAAGGCCTATGGTGAAGAGAGAAATATGTACAGATGAAAACTAGAAAGAAACTTTCTGAGAAACTGCTTTTTGATGTGAGCATTCATTGCACAGAGTTAAACATTTCTTTCATTGGAGAGTTTGGAAATACTGCTTTTGCAGCATCTGCCATGGGATATCTGGGAGTGCATTTAGGCCTATGGTTAAAAAGAAAATATCTTTAGATAAACTTAGAGAGAAGCTGTCTGACAAATTTCTTTGGGATGTGTGCATTCATGTCACAGAGTTAAAGCTTTCTATTGATATATCAGTTTGGAAACACGGTTTTTGTAGAATCTGTGAGGGTATATTTGGGAGGGCATTAAGTCCCATGGTGAAAAGAGACGTATTTCTGAGAAGTTTTCTGAGAACATGCTTAGTGATATGAGCATTCATCTCACAGAGTTAAAACTTTCTTTTGATTGAGCATCTTGGAAACATTGTTTTGTAGAATCTGTGATGGGATATTGGTAGCACATTAAGACTTATGGTGAAAAAGGAAATATCGTCAGATAAAAATTAGAAGCTTTCTGAGAAACTGCTTTGTGATGTCAGCATTCATCTCACAGAGCTAAACCTTTCTTTTGATCGAGTCATTTGAAAACACTGTGTTTGTGGAATCCGTCATTGTATAGTTTGTAGTGCAGTGAGGCCTATCTATGGTAAAAAAGGGAATATCTTCCAATGAAAACTAGAAAGAAGATTTCTGAGAACCTGCTTTGTGATGTGTTCAGTCATCTCAGAGAGTTAAAGCTTTGGAAACACTGTTTTTGTAGAATCTGCAAAGGGATATTTGGGAGCACCTTATGGGCTATGGTGAAAAGCAATATATCTATAGATAAAAACTAGAAATATGCTTTCTGAGAACCTACTTTTTGACATGTTGATTCAGCTCACAGAGTTAAACTTTGCTTTTATTGAGAATCGTGGAAACACTCTTTTTGTAGAATCTGCGATGGGATATTTGGGAACCCAATGATTCCAAAGGTGAAAAAGGAAATATCTTCAGATAAAAACTAGAAAGAAGCTTTCTGAGAAACTGCTTTGTGATGTGTGCATTCCTATGAGAGAGTTAAACCCTCCTTTTGAATGAGCAGTTTAGAAACAGTGGTTTTGTAGAATCTGCAAAGGGATACTTTGTAGCTCATTAAGACCTATGGTAAAAGAAATATCATCAGATAAAAACAAGAAAGAAGCTTTCTGAGAACCTGTTTTGTGATGCAATTGTTCATTTCACAGAGTTAAAACTTTTTTTAAATTCAGCAATTTGGAAAAACTGTTTTGTAGAATCTGTGAAGGAATATTTTGGAGCACAGGGTGGCCTATGGTAAAAAGGAAATATCATCAGAAAAAAACTAGAAAGAAGCTTTCTAAGAACATGCTTTGTGATGTGTGCACTCATCTCACAGAATTAAAGCTTTATTTGGATTGTGTAGTGTGGAAGCATTGTTCTTTTAGAATCTTCAGAGGGATATTTTAGAGCACGTTGAAGCTTATGGTGATGAACAGAATATCTTCAGATAAAAACTAGAAGGAAGCTTTCTGAGAAACTCCTTTGTGATGTGTGAATTCATATCACAGAATTAAACCTTTCTTAGATTGAGCAGTTTGGAAACACTTTTTTTTGTAGTGTCTGCTAAGGGATATTTGGGAGTGTCTTGAGAACTATGGTGAAAAAGGCAATATCTTCACATAAAAACTAGAAAGAAGCTTTCTGAGAACATGCTTTTTGATGTGTGCATTCATCACAAAGAGTTAAAGCTTTCTTTTGATTGAACTGCTTGGAAACACTATTTTTGTAGAATCTGTGAAGGGATATTTCAGAGAGCATTTGGGCCAAAGGTGAAAAAGGAAATGTCTTAAGATAAAAACTGAAAAGAAGCTTTCTGAGAAACTGCTTTGTGATGTGTTCATTCATCTCACAGATTTATAACTTTCATTTGATTCAGCAATTTGGAAACAATGTTTGTGTAGAATCTCTGAAGGGATATTTGGGATCGCATTGAGGCCTATGGTGAAAAAGGAAATATCTTCAGATAAAAACTGGAAAGAAGCTTTCAGAAAAACTGCTTTGTGATGTGTGCATTCATCTCATGGATTTAATAGTTACTTTTGATAGAGCAACTTGGAATCACTGATTTTGTAAAATCTGCAAATGGATATTTGGGAGCACATTGAGGCTTATGGTGAAAAAGGAAATATTTTCAGGAAAAAATTAGAAGGAAGCTTTCTGAGAAACTGTTTTGTGATGTGTAAATTCATCTCACAGAGTTAAACCTTTCTTTTGATGTGGTAGTTTGGAAAGACTGTTTTTGTAGAATTTGTGAAGGGATATTTGTGACTGCATTGAGGCCTATGCTGAAAAAGGAAATATCTTCAGACAAAAACTAGAAAGAAGCTTTCTGAGAACCTGTTTTGTGATGCAATCGTTCATTTCACAGAGTTAAAACTTTTTTAAAATTCAGCAAATTGGAAAAACTGTTTTGTAGAATCTGTGAAGGAATATTTTGGAGCACAAGGTGGCCTATGGTAAAAAAGGAAATATCATCAGAAAAAAACTAGAAAGAAGCTGTGATGTGTGCATTCATCTTCCAGAGTTAAACCTTTCTTTTGATTGAGCAGTTTGGAAACACTGTTTTTCTAGAATCTCCAAAAGAATATTTAGGAACCCATTGAGGCCTATGTTGATAAAAGAAATATCTACTGATATGAACTCGAAAGAAGCTTTCTGAGAACTTACTTTGTGATGTGTGCATCCTCTCACAGAGTTAAGCTTTTCCTTTCTGGGAGCTGTTTGGAAAGACTGATGCTGTAACAGCTACAAAGGAATGTTTAGGAGCACATTATGCCTATAATGAAAGAGAAATATCATCAGATAAACTAAAAAGAAGCTTTCTGAGAAACTTCTTTGTGATGTGAGAATTCATCACAGAGAGTTAAACCTTCTGCAGTTTGGAAACACTTTTTTGTGGAATCTGTGAAGGGTTCTTTGGGAGTGTGTTTAGGCCTATGGTGAAAAGAGAAATATCTACAGATGAAAACTAGAAGAAAGCTTTCAGAGAACTTGCTTTGTGATGTGTGCATTCATCTCACTGATTTAAAGCTTTCTTTTGATTGAGCAGTTGGGAAACACTGTTTTTGTAGAATCTGTGAAGAGATACTTCAGAGCACCTTGAGGCCTATAGTGAATATGGAAATACTTTCAGATGAAAACTAAAAAGAAGCTTTCTGAGAACATGTTTTGTGATGTCTGCTTTCATCTCACAGAGTTAAACCTTTCTTTCGATTGAGCAGCTTAGAAACACTGTTTTTGTAGAATCTGCGAAGGATAATAGGGAGTGCATTGAAGACTATGGTGAAAAAGGAGATATCTTCAGATAAAAACTAGAAAGATTTCTGAGAAACTGACTTATGATGTGACATTCATCACACAGAGTTAAACCTTTCTTTTCATTTAGCACTTTGGAAGAATTATTTTTGTGGAATCTGCAAAGGGATATTAGGGAGCAGATTGAGGCATATGGTGAAAAAATAATATCTTCAGAAAACAACTAGAAAGAAGCTTTCTGAGAAACTGCTTTGTGATATTTGCATTCATCTCACAGAGTTAAACCTTTCCTTAGATTGAGCAGTTTAGAAACACTGTTTTTCTAGAATCTGCAAATGGATATTTAGGAGGACCTTTATGCCTATGGTGAAAAAGGAAATAGCTTCAGATAAAAGCTATAAAGAAGTTTTCTGAGAAATGACTTTGTGATGTGAGCATTCAACTCGCACAGTTAAACTTTTTTTTATGATGGAGCAGTTTGGGACTGTTTTTGGAGAATCTGGAAAGGGATATTTGGGAGAACATTAAGCCTATGGTGAAAAGGAAATACCTTCAGATAAAAACTAGGAAGAAGCTTTGTGAGAAACTGCTTTTTGAAGTGTCCATTAATCTCACAGAGTTAAACCAGTGTTTTGATAGAGCAGTTTGGAAACACTCTTTTTGTAGAATCTGTGAAGGGGTATTTTGGTGCACACTGAGGCCTAAGGTGAAAATGGAAATATCTTCAGATAAAAAGTAGAAAAAGCTTTCTGAGAAACTACTTTGTGATGTGAGCATTCACCTCACAGAATTAAACCTTTCTTTTGATTGAGCAGTTTGGAAACACTGATTTTGTATAATCTGTGAAGGGATATTTGGGAGTGCTTTGAGGCCTATGGTGAAAAAGGAAATATCTTCAGATAAAAACTAGAAAGAAGTTCTCTGAGAAACTGCTTTGTAACATGTACATTCATCTAACAGAGTTAAAACATTCTTTCAATTGAGCAGTTTTGAAAAACTGTTTTAGTAGAATCTACAAAGGGATATTTGGGAGCACATTGAGGCCCATGATGAAAAAGGAATTATCTTCATATAAGGACAGAAAGAATTTTCTGAAAGCCTCCTTTGTGATGTGTGCATTCATCTCACTGAGTTGAACCTTTCTTTTGATGGTGCAGTTTGGAAACACTATTTATGTAGAACCTGTGAAGGAATATTTTGAACTGCTTTGAGGCCTATGGTGAAAAAGGAAATATCTTCAGATAAAAATTAGAAGGAAGCTTTCTGAGAACCTGCTTTGTGTTGTCTGCATTCATCTCACAGAGTTAAATCTTTCTTTTGATTGAGCAGTTTCAAGCCCTGATTTGGAGAATCTGTGAAGGGATATTTGGGAGCACATTGAGGTCAATGGTGAGAAAGGAATTATCTTCAGTTAAACCCTAGAAAGTGGCTGTCTGAGAAACTGCTTTGTGATGTTTGCATTCATCTCACAGAGCTAATCCATTCTTTTGGTTGAGCAGCTTGGAAACACCTTCTTTGTAGAATCTGTGAAGGGATATTTGGTAGCACATTGAGGCCTACTGTGATAAGAGAAATATCATCAGATAAAAACTGGATGAAGTTTCCTGACAAACTGTTGAGTAATTGAGCATTCATCTCACAGAATTAAACCATTCTTTTGATTGAGCATATTGGAAACACGGTTTTTGTAGAATTTGTGAATTGATATTTGGGAGCTCATTGAGGTCTAAGGTGAAAGGAGAAATATCATCAAATAAAAACTAGAACGAAGCTTTCTGAGAAGGTGCTGTGTGATGCGTACGTTCATCTAACTGAGTTAAGCCATTGTTTTGACTGAGCAGTTTGGAAACACTGTTTTTGTAGAACCTGCAAATTGCTATTTCGGAGTGCATTGATGTCTATGGTGAAAAGAAAAATATCATCAGATGAAAACTAGAAAGAAGCTTTCTGAGAAAATGCTTTGTGATGTATGCATTCATCTCACAGAGTTAAACCTTTCTTTTTATTGAGTAGTTTGGAAACACTGTTTTTGTGAAATCTGTGAATGGATATTTGGGAGCTCATTGAGGACTATGGTCAAAAGAGAAATATCTACTGATAAAAACTAGAATGAAGCTTTCTAAGAACCTGTTACATGATGTGTGCATTCATTGCTCAGTGGTAAACTTTTATTTTCATTGAGCAGTTTGGAAACACTGTTTTAGAAGAATCTGTGAAGGGACATTTGGGAACACATTGAAGCCTATGGTGAAAAAGGAAATATCTGCAGAAGAAAACTAGAAGGATGCTTTCTGAGAAACTTCTTTGTGATGTGTGCATTTACCTCACAGAGTTAAACCTTTCTTTTGATTGAGCAGTTTGGAAAAACTGTTTCTGTAGAATCTGCAAAGGGTATTTGGGAGCACTTTGAGGCCTATGCTGAAAAGAGAAATAACGTCAGATAAAAACTAGAAAGAAGCTTTCTAAGAAACTGCTTTGTGATGTTTGCATTCATCCCACAAACTAAACCTTTATTTGATTGAGCAGTTTGGAAATATTCTTTTCTTAGAATCTGTAAAGGGATATTGGGGAGCACATTGAGGCTGATATTGATAGGAGAAATATCATCAGATAAACACTAGATAGAAGCTCTTTGAGAAACTGCTTTGTGATGTGAGCATTCATCTCACACAGTTTTACCTTTCATTTGGTTGAGCAGTTTGGAAAAACAGTTTTTGCAGAATCTGTGATGGGATATTTGTGAGTGCATTGAGACCTATGTTGAAAAGAAAATATCATCATATAAAAGCTAGAATGAAGCTTTCTAAAAAAAAAAAAAAAAACAGCTTTGTGATGTGTGCATTCATCTCACTGATTTAAAGCTTTCTGTTGATTGAACTGTTTGGAAATAGTTTTTGTAAAATCTGTGAAGGGGTATTTGGGAGATAATTGAGGACTGGTGAGAAGAGAAATAGCTACAGGTAAAACCTAGAACGAAGCTTGCTGAGAAACTGCTTAGTGATATGAGCATTCACCTCACAAAATTAAACCTTTCTTTTGATTGAGCATTTTGGAAACACTGTGTTTTGTAGAATCTGTAAATTGATATTTGGGAGCACTTAAAGGTTTATGGTGAAAAGATAAATATCATCAGATAAAAACTAGAAGGAAGTTTTCTGAGAAACTGTTTTGTGATGTGTGCATTCATCTCACAGAGCTAAAACTTATCTTTGGGCAGTTTGGAAACACAGTTTTTGTAGAATCTGCGAAGAGATATTTGGGAGCATATAACCTTTCTTGTGTTTGAGCGGTTTGAAAACACTCTTTTGGTGGAATATGCGAAAGGATATTTTGGAGTGCTGAGGCCTATGGTGACAAGAGAAATATCTACATATAAAAACCAGAATAAAACTTTCTGAGAAACTGCTTTGTGATATGAGCAATCATCTGACAGAGTTAAACATTTCTTTTCACTGAGCAGTTTGGAAACACAGTTTTGGTATAATCTGTGAACTGACATCTGGGAGTGCATTGAGGTCTATGGTGAAAAGTGTAATATGATCAGATAAAAACGATAAAGAAGCTTTCTGAGAAACTACTTTGTGATGTGTGAATTCATCTCACAGAGCTAAAACTTATCTTTGGGCAGTTTGGAAACACAGTTTTTGTAGAATGTGCGAAGAGATATTTGGGAGCATATTGAAGCCTATGGTGAAAAAGGAAATATCTTCAAATAAAAACTATAAAGAAGCTTTCTGAGAAACTGCCTTGTGATGTGGACATTCATCTCATAGAAGCAAAGCTTTCTTTTGATTGAGCAGTTTGGAAACAGTTTTTGTAGAATCTGTGAAGGGTTATCGGGGAGCACATTGATGCCTATGGTGAAAAGAGAAATATCTTAAGATAAAAACTAGAAAGAAGCTTTCTGAGAAACTGCTTTGTGATGTGTGCATTCATCTCACAGTGTTAAACCTTTCTTTTGATTGAACAGCTTGGAAACACTGTTTTTGTGGAATCTGAGAAGAGATATTCAGGAGCACAATGAGGTCTATGGTGAAAAGAGAAATATATAAAGATAAAAACTAGAAAGATGTTTTCAGAGAACCTACTTTGTAATGTGTGCATTCAACTGATGCAGCTAAACTTCCTTTTGATTGAACGATTTGGAAACACTGTTTTCGTAGACACTGTGAAGGGTTATTTTGGAGCACATTGTGACCAATGGTGAAAAAGGAATTATCTTAGCTAAAACCTAGAAAGAAGCTATTTAAGAGCCTGGTTTGTGATGTGTGCATTCATCTCTCAGAGGTAAACCTTTGTTTTTATTGAGCAGTTTGGAAACACTGTCTTTGTGGAATATGTGAAGGGATATTTGGGAGCGCATTAAGTCTATGGTGAAAAGGGAAATATCTTCAGTAAAAACTATAAAGAAGCTCTCTGAGAAACTGCTTTGTGATGTGTGCTTCCATCTCACAGAGTTAAACCATTGTTTTGATTGAACAGTTTGGAAACAATGTTTTTGTAGACTCTGCAAAAGAATATTTGGGAGCACTTTGAGGCCTATGGTGAAAAGTGAAATATCTACAGATAAAAACTAGAATGAAGCTTTCTGATAAACTTCTTTGTGATGTGTGTGTTCATCTCACAGACTTAAACCTTTTTTTTTGATTGAGCAGTTTGGAAACACTGCTTTTGTAGCGTCTGTGAAAGGATATTTGGGAGCACATAGAGGTCTATGGTGAAAAGAGAAAGAACTACAGATAAAAACTAGAAAGAATCTTTCTGAGGAACTGATTTTTGATATGTGCATTCACCTTACAAGTTAAACTTTTCTATTGGTTCATCAATTTGGAATCACTGTTTCTGTAGAACCTGGGAAAGTGTATTTCATAGCACATTGTGGTCAATGGTGAAAAAAGAAATATCTTCAGCTAAAAACTAGAAAGAAACTATTTTAGAGCCTGCTTTGTGATGTGTGCATTCATCTTAGAGATTTAAACTTTTCTTTTGATTGAGCAGTTTGGAAACACAGTTTTTGTAGTATGTGCAAAGAGCTATTTGGGAGCAGATGGAGCCCTATGGTGAAAAAGAATTTATCTTCAAGTAAAAACTAGAAAGAAGTTTACAGAGAACCTGCTTTGTGATGTCTGCACTCACCTCGTGCAGTTAAACTTTCTTTTGATTGAGCTGTTTGGAAACACTGTTTTAATGGAATCTGTGATAGAGTATTTGGGAGCCCATTGAAGCCTACCTTGGAAAAGGAACCATCTGCAGATTAAAATCAGAAAGAAGGTTTCTGAGAACCTGCTTTGGGGTGTGTGTATTCATCTAACAGAGAAAAAACATTATTTTCAGTAAGCAGTTTGGAAACACTGTTTTTGTAGAATCTACGAAGGGATATTTGGGAGCACTTTGGGGAGATGGTGAAAAAGGAAATATCTTCAGATAAAATCTACAAAGAAACTTTCTGAGAACCTGCTTTGTGATGTGTGTATTCATCTCACAGAGGTAAACTTTTGTTTTGATAGAGCAGTTTGGAAATACTGTTTTTGTAAAATATGCAAAGGGATATTTGGTAGCACATTGAGATTTATGGTGAAAAGAGAAATATATTCAAATAAAAACTAGAAAGAAGCTTTCTGAGAAACTGCTTTGTGATGTGTCCATTCATCTCACAGAGTTAATCTTTTCTACTGATTGAGCAGTTTGGAAACACAGTTTCTAAGGAATCTTGAAGGGATATATGGGAGCGCCTTGAGGCCTGTGGTGTAAAAGGAAATAAATTCAGAGATAAAATACAAAGAAGTTTTTTCAGAATCTACTTTGTGATTTATATATTCATCTAACAGAGATAAGCCTTTCTTTTGATTGAGGAGTTTGGAAAGAGTGTTTTCTTTTGATTGAGCAATTAGGAAATATTATTTTTGTAGAGCTGTGAAGGGATATTTGAGAGTACATTGAGGCCTATGGTGAAAAAGGAAATTTGTTCAGGTAAAAACTAGAAGGAATCTGTCTGAGAAACTGCTTTGTGAAGTGAGAATTCATCTCACAGTGTTAAAGGTTTTTTTTGGATTTGGCAGTTTGGAAACAGAGGTTTTGCAGAATCTGTGAAGTGATATTTAGGAGCACATTGCAGCCTATGTTGATAAAGGAAATATCTTCAGATAAAAAGTAGAAAAAAAGCTTTCAGAGAAACTGCTTTGTGATGTGAAAATTCATCTCACAGAGTTAAACCTTTCCTGCGATTGAGCGGTTTGGAAACACTAAATTTGTCAAATCTGAAAAGGGATATATGGGAGTTCATTTAGGCCTATGGTGAAAAGAGAAAGATCAACAGATAAAAACTAGAAATGACACTGTGATGTGAGCATTCATCTCACAGAGTTAAAACTTTCCCTGATTCAGCAGCTCAGAAGCACTGTTTTTCCTAGGAATCCAACTTACAAGGGATGTAAAGGACCTCTTCAAGGAGAACTACAAACCACTGCCATCCCCATCAAGCTACCAATAACTTTCTTCACAGAATTGGAAAAAACTGCTTTAAAGTTCCTATGGAACCAAAAAAGAGCCCACATTGCCAAGAAAAACCTAAGTCAAAAAAAACAAAGCTGGAGGCATCATGTCACCTGACTTCAAACTATACTACAAGGCTACAGTAACCAAAACAGCATGGTACTGGTACCAAAACAGAGATATAGACCAATGTAACAGAATAGAGCCCTCAGAAATAATACCACACATCTACAGTCATCTGATCTTTGACAAACCTGACAAAAACAAGAAATAGGGAATGGATTCTCTATTTAATAAATGGTGCTGGGAAAATTGGCTAGCCATAAGTAGAAAGGTGAAACTGGAACCTTTCCTTACTCTTTATACGAAAATTAATTCAAGATGGATTAGAGACTTAAATATTAGACCTAATATCATAAAAACCCTAGAAGAAAACCTAGGTAATACCATTCAGGACACAGACATGGGCAAGGACTTCATGTCTAAAACACCAAAAGCAACGGCAATGGCAACAAAAGCCAAAATTGACAAATGGGATCTCATTAAACTAAAGAGCTTCTGCACAGCAAAAGAAACTACCATCAGAGTGAGCAGGCAACCTACAGAATGGGAGAAAATTTTTGCAATCTACTCATCTGACAAAGGGCTAATATCCAGAACCTACAAAGAACTCAAATAAATTTACAAGAAAAAAACAAACAATCCCGTCAAAAAGTGAGTAAAGGATATGAACAGACATTTCTCAAAAGAAGACATGCATACAGCCAACAGACACCTGAAAGAATGCTCATCATCACTGGCCATCTGAGAAATGCAAATCAAAACCACAATGAGATACAATCTCACATATGTTAGAATGGCAATCATTAAAAAGTCAGGAAACAACAGGTGCTGGAGAGGATCTGGAGAAATAGAAACACTTTTACACTGTTGTTGGGATTGTAAACTAGTTCAACCATTGTGGAAAACAGTATGGCCATTCCTCAAGGATCTAGAACTAGAGATACCATTTGACCCAGCCATCCCATTACTGGATATATACCCAAAGGATTATAAATCATGCTGCTATAAAGACACATGCACACATGTGTTTATTGTGGCACTAGTCACAATAGCAAAGACTTGGAATCAACCCAAATGTCCATCAGTGACAGACTGGATTTAAAAAATGTGGCACATATACACCATGGAATACTATGCATCCATAAAAAGGATGAGTTTGGGGCCTTTGTAACGACTTGGATGCAGCTGGAAACCACCATTCTCAGCAAACTATAGCAAGAACAGAAAACGAAACACTGCATGTTCTCACTCATAGGTGGGAATTTAACAGTGAGATCACTTGGACTCGGGAAGTGGAACATCACACACCGGGGCCTATTATGGAGAGGGGGAGGGGAGAAGGATGGCATTGGAAGTTATACCTGATGTAAATGATGAATTGATGGGTGCAGCACACCAACATGGCAGAAGTATACATATGTAACAAGCCTACACGTTGTGCACATGTACCCTAGAACTTAAAGTATATCAATAAAAAAAAGAAAAAATAAAGAAACACTGTATTTGTAGTATCTGTGAAGGGATATTTGGGGGCACATTATGCCTATGGTAAAAATAGAAATATCATCAGTTAAAAACTTTTGCAAAGCTTTCTGAGAAACTGCTTTGTTATTTGTGCATTATCTCACAAAGTTAAACCTTCGTTTTGATTGAGCAGTTTGGAAAGAGTGTTGTTGTAGAATCTGTGAAGGGATATTTGGAGAAGATCGAGGCCTATGATGAAAAAGGAAATATCATCAGATGAAAACTAGATAGAAGCTTTCTGATAACCTGCTTTGTAATGCATGTATTCACCTCATACAGTTAAACCTTTATTTTGATTGAGCTGTTTGAAAACACTGTTTTTGCAGAATCTGCGAACAGATATTTAGGAGCACATTGAGGCATATGGTGAAAAAGGAAATATCTTCAGATGAAAACTAGGAAGAAGCTTTCCGAGAAACTGCTCTGTAATGTGTGCATTCATTTCACAAAGATAACCTTTCTTTTTATTGAGTCGTTTGGAAACACCCTTTTATTAGAATATGCCAAGGGGAATTAGGGAGCAGATTGATGCCTATGGTGAAAAAGTAATATCATCAGATAGAAATTAGAAAGAAGCTTTCTGAGAACCTGCTTTGTGTTGTGTGCATTCATCTCACAGAGATAAACCTTTCTTTTTATTGAGCAGTTCAGAAACACTGTTTTTGCAGAATCTGTGAAGGGATATTTGGGAGCGCATTGATGCCTATGGTGAAAAAGCAAATATATTCAGATCAATATTGGAAAATGCATTCTGAGAAATTGCTTTGGGATGTGAGCATTCATCTCACAGAGTTAAACGTTTCTCTTGGTGGAGCACTTTGGAAACACTGTTTTGTAAATCTGCAAAGGGATATAGGGGAGCACATTGAGGACTATTGTGAAAAAATATATATATCTTCAGGTAAAAACTAGAAAGAAGCATTCTGAGAACCTGCTTTGTGATGTGTATATTCATCTTACAGAGTTACACCTTTTTTTATTGAGCAGTTTGGAAACACTGTTTTTGTAGAATCTGTGAACAGATATTTGGAAGCAGATTGAGGCCTATGTTGAAAAAGGAAGTATTTTCAGGTGAAAACTAGAAACATGTTTTCTGAGAACCTGCTTTGTGATGTGTGCATTTATCTTACAGAGTTAAACTTTTGCTTTGATTGAGCACCTTAGAAAGACTGTTTTTGTAGAATCTGTGAAGGGACATTTGGGAGCACATTGAGGCCTATGGTGAAAAAGGAAATATTTTCAGATGAAAACTAGAAACAACTTTTCAGAGAAATTGCTTTGTGATGTGTGCATTCATCTCACAGAGCTAAATGTTTCTTTTGATTGAGCAGTTTGGAAAGACTGTTTTTGTAGAATCTGTGAAGGGATAATTGGGATCGCTTTGAGGCCTATGGTGAAAAAGGAAATATCCTCAGATAAAAACTGCAGAGAATCCTTCTGAGAAACTGCTTTGTGATGTGTGCATTCATCTCACAGAGTTAAAATTTTAATTTGATTGGGCAGGTTGGAAAGACTGGTTTTTGTAGAATCTGTGAAGGGATATTTGGGAGCACATTGAAGCCTATGGTGAAAAAGGAAATATCTTCTAATAAAAACTAGCAAGAAGCTTTCTGAGAAGCTGCTTTGTGATGTGTGCATTCATCTCACAGTGATAAACCTTTCTTTTGATTGAGCACTTTGGAAGCACTGTTTTTGCAGAATCTGTAAAGGGATACTTGGGATCAGATAGAAGCCTATGGTGAAAAAGGAAATATCTTCCGATAAAAATTATAATGAATTTTTCATAGAACCTGCTTTGTGATGTGTGCATTCATCTCAAAGAGTTAAAGCTTTCTCTGGATTGAGTAGTTTGGAAAAACAGTTTTTGTAGGATATGTGAAGGGATATTTGAGAGCACATTGAGGCTCATGTTAAAAAGATGAATATCTTTAGATAAAAAGTAGAACTAAACTTTCTGAAAAACTGCCTTGTGATGTGAGCATTCATCTCACAGAGTTAAACTTTTCTTTTGATTGTGCAATTTGGAAATACTATTTTTGTAGAACTGCGAAGGGATATTTGGGAGCACATTGAGGCCTGTGGTAAAAAAGGAAATATGTACAGATAAAAACTAGAGGGAATCATTCTGAGAAACCACTTTGTGATGTGAGGATTCAACTCACAGTGTTAAATGTTTCTTTTGATTTTGCAGTTTGAAATCACTGTTTTTGCAGAATCTGCAAAGGGATATTTAGGAACACATTGAGGCCTATGTTGATAAAGGAAATATCTTGAGATAAAAGCTAGAAAAAAGCTTTAAGAGAAACTGTTTTTTGATGTGAGAATTCATCTCACAGAGTTAAAAGATTCCTGTGATTGAGCAGTTGGGAAACACTGAATTTGTTGAATCTGCAAAGGGATATATGGGAGCACATTGAGGCCTATGGTGAAAAGATAAATATCATCAGATAAAAACTAGAACAAAACTTTCTGAGAAATGGCTTTGTGATGTGAGCATTCATCTCACAGAGTTAAACATTTCCTTTGATTCAGCAGCTTGGAAACACTGTATTTGTAGTCTCTGCAAAGGGATATTTGGGAGACCATTTTGCGTGTGGTGAAAAGAGAAATACCATCAGATAAAAACTAGTATGAAGTTCTCTGAGAAACTGCTTTGTGATGTGTGCATTATCTCACAGAGTTAAACCTCTCTTTTGATTGAGTAATTTGGAAACACTGTTTTTATAGATTCTGCGAATGGATATCTGGGAGCAAATTGAGGCCTATAGTGGAAAGATAAATCTCTACAGATGAAAACGAGAAAGATTTCTGAGAACCTGCTTGGTGATGTGTGCATTCATCGCACAGAGTTAAAGCTTTCTTTTGATTGAGAAGTTTGGAATAACTGCTTTTGCAGAAACTTTTAGAGTATATTTGGGAGCATATTAAGCCTATTGTGTAAAAGGAAATATCATTGGATAAAAATTAGAAAGAAGCTTTCTGAGAAATTGATTTGTGATGTGTGCATTCACCTCACAGAGTTAAAAGTTTCTTTAGAATGACCAGTTTGGAAACAGTTTTTGTAGAATCTGTGAAGGTATATTTAGGAGTGAATTGTGGCCTATGGTGAAAAAGGAAATATTTTCAGATAAAAAATAGAAAGAAGCTTTCTGAGAACCTGATTTGGGATGTGTAAATTCATCTCACAGAGTTAAACTTTTTCTTTTTTGGAGAAGTTTGATAACACTGTTTTAGTAGTATTTACGAAGGGATATTTAGGAGCACTATATGCCCATGGTGAAAAAATAAATATCATCAGATTAAAAACTAGAAATAAGCTTTTGGAGAAACTGCTTTATGATGTGTGCATTCATCTCACCGAGTTAAATCTTTCTTTTGATTGAGCAGTTTGTAAACACTGTTTCTGTATAATCTGGAAAGGGATATTTGGAAGACTATGGAGGTCTAGAGTAAAAAGAAAAATATCTACAGATAAAAACTAGAAAGTTTCTGAGAAGCTGCTTTGTGATTTGTACATTCTTCTCACAGAGTTAAAACTTTCTTTAGAGAGAGCAGTTTGGAAATACTGTTTTGGGGAATCTGTTAAAGGATATTTATGAGTGTATTAAGCCTATGATGAAAAACGAAATAACATCATATAAAAAGTAGAAAGAAGTTTTCTGAGAAACTGCTTTGTGATGTGTGTATTCATCTCACATATTTAAACCTTTCTTTTGATTGAGCAGCTTGGAAACACTGTTTTCATAGGATCCATGAAGGGATATTTGGGAGTGCTTGGAGGCCTATGGTGAAAATGGAAATATCTTAAGAAAAAACTCAAAAAATGCTTTCTGAGAAACTGCTTCCTGATGTGTGCATTCATCTCACAGTGATAAACATTTCTTTTGATTGAGGAGTTTGGAAACACTGTTTTTTTAGAGTCTGCCAAGGGATACTAGGGATCAGAAAGAGGGTTATGGTGAAAAAGGAAATACTTTCAGATGAAAATTAAAAAGAAACTTTCTGTGAAACTGCTTTATGATGTGTGCATTCATCTCAGACTTAAAGCTGTCTTTGGATTGAGCAGTTTGGAAATACTGCTTTTGTAGAACTGTGAAAGCATACTTGGGAGCACATTGAGGCCTATCTTCAGCTAACAACTAGAAACAATTGTTCTGAGAAAATGCTTTGTGATGTGAGCATTCATGACATAGAGTTAAACCTTTCTTGTGATTGAGCAGTTTAAAACACTGTTTTTGTAGAATCTCGAAAGGGATATCTGGGAGCACATGGAGGCCTATGTTGATAAAGGAAGTACCTGCAGATAAAAACTAGAAAGAAGGTTTCTCAGAAAGTGGTTTCTGATGTGTCCTTTCATCTCACAGAGATAAACTTCTCTTTGATTGAGCAGTTTGGAAACACTGTTTTGGTAGACTCTTTGAAGGGATATTTGGGTGCACTTTGAAGCGATAGTGAAAAAGGAAATATCTTCAGACAAAAGCTGGAAAGAATTTTTCTGAGAAACTGCTTTGTGATGTGTGCATTAGTCTCACAGAGTTAAACCTCTCTTTTGATAGAGTAGTTTGGAAATACAGTTTTTGTAAAATCTGAGAAGGGATATTTTGTACCACATTGGGGCTTATCATGAAAAGATAAATATATTCAGATAAAAACTAAAAAGAGGCATTCTGAGAAACTGCTTTGTGATGTGTGCATTCATCTCACAGAGTTAATCTTTTCTATTGATTGAGCCGTTTGGAAACACTGTATCTGCAGAATCTGGGAAGGTATATATGGGAACACCTTGAGGCTTATGGTGTAGAAGGAAATATATTCAGAGAGAAACTACAAAGAAGCTTTCAGAGAACCTACTTTTTGATGTGTGCATTCATCACAGAGATAAACCTTTGTATTTATTGAGCAGTTTGGAAAGAGTGCTGTTGTGGAGTCAGCAAGGGAATATTTGGAAGATTGAGGCCTAGGATGAAAAAGGAAGAACCTTCAGATGAAAACTAGATAGAACCTTTCTGAGAACCTGCTTTGTGATGCATGTATTCACCTCAGACCGTTAAACCTTTCTTTTGATAAAGCAGTTTTGAAACACTGTTTTTGCACAATCTGCAAAGAGATATTTAGGAGCACATAGAGTCATATGGTGAAAAAAGAAATATCTTCAGATGAAAACTAGGAATAAGCTTCCTGAGAAACTGCTGTGTAATATGTGCATGCATTACACAAATTTTAACCTTCCTTTTTATTGAGTAGTTTGGAAACACTATTTTAGCAGAATCTGCAAAGGGAAATTTGGGAGCAGATTGAAGCCTATGGTGAAAAAGAAATATCATCAGAAAAAAACTAGAAAGAAGCTTTCTGAGAACCTGCTTTGTGCTGTGTGCATTCAGCTCACAGAGGTAAACCTTTCTTTTGATTGAGCAATTCAGAAATACTGCTTTTGTATAATCTGAGAAGGGATATTTGGGAGCTCATTGACGCCTGTGGTGAAAAAGCAAATATGTTCAGATAAATACTGGAAAGAAGGTTTCTGAGAAACTGCTTTGGGATGTGAGCATTCATCTCAGATAGTAAAACGTTTGTTTTAATGCAGAAGATTGGAAACACTGTTTTTGTAGAATATGCGAAAGGATATTTTGGAGCACATTGAGGTATGCAGAGAAAAGGGAATATTTTCAGATGAAAACTGGAAGGAAGCTTTCTGAGAAACTGCTTTGTGACACGTGCATTCGTCTCACAGAATAAAACCTTTCTTTTGATGGCACAGTTTGGAAACATGCTTTTGTAGAATGTGACAAGGGCTATTTTGGAGGGCTGTGTAGCCAATGAGGAAAAAGGAAATATCTTCAGATAAAAATTTGAAAGAAGCTTTCTGAGAATTTGCTTTGTAATGTGTGAAATCATCTCACAGAGTTAAACCTTTGTTTCAATTGAGCGGTTCATAAACTCTGTTTTTGTAGAATCCATGAAGTGATATTTGGAAACGCTTTGAGGACTATGGTGAAAAAGGAAATATCCTCAGATACACACTGGACAGAATCTGTCTGAGAAATTCCTTTGTGATGTGGGCATTCATCTCACAGAGTTAAACATTTCTCTTGATAGAGCCTTTGGAAATAATGTTTTTGTAGAATCTGTGAAGGGATATTTGGGAGTGCATTGAGATCTATGGAGAAAAAGGAAATATCTTCAGATGAAAACTAGAAGGAAAATTTCTCAGAACCTACTTTGTGATGTGTTCATTCATCCTACAGAGTTAAAATTTTCTTTGGATTGGCCAGTTTGGAAACAATGTTTTAGCAACATCTCTCAAGGGATACATGGGAGCACCTTGAGGTCTATGGTGAGAAAGGAAATATCTTCAAATAAAAAATAGAAAGAAGCTTTCTCAGAAACTGTTTTGTGATTTGTGCATTCACCTCACAGATATAAATCTTACTTTTCATGACACAGTTTGGAAGCATTGTTTTTGTAGAATCTGCGAAGGGATATTTCGGTGCTCTTTGAGTCCGTTGTTGAAAAACGAAATATCTTCAGATGAAAATTAGAAGGAAACTTTCTCAGAAACTGCTTAGCGATGTATCCATTCATCTCACAGAGTAAAACCTTTGTTTTGATTGAGCAGTTTGTAAGCTCTGGTTTTGTAGAATCTGTGAAGTGATATTTGGGAGCGCTTTGAAGCCAAAAGTGAGAAATGAATAATCCTCTGACACAAACTAGACAGAAGTTGTCTGAGAAACTGCTTTGTGATGTTAACATTCACCTCACAGGGTTAAACCTTTCTATTGACTGAGTAGTTTTGAAACACTTTTTGTAGAATCTGTGAAGGGATATTTGGGAGTGTCCTGAGGTCTATGCAGAAAAAGGCAATACCTTCAGATGAAAACTAGAAGGAAGCTTTCTCAGAAAGTACTTTGTGATGTGTGCATTCATCTCACAGAGTTAAACCTTTCTTTTGAAGGTGCAGTTTGGAAACACTGTTGCTTTAGTATCTGGGAAAGAATATTCCAGACGTTATGAGGCCTATTGTGAAAAGCAAAATATCTTCAGATACAAATGAGAAAGAAGCTTTCTGAGAACCTGCTCTATGATGTGTGTATTCATCTCATAGAGTTAAACGTTTCTTTTAAGTGAGGGGTTTGCAAACTCTGCTTTTGTAGAATCTGCATAATGATATTTGGGAGCTCTTTGAGGCCTGTAGTGGAAAAGGAAGTATCTTCAGATACAAACTAGACAGAGGCTGTCTGAGAAACTGCTTTGTGATGTGTGCATTCATCCCACAGATTTAAGCATTTCTTTTGAACGATCAGTTTGGAAACACTGTTTTTTGTGGAATCTGTGAAGGCATATTTGGGAGCACATTGAGGTCTAGGGAAAAAGGAAGTATCTTCAGATGATAACTAGAAAGAAACTTCCTCAGAAACCGCTTTGTGATGCGTGCATTCATCTCATAGACTTAAAACTTTCTTTTGATTGGCCAGTTTGGAATCAATGTTTCTGTAAAATCTGCAAAGAGATATATGGGAAAGCATTGAGGCCAATGGTGAAAAAGGAAATATCTTCAAATAAAAACTAAAAAGATGCTTTCTCAGAAACTATTTTGTGAATTATGCATTCATCTCACAGAGTTAAACCTTTCTTTTGATGGAACAGTTTGGAAACACTGTTTTTGTAGAATCTGTGAAGGGATATTTCGGTGCACTTTGAGGCCTATTTGGAAAAAGGCAATATCTTCAGATGAAAACTAGAAGGAAGCTTTCTCAGAAACTGCTTTGTGATGTGTCCATTCATCTCACAGTGTCAAACCTTTGCTATGATTGAGTGGTTTTTAAGCTCTGTTTTTCTAGAATCTGTGAAGTGATATTTTGGAGCACTTTGAGGCCTATGATGTAAAAAGAAGTATCTTCAGATACAATCTAGACAGAAGCTTTCTGAAAAACTGCTTTGTGATGTGAGCATTCATCTCATGGAGATCAACCATTCCTTTGATTGAGCAGTTTGGAAAAACTGTTTTTGTAGAACTGCAAAGGGATATTTTGGAGCACAAGCAGGTCTACAGACAAAAAGGAAATATCTTGAGATGAAAACTAGAAGTAAACATTCTCAGATGCTGCTTTGTAATGTGTGCATTCATCACACAGAGTTAAAACTTTCTTTTGATTGGCTACTTTGGAATCCACATTTCTATAAAGTCTGCAAAGGGATATACAGCAGTAGATTGAGGCCTGTGGTGAAAAAGGAAATATCTTTTTTTTATTTTTGTTATTTTTTGAGACAGAATCTTGCTCTGTCACCCAGGCTGGAGTGCAGTGGTGCAATCTCGGCTCACTGCAAGCTCCGCCTCCTGGGTTTACGCCATTCAACTGCCTCAGCCTCCTGAGTAGCTGGGGCTACAGGCCCCTGCCACCTCGCCCAGCTAGCTTTTGTATTTTTAGTAGAGACGGGGTTTCACCATGTTAGCCAGGATGGTCTCAATCTCCTGACCTTGTGATCCGCCCGCCTTGGCCACACAAAGTTCTGGGATTACAGGCTTGAACCACCGCACCAGGCCGAAAAAGGAAATATCTTAAAATAAAAAGTAGAAAGAAGTTTACTCAGAAACTGTTTTGTGATTTGTGCATTCATCTCACAGAGTTGAACGTTTATTTTGATGACACAATTTGGAAACACTGTTTTTGTAGAATCTGCAATGGGATATTTGGGAGCACATGGATGTCTATGGAGATAAATGAAATATCTTCAGATGAAAACTAGAAGGATGCTTTCCCAGAAACTGCTTTGTAGGATATGTGAAGCGATATTTGGGATGGCTATGAGGTCTATGGAGAAAAAGAAAGTATCTTCAGGTAGAAACTAGACAGAAGCTGTCTGAGAAACTGCTTTGTGATGTGAGCGTTCATCTCTCAGAGTTAAATCTTTCATTTGATGGCACAGTTTGGAGACATTATTTTTGTAGAATCTGTGTAGGGATTTTTCAGTGCTTTTTGAGGCCTATAGAAGGAAGTATTCTCAGAAACTGCTTTCCGATGTATGCATTCATCTTGCAGAGTTAAATTTTCTTTTGATTTGCCAGTTTGGAAGAAACATTTCTGTAAATGCTTCAAAGGGATATATTGGAGTGCATTGAGGCCTATGCTGAAAAAGGAAATATATTCAGATGAAAACTAGACGGAAGCTTTCTCAGAAACTGCTTTGTGATGTGTGCATTTATCTCACATTGTTAAACCTTTGTTTTGATTGACCAGATTAGAAACAATGTTTTGTAAAATCTGAAAAGGGATGTATGGGAATGCACCGAGGCCAATGGTGAAAAAGGAAATATCTTCAGATGAAAACTGAAAGGAGGCTTTCTCAGAAACTGCTTTGTGATGTGTTCATTCATTTCAAAGAGTTAAATTTTGTTTTGATTGAGCAGTTTGTGAGCATTCATCTCACAGAGTTAAACATTTCTTTTGATTGAGCAGTTTGGAAACACCGTGTTTGTGGAATCTTAGAAAGAATATTTGGGAGTGCATTGAGGTCTATGGAGAAAAAGGAAATATTTTCAGATGAAAACTAGAAGGAAGCTTTGTCAGAAACTGCTTGGTGATATGTACATTTATCTCACATAATTAAACTTTTCTTTTGATGGCACAGTTTGGAAACACTGTTTTTGTAGAACATGTGCAGGGATATTTCAGATCTCTTTGAGGCCTATGGTGAAAAAGGAATTGCCATCAGATAAAAATTAGAAAGAAGTTTTCTGAGAACCTGCTTTGTGATGTGTGCATTCATCTCATAGAGTTAAATCTTTTTTTATTTTTATTTTTATTTTTGATTGAGCGGTTTGCAAACTCTGTTTTTGTAGAATCTGTGAAAGGATATTTGGGAGTGCTTTGAGACCTTTGGTGAAAAAGGAAGTATCTTCAGATACACACTAGAGAGAAGCTGTCTGAGAAACTGTTTGTGATGTGAACATTCATCTCACAGAGTTAAACATTTGTTTGAGTAGTTTGGAAACACTGTTTTTGTAGAGTCAGCAATGGGATATTTGGGAGTGCATTGAGGTCTACGGAGGAAAAGGAAATATGTTCAGATGAAAACTAGAAGGAAGCTTTCTCAGAAACTGCTTCATGATGTGTGCATTTATCTCACAGAGTTAAACCTTTTTTTTGATTGATCAGGTTGGAAATAATGTTTTTGTAGAATCTGTGAAAGGATATTTCGAGTGCATTGAGGACTTTGGTGAAATAGAAAATATCTTCAAATAAAAACTAGAAAGAAGCTTTCCCAGAAACTGTTTATTGATTTGTGCATTCATCTCAGAGTTAAACCTTTCTTTTGATGGTACTGTTTGGAAACACTGCTTTTTTTAGAATGTGCTAAGGGCATTTTCGGAGCTCTTTGAGGCCAATGGAGAAAAAGGAAAGTCTTCAGATAAAAATTAGAAAGAAGTTTTCTGAGTTCCTTTATTGTGATATTTGCATTCATCTCACAGTGTTAAACTTTGTTTTGATTGAGTGGTTTGTAAGCTCTGTTTTTGTAGACTCTGTGAAGCGATATTTGGGAGCACTTTGGGGCATAGGCTGAAAAAGGAAGTATCCTCAGATACAAACTAGACAGAAGCTCCCTGAGAAACTGCTTTGTGATGTTAGCATTCACCTGACAGAGTTAAAACTTTATTTTGATTGAGCAGTTTGGAAAAACAGTTTTTGTAGTATCTGTGAAGGGATATTTGGGAGTGCATTGAGGTCTATTGAGAGAAAGAAAATATCTTCAGATGAAAACTAGAAGCAACATTTCTCAGACACTGCTTTGGATGTGTGCATTCATCTCACATTGTTAAAGCTTTCTTTTGATTGGCTATTTTGGAAACAATGTTTTTGTAAAATCTACAGTTGGATATATGGGAGTGCATTGAGGACTATGGTGAAAAGGAAATATCTTCAGATGAGAACTAGAAGGAAGATCTCTCAGAAACTGCTTTGTTATGTCTGTATTCATCTCAAAGAGTTACACCTTTCTTTTGATGGTGCTGTATGGAAAACCAGTTTTTGTAGAATCTATGAAGGGATATTTCAGAGCACTGTGAGGCCTAGGGTGCAAAAGGAAATATCTTCAGATAAGGATTAGAAAGAAGCTGAGAACCAGCTTTGTGATGTCTACATTCATCTCACAGACAAAAAGATTTGTTTTGATTGTGAGCTTTGTAAAATCTGTAGAATCTGCAAAGCGATATTTGGGAGCACTTTGAGGCCTATGGTGAAAAAGAAATATCTTCAGATACAAACTAGCCAGAAGTTGTCTGAGAAACTGCCTTGTGATGTGAGCATTCATCTCCCAGAGTTAAAACTTTCTTTTGATCGAGCAGTTTGGAAACACTGTTTTTGTAGAATCTGTGAAGGTATATTTCAGATCGCAATGAAGCCTATGGAGAAATAGGAAATATCTTCAGATGAAAACTAGAAGGAAGCTTTCTCAGAATCTGCTTTCTCATATGTGCATTCATCTCACAGAATTAAGCCTTCCTTTGATATCACAGTTTGAAAACACTGTTTTTGTAGAACCTGCACAGGGATATTTTGGATCACTTTGAGGTCTATGTTGACAAAGGAAATAGGAAGTATCCTGAAATACCTTCAGATGAAAACTATAAAGAAGCTTTCTCAGAAATTGCTTTGTGATGTATGCATTCATCTCACAGAGTTAAACCTTTCTTTCCATTGGCCAGTTTGGAAACAATGATTTTGTAAAATCTGCAAAGGGATATATGGGATCGCATTGAGGCCTATGGTAAGAAAGGAAATATCTACAAATAAAAACTTGAAAGAAACTTTCCCAGAAACTGTTTTGTGATTTGTGCATTCATCTCAAAGAGTTAAACCTTTCTTTTGACGATGCAGTTTTTATAAAACACTGTTTTTATAAAATCTGTGAAGAGCTATTTCAGTGCTCTTTGAGGCCTGTGTTAAAAAAGGAAAAACTCAAAGGAAGCTCCCTCAGAAACTGCTTTGTGATGTGGCCATTCATCTCACAGAATTAAACCTTTGTTTTGACTGAGCAGTTTGTAGCTTTCTCAGAAACTGCTTTGGGATGTGGCCATTCATCTCACTGAGTTAAACCTTTGTTTTGATTCAGCGGTTTGTAGCTTTCTCAGAAACTGATTTGTGACGTGTGTATTCATCTCACAGAATTAAAACTCTCTTTGATGGTGCAGTTTGAAAACCATGTTTTTGTAGAAATTGTGAATGGATAATTTCAAGTGCTTTGAGGATGATGGTGAGAAAGGAAATATCTTCAGATAATAATTAGAAAGAAATTTCCTGAGAACTTGCTTTGTGATGTGTGCATTCTTCTCACAGAGCAAAAGCTTTGCTTTGATTCAGCGGTTAAAAACTCTGTTTTTGTAGAATGTGCAAACTGATATTTGGTAGTGCTTTAAGGCTTATATTGAAAAATGAAGTGTTTTCATATACAAACTAGAAAGAAGTTGTCTGAGAAACTGCTTTGTGGTGTGAGCATTCATCTCACAGAGTTAAAACTTAGTTTTGACTGAGCAATTTGGAAATATCGTGTTTGTCAAATGTACAAAGGGATATTTGGGAGCCCACTAAGATCTATGCAGAGAAAGGAAATATCTTCAGATGAAAACTAGAAGAAATCTTTCTCAGAAAGTGGTTTGTGATGTGTTCATTCATCTCACAGAGTTAAACCTTTCTTTTGATGGCACAGTTTGGAAACACTGTTTTTGTAGAATGTGCCAAGGGATATTTCAGGGCACTTTGAGGCCTATGGTGAAAAAATATATATCTTCAGATAAAAATTAGAAAGAGGCATTCTCAGAAACTGCTTTGTGATGTGTGAATTCATCTCACAGAGTTAAACCTTTGTTTTGAATGAGTGGTTTGTAAACTCTGTTATTGTAGAATCCGTGAAGCAATATTTGGGAGTGATTTGAGGCCTATGTTGATAAAGGAAGTATCTTCAGATAGAAACTAAACAGAAGAACTCTGAGAAATTGCTTTTTGATACTTGCATTCTTCTCACAGAATTAAACTTTTCTTTTGTTTGAGCATTTTCAAAATTCTATTTTTGTAGAATCTGTGAAGTGATATTTGGGAGTGCATTGAGGCCTATGGAGAAAAAGGAAATATCTTCAGATGAAAACTAGAAGGAAACTTTCTCAAAAAATGCTATGTGATGTATGCATTCATCTCACAGAGTTAAACCTTTCTTTTGAGCATTTAGGAAACTCTGCTTTTGTACAATGTGTGAAGTGATATTTGGGAACTCTTTGAGGTCTATGGTGAAAAAGGAATTATCTTCAGATACAAGGTATACAGAAGCTGTTTGAGAAACTTCTTTGTGATATGAGCATTCAACTCACAGAGTTAAACCTTTCTTTTCATAGCACAGTTTGGAAACCCTATTTTTGTAGAAACTGCAAAGGGATATTATGGAGGGTTTTGAGTCCTAAGCAGTTTCTGAGAAAGCTTCCTTCTAGTTTTCATCTGAAAAAAATTTCTTTTTCTCCATAGACCTCAATGTGCTCCCAAATATCCCTTTGTAGATTCTACAAACACTGTGTTTCCAAACTGCTCGATCAAAAGAAAGGTTTAATCTGGTTGGATGAATGCTCACATCACAAAGCAGTTTCTCAGACAGTTTCTGTCTAGATTGTATCTGAAGATACTTGCTTTTTCACCATAGGCCTCAAAGCTCTCCCAAATATCCCTTCTCAGATTCTACAAAAACAGAGTTTACAAACTGCTCATTCAAAACAAAGGTTTAACTCTGTGAGATGAATGCTCACATCACAAACAGTTCCTCAAACTGCTTCTGTCTAGTTTGTATCTGTGGATACTTCATTTTTCACCATAGGCCTCAAAGTGCTCCCATTTATCGTTTCACAGATTCCACAAAAACAGAGTTTACAAACTGCTCAATCAAAATGAAGGTATAACTCTGTGAGATGAATGCACATATCACATGGTAGGTTCTCAGAAAGCTTCTTTCTAATTTTTATCCTAAGATATTACCTTTTTCACCTTAGGCCTCAAAGCGCTCTGAAATATCCTTTCACAAATTGTACAAAAGCATTGTTTTCAAACTGCACCATCAAAGTAAAGTTTAACTCTGTGAGATGAATGCACACATCACAAAGCAGTTTTTGAGAAAGCTTCCTTCTAGTTTTCATTGAATATATTTCCTTTATCTCCATAGGCCTCAATGTGCTCCCAAGTATCCCTTCACAGATTCTACAAAAACAGTGTTTCCAAACTGCTCAATCAAAAGAAAGATTTAGCTCTGTGAGATGAATGTTCACATAACATAGCATTTTCTCAGACAGCTTCTGTCTGGATTTTATGTGAAGATACTCCCTTTTTCACCATAGGTCTCAAAACAGAAGTTTACAAACTACTCAATCAAAACAAAGGTTTAAATATGTGAGATGAATACCCACATCTGAAAACAGGTTCTCAGAAATATTCTTTCTAATTTATATCTGAAGGTATTTCCCTTTACACCACAGGACTCAAAGAGCTCCCAAATATCCCTTCACTGAATCTACAAAAACAGTGTTTTCTTTTCTTTTTTTTTATTATTATACGTTGAGTTCTAGGGTACATGTGCATAACGTGCAGGTTTGTTACATATGTATACTTGTGCCATGTTGGTGTGCTGCAGCCATCAACTCGTCAGCACCCATCAACTCGTCATTTACATCAATCACTTGGACTCGGAAAGGGGAAAAACAGTGTTTTCAAATGGCTCAACTGAAGGAAATTTTACTTCTGTATGATGAATGCTCACATTGCAAAGCATTTTCTGAGAAAACTGTCTTCTACTTTTCATCTGAAGATATTTCCTTTTTTTCCATAGACCTCAAAGTTCTCCCCAATATCCGTTCACAGATTCTACAAACACAATATTTCCAAACAGTGCCATCAAATGAATTTTAACTCTATGAGATGAATGACCACATCCCAAAGCAGTTTCTAAGAAAGCTTCCTTCTACTTTTCATCTGAAAATATTTCCTTCCTCTCCATGGACATCAATGTGTTCCCAAATATCCCTTTATAGATTCTACAAACAGAGTTTTCCAAATTGCTGAGTCAAAATAAAGGTTAAACTGTGTGAGATGAAAGCACACATCACAAAGCAGGTTCTCAGAAAGTTTCTTTGCAATTTTTATCTGAACATACTTCCTTTTTCACCATAGGCCTCAAAGCATTCTGAAATATCCCTTTGCAGATTCTACAAAAACACTGTTTCCAAACTGCTCAAACTAAAGAAAAGTTTACCTCTTTGTGATTAATGCTCACATCACAAAGCAGTTTCTCAGACAGCTTCTGTCTAGTTTGTATCTGAAGATTCTTCCTCTTCATCATAGGCCTCAAAGAATGCCCAAATATCGCTTCACAGACTCTAAAACAACAGAGTTTAGAAACCGCTCAGTCAAAACAGAAGTTTAACTCTTTGAGATGAATGCCCACATCACAAAGCAAGTTCTCATAAAACTTCTTTCTAATTTGTGTTGGAAGATATTTACTTTTTCACCACAGGTCTCAGAGCACTCTGAAATATCCCTTCACAGATTCTAAAAAAGCAGTGTCTCCAAACTGCTGAAACTGAAGAAAATTTTACCCGTGTGTGATGAATGCTCACATCACAAAGCAGTTTCTGAGAAAGCTTCCTTCTAGTTTTCATCTGTAAATATTTCCTTTATCTACATAGACAACAATGCACTCTGAAATATCCCTTCATAGATTCTACAAACACAGTGTGTTCAAACTGCTCAATCAAAAGAAAGGTTTAAATCTGTGAGATGAATGCTCACATCACAAATCAGTTTCTCAGATAGCTTATGACTAGTTTGTGTCTGAGGATACTTCCTTTTTCACCATAGGCCTCAAAGCACTCCCAAATATTGCTTCACACATTCTACAAAAACAGTCTACAAACTGCTCAATAAAAACAAAGGTTTAACACTGTGAGGTAAATGCACACATCAAAAAACAGGTTTCCAGGAAGCTTCTTTCTAATTTTTATCTGAAGAGATATCCTTTCTCACAATGGGCCTCATAGCTATCAGAAATATCCCTGCACAGATTCTACAAAAACAGTGTTTCCAAACCGCTCAATCAAAGCCAAGGTTTAACTCTATGAGATGAACACAAACATCACAAAGCAGTTTCTGAGAGAGCTTCCTTCTAGTTTTCATCTAAAGATATTTCCATATTCAACATAGGCCTCAAAGCACACCAAAATATCCCTTAGCAGATTCTACAAAAACAGTGTTTCCAATCTGTGCCATCAAAAGAAAAGTTTAACTCTGTGAGATGAATGCACACATCACAAAGCAGTTTCTCATAAAGTTTCTTGCTAGTTCTTTCGTGAAGATATATTCTTTTTCACCATAGGTCTCAATGCGCTCCCAAGTATCCCTTTGCAGATTCGACAAAAAGAGTGTTTCAAAACCGCTCAAGCTAAAGAAAATTTTACCTCTATGTGATGAATGGTCTCATCACAAAGCAGTTTCTCACTAAGCTTAATTCTCTTATTTATCTGTAGATATTTCTCTGTTCATCATAGGCCTCAATGCACTCCCAAATATCCTTCACAGATTCCACAAAACCATGTTCCAAAACTGTTCAACCAAAAGATTGGCTTAACACTGTGAGATGAGTTCCCGAATCACAAAGCGGATTCTCAAAAAGCTTCTTTCTAGTTTTTATCTGAAAGTATTTCCTTTTTCACCATATCCATCAATGTGCTCTCAAATATCCCTTCACAGATTCTACAAAAACTGTGTTTTCAAACTGCTCAATCAAAATAGTTTTAACTCTGTGAGATTAATGCACACATCAGAAAGCAGTTTCTCAGAAAGCTTCTTTCTAATTTGTATATGAAGATATTTTGTTTTTCACTGTAGGCCTCAAAGCTCTCCGAAATATCCCTTCACAGATTCTACAATAAACAGTGTTTCCAAACTGCTCAATCAAAACAAAGTTTTAAACCTGTGAGATGAATGTGCACATCACAAAGCAGTTTCTCAGAAATTTTCTTTCTAGTTTTTTTCTGAAGATACATCCTTTTTCACCATAGGCCTCAATGCGCTCCCAAGTGTCCCTTTGCAGATTCAACATAAAGGGTGTTTCCAAAATGCTCAGACTAAAGAAAAGTTTACCTCTGTGTTATGAATGCTCACATCACAAAGCATTTCTCAGAAAGCTTCGTTCTACTGTTTATCTGTAGATATTTCTCTGATCACCACAGGCCTCAGTGCTCTCCAAAATATCCCACCGCAGATTCCACAAAAACAGTGTTTCCAAACTACTGAATCAAAAGAAAGGTTTAACTGTGAGATGAATGCTCAAATCACAAATCAGTTTCTCAGACAGTTTCTGTCTAGTTTTTATTTGAAGACACTTCCTTTTTCACCAAAGGCCTCAAAGAGCTCCCAAATATCACTTTGTGGATTCTACAAAAACAGTGTTTCCAAACAGGCAATCTAAAGAAAGGTTTAACTCTGTGAGATGAATACACATCACAAATTCTGTTTCTCAGAAGGATTTTTTTAAATGTTTTTGAAGATATTTCTTTATTTACCATAGGCCTCAAAGTGCTCTGAAATATCCCACCACAGATTCTACAAAAACAGTGTTTCCGAACTGTGATAATGAAAGAAAGGTTTACCTATGTGAGATAATGCATCCATCACAAAGTAGTTTCTGGGAAAGCTTCCTCTAGTTTTCATCTGAAGATATTTCTTTTTTTCTCCATAGATGTCAATGCACGCCCAAATATCCCTTCATAGATTATACAGAGTTTTTCAAAATTACCGAGTCAAAAGTAAGGTTTAACTCTGTGAGATTAATGCACACATAACAAGGCAGGTTCTCAGAACGCTTCTTTCTAATTTTTATCTGAAGATATTTCTTTATTCACTGTAGGCCTCAAGGTGCTCCAAAATATCCCATCGCAAATTCTGCAAAAACAGAGTTTACAAATTGCTCATTCAAAACAAAGGTTTAAATCTGTAAGATGAATTCATACATCACAAATCAGGTTCCCAGAATGCTTCTTTCTAATTTTTATCTGAAGATATTTCCTTTTTCACCATATCCCCAAAGGGCTCCGAAATATCCCTTCACAGATTCAACAACAGCAGTGTGTCCAAACTGTACCATGTAAGGAAAGTTTTAACTCTGTGAGATGAATGCACACATCACAAATCAGTTTCAAAGAAATCATCCCTGTAGTATTCATCAGAAGATATTTCCTTTTTCCCCATACACCTCAATGCTCTCCCAAATATCCCTTATTAGATTCTACAAATGCAGTGTTTCAAAAAGGTTCAGTCAAAAGAAATGTTTAAATCTGTTAGATGAATGCTCACATCACAAAGCCGTTTCTCAGACAGCTTCTGTCTAGTTTGCAAAAGAAGATAATTCCTTTTTCACCATTGGCATCAAAGCACCCCCAAATATCACTTCGTAGATTCTACAAAAACAGAGTTTATCACACCATTCAATCAAAACAAATCTTTAACCCTGTGAGATGAATGCACACATCACAAGGCAGGTACTCAGAAAGCTTCTCTGTAATATTTTTCTGAAGATAGTTCCTTTTTCATCATAGGCCTCAAAATGCCCTGATATATCCCTTCTCAGATTCTACAAAAACAGTGTTCCAAACTGTACCATCAAAAGAAGCGTTTAACTCTGTGAGATGAATGCACACATCACAAAGCAGTTTCTCAGAACGCTTTCTTCTAGTTTTCATCTGAAGGTATTTCATTTTTCTCCATATACTTCAAAGCACCCTCAAATATCCCTTCACAGATTCTACAGAAAAAGATTTTCCAAACTGCTTAATCAAAAGAAAGGTGTAACTCTGTGATATGAATACTCACATTACCAAGCAGTTTCTCAGACAACTTCTGTCTAGTTTGTGTCTGAAGATACTTCTTCAAAGTGCTCCCAAATATTGCTTCACAGACTTTATGAAAACAGAGTTTGAAAACTGCTCAATCAAAACTAAGGGTTTAACTCTGTGAGATGAATGCACCTATCGCTGAGTAGGTTCTCAGAAAGCTTCTTTCAAATTTTTATCTGAAAATATTTCCTTTTTCACCACAGGACTTAAAGCACTCAGAAATACCCCTTCGAAGATTCTCCAAATATATTGTTTCCAAATTGCTCAAACTAAAGAAAAGTTTGCTTCTGTCTGATGAATGCTCACATTACAAAGCAGTTTCTCAGGAAGCTTCCTTGTAGTTTTCAACTGAAGTTATTTCCTTTTTCTCCATAAGCCTTAATGCACTCCCAAACATCCTTTCGCAGTTTCTACAAAAACAGTGTTTCCCAACTGCTAAATCAAAGGAAATGTATAGCCCTGTGAAATGAATGCTCACATCACAAATCAGTTTCTCAGACAGCTTATGTCTAGTTTGTATCTGAAGATACTTCCTTTTCCACCATAGACCTCAAAGTGTTCCCAAATATCCCTTCGTAGATTCTACATAAACAGGTTTTCCAAACTGCACAATCAAAAGAAAGGTTTAACTCTGTGAGATGAATGCTCACATCACAAAGCTGTTTCTCAGACAGCTTCTGTCTAGTTTGTATCTGAAGATACTTCCTTTTTCACCATAGGCTTCAAAGTGCTCCCAAATATCACTTCACAGATTCTACAAAAGCAGAGTTTACAAACTGCTCAATCAAAGCAAAGTTTTATCTCTGTGAGATGAATGTACACATCACAAAGCAGGTTCTCAGAAACCTTCTTTCTAATTTTCATCTGTAGATATTTCCTTTTTCGCCATAGGTGTCAAAGTGCTCCAAAATATCCCTTTGCAGGTTCTACAAAAACAATGTTTCCAAACTATGTTATCAAAAGAAAGTTTAACTCAGTGAGATGAATGCACACATCACAAAGCAGTTTCTCAGAAAGCCTCTTTCTACTTTTCATCTTATGATATATCCTTTTTGACCAGAGACTTTGAAGTGCTCCCATTTATCCATTCATAGATTCTTCTAACACAGTGTTTGCAAATTGCTCAGTTAAAATAAAGGTTTAACTCTGAGATACGAATGCTCACAGCCCAAAGCAGTTTCTCAGACAGCCTCTGCCTGGTTTGTATCTGAAGATACTTCCTTTTTCCCCATGGCCTCAATGCACTCCCAAACTTCCCTTCGCAGATTCTACAAAAGCAGTGTTTCCAAACTGCTAAAGGAAATGAAAGGTTTAAGTCTGTGAAGTTAATGCACACATCACAAAGAAGTTTCTCAGAAAGTTTCTTGCTGGTTTTTGTCTGAAGTTGTATCCTTTTACACCATAGGCCTCAATGCTTTCCCAAATACCACTTTGCAGATTCTACAAAAAGAGTGTTTCCAAACTGCTCAAACTAAAGTAAAGTTTACTTCTGCATGTTGAATGCTGATCTCACAAAGCAGTTTCTCAGAAAGCTTTGTTCTACTTTTTATCTGTAGATATTTCTCTGTTCACCATAGGCCTCAATGCACTACCCAAATATCCCTTTGCAGATTCTACAAAAACAGGGTTTCCAACATTGGAAAGAATTGTTTAACTCTGAGTTGAAGGGACACATCACAAAAGCAGTTTGTCAGAAAGCTCCCTTATAGATTTTGTGTGAAGATATTTCATTTTTCACCAAAGGCCTCAATGCACTCCCAAATATCCCTTCATAGATTCTACAAAAACAATGTTTGCAAACTGCTTAATCTAAAGAAAGGTTTAACTCTGTGAGATTAATGAGAACATCACAAAGTAGTTTCTGAGAAAACGTGTTTCTCATTTTTATGTGAAGATATTTCCTTTTTCTCCATGGATCTCAATGCTTTCCCAAATATCCTTTCGCAGATACTACAAAAACTGTGTTTCCAAACTGCTCAATCAAAAGAAAATTCTAACTCTGAGAGATGAACGGACACATCACAAAGCAGTTTCTAAGAAAGTTTCTGGCTAGCTTATATCTGAAGGTACTTTCTTTTTCACCATAGGCCTCAAAGCACAACCAAATATTGTTTTGCAGATTCTACAAAAACAGTGCTTACAAACCACTTAATAAATTTTTTTCATTTATGAGATGAATGCATATATTACAAAGCAGGTTCTCAAAAATATTTTTTCTAATTTTTATCGGAAGATATTTTCTTTTTCACCATAGCACTGAAAGCGCTCCCAAATATCCCTTCACAGATTCTACAAAAACAGTTTACAAAACGATCGCTCAAAACAAAGGTTTAACTCTGTGAGATAACTGCACACATCACATAGGAGGTTCTCAGAAAGCTTCTTTATAATTTTTATCTGAAGATATTTCCTTTTTCACCATAGGCCACAAAATTCTGTAGTATTCCTTCTCAGATACTACAAAAACAGTGTTTCCATACTCTGCCATCAAAAGAAAGGTTTAACTATGTGTGATGAATGCAGACATCATGAAACAGTTTCTGAGAAAGCTTTCTTCTAGTTTTCATCTGTAGATATTTCCTTTTCCTCCATAGAAATCAATGCACTCCCAAATATTCCATTGAAAATTCTACAAACACAGTGTTTACAAATTACTCAATCAAAACAAAATTTTCACTCTGTGAGATGAATGCTCACATGACAAAGCAGTTTCTCAGACAGCTTCTGTCTAGCTTGTGTCTGAAGATACTCCCTTTTTCACCATAGGCCTTGAAGCACTCCCAAATATCGCTTTGCAGATTCTACAAAAACTGAGTTTACAAATCGGTCAATCAAAAGAAAGGTTTAACTCTGTGAGATGAATGAACACATCACAAAGCAGGTTCTCAGAAAGCTTCTTTCTAGTTTTCATCTGAAGATATTTCCTTTTTCTCCATAGACTGAAATGCGTTCTGAAATATTCCATCACTGAGTCTACAAGCATGGTGTTTTCAAGTTGCTCAATCAAAGAGAGGTTAACCTCCGTGAGATGAATGCTCACGACACAAAACAGTTTCTCAGACAGCTTCAGTCTACTTTGTATGTGAAGATCCTTCCTTTTTAACTACAGGCCTCAATGTGCTCCCAAATATCCCTTCCCATAATCTACAAAAACAGTGTTTCCTAACTCCTCAATCCACAGAAAGGTTTAACACTGAGATTAATAAACATATCACAAAGCAGTTTCTTAGACAGCTTCTCTCTAGTTTGTATCTCAAGATACTTCCTTTTTCACCACAGGCATCAATGCATTCCCAAATATCCATTCAGAGATTCTACAAAATCTGTGTTTCCAAACTGCTTAAAAAAAGAAAGGCTGAAATCTGTGAGATGAATGTACTCATCACAAAGCAGTTTCTGATAACACTTCCTTCTACTTTTAATCTAAAGATATATCTTTTCTTCACGATAGGCCTCGATGCTCTCCCAAATATCCCTTTGCATATTCAACAAAAAGAGTGTTTTCAAACTGCTCAAACTAAAGCAACTGTAACCTCTGTGTGTTGAATGTTCATATCACAAAGCAGTTTCTCAGAAAGCTTCGTTCTTGCTTTTATCTGTAGATATTTATCTGTTCACCATATGCCTCAAAGCACTCCCAAATATCCCTTCGCAGTTTCTACAAAAAGAGTTTTCCCAAACTCTTCAACCAAAAGAATGGTTCAAATCTGTGAGATGTATGCTCACTTTGCAAAGCAGATTCTCAAAAAGTTTCCTTCTAGTTTTTAGCTGAATATATGTCTTTTTTCATGATAGACCTCAAGGAGCTCTCAAATATCCTTTCACAGGTTCTACAAAAACTGTGCTTCCAAATTGCTCAACCAAAAGAGAGGTTTAACTCTGTGAAATGAATGCACACATCACAAAGCAGGTTCTCAGAAAGCTTCTTTCTAACTTTTATCTGAAGATATTTCCTTTTTCACCATAGGCCTCAAAGTGCTCTGAAATATCCCTTTGCAGATTTTACAAAATTAGTGTTTCCAATCTGTGCCATCAAAAGGAAGGTTTACATCTGTAAGATGAGTGCACAAATCACCAAACAGTTTATGAGAAAGCTTCCTTCTATCTTTTATTTGAAGATATTTCTTTTTCACCATGGGCCTCAATGTGCTCCCATATATACGTAGGCAAATTTTACAAAAACACTGTTTCCAAACTGTTCAATCAAAAGAAAGGTTTTACTCTGTAAGATGAATGCACACATCACAAACGAGTTTCTGAGAAAGCTTCTTTCTAGTTATCATCTGAAGATATTTCCTTTTTCTCCATAGACCTCAATGTGCTCCCAATTATCCTTTCTAATATTCTACAAACACATCATTTCCAAGTTGCTCAATCAAAAGAAAGGTTTAACACTGTGAAATGAATGCTCACATCACAAAGCTGTTTCTCAGACAGCTTCTGTCTAGTTAGTATCTGAATATACTTCCTTTTACACCATAGAACTCAATGCACTCCCAAATATCACTTTGCTGATTTTAGAAAAACAGAGTTTACAAACCGCTTAACCAAAACAAAGGTTTAACTCTGTGAGGTGAATGTATACATCACAAAGTAGGTTCTCAGAAAGCTTCTTTCTAATTTGTATCTGAAGATATTTCCTTTTTCACCAAAGGCCTCAAACCGCTCTGAAATATCCCTTCATAGATTCCATGAAAATATTGTTTACGAACTGCACCTTCAAAAGAAAGGTTTACGTCTGTGAGATGAATGCAAACATCACAAAGCAGTTTCTGAGAAAACTTCTTTCTTGTTTTCATCTGCTGATATTTCCTTTTTCTCTGTAGACTACAATGCACTCCCTAACATTCCCTCATAAACTGTACACACGGTGTTTCCAAATTGTTCCACCAAAGACAGGTTTACCTCTGTGAGATGAATGCTCACATCACAAAGCAGTTTCTCAGACAGCTTCTGTCTAATATTTATATCAGAAGATACTTCCTTTTTCACCATTGGGCTCAATGCACTCCCAAATATTCCTTCGCAGATTCTACAAATACACAGTTTACATCACTCAACAAAACAAAGGTTTAACTCTGTAAGATGAATGCATACATCACAAAGCAGTTTCTCAGAATGCTTTTTTCTAATTTTTATCTGTTGAAATATCCTTTTTCTCCATAGGCTTCAATGCACTCCCAAATATCTCTTTGCAGACTCTACAAAAACAGTGTTTCCACCCTGTTCAATCAAAAGAAGGTTTAACTCAGTGAGATGAATGCTCACATCCCAAAGCAGTTTCTCAGACAACTTCTGCCTAGTTTGTATCTGAAGATACTTCCTTTTTCACCATAGGTCTCAAAGCACTCCCAAACATCACTTCACAGTTTCTACAAAAACAGAGTTTACAAACAGCTTAATAAAAACAAAGGTTAAACTCTGTAGTATGAGTGTGCAAAAAACAAACCAGATTCTCAGAAAGTTTCTTTCTGGTTTTTATCTGAAGAAAAATTTCTTTTTCACCATGGGACTCAAAGTACTCCAAAATATTACATGGTAGATTCTACAAACATAGTGTTTCCAAATTGCCCAATGCACAGAAGGATTTAACTGTGTGAGATATATGAACACATCACAAAACAGTTTCTCAGAAAGCTTCCTTCTAGATTTTGTCTGAAGATGTTTCCTTTTCTCCACAGACCTCAATGTGCTCCTGAATATCCCTTCATAGATTCTGCAAACACAGTGTTTCCAAATTGCTCAATGAAAAAAGCTTTACCTCTGTGAGATGAATGTTCACATCAAAAAGCAGGTTCTCAGACAGCGTCTGTCTAGTTTGTATCTGAAGATACTTCCTTTATCACCATAAGCTCCAAAATTTCCCTTTGCAGATTCTACAAAAACAGTGTTTCCAAACTTCACCATCAAAGAAAAGTTTAATTCTGTGAGATGAATGCACAAATCTAAAGACAGTTTTTAAGAAAGCTTCTTTCTAGTTTTTTATTTGAAAATATTTTTTTTTCCATAGGCCTCAATGCACTCCTATATATCCCGAGGAAGATTTTACAAAAACATTGTTTCCAAACTGGCCAATCAAAAGAAAGTTCTAATTCTGTAAGATGAATGGACACATCATAAAGCAGTTTCTGGGAAAGCTTCTTTCTAGTTTTCATCTGAACATAATTCCTTTTTCTCCCTATACTTCAATGTGTTCCCAAATATTCCTTTGTAGATTAGTCAAAAAGTGTGTTTCCAAACTGCTGAAAATAAACAAAAGATTACCTCTGTTTGATGAATGCTCACATCACAAAGCCATTTCTCCGAAAGCTTCATTATATACTTTTTCACCATAGGCCTCAATGCTTTCCCAAATACCACTTTGCAGATTCGACAAAGAGTGTTTCCAAACTGCTCAAACTAAAGTAAAGTTTACTTCTGCATGTTGAATGCTGATCTCACAAAGCAGTTTCTCAGAAAGCTTTGTTCTACTTTTTATATGTAGATATTTCTCTGTTCACCATAGGCCTCAAAGTGCTCCCAAATATCCTTCACAGATTCTAAAAAAACAGTGTTCCCAAACTATTCATTGAAAAGAATGGTTTAACTGTGAGATGAATGCTCACATCACAAAACAGATTCTCAAAAACTTCTTTCTAGTTTTTATCTGAAGATATTTCCTTTTTCAACATAGGCCTCTATGCGCTCTCAAATATCTTTTCTCATGTTCTGCAAATACTGTGTTTACAAAGTGCTCAATCAAAAGAAAGTTTCAACTGTGTTAGATAAATGCACACACCACAAAACAGGTTCTCAGAAAGCTTCTTTCTAATTTATATCTGAAGATATTTCCCTTTTCACCATAGGCCTCAAAGTGCTCTGAATTATCCCTTCGCAGATTATATAAAAACAGTGTTTCCAAACTACACCATCAAACAAAATGTTTAATTATGTGAGAACAATGCACAATTCACAAAACGGTTTCTAAGAAAGCTTCTTTCTAGTTATTATTTGTAAATATTCCCTTTTTCACGATAGACCTCAATGTGATCCCATATATTCCTTTGCAGATTTTACAAAAACATTTTTTTCCTAACTAGCCAATCAAAAGAAAGGTTTAACTCTGAAATGAATGCCTTCACAACAAAGCAGTTTCTCAGAAAGCTTCCTTCTAGTTTTTATCTGAAGATATTTCTCTTTTCAAATAGACCTCATTGTGCTCTGAAATATCCCTTCACAATTTCTACAAAAAACAGTGTTTCCTAACTGCCCAATCAAAACTAATGTTTACCTGTGTGAGGTGAATGCTCACATCACAAAGCAGGTTCTCACAATAGTTCTTTCTAGTTTTGTCTGATGATATTTCTCTTTTCATTGTAGGGCTCAATGTGCTCCAAAATATCCCTTCACAGATCCTACAAAAACAATGTTTCCAACCTGCTTAATCAAAAGAAAGCTTTCCCTCCATGAGATGTGTGAAAGCATCAAAATCCAGTTTCTCAGAAAGCTTCTTTGTATTCATCTGAAGATATTTCCTTTTCATCATAGGCCTCAATGAGATCCCAAATATACCCTCACAGATTCTACAAAAACAGTGTTTCCAAACTGCTCAATTAAATGAAATGTTTAACTCTAGGAGATGAAGGCACACATCAAAAAGGATGTTCTCAGAAAGTTTCTTTCTAGTCTTTTATCTGAAGATAAAAGGTATTTCCTTTTTCACCAGAGGCTTCAATGTGCTCCCAAATATTCCTTTGCAAGTCTACAAAAACAGGCTTTCCAAACTGCTCAATGAAAAGAAAGGTTTAAATCTATGAAATGGATGAACACATCACAAAGAAGTTTGTCAGAATGCTTCTTTCTAGTTTTTATCTGAAAATACTTTCTTTTTCACTGTAGGCCTCAATGCACTACAAAATATCCATTCACAGATTCTACAAAAACAGTGTTTCCAAAATGCTCTATCAAAAGAAAGGTTTAACTCTGCGAGATGAATGCACAAATCCCAACGCCATTTCTCAGAAAGCTTCTTTCTAGTTTTTATCTGAAGTTATTTCCCTTTTCACTATAGGCTTAATGCACTCCAAAATATCCCTTAACAGTTTCTACGAAAACAGTGTTTCCAAACTGCCCAATCAAGAAAAAGATTTACCTCTTGGAAACGAATGCCCACATCACAAAACAATTTCTCAGAAAGTTTCTTTCTAGATTTATCTGTACAGATATCTTTTAACCATAGGCCTAATTGCGTTGCCAAATATCCCTTTACAGATTCTAAAAAAAAGTGTTTCCAAACTGTCCAGTCAAGAAAAATGTTTACCTCTGTGAGATGAATGCACACTTCACAAAGCAGGTTCTCAGAAAGCTTTTTTCTGGTTTTTATCTGTAAATATTTCTCTTTTCCCATAGGCCTCATTGCACTCCCAAATAATCCTTTACAGATTCTAAATAAACAGGGTATCCAAATGGCTCAATCAAGAGAAAGGTTTAACTCTCGGAGATGAATGCCCACAACACAAAACAGGTTCTCTGACAGCTTGTTTATAGTTTTTATCCGTAGATACTCCTCTTTTCACTATGGGCCTCATTGTACTCCTAAATATACCTTCACAGATTCTACAAAAACAGTGTTTCCAAGCTGCTAAATCAAAAGGAACATTTAAATCTGAGATGAATGCATATATCACAAAGCAGTTTTTCAGAAACCTTCTGTCTTGAAAACTAGAGATATTTCCTTTTTCACCATAGGCCTCAATGGGCTCCCAAATATCCCTTCGCAGATTATACAAAAACAGTGTTTCCAAATTGCTCAATCAAAAGAAAGGTTTGTCTCTGTGAGATGAATGCACAAAACAGATAGTAATTTATTTAAAAACTACTTTGTGCTTCTTATATGAAGATATTTCTTTTTCAACATAGACCTCAAAGCACTCCCTAATATCCCTTCATGGATTCTAAAAAGACAGTGTTTCCAAACTGCTAAATAAAAAGACATATTTAACTCTGAGATGAATGCACACATCACAAAGTAGTTTCTCAGAAAACTTGTTTCTAGTTTTTATCTGTTTATAATTCCTTTTCACCATAGGCCTCAAAGTGCTCCCAAATATCCCTTCACAGATTCTACAAAAACAGTGTTTCCAAAGTGTTCAATAAAAAGAAAGGTTTAACTCTATGAGATGAATGCACACATCACAAAGCAGTTTCTCAGGTTACTTCTTTCTGATTTTTGTCTGAAGATATTTCCTTTTTCACCATAGGGTTCTAGCTGCTCCAAAATATCCCTTCATAGATTCTACAAGAACACCATTTCTAAACTGCTCAATGAAAAGAAAGGTTTCACTCTGTGAGATGAATGCACATATCACAAAGCAGATACTCAGAAAGCTTCTTTCTAGTTTTCATATGAAGATATTTCCTTTTCACCATAGGCCTCAAAGCGCTCCTACATATCCCTTCACAGATGTTACAAAAACAGTGTTTCCAAACTGCTCAATGAAAAGAATGGTTTTACTCTGGGAGATGAGTGCACACATCAGACAGCAGGTTCTCAGAAAGCTACTTTCTAGTGTTTATCTGAAGATATTTCCTTTTTCACTTTAGGCCTCAAGGCGTTCCAAAATATCCCTGTTCCAAAAGAGTGTTTCCAAGCTGCTCAATGAAAACATTTTTCAACTCTGAGAGATGAATGCACACATCACAAAGCAGTTTCTGAGATAGTGTCTTTCTAGTTTTTGTCTGTTTATATTTCTCTTTTCACCATAGGCCTCAATGCTCTCCCAAATATCCCTTCACAGATTCTGCAAAAACAAGTTTTGCAAACTGCTCAACCAAAAGAAATGTTTAAGACTGTGAGATGAATGCTCCAATCAAAAATCAGTTTCTCAGAAATCTACATTTTAGTTTTCATCTGTAGAATTTCTCTTTTCACCATAGGTCTCAATGGGATCCCAAATATCTCTGCAAATTCTACAAGAACAGTGGTTCCATATTGCTCAATCAAAAGAATGGTTTAACTCTGTGAGTTGAATACCCACTTCACAAAGCAGTTTCTCAGAGCTTCATTCTAGTTTTGTCTGAAGATATATCCTTTTTCCCCATAGGCCTCAATACTCTCCAAAATATCCCTTCACAGATTCTACATAGTGTTTCCAAACTGCTCAATGAAAACAAAGGTTTAACTCTGTGAGATGAATGCCCACCTCACAAAGCAGGTTCTCAGTAACATTCTTTCTAGTTTTTATTTGAAGATATTTCTCTTTTTACTATAGGCCTCAATGCACTCCCAAATATCCCTTTGCAGATTCTACCAAACAGTGTCTTCAAGTTCTTCAATCAAAAGAGAGTTTTAATTATTTGAGATGAAAGAACACATCACAAAGTTGTTTCTCAGAAAGCTTCTTTCTAGTTTTTTTCTGTGGCCTCAATATGCTCCCAAATACCCATTCGCAATTTCTATTAAACCAGTGTTTCCAAACTGCTCCATCAAAAGAAAGGTTTAACTCTATGAGATGAATTTTATATCACAAAGCAGTTTCTCAGAAACATTCCTTCTAGTTTTTATCTGAAGATATTTCCTTTTCCATCATAGGCCTCAATGTCCTCCCAAGTATCCCTTCGCAGATTCTACATAAACAGTGTTTCCAAACTTCTGAATCAAAAGAATGGTTTACTTCTATGAGATGAATGCCCACATCACAAAGCATGTTCTAAGAAAGTTTCTTTCTTGTTTTGTCTGAAGATATTTCCTCTTTCACCATAGGCCTCAATGCGCTCCCAAATATCCCTTTGAGGATTCTACAAAAACAGTGTTTCCAAATTGCTCAATCAAAAGGAAGCTTTAACTCAGTGAGATGAATGCACACAACACAAGGCAGGTTCTCAGAAAGTTTCTTTCCAGTTTTTGTATGAAGATATTTCCTTTTTCACCATGGGCCTCAAAGACCTCCCAAATATCCTGTTGTAGATTCTACAAAAACAGTGTTTCCAACCTTCTCATCAAAAGGATGGTTTACCTCTATGAGATGAATGCACAAATGACAAAGCAGGTTCTCAGAAAGTTTCTTTCTTGTTTTTTTCTGAAAATATTTATCTTTTTACCATAGGCCTCAATGCACTCCCAAATAACCCTTCACAGTTTCTATAAATCCAGTGTTTCCAAACTGCTCTGTCAAAAGAAAGGTTTAACTCCATGAAGTGAATGCACACATCGCAAACCAGTTTACCAGGTAGCTTCTTTCTAGTTTTTATCTGAAGATATTTCCTTATTCAACAAAGGTTTACTGAACTCCAAAATATCCCTATACAGATTCTACAAAAACAGTGGTTCCACACTGCTCAATCAAAAGAATGGTTTAACTCTGTGAGATGATTGCACACATCACAAAGCAGGTTCTCAGAAAGCTTCTTCCTAGCGTTAATCTGAAGATATTTACTTTATCAACATAGGCCTCAATGCGCCCCAAAATATCCTTTCGCAGATTCTACATAAACAGTGCTTCTAAACTGCTCAATCAAAAGAAAGTTTTATCTCTTGAGATGAGTGTTCAAATACCAAAGAAGTTTCTCAGAATGCTGTGTTCTAGTTTTTATCTGTAGATATTTCTCTTTTCACCATAGGCCTCAATGCATTCCCAAATATCACTTTGCAGATTCTACAAAAACAGTGTTTCCAAACTGCTGAATCAAAAGAAAGGTTTATCTCTGAGATGAATGCACATATCACAAAGCAAGTTCTCAGAAACTTTTTCTAGATTTTATCAGAAGATATTTCTGTATTCACCATAGGCTTCAATGCACTCCAAAAATCCCTTCGCAGATTCTACCAAAACAGCATTTCCATACTGTTCAATCAAAAGAAAGGTTTAACTCTGTGAGAAGAATGGACACATCACAAAAAAGTTCCTCAGAATGCTTCTTTCTAGTTATCATCTGAAGATATTTCCTTTTTCACCATAGGCCTTAATGCACTCCCAAATATCCCTTCACAGGCACTCCCCAAACAGTATTTCCAAACTGCTCAATCAAAGGAAAGTTTTAACTCTGGGAGATGAATGCCCACATCAGAAAGCAGTTTCTCAGAGAGCTTGTTTCTAATTATTATCTGAAGATATTTCCTTCTTCACCACAGGCCTCAATGTGTTCCCATATATCCTTTCATGGATTCTACAGGAACACTGGTTCCAAACTGTTCTATCAAAAGAATGGTTTAACTCAGTGAGATGAATGCCCACCTGACAAAGCAGTTTCTCAGAAAGATTCCTTCTAGGTTTTTTTTTTTGGTTTTTTTTGGTTTTTTTTGTTTTTTTTTTTTTAAGATATCTCCTTTTTCACCACAGGCCTCAATGTGTTCCCAAACATCTCTGCAGATTCGACAAAAACAGTGTTTCAAAACTTCTCAATCAAAAGAATGGTTTGCCTCTATGAGTTGAATGCACACATCACAAAGCATGTTGTCAGAAGGCTTCTTTCTTGTTTGATCTGAAGATATTTCTCTTTTTACTATAGGCCTCAATACTCTCCCAAAAATCCCTTCACAGATTTTACAAAAACAGTGTTTCCAAAATCATCAATCAAAAGGCAATTTTAATTCCTTGAGGTGAATGAACACATCAAAAAGTCATTTCTCAGAAAGCTTCTTTCTTGTTTTTAACTGAAGTTATTTCATTTTTCTCCATAAGCCTCAATATATTCCCAAATATCCCTTCCTAATTTCTATAAAACCAAAGTTTTCAAACTGCTCTGTCAAAAGAAAGGTTTAACTCTGTGACATGAATGCTCACATCCCAAAACAGTTTCTCAAAAACATTTCTTCTAGTTTTTATCTGAAGATATTTCTCTTTTCACCATAGGCCTCAATGTGCTCCCAAATGTCCCTTTGCAGATTTTACATAAAGTGTTTACAAACTGCTCAATGAAAAGAAACGTTTAACTCTGTGAGATGAATGCCCATCTCACAACTCACAAAGCAGCTTCTCGGAAAGATTCTTTCTAGTTTTTATCTGAAGATATTTCCTCTTTCGCTAAAGGTCTCAAAGTGCTCCCAAATATCCCTTTGCATATTCCACAAAAACAGTGTTTCCAACCTTCTCAATCAAAAGAATGGTTTACCTCTATCAGATGAATGCACAAATCACAAAGCAGGTTCTCAGAAAGCTTCTTTCTTGTTTTTATTTTTTTTCTGAAGATATTTATCTTTTTACCATAGGCCACAATACACTCCCAAATAATCCTTCACAGTTTCTACAAAACCAGTGTTTCCAAACTGTTCAGTCAAAAGAAAGTTTTACCTCTGTAAGATGAATGCTGACATCACAAAGCAGTTTCTCAGAAAGCTTCTTGGGAGTTTTTATCTGATGATATTTCTCTTTTCCTTATAGGCATAATGGGCTCCTAAATATCCTTTTGCAGATTCTACAAAAACAGTGTTTCCAAACTATTCAATCAAAAGGAAGGTTTAACTCTGTGACATGAATGCTCACATCACAAAGCAGTTTGTCCAAAAGTTTTTTCCTAGGTTTTATCTGAAGATATTTCCTTTTTCACCATATGCCTCAATGTGCTCCCAAATATCCCTGTGCAGATTCTACAAAAGCACTATTTGCAAACTGCACAATGAAAAGAAAGGTTTAACTCTTTGAGAAGAATGCACAAATCTCCAAGTAGTTTCTGAGAAAGGTTTTTTCTGGTTTTTATATGAAGATATTTTCTTTTTCACCATATGCCTGAAAGTGCTCCCAAATATCCCTTCGTTGATTCTGCAAAAACAGTGTTTCAAAATGGCTCAATCAAGACAAAGTTTTAACTCTGTGAGATGAATACTCCTCATCACAAAGTGGTTTCTCGTAAAGCTTCTTTCTAGTTTGTATCTGAAGACATTTCCATTTTCACCATAGGTCTCAATGCGCTCCCATATATCCTGATGTAGTTTCTACAAAAACAGTTTCCAGACTAATCAATCAAAAGAAAGGTTTAACTCTGCAAAATGAATGCACACATTACACAGCAGTTTCTCAGAAAGCTTCTTTCTTGTATGTGTATGTATATTTTTTTTCATCACAGGCTTCATTGTGCACCCAAATAACCCTTTGTAGATTCTACCAAAATAATGTTAGAAACTGACAAACAAAAGAAATATTTACCTATGTGAGATGAATGACTACATCACAAAGCAGCTTCTCAGAATGCTTGTTTATAGTTTTATCTGAAGTGATATCCTTTTTCACCATGGGCCTCAAAGCGTTCCAAATTTCCCTTTGCAATTCCTACAAAAACAGTTTTTCCAAGCTGCTCAATCCAAAGAATGATTTACCTCTGTGAGATGAATACACACATCTCAAAGAGCTTTTCCTGAAAGCTTCTTTCTAGGTGTAATGAGAAGATACTTCTTTTTTCGCCATAGGGCTCAAGGAGCTCCTAAATATCCCTTCGCAGTTTCTACAAAAACAGTCTTTCCAAATTACTCAATCAAAAGAAATGTTTAACTCTGTGAAATGAGTACACACATCACAAAGCAGTTTCTCAAAAACTATCTTTCTAGTTTTTATCTGAACATATTTCCTTTTTCACCATAGGTCTTGTGTGCTCCCAAGTATCCTTTCACAGACTCTTCACAAATAGTTAGAAACTGCTCAATCACAAGAAATTTTTAGCTCTGTAAGATATGCACACATCACAAAGAAGTTTCTCAGAAAGCTTCTTTCTAGTTAGTATTTGAAGACATTTCCTTTTTCACCATAGGCCACAAAATGCTCCCAAATGTCCCTTCACATATTCTACAAAAACGGTGTTTCCAAAGAGTTCAATCAAAAGAAAGTGTTATATCTGTGAGATGAATGCACACATCAAGAGCAGTTTCTTAGAAAACTTATTTCTAGTTTGTATCTGAAGATATATCCTTTTTCAACAATGCCTCAACAATGCCCAATTGTTCCTTCACAAATTCTACAAAAACAGTGTTTTGAAAGTGCTCAATCAAAAGAAAGGTTTAACTCTGTGACATGAATGCACACGTCACAAAGCAGTTTCTCAGAAAGTTTCTTTCTAGTTTGTATGTGAAGATATTTGCTTTTTCACCATAGACCTCAATGCACTCCCAAATATCCCCTCCCAGATTCTACTGAAAGAGTGTTAGAAACTGATCGATCACAAGAATGTTTTAAGATTTTGATAGGAATGCACACATCACAATGCAGGTTCTCAGAAAACTTCTTTCTACTTTCTATCTGAAGATATTTCTTTTTTCACCATAAACCTCATTGTGCTCTGAAATATACCTTTGCAGACTCTACAAAATCCGTGTTTCCAAACTGCTCAGTCAAGGAAAAGGTTTAACTCTGTGACCTGAATGCACACATCACAAAGCACTTTCTCAGAAAGCTTCTTTCTAATTTGTATGTGAAGATATTTCCTTTTTCAACATATGCCTTGATGTGATCTCAAATTTCCCTTTTCAGATTCTAAACAGTGTTTCCAAATTGCTCAATCAAAGAAAGTTTAACTCTGTGAGACGAATGCACATATCACAAAGTGGCTTCTCAGATTTCTTCTTTCTAGTTTTTATCTGAAGATATTTCCTTTTTCACCATAGGCTTCAATGCGCTCCCAAATATCCCTTCACAGATTCTACAAAAGCAGTGTTTCCATCTGCTCAATGAAAGGAAATGTTTAACTCTGTGAGATGGACGCAAACATCACAAAACAATTTCTCAGAAAGTTTTCTTCTAGTTTTTCTCTTTATGGTATTTCTGTTATTACCATAGGCCTCAAAGGGCTCCCAAATATTCCTTCGTGGATTCTACAATACAAAAACTGCTCAATAAAAAGAAAAGTTTTCCTCAGTGAGTTGAATGCACACATAAGAAAGCAGTTTCTCTGGTTGCTTCTTTTTGGTTTCTATCTGAAGATATTTTCCATTATACCATAGACCTCAATGGGGTCCTAAATATCTCTTTGTAGATTCTACAAACACAATGTGTCCAAACCGCTCTATCAAAATACAGTTTTAACTCTGTGAGATGAACACATCCATCACAAAGCAGTTTCTTAGAAACTGTCTTTCTGGTTTTTATTTGATGAAATTTTCTTTTTCACCACAGGCCTCAAAGGGCTCTCAAATATTCCTTTGTGGATTCTACAATAACAGTGTTTCCAAAATGCTGAATCAAAAGAAAGGTTTAACTCTGTGAGATGAATTCACTTATGACAAATCAGTTTGTCAGAAAGCTTTGATCTAGTTTTTATTTGTAGATAATTATCTTTTCACCATAGGTCTCAATGTGCTCCCTAATATTCCTTCACAGAATCTACAGAAACAGTGCTTCCAACTGCTCAATGGAAAGACAAGTTTAACTCTGTGAGATGAATACACACATCAGAAATCTGTCTCTCAGAAAGCTTCCTTCTAGTTTTTATGTGAAGATATTTCCCTTTTCCCCATATACCTCAATGTGCTTCCAAATATCTATACAAAGAGTGATTGCAAGCTGCTCAAAAAAAGAAAGGTTTAGCTCTGTGAGATGAATGCACACATCACAAAACAGTTTCTCAGAAAGCTTCTTTCTAGTGCTTATCTGATCATATTTCCTTTTTTCACCATAGGCATCAATGTGCTCCCAAATATCACTTTGCAGATTCTACAAAAACCCTGTTTCCAAAAGGCACACATCACAAAGCAGTTTCTCAGAAAGCTTCGTTCTAGTTTTTATCTGTAGAAATTTCACTTATCACCATAGGCCTCAATGGAATCTCAAATATTCTTTCTCAGATTCTGCAAAAACAGTGTTTCCAAACTGCTGATTCAAAAGAAAGGTTTAGCTCTGTGAGATGAATGTACATGTCGCTTTTGGTGTTTTAGACATGATGTCCTTGCCCATGCCTATGTTCTGAATGGCATTACCTAGGTTTGCTTCTAGTGTTTTTATGGTTTTATGTCTAACATTTAAGTCTCAAATCCACCTTGAATTAATTTTTGTATAAAGTGTAAGTAAGGGATCCAGTTTCAGCTTTCTACTATGGCTAGCCAGTTTTCCCAGCACCACTTATTAAATAGGGAATTCTTTCTCCATTTCTTGTTTTTGTCAGGTTTGTCAAAGATCAGATGGTTGTAGATGTGTGGTACTATATCTGAGGGCTCTGTTCTGTTCCATTGGTCTATATTACTGTTTTTGTACCAGTACCATGATGTTTTGGTTACTATAACCTGTAGTATAGTTTGAGGTCAGGTAGTGTGATGCCTCCAGCTTTGTTCTTTTGGTTTAGGACTGTCTTGGCAATGTGGGCTCTTAATCCAGTGGCAGACTGGATTAAGAAAATGTGGCATATATACACCATTAAATACTGTGCAGCCATAAAACAGGATGAGTTCATGTCCTCTGCAGGGACATGTATGCATCTGGAAACCATTATTCTCAGCAAACTATCACAAGAACAGAAAACTAAATACCACATGTTCTCACTCATAGGTGGGAATTGAACAATGAGAACACTTGGATACTGTAAGGGGAACATCACACACTGGGTCCTGTTGTGAGGTTGGGGTAGTGGGGATGGATAGCATTAGGAGATATACCTAATGTAAATGATGAGTTAATGGGTGCAGCACACAAACATGGCATGTGTATACATGTGTAACAAACTTACACATTGTACATATGTACCATAGAACATAAAGCATAATAATACAAAAAGATAAATACAAACATCATCAAGCCACTTCTCAGACAGCTTCTTTCCAGTTTTCATTTAAAGATATTTCCTTATTCATCATAGGCCTCAATGCACTCCCAAATATCCCTTTGCAGTTTCTACAAAAGTAGTGTTTCTAAACTGCTGAATCCAAAGAAAGGTTTATCTCTGCTAGATGAATGCCCACATCCCAAAGCAGTTTCTCAGAAAGCTTCTTTCTTGTTTTTATATGAAGATGTTTTCTTTTTACCCATAGACCTCAATGCGCTCCCAAATACCCCTTCACAGCATGTACAAACACAGTTTTCCCACCATGTTGAATGAAAATAAATGTTTAACTCTGTGAGATGAATGAACACATCACAAAGTGATTTCTCAGATGACTTCCTTCTAATGTTTATCCTGGGATATTCACGTTTTCACCATTGGCCTCAATGAGCTCCAAAATGTCCATTCACAGAATGGACCAAAACAGTGTTTAATAACTGCTGAATCAAAAGAAATGTTTAACACTGTTAGATGAATGCAAACATCACATAGAAATCTTAGAATTCTTCTGTCTAGTTTTCTTCTGAAGAAGTTTGCTTTTTCACCCTAGTCCTCAATGCACTTCCAAATATCCCTTTGCAGATTCTACAAAAACAGTGTTTAATAGCTGCTGAATGAAAAGAAAGGTTTAACTCTGCAAGTTGAAGAACACATTGCCAAATGGTGTCCTAGATAGGTATCTTCTTGTTTCTATCATGACATATTCCCTTTTATGCCTTTGTCCTAACCATCTCCCAAATATCCATTTGCAGAATGGACAAAACCAGGTTTCCAATCTCCTGAATAGAAAGAAAGGTTTAATTCTGTGAGATGAATGCAAACATCACAAAGTAATTTTTCAGAAAGCTTCTTTCTAGTTTTTATGTGAGGATATTTCCTTTTTCAACATAGGTCAATGCAGTCCCAAATATCCCATTGCAGATTCTACGAAAAGAGTGCTTTCAAAATGCTACAGGAAAAGAAAGGTGCAACTCAATGAGATGAAAGGACATATCACAAAGCAGTCTCTCAGATAGCTTCCCTTTAGTTTTTATCGTGGGATATTCCCTTTGTCACCATTGTCCTAACGAGCTCCCAAATGTCCAATTGCAGAATGGACAAAAGCAGGGTTTCCAATCTGCTAAATAGAAAGGAAGGTTTAACTCTGTGAGATAAATGCACACATCACAAAGCAGTTTTTCAGTAAGCTTCTGTCTAGTTTTTATCTGAAGATATTTCCTTTTCCACCATAGGTCTCAATGCCCTCTCAAATATTCCATTGCAGATTCTACAAAAACAGTGCTTTCAAATTGCTGAATGAAAAGAAAGTTGTAACTTGGAGAGAAAAATGCATACATCACAAAGCAGTTTCTCAGATAGCTTCATTCTAGTTTTTACCCTTTGATATTCGCTTTTTCTCCACTGGCCTCAAGGAGCTTCCAAATTTCCATTCAGAGAATGGACAAAAGTGGTATTTCCAAACTGCTGAATACAAAGAAAGCTATAATTCTGTGAGATGAATGCACACTTCACAAAGCAGTTTCTTGGAACGCTGCTTTCTTCTTTTTATCTGAAGATGTTTCCTTTTTCATCACAGGCCACATTGTGATCGCAAATATTCCTGTGCAGATTCTACAAAAACGGTGTTTCCACACTGCTGACTGAGAAGAAAGGTTTAGCTCTGTGAGATGAATTCTCACATCAAAAAGTGGTTTCCCCCATTACTTCCTCCTAGATATTATCCTGGGATATTCACTTCTCCACTTTTGGCCTCAAAGAACTCTAAAATATCCATTGGCAGAATGGACAAAAACAGTGTTTCCAAATGCATGAATTGAAAGAAAGGTTTAACTCTGTTAGACGAATACACACATCACAAAACAGTTTCTCAGAATAGTTCCTTCTAGTTTCTATCTGAAGATATTTTCTTTATCACCATAGGCCTCAATGCACTCCCAAATATCCCTTTGCAATTTCTACAAAAACGGTGTTTCTAAACTGCTGAATCCAAAGAGAGATTTAACTCTAGGAGATGAATGCATGTATACCAAAGCAGTTTCTCAGAAAGCTTCTTTCTGGTTTTTATCTGAAGATGTTTGTTTCCTTTTTCACCATAGACCTCAATGTGCTCCTGAATATCCCTCCACAGATTCTACAAACGCACAGTTTCCAACCTGTTGAATGAAAATAAAGGTTTTACTTTGTGAGATAAATGCACACATCACAAAGCGATATCTCAGATGTTTACCTTCTAGTGTTTATCCTGGGATATTCACTCATTTTGCCAGTGAGATCCCAAATGTACATTCACCAAATGGAACAAAACCGTGTTTCCTAACTGCTGAATAGAAAGAAAGTTTTAAAACTGTGAGACAATGCACATATCTTTCAGAAGTTTCTCAGAAGACTTTGGTGTAGATTTTATCTGAAGAAGTTTGCTTTTTTATCATAGGACTCAATACCCTTCCAAATATTCCTTGGCAGACTCTACAAAAACAGTGTTTTAAAGCTGCTGAATAAAAGGAAAGGTTTAACTCTGCGAGTTGAATGCACACATCACAAACGATGTCTTAGGTACCTTCCTTCTGGACAAAAACGGTGTTTCCAAACTGATGAATACAAAGAAAAAAGTTATAAGTCTGTGAGATCGATCCCCACATCAGAAAGCAGTTTCTCAGAAAGTTTCTTTTCTTTTCTGATGACATTTCCTTTTTCACCACTGGCCACAATGCGATCCCAAATAACCATCTGCAATTTCTACAAAAACAGCTTTTCCAATCTGTTGAACTAAAAGAAAAGTTTAATTCTGCAAGATGAATTCACACATCACAAAGTGGTGTCATAGATAGCTTCCTTCTACGTTTTTTTGCCTTTCTCCTAACTAGTTTTCAAATGTCCATTCACAGAAAGAAAGTTTTAACACTGTGTGATGAATAGATACATCACAAAGAAGTTTCTCAGAATGCTTCTGTCTAGTTTTTATCTGAACAAGTTTGCTTTTTCGCCATAGGCCTCAATGTGCTTCCAAATATCCTTTTGCAGATTCTACAGAAACAGTGTTTAGAACTGCTGAGTGAAAAGAAAGGTTGAACTCTGTGACTTGAATGCCCACATCACAGAATGGTGTCTTAGAGAGTTTCCTTCTATTTTTTGTCATGGGATATTCCTTTTTTTGCCTTTGTTCTAATGAGCTCCCTAATATCCATTTGCAGAATGGCCAAAAATGGTGTTCCCAATCTGTGAAAGAGAAAGAAAGTTTTAATTCTGTGAGATGAATACACACATCACAAAGCAGTTTTTCAGAAAGCCACTTTCTACTTTTCATCTGAAGATATTTTCCTAGTGCAGATTCTACAAAAACTGTTTTTACAAATTGGTGACTGAACAGAAATGCTTAACTCTGTGTGATGAATTCGCATTCTAAAGCGGTTTCTCACATAACTTCCTTTTACATTTCATCCTGGGATATTCACTTTTTCTCTTTTGGTCTCAAAGAACTCTCAAAAGTCCATTGGCCAAATGGGCAAAAACAGTGTTTCCAAACTTAGGAATGGTTTACCTCTGTGAGATGAATACACACATCACAAAGTAGTTTTTAAGAAAGCTTCTTTCTAGTGTCTATCTGAAGATGGTTCCTTTATCATCATAGGCCACACTGAACTCCCAAATATCCCTTCACAATTTCTACAAAAACGGTGTATCCAAACTGCTGAATCCAAACAAAGGTTTAAATCTAGCAGATGAATGCACACATCACAAAGCAGTTTCTCAGAAAGCTTCCATTTTATTTTAAGCTGAAGATGTTTCCTTTATTACAGTAGGCCTCATTGCACTCACAAATATCTCTTCACAAGTTCTATAAAGTGTTTCCAAATGTTGAATGAAGATAAAGGTTTAACTCTGTGGGATGAATGCACTCATCACAAGCGATTTCTCAGATGACTTCCTTCTAGTGTTTATCCTGGGATGTTCACGTTTTCGCCATAGACCTCAATGAGCTTCCAAATGTCCATTTTCAGAATGGAGCAAAACAGTGTTTCCTAAGTGCTGAATCAAAAGAACGGTTTAACACTGTGAGATAAATGCACACATCACAAAGAAGTTTCTCAGAATGTTTCTGTCTAGTTTTTTTTTTTTTTTTTTTTTTTTTTTTTTTTTTTTTTTTGAGATGGAGTCTCGCTGTGTCTCCCAGGCTGGAGTGCAGTGGCGTGATCTCGGCTCACTGCAAGCTCCGCCTCCCGGGTTCACGCCATTCTCCTGCCTCAGCCTCCCAAGTAGCTGAGACTACAGGCGCCCGCCACCACGCCCGGCTAGTTTTTTTTTTTTTGTATTTTTAGTAGAGACGGGGTTTCACCATGTTAGCCAGGATGGTCTCGATCTCCTGACCTTGTGATCCACCCGCCTCGGCCTCCCAAAGTGCTGGGATTACAGGCTTGAGCCACCGCGCCCGGCCATGTCTAGTTTTTAACTGAAGAAGTTTGCTTTTCACCATAGGTCTCAAAGTGCTTCCATATATTCCTTTGCAGATTCTACAAAAACAGGGTTTAAAAGCTGCTGAACAAAAAGAAAGGTTGAGCTTTGTGACTTGAATGCACATATAACAAAACAGTGTATTAGATAGCTTCCTTCTACTTTGTAGCATGGGACATTCCCTTTTTCACTTTGTCCTAATGAGCCCCCTAAAGTCCATTGGCAGAATGAACAAAAGCATGGTTCCCAATCTGCTGAACAGAAATAAAGGTTTAACTCTGTGAGATGAATGCATGCGTCAGAAAGTAGTTTTTCAGAAATATCCCGGCCCGCAGGATCGTCGAAGCAGGCCCTGGAGGAGGGAGTGGGAATTTGGGGGACAAGAGACACGAGAAATGGAGACAAGACAGTGCTCTGATCAAGTCTCGTTTAATGCCGGTAATGCAGTGCCTTATATACACTTGGAGGGGAAGGGGTTGGGCCAGAGGCGGAGATGATCTCATCGCAGAGGGCGTGACCAAGTAGGTATTGGTTTCTCTGGTCGAATGTCATGTTGCACCTGCGCTGTCAGTTGGTAATTTTCCCGGGCACGGGATGGTGCCTGTGCTACAAAGTAACAATTTTCGCGGCCGTGGGGGAAAAACAAGTGAAGAAGAAGCAGGAAGAGCGCCATCTATTATGAGGTATTGATACAAAAGAGAAACAACAAATCTAGGGAGGAGGTAGAAGGTGGAAAGGAATAGAGCTCGGGCATTTAATCATTAATTATTATTTGCTATGGCCGGGGTGCGCAGCTCCGGACAGGTCCCCCTTTTTATTATTTTATGATAAGAAATGACCCCTCGGGCACTGCGCCTGTCTTAGGTTGGGTCAACTCATCTCCATATTCTAGGCCCGTCATGGGATAAGGCAGCAGCAAGGGCGGCCCTCCTGTCTTAGGCTCCGATGGGGATAGTGTCCTCTTACCCGTCATTGACTGTCCAGTTCAACACAAGACTCACCATTTTCAGTCATCTCAAGGCGATGATAATGGACCTGTATAGGTTTGGCCTGGAAGGCCTCGATTTGTTGTCTGACAAATGCCATAAGCTTATTAAGGATTATAGGCCCGAGAGTGAGGAAGAGTAGAAGAGTAAGTAAAGGACCAAGAAATGGCAGGAGATAGGGGAGAAGTCCATCGAGTCCAGTCCACAAGGGATTGGCGGCCAGGCCTTTTCTGCGCTTTTCTAGTTCTTCTTGTAACGTTTTTATCTTATCTCTGACGATTCCGGATTTGTTGGCGTAAAAACAGCACTTTTCCTGTAAAGCCAAACAGATCCCTCCCTGTTCTGCCGTTAACAAATCTAGACCTCTTCTATTCTGGAGAACTACTTCTGCTAATGAATCTACTTGGTCTTGTAAATCTTGTATAGTACTGGATAAGGTCTGTACATCTGAAATTAATTGATTGGATAATTTGGTATATTGGGTTAGTGAGACTCCTAGGCCTGTGGCTCCTGTAGTAAAAGCAGTGGTGATTCCTAGTCCAGCCAACAAGGGAATAAATTGTATGGCTCGTTTTGGTCTATAAATAAAATGTTCAATAGCGGGGATGGGGATAGGTTCATCTCCAGGGATGATATCAATGTCGGGGAGAAGAGTGGCCAGAACACAAAGCCCTGTCCAATGTGTAGGTAGATAAGTATATGCCATGTTGTTTCCACAAACGAAAACCAAGCCATTTACAGCACACAAAGGGTTGGTGGCATTGATTATTGAGGTACAGTTGTCAAACACAACATAGCCTAAATCGATCTCTTTAGTGTTATTATATGATGGTGAAAAGAGGCAAGTGGAATTAGAAAACGTCATCGGTTGAACTAAGAGGGGGGAGGTAATAGGACAGGAATTATTTACTAAGGATTCATTTGAGTAATTGACATAGGGCAATGAAAGGTTAGGTATGGCTAGAGGAATAGGGGGGCCCATCTTAAGGCAAAGCCAACAATCATGGGCCAGACTTGTATTGGACATTTGAAGTAAATTGTAAGTAGCGTTGAGGATATCGAAGGTTTGAGCATCGAGCCTAAAATTATCTCTAAGCTCAGGCAAGGCTAAGGGGTGATATTGAAGTTCCGGATATAGAGCTTTATGAATTTCTTCTAATTTTTTCTGGACGGTTTTAATTCTTGCAGTATCTAATGGGCCTCCTCCATCAGAAATGTGAATGGGGGCAGTAGTGCTCCAACAAACAGGCTTTCCTTTTTGGCCGTTACAAGGCGATTGTACAAGTTTATTAGTGGATCCTAATACTTGTACGTCATTAATGCCTCCAGTTTGTGTTTTTAGTAACGTGGCCGTATAATATGTTCTATTGCCTGATTTGCATTGTTGATAGGAGGTATAACAGGAACTATGTACAGAAGATTGGAAAGAGCTACAAGGGCATTCTAGGAGCGGCCCGCTAGGTGAGGTATCTCTTGGGGTAGACTTACATTTCCATAACTGGTTTGGCATTAGGTAAGCTGTCTTGCCCACGCAAGTCACCTGGGTGATTCTGTCTGACGGAGGTTCAGATACTTGTCCCCCTCTGCAATCACAAGGCTGGCCGTATTGTTTTCGTAATAATTCTCTTGCTTTACGAGGGTCACCAAAACCTGCATAGACTGCCACTATGCTATATAGAGCGATTATTCCCCAAAGGAATCTCATGTTAGGCTTCATTTTCTGAAAAACAAGAAGGAAAGAACTTCTCAGGGAGATTTATCTTCCCTGGACTGACAATGGTTATGATTTATTTGTCTTACCAATCTTTCAGGCAGCCATCTGGCTGCATCATTTTTTTGTGAGAAGATGCATACTGAGCCTCTTCCCCAAATTAAAACTGGATCGGGGCCATGCCATGAATTATCAAGTGGATCTTTCCATTTTACCATTGCAAACTGTTTTTGAGATTCAGGATGCCAGAAACGATCGGCAGCCGATTTTCCATGACTGTCCAAATTTAAAAAATTAAGGATAAACAGGGCATGATTGAGTATGTTTCTAGGGGTACCCTTCACGGGGTACCAGCTCCCCCCTTTTAATTTTGTGATAACAGTTTTTAAAGACAGATGAGCTCTTTCTACTATACCTTGTCCTTGGGGATTATAGGGAATGCCTGTGGTATGTTTAATTTGTAGGGTATTACAGAATTGTAAAAAGGTTTTGGCTATATAACCGGGGCCATTATCTGTTTTGATTGGTTTGGGTATTCCTAAAATAGAAAAGCAGTGTAATAAATGAGCTATGACATGTTTGGTGGCCTCTCCTGTTTGGAGAGTTGCACTGATGAATCCACTGTAGGTGTCTATGCATACATGGATATATTTTAGTTGACCGAATTCTAAGTGGTGAGTAACGTCCATTTGCCAAATTTCGTTGGGAATGAGTCCTCGGGGATTAACTCCTAAATGGGGAACAGGTAAATGCGTATGCAGTTGGCGCATTGTTTAACTATTTGTCGAGCTTGTTCTCTGGTAAGTTTAAACATAAGCCTTAAAGTTTGGGCGTTTAAATGATGTAAGGCATGTGCTTTTTGCGCTTGTTGCAAATTGTCTGTAGTGACTGTGGCTATGGTTTTTGTTGCCATGTCGGCTGTTGCGTTACCTTGAGTTAAAGGTCCCGGTAATCCTGAATGTGCCCTAATATGCCCAAGAAAAAAGGGAGTAGTCCTTTTCTGAATAAGTTGTTGGCATTGTAAAAATAGGTCAGCTGTGTCTGAAATATGTTTAATTTGAGACACGGTCTCTAAGAGGGGTATTGAATGAGCCAGGTAGGCGCTGTCTGTATAAATGTTAAGTGGCTGACAAGGAAAAGCTGATAGTGCTACAATTATAGCTTGCAATTCGACCAGCTGAGCTGATGTATAAGCGGTCTGGAATTTAACGATTGTATTATTGTAGGTGTAAGCGGCAAGTCCTGTGGAAGACCCATCAGTGAAAATTAGTAATGCGTCATTGAGAGGTTCTTTACTGGTAATATGGGGAAACACAAACGCATGAAGTTTGCAAAATTGAATAAGTTTGTTAGGTGGGTAATGGTTGTCAATCGCGCCAGGGTAAGAAGCGCAAGCAATTGGCCAGGCTTCCGTATTTTGTAACAGCCAATGGATGCGTGATTGAGTGTAGGGCTGTATAATGGTAGAGGGTTCTATTCCAAAGTATTTTCTACTGTTGTCTCTTCCCAAGATAATTAGATCAGCTATTGCATCATAATAAGGCAACAAAACCTTTTTAGGGGAGGAGGGCAGGTGTACCCACATAATGGGATTATTTTGCCAGAATAAGCCAGTAGGGGTTATTGTTGTGTTAAAAATAATGAATATTAATGGCTGAGAATAATCAATGCTGGTAACAAATTGTGTTGCAATGGCACGTTCTACCTGTTGGAGTGCTATTAATGCTTCTTTAGTAATGGACCTGGGAGATTTTGGATTACAGTCTCCTTTTAATATATCGAAAAGAGGTTTTAACTCTCCTGTGGTGAGCTTTAAATAGGGTCGAAGCCAATTTATGTCTCCCAGTAATTTTTGGAAATCATTTAAAGTTTTTAAATGATCACGACGTATAACGGCCTTTTGATTAATGATTTTGGGTCCATTAATTTGGAAACCAAGATAGGTGTATGGATCTTGTAATTGTACCTTTTCTGGGGCTATTTGTAGTCCGGCTGCTGTTAACTCTTGTTTGAGTTGGGCAAAACACTGTAAGACTTGTTCGCCAATTTCTCCTGCTATTAAAATATCATCCATAAAATGTATAATATACATCTGTGCCCATGTTTTTCTGACTGGCTCTATAGCGGCAGCTACATATTTTTGACACAAAGTAGGACTATTAGCCATACCCTGAGGTAAGACTTTCCATTGATAACGCTTCATTGGTTGTTTAAAATTTGTGGATGGAAGACTAAAGGCAAATCTTTTTTGGTCAGCAGGGTGAAGGGGAATTGTAAAAAAAGCAATCTTTAAGGTCAATAACGATTTTAAAATATTTTTGAGGAATCGCAACTGGTGAAGGCAATCCTGGTTGTAAGGCACCCATAAGGATCATAGTGATATTTACTGCTCTTAAATCTTGTAAGAGTCTCCATTTACCAGACTTCTTTTTAATAACAAAAATAGGTGTATTCCAAGGGGAATTACTTTCCTCAATATGCCCTGCTATCAGTTGTTCCTGCACTAACTGTTGGGCAGCACTTAGTTTATCATTGAGTAAAGGCCACTGATCAACCCAAACGGGCTCATCTGACTTCCAAGTAATGGGGTCAGTGCACCTTTGGGGTGCAGGTATGTCAGTGGCCTGAGCTAAAAATTTCCAAACCCCTTTTTATCAAGTTGTCCTGAAACCAGTATAGGCTGTGGGATACCGTTTTCTCCTTTTCCAAGACCTTTACCAGGGGTGTATCATTGAGTTAACATTTGTGCAGTAACTATATCATTTGGACTACACATTATAATTTTCATTTGAGAGAGCAGATCTCGCCCCCAAAGGTTAACAGGTAGGTGAGGAATGACAAATGGCTTAATGAGGCCTGAATTGTTTTCTTTATCTGTCCATGTTAGATATTTAGAACTTTGTTTAGGATTACTGCTTTGTCCAATTCCTCTCAAGTGAGTTAAAGTTTCTGTGGTAGGCCAATGAGAGGGCCAGTCTTCCTGTTTAATGATCGTTACATCAGCCCCTGTGTCTATTAGTCCAGTGAATGCCTTCCCGTCTAACCATAAGGTTAGAGAGGGTTTTTGATTTGTAATTGGTTGCACCCAATATATCTCTGATGATCCGAAACCTTTTATATTTCTATTAGAGTATTGGATATTATTATCTGTTTTAACCAAAGGTAGCAGGAGTAACTGAGCTATTCTAACTCCTTGAGGGACAGTAATAATACTATCAATAGCTCTGGCCATAATTTTAATTTCTCCTTCATAATCATTATCGATAACTCCAGGGAGGACTTGTAAGCCTCTCATGGTGACACTACTTCTTCCTAAAAGTAGCCCAAAAGTGTTAGGTGGTAAGGGTCCATATATTCCGGTATTTAAGGTCTGTGGTCCCATTTCAGGTGTTAGTACTGTGTGGGAGGTGGAACTGAGGTCCAATCCCGCACTTCCTGGGGTTGCTCTACTAAGTTTTGAAATGGATTGCTGTTGCTGGCTGGAACAAAGCTGACTGCCCCATATGCTTGTTTCGGGGCCTGAGGCTGGCCCCTCATCCCGTTTCCCTGCCTGTGGGGTAAAGGATTTCCTTGAATGTCAGTTTTAGATTTACATTCGTTTGCCCAGTGCCTTCCTCTTTTACACCTTGGGCAAAGGCCTGGGATTTTTGCTTCTGGACTCTTATTTTGGTTTTCACAGCAATCTTTTGCAAAGTGTCCCCTTTTACCGCATCTAAAACATCCCCCTTTATCTCTACCTTTGTTAATGAGGAAGTCTCTCACTGTTTGGCTGCTAAAAGTGGCGGCCATTGCTAGGCCTTGTTGATATGAGGGCCCAATATCTGAACAAAGGCGAATGTATCCTGTTAAATCTGTTTTCTTTCGATAAGGTCTGATTGCCGCTTGGCAGGCGGGGTTAGCATTTTCATAAGCTAACTGTTTAACATAATCTACACCCGTTTCTGCATTTCCAAAGATTCTACCTGCCGTGGTCATAAGTCTATGCACAAAGTCTGAAAATGGCTCACCAGGTCCTTGTTTAACCGCTGTGAGCGAGGCCCCTGGATCTCCTTTAACGGGAAGTTTTCTCCAGGCTTTTGTAGCAGCAGCCTGGATTTGTGAGAACAGTCCAGGGTCATATTGCATTTGGGCCCGAGTGTCTACATAATTACCTGAACCAGTTAACATATCAAAATCCCAACCGTTTCCTGCCTGTTGATTTCTTTTAGCTGTATCTCTACAGTTTTCAAAGAACTCTGACTTCCAAATTAAGTGGTCTCCCCCAGAAAGGACTGCCCTAACTAAGGTATTCCAGTCTGTAGGAGTGAGCCAATTCTCAGCTACAGATTCCACTATAGCAAGAGTATATGGAGCAGTAGCCCCATATTGAGAGGCAGCAGTCTTTAACTCTTTTATAATAGTAAAATCAAATCCAGTATGATGCCTCCAAGCCTGTCCCTGTTCATCTATGGTTTCAGTGACCGGAAAAACGTCTTTGGGGGAGGAGTCTTCTCTATGTCGGCTAGCAACTAACCCCCCTCTTGGAACATGTTGTCCAGGCCGCTGAAGTGGGCGCAAGGAACCCTCCATAGCGTCTGAGTTGGGTATTTTTTCATTTCCTGTTTTTAGCTTTTGGAGCCTAATTATCAATGATTGATGTAACTCTTCAAGTTTAATTTGCTCTTCTAGTTGAGCAATCTTTTGCTTTAATTCTTCTTTGGGATCTATTGCTGCCATAACAATGGGCGCAGAAGCCTCATTATGCGTCTTATTATATGGGGGTGGGTAAGAAGTAAAGGGAGGCAAATCAGGGTTGTGATATTTAGCTGCCTCTTCCTCTAAATCATCCCAATTTATGTCCAATTGATTAGGCTTATTAATTTCCTCCTCTTTTTGAAGCATCTATAAAATTGGGTATTTTTTTGGTTTGTTTTCGTGTGGCATTTCTTTATCTGTTACAGAAGGAGACTTAATTTCCTCATGATCACTTTCGAGGGAAATGAGATCCTCCTCCGTATCTTGCGGAGGCTTTGTGAGGTTAGAGCGGGAGCTAACCTTTAAAATATGCTCTGTCTGAGCGACCACAGCCATGACTTGCGGATCGGCCTCCTTCTTATCTATTAAATCTCTAATGAGGTTCCAATAAGAGAAGGCGGTTACAGGAATTTTTTCTGGCCCAAAAGTATTATAATAGTCCTGCAAACAATCCCCTACTCTACGCCATCTTTTAATATCAATAGTTCCTTCCTGTGGGAACCAAGGGCAAGTATCTTTTACAAAATCAAAAAATTTAAACAAATCATTACCTTTAACCTTTACTCCTCGTATCTTTAAAGCCTCTTTTAATTGTCCTATATATATTTGATGTTGACTTAATTCCTGTCCCATTTCGGACGCGTCACTTACCTTCAATTCAGACGCGGCAGGTTCCCACGGTGATCGGAAGAATTTGACTCCTTTTATCTTCGTTAGCAGTCGACCGTCCTTTGGCGTCCTCTTCCTCACGGAGTCCCTCGTTTCCAGGTCCCTGTTCGGGCGCCACGTATCCCGGCCCGCGGGATCGTCGAAGCAGGCCCTGGAGGAGGGAGTGGGAATTTGGGGGACAAGAGACACGAGAAATGGAGACAAGACAGTGCTCTGATCAAGTCTCGTTTAATGCCGGTAATGCAGTGCCTTATATACACTTGGAGGGGAAGGGGTTGGGCCAGAGGCGGAGATGATCTCATCGCAGAGGGCGTGACCAAGTAGGTATTGGTTTCTCTGGTCGAACGTCATGTTGCACCTGCGCTGTCAGTTGGTAATTTTCCCGGGCACGGGATGGTGCCTGTGCTACAAAGTAACAATTTTCGCGGCCGTGGGGGAAAAACAAGTGAAGAAGAAGCAGGAAGAGCGCCATCTATTATGAGGTATTGATACAAAAGAGAAACAATAAATCTAGGGAGGAGGTAGAAGGTGGAAAGGAATAGAGCTCGGGCGTTTAATCATTAATTATTATTTGCTATGGCCGGGGCGTACAGCTCCGGACACAGAAAGCTTCTTTCTAGTTTTTATCTAAAGATATTTCCTTTTTCACCATAAGCCTCAATGCACTCCTACATATCACTTCGCAGTTTCTACAAAAACAATGTTTCTAAACTGTTGAATCCAAAGAGAAGTTTAAATCTAGGAGATGAATGCACAAATCCCAAAGCAGTTTCTCAGAAAGCTTCTTTCTTGTTTTTATCTGAAGATGTTTCGTTTTCCACCATAGACCTCAATGCATTGCCAAATATCCCTTCACAGATTCTACAAACACAGAATTTCCAATCTTTTGAATGAAAATAAAGGTTTAACTCTGCGAGATGAATGCACACATCATGAAGTGGTTTCTCACATGACTTCCTTCTAGTGTTTATCCTGGGATATTCTAGTGTATATTCGCTTTTTTGCCATTGGCCTAAGTGAGCTCCCAAATGTCCATTCACAGAATGGAACAAAACAGTGTTTCATAACTACTGAATTGAAAGAAAGGCTTAATACAGGAAGATGAATACACAAATCATGAATAAGTTTGTCAGAATGCTTCTCTACAGCTTTTATCTGGAGAAGTTTGCTTTTTCACCATAGGCCTCAATGTGATTCCAAATAATTTCCAGATTCTTCAAAAACAGTGTCTAAAAACTGCTGAGTGAAAAGACAATTTTAATTCTGTGAGTTGAATGCACACAACACAAAACGGTGTCTTAGATAGCTTCCTCCTAGTTTTTATCATGGGATATTCCCTTTATCTCCTTCATCCTAATGAGCTCCCAAATGTCCATTCTCAGAATGGGCAAAAAAAGGGTTTCCAATCTGTCAAACAGAAAGAAAGTTTTAATTATGTGAGATGAATGTTCACATCACAAAGAAGTGTCTAAGAATGCTTCTCCCAAGTTTTTATGTGAACAAGATTGCTTTTTCACCATAGGCCTCAAGGCACTTCCAAATATCCTTTTGCAGATTTGACAAAAAAAAAAAAAAGTGTTTAAAATCTACTGAATGAAAACAAAGGTGAAACTCTGTGAGATGAATGCACACATCATAAAGCAGTTTCCCAGATAACTTCCTTCTAGTTTTTACCCTGGGATATTCGTTTTCTCTCCAATTACCTCAATGAGCTCCAAAATATTCATTAGCAGAATGGACAAAAATGGTGTTTCCAAACTGCTGAATACAAAGAAAGTTATAACTCTGTGAGCTGAATGCACACATCACAAAGCAGTTTCTCAGAAAGCTTCTTTCTAGTTTTTCTCAGAAGATATTTCCTTTTTAACTGTGGGCCTCAAAGCGCTACCAAATATCTCTTCGCAGAACACAAGAAAACACTGTTTCCAAACTGCTGAATGAAAACAAATCGTTAACTCTGTGAGATAAGTGCACCAATCACGAGTTGGTTTGTCAGATAGCTTCCTTCTAGCTTTTGTCCTGGGATATTCGCTTTTTCTCCATTAGCCTCAAAGAGCCCCCAAATGTCAATTCGCAGAATGAACAAAAACAGTGTTCTGAAACAGCTGAATCCAAAGAAAGGTTTAACTCTTTGAGATGAACGCAAACATCAAAAAGCAGTTTCTCAGAAACTCCTGTCTAGTTTATATCTGAAGATATTTCATTTTTCACCATTGGCCTCAATGCACTCACAAATATACCTTAACACATATTACAAAACAGTGTTTCCAAACTGCTGGCCAAAAAGAAAGTTTGAATTGTGTGAGAAGAACACACACATCACAAAGCAGTTTCTCAGATATCTTCTTTCTAGTTTTTATCCTGGGATATTCTCTTTTTCACCATTGACCTCGAAGAGCTACCAAATGGCCTTTTGTTGAATAAACAAAAGCAATGTTACCACGATGCTGAATCCAATTAACTGTGAGATGAATGCACACATCACAAAGCTATTTATCAGAAAGCTTCTCTCTAGTTTTTCTCACATGATATTATTTCCTTTTTCACTGTGGGCCTCAAAGCCCTACCAAATATCTCTTTGCAGAATACAAGAAAACACTGCTTCCAAACTGCTGAACGAAAAGAAATGCTTAAGTTTCTGTGACGAATGCAGAAAACACAAGTCAGTGTGTCAGACAACTTTCTTGTAGTTTTTATCCTCAGATATTCACTTTTTCGCCATTGACCTCAAAGAGCACCCAAGTGTCCATTTGCAGAATGGACAAAACAACAGTGTTCTGAAACTACTGAATCCAAAGAAAGGTTTAACTCATTGAGATGAATGCACACATCACAAAGCAGTTTCACAGAAAACATCTTCCTGGTTTTTATCTGCAGATATTTCCTATATCACCATTGGCTTCAATGGGCTACCAAATATACCTTCACAGATACTACAAAAACAGTGTTTCCAAACTGCTGAACTAAAAGAAAAGTTTAACTCTATGAGATGAATGCACAATCACAAAGCAGTTTCTCAGATATCTTCTTTCTAGTTTTTATCCTGGAACATTCACATTTTTACCATTGACCTCAGTGAGCTGCAAAATGTCCATTTGCAAATTAAACAAAAACAGTGTCACCACACTGCTGAATCCAAAGAAAGGTTTAACTCTGAGATGAATGCACACATCACAAAGCAGTTTCTCAGAAAGCTTCTCTCTTGTTTTTCTCACAAAATATTCCCTTTTCACAGTGGACCTCAAAGTGCTACCAACTATCTCTTCACAGAACACAAGAAAACACTGTTTCCAAACTGCTGAATGGAAAGAAATCTTTAACTCTGTGAGATGAATGCACCAATCACAAGTCAGTGTGTCAGATAACTTCCTTCCAGTTTTTATCCTGGGATATTTGCTTTTTCCCCATTGGCCTAAAAGATTACCCAATTGTCCATTCACAGAATGGACAAAAACAGTGTTTGAAAACTGCTGAATCCAAAGAAAACTTTAACTCTTTGAGATGAATGAGCACATCTGAAAGCAGTTTCCCAGAAGGCTTCTTTCTAGTTTTTATCTGGAGATATTTCCTTTTTCATCATAGCCCTCAATATGCTAAAAAATATCTCTTTGCAGATTCTAAGAAAACAGTGCTACCAAACTGTTGAATGAGAAGAAAGGCTTAACTCCACAACACAAATGGACACATCATAAAGCAGTTTCTCAGATATCTTCCTTCTAGTTTTTATCCTGGGATATTGAGGTTTTGGCCATTGGCCTCAATGAGCTCCTAAATGTCCATTTGCAGAATAGACAAAACCATGTTTCCAAACTAATATATCTAAAGAAAGGTATAATTCTGTGAGATGAATGCACACATCACAAGACAGTTACTAAGAAACATTCTTTCCACTATTTATCTGAAGATGTTTCCTTTTTCTCCATTGGCCTCAATCCACTACTTAATATCTGTTCACAGATTCCAAGAAAACAGTGTTTCCAAACTGCTGAATGAAAAGACAGGTTTCAATCTGCAAGATGAGTGCACACATCACAAGTTCCTTTGTCAGATAACTTCCTTCCAGTTTTTATTCTGGTATATTCACTTATTCACCATTAGCCTGAAAGATCTTCCAAATGTCCATTCACAGAATGGACAAAAACAGTGTTCTCAAACTACTGAATCCAAAGAAAGGTTTAAACCTGTCAGATGAATGCCGACATCACACAGCAGTTTCTTAGAAAGTTTCTTTCTAGTTTTTTATTTTTATTTTTTGAGATAGAGTCTTGCTGTGTCCCCCAGGCTGGAGTGCAGTGGCACGATCTCAGCTCACTGCAAGCTTCACCTCCCTGGTTCATGCCATTCTCCTGCCTCAGCCTCCTGAGTAGCTGGGACTACAGGCACCCACTACTGTGCCTGGCTAATTTTTTGTATTTTTAGTAGAGACGGGGTTTCACCATGGTCTCAATCTCCTGACCTTGTGATCCGCCCGCCTGGGCCTCCCAAAGTGCTATGATTACAGGCATGAGTCACCGCGCCTGGCCTCATTCTAGTTTTTATCTGAAGATATTTCCTTTTTCACTGTAGGTCTCTAAGCGCTACCAAATATCTCTTTGGAGATTCCAAAAAATCACTGTTTCCAAACTGCTGAATGAAAAGAAATGTTTAATAATCTGTGAGATGAATGTACAATCACAATTTGGTTCGTCAGATAACTTCCTTCTAGTTTTTATCCTCGGATATTCACTTTTTCACCATTGGCCACAAAGAGCACCAAAACGTCCATTCTCAGAATTAACAAAACTGTGTTACCAAACTGCTGAATCAAAAGAAACATTTAACTCTGTGAGGTGAATGCACACATGACAAAGCAGTTTCTCAGAAAGCTTTTTTCTACTATTTTTCTGAAGACATTTCCTTTTTCACAGGAGACCTCAACGTGCTACTGAGTATCCCTTTGCAGATTGTAAGAAAACAGTGTGTCCAAACTACTGAATGAAAAGAAATGTTTAACTCTGTGAGTGGAATGCACACATCACAATTCGGTTTGTCAGATAATTTCCTTCTAGTTTTTTGTCCTTGGATATTCGGTTTTTCACCATTGGCCTCAGTGAGCTCCCAAATGTCCTTTTGCAGAATGGACAGAAACACTGTTCACAAACTGCTGAATTCAAAGAGAGGTGTAACTCTGTGATATGAATGCATACATCACAAAGCAGTTTCTCAGAAAGATTCTTTCTAGTTTTCATCTGAAGGTATTTCCTTTTTCACCATTGGCCTCAGTGCGCTCTCAAATATACCTTCATAGATACCACAAAAAGAGTGTTTCCAAACTGCAGAATGAAAAGGAAGGTTTACCTCTGCACAATGAAAGCACACATCCACAAGCAGTTTCCCAGGAAGCTTCTTTCTAGTTTTTATATGAAGATATTTCCTTTTTCACCTTAGGCCTCAATGCTCTATAAAATATCTCTTTGTAGATTCTAAGAAAACAGTGCTATCAAACTGTGAATGAAAAGAAAATTTTAATTCTGCAACATGAATGACACAACAGGAACAGTTTCTCAAATATCTTCCTCTTAGTTTTTATCCTGGGATATTCATTTTTTTTGCAATTGGCCTCAATGAGCCATAAAATGTCCATTTGCTGAATGGACAAAAACCATGTTTCCAAACTGATGAATCCAAAGAAATGTTTATCTCTATGAGATGAATGCACACATCACACAGTAGTTAGTCGGAAACAATGTTTCTACTATTTTTCCGAGGATATTTCCTTTTTCACCATATACCTCAAAGCCCTACCGAATATCTCTTTGCAGTTTCTAAGAAAACAGTATTTCCAAACTACTGAATGAAAAGACAGGCTTAACTCTGCAAGATGAATGCATGCATCACAGGTTGGTTCATCAGAATCTGTGAAGAGATATTTGGTAGTGCATTGAGGCTTATGGTGAAAAGGGAAATATCTTCAGATAAAAACAAGAAAGAAGCTTTCTGAGAAACTACTTTGTGATGTGTGCCGTCATCTCACAGGGTTAAGGCTTTGTTTGCATTCAACAGTTTCAGAACACTGTTTTTGTCCATTCTGTGAATGGACATTTGGGAGATCTTTGAGGTCAATGGCAAAAAAGTGCATATCCCAGGAAAAACCTAGAAGGAAGTCATCTAACAAACCGACCTGTGATGTGTGCATTCACCTCGCAGATTTAAACCTGTATTTTCATTCAGCAATTTGGAAACACTGTTTTCTTAGAATCTGCAAAGAGATATTCAGTAGCTCATTGAGGCATATGGTGAAAAAGGAAGTATCTTCAGATAAAAACTAGAAAGAAGCTTCCTGGGAAACTGCTTTCAGATGTGTTCATTTCTCTCACAGAGCTAAAGCTTTCTTTGCATTCTGCAGTTTGGAAACACTTTTTTTTGTCCAATCTGTGAATGGACATTTGGTACCTCATTGAGGTCAATGGTGAAAAAGTGAATATCCCAGGATAAAACTAGAAAGAAGATATCTGGGAAACTGCTTTGTGATATGTGCATTCCTCTCACAGAGTTAAGCCTTTCTTTTCATTCAGCAATTGGGAAACATGGTTTCCTTAGTATCCGTGAAAAGATATTTCATGGCACATTGAGGCCTACCGTGAAAAAGGAAATATCTTCAGATAAATAGTAGAAAGAAGTGTTCTGAGAAACTCCTTTGTGATGTGTGCTTTCACCTCATAGAGGTAATTTTTTTTTTTGGATTCAGTTGTTTGGTAACACTGTTTTTTTCCATTCTCTGAGTGGACGTTTGGGTGCTCTTTGAGGCCAATTTCAAAAACGGAATATCCCAGTATAAAAACTAGAAGGAAGTTTTCTGACAAAGTGACTTGTGATTTGAACATTCATCTCACAGAGTTAAATATTTCTTTTCATTCGGCAGTTTGGAAACAGTTTTCTTGGATTCTCTGAAGAGATATTTGGTAGCTTTTTGAGGCCTATGGTGAAAAAAGGAAATATCTTCAGATAAAAACTAGAAAGAAGTTTTCTGAGAAACTGCTTTGGGGTGTTTGCATTCACCTCACAGAATTAAATCTATCTTTGGATTCAGCAGTTTGGGAACACTGTTTTTGTCCATTCTGTGCAAGGACATTTGGTAGCTCATTGAGGCCAAAGGTGAAAAACCGAATATCCTAGGACAAAAACTGGAAGGAAGTTTTCTGACAAAACCACCTGTGATGCGTGCATTCATCTCACAGAGTAAAAACTTTATTTTCCTTCAGCAGTTTTGAAATACTGTTTTCTTAGAATCTAGGAAGGGCTATTTGGTAGCACATTGAAGCCTAAGATGAAGAAGGAAATATCTTCAGATAAAAAAGGGAATTCAGCAGTTTGGGAACACTATTTTTGTCCATTCTGCAAAAGGATATTTGGGAGCTCATTGATTCCAAGAGTGAAAAGTGGATATCCCAGGGTAAAAACTAGAAGGAAAATATCTGAGAAACTGCTTTGTGATGTATGCATTCATCTAGAAGAGGTAAACCTTTCTTTTCATTCAGTAGTTTGGAATCACTATTTTGTAGAATCTGTGAAGGGCTATTTGGAAGTACATTGAGGTCTAGGGGGAAAAAGGAAATATCTTCAGATAAAAGGTACATAGAATCTTTCTGAGAAACTGCTTTGTGACGTGTGCATTCACCTCACAGAGTTAAACCTCTCTTTGGATTCAGCAGTGTGGAAACACTGTTTTTTGTCCATTCTGCCAATGGCCACTTGGGAGATATTTGAGGCCAATGGTGAAAAAAAAGTATCCTAGAATAAGAACTAGAAGGAAGTTATCTGGCAAACCTACCTGTGACTTGTGCATTCATCTCACAGTGTTAAACCTGTCTTTTCATTCAGCAGTTTGGAAACACTCTTTTCTTAGAATCTACAAATAGATATTCAGTGGTGCATTGAAGCCTGCAGTGAAAAAGGAAATATCTTCAGATAAATAATAGAAAGAATGTTTTTGAGTAACTGCTTCATGATGTGTGCATTCATCTCATGGAGTTTAACATATCTTTGCATCCATCAGTGTGTAAACATGGTTTTTGTACAAAGTGCAAATGAACATCTGGGAGCTCATTGACCTATGGTGAAAAACTGAATATCCAGGATAAAAACTATAAGGAAGTTATTGAGAAACTGCTTTGTGATGTATGCATTCATGTTGCAGAGGTAAACATCTATTTTCATTCAGCAGTTTGGTTATACTATTTTCTTAGAGTCTGCAAAGAGAAAGTTGGGAGCACATTGAAACCTATGATGAAAAAGGGAATATCTTCATATAAAAACTAGAAAGAATCTTTCTGAGAAAATGCTTTGTCTTGTGTGCATTCATCTCACAGATTTAAACATTTCATTGGATTCAGCAGTTTGGAGACACTGTTTTTGAGCATTCAGCAAATGGACATTTGGGAGATCATTCAGGCCAATGGCAAAAAAGCAAATATCCCAGGATAAAAACTAGAAATTATCTGACAAACTGACTTGTGATGAGTGCATTCATCTCACAGAATTAAACATTTATTTTTATTCAGCAGTTTGGAAACACTGTTTTTGTAGTGTCCGTGAAGGTATATTTGGGAGTGCATTGAGGCCAATGTTGAAAAAGGAAATATCTTCAGATAAAAACAAGAAAGAATATTTCTGAGAAGCTTTGTGATGTGTGCATTCATATCACTGAGTTAAACATTTCTTTGGATTCAGCAGTTTGGTATCAAAGCTTTTCTCCATTCTGCAAAAGGACATTTTGGAGGTCATTGAGGCCAAAAGCGAAAAACTGAGTATCCCAGGACAAAAATCAAAAGACAGTTTTCTGACAAACTGACTTGTGATGTTTGAATTCATCTCACAGCATTAAACATTTCTTTTCATTCAGCAATTTGGAAAGAGTGTTTCTTGCATTCTATGAAGAGATATTTAGTAGCACTTTGAGGTCCATGGTGAAAAAGGAAATATCTTCTGAGAAAAAAACTTGAAAGAAGCTTTCTGAGAAACTGCTTTATTATGTGTGCATTCATCTCACAGAGTTAAAACTTTCTTAGGATTCAGCAGTTTGAACACTATTTTTGTCCATTCTTCAAAGGGACATTTGGGAGCTCATTGAGGCCAAGTGTGAAAAATTTTATATCCCAGTATAAAAACTAGAAGGAAGATATCCCAGAAACCACTTGGTGATGTATGCATTCATCTCACAGAGGTAAACCTTTCCTTTCATTCAATAGTTTGGAATCACTATTTTTGTAGAATCTGGGAAGACATACTTGGAAGTACATTGAGGCCTATGGTGAAAAAGGAAATATATTCAGATTAAAAACTAGAAAGAAATTTTCTGAGAAACTGCTTTATGATATGTTCATTCATTTCACAGAGTTAAAGCTTTCTTTGGATTCAGCAGTGTGGTAACACTGTTTTTGTTTATTCTGCCAATGGACATTTGGTAGCTCATTGAGGTCAGGGGAAAAAGTGAATATCCCAGGATAAAAACTCAAAGGAGATATCTGAGAAATCGCTTTGTGATGTGTGTATTCATCTTGCAGAGTTAAACCTATCTTTTCATTCAGCAGTTTGGAAACAATGTGTTTGTAGTATCTGTGAAGGTATTTTAAGGAGTGCATTGAGGGCAATTGTGAAGAAGGAAATGTCTTCAGATAAAAAAATAGAAATAATTTTTCTGAGAAACCGCTTTGTGATGTGTGCATTCATCTCACAGCGTTAAATCTTTCTTTGGATTCAGCAGTTTGGATACAATGTTTTTGTCCCTTCTATGAAAGGATATTTGGGATCTCATTGAGGCCAATGGTGAAAAAGCGAATCTCCCAGAACAAAAACTAGAAGGAATTTATCTGACAAAACTGACCTGTGCTATGTGCTGATTTTTTAGGCCAATGGAGAAAAAGCTCATATCCCAGGATAAAAACTAGCAGGAACTTATCTGGCAAACCATCTTGTGATTTGTACATTCATCTCACAGAATTAAACATTTCTTTTACTTCTGCAGTTTGGAAACAGTGTTTTCTTGGATTATCCAAAGAGATATTTGGTAACACTTTGAGGTCTATGGTGAAAAAATAATATTCAGATAAAAATAGAAAGCTTTCTGAGAAACTGCTTCATGATGCTTGCATTCATCTCACAGACTTAAACCTTTCTTTGCATTCAGCAGTTTGGGAACACTGTTTTTGTCCATTTGCAGAATGGACATTTGGGAGATCTTTCAGGCCAATGGTGAAAAAGTGAATATACCAGGATGAAAACTAGAAGGAAGTTATCTGACATACCTTCCTGTGATGTTTGCATTCATCTCACAGAGTTAAATCTGCCTTTTCTTTCAGCAGTTTGGAAATGCCGTTTTGTTAGAATCTGCAAGGAGATATTAGGTAACACATTGAGGCCTAAGGTGAAAATGGAAATATCTTCAGATAAATAGTAGAAACAATGTTTCTGAGTAACTGCTTTGTGATATGTGAATTTATCCCACAGAGTTAAAGCTTTCTTTGGATTTATCAGTTTGGTAACATGGTTTATATCCATTCTGTGAATGGACATTTGGGAGCTCATTAAGGCCAATGGCGAGAAACTGAATTTCCTAGGGTAAGAACTAGAAGGAAGGTATCTCAGAAACCGATTTGTGATGTGTCCATTCAGATTGCAGAGTTAAACTTTTTTTTTCATTCAGCAGTTTGGTAGAACTGTTTTCTTAGCATCTGCAAAGAGGTATTTGGTAGCACATTGAAGTCTATGATGAAAAAAGAAGTATCTACAAATAAAAACTAGAAAGAAGCTACCTGGAAAACTGCTTTCAGATGTGTTCATTCATCTCTCAGAGTTAAATCTTTCTTTGGATTCAGCACTTTGGAAACACTGTTTTTGAAAATTCTGCAAATGGACATTTGGGAGATCTTTGATGTCAATGGCAAAAAAGCGAATATCCTAGGACAAAAACTAGCAGGAAGTTACCTGACAAACCGACATCTGATGTGTGCATTCCTCCTGCAGAGTTAAACCTGTCTTTTCATTCAGCAGTTTGGAAACACTGTTTTCTTACAATCTGCGAAGAGATATTTGGTAACGCATTGAGGCCTCCTTGGAAAAGGAAATGCCTTCAGATAAATAGTAGACAGAAGTTTTCTGAGAAACTGCTTTGTGATGTGTACGATAACCTCACAGAGTTAAAGGTTCCTTTGGATTGAGCAGTTTGGTAACACTGCTTTTGTGCATTCTGTGAATGGACGTTTGGGAGCGCTTTTAGGCCAACAGCAAAAAAGCGAATATCCCAGGATAAAAGCTAGTAGGAAGTTATATGACAAACCGACTTGTGATTTGTACATTCTTCTCAGAGAAGTAAACATTTCTTTTGATTCAGCAGTTTGGAAACAGTGTTTTCTTGGATTCTCCAAAGAGATATTTAGTAGCGCTTTGAGGCATATGGTGAAAAAGGAAATATCTTCAGATAAATACTAGAAAGAAGCTTCCTGGAAACTGCTTTCAGACATGTGCATTCATCTCACACAGTTAAGCGTTTCTTTGGGTTTGTCAGCTTGGAAACACAGTTTTTATCCATTCTGCAAATGGAGTCCATTGAGGCCATTGGAGTCCATTGAGGCCAGTGGCAAAAAACTAAATATCGCTGGTTAAAAACTAGAAGGAAGATATTTGAGAAACCATTTTGTGGTGTGTCCATTCATGGTGCAGAGTTAAGCATGTCTTTTCATTCAGCAGTTTGGTAGCACTGTTTTCTTAGAATCTGCAAACAGACATTTGGTAGCACATTGAGGACTATGATGAAAAAGGAAATATCTTCAGATAAAAGTTAGAAAGAAGCTTCCTGGGAAACTACGTTCAGATATATTCATTCACCGCACAGGGATAAAGTTTTCTTTGGTTCACCAGTTTGGAAACACTGTTCTTTTCTATTCTATGAATGGACATTTGGGAGATCTTTGAGGCCAATGGTGAAAAAGTGAATATCCCAGGACAAAAACTAGAAGGAAGTTATCCGACAACCCGACTTGTGATTTGTGCATTTATCTCACAAAGTTAAAGATTTCTTTTCATTCAGCATTTAGGAAACAATGTTTCCTTGTAATCTGCAAAGAGATATTTGGTAGCGCTTTGAGGTCCATGATGAAAAAAGAAATATGTTGTGAGAAAAACTAGGAAGAAGCTTTCTGAGAAGCTGCTTTGTGATGTGGGGCATTCATCTCACTGTGTTAAACCTCTCCTTGGATTCTACAGTGTGGTAACACTGTTTTTGTTTTTCTGCAATTTGACATTTGGTAGCTCTTTGAGGTCATTGGCAAAAAAAGTGAATATCCCCGGATAGAAACTAGAAAGAAGATATCTGAGAAACTGCTTTGTGATGTGTGCATTTATCTCACAGAGTTAAACGTTTCTTTTCATTCAGCAGTTTGGAAATACTGTGTAGTATCTCTGAAGGTATATTGGAGGGCACATTGAGGAAATAACTTCAGATGAAAACTAGAAAGAATCTTTCTGAGAAACTGCCTTGTGATGTCTTCATTCATCTCCCAAAGTTACCCCTCTCTTTGGATTCAGCAGTTTGGGAACAATGTTTTTGTAAATTCTGTGATAGGATATTTGGAGTTCATTGAGACCAATGGTGAAAAGGCAAATATCCCAGGACAAAAACTAGAAGGAAGTTATCTCATAAACCGACCTGTGATGTGTGTGTTCCTCTCACAGAGTTGAACCTTTCTTTTCATTCAGCAGTTTTGAAACACTGTTTTATTACAATCTGCGAAGATATATTCTGTAGTGCTTTGATGCCTATGGTAATAAAGGAAATATCTTCAGATAAATAGTAGAAACAATGTTGCTGAGTAACTTCTTTGTGATGTGTGCATTCGTCTCACAGAGATACACCTCTCTTTGGATTCAGCAGTTTCAGAACCCTGTTTTTGTCCATTCTGGAATGGATATTCAGGTGCTCTTTGAGGCCAATGGCAAAAAAGTGGATATCCAAATATCAAACCTACAAGGAAGTAATCTGACAAACTTACTTGTGTTTTGTGCATTCATCTCACAGATTTAAACATTTCTTTTCATCCAGCACTTTGTAAACACTGTTTTCTTGTATTCTGTGAAGAGATATTTGGTAGTGCTTTGAGGCATATGGTGAAAAAGGAAATGTCCTGTGAGGAAAACTAGAGAAAAACTTTCTGAGAAATTGTTTTGTGATGTGTGCATTCATCTCACACAGTTAAATCTTTCTTTGGATTCAGCAGATTCAGAACAATGTTTTTGTCTATTCTGAGAAGGGACCTTTGGGAGCTGTTTGAGGCCAATGGAGAAAAAGTGAATATCCTAAGAAAAAAACTAGAAGGAAGTTATCTGGCAAACCGAACTCTGATGTGTGAATTCCTCTCACTGGTGTAAACCTTTCTTTTCATCTGACAGTTTGGCAACACTCTTTTCTTACAACCTGTGAAGACATATTTGGTAGTGCTTTGAGACCCACGGTGAAAAAGGAAATCTTTCTTTGGATTTATCAGTTTGGAAACAGTTTTTGTCCATTCTGCAAATGGACATTTGGGAGCTCATTGAGGCCAATGGTGAAAAACTGAATGTTCCAGAATAAAACTATAAGGAAGATGTCTCAGAAAATGCCTTGTGATGTGTCCATTCATATTGAAGAGCTAAACCTTTCTTTTCATGCAGCTGTGTGGTAGCTCTGTTTTCTTAGAATCTGTGAAGAGATATTTGGTAGTGCATTGAGGCCTACTATGAAAAAGGGTATGTTCAGATAAAAACTAGAAAGAAACTTGCTGGGAAACTGCTTTTGGATGTGTTCCTGTGTTCATCATTCATCTCACAGAGTTGAAGCTTTCTTTGTATTCAGCAGTTCGGAAACACTGTTTTTGTCCATTCTATGAATGGATGTTTGGGAGATCTTTGAGGCCTATGGTGAAAAAGCAAGTACCCCAGGGCAAAAACTACAAGGAAGTTGTCTAACAAACCGCCTTGTGATTTGTGCATTCGTCTTCCAGAGTTAAAGATTTCTTTTCATTCAGCACTTTGGAAACAGTGATTTCTTGGATTCTCCAAAGAGATATTTTTAGTGCTTTGAGGCCTAGAGTGAAAAAGGAAATATCTTGTGTGAAGAACTAGAGAGAAGCATTCTGAAAACCTGCTTCATGAAGTGGGCATTCATCTCAAAGAACTAAATCTTTCTTTTGATTCAGCAGTTTTGGAACACTGTTTTTGTCCATTCTGGGAATGGACATTTGGGTGCTCTTTGAGGCCAATGGTGAAAAAGCAAATATCCCAGAATCAAAAGTGTGAGGAAGTTATCTGACAAACAGAGTTGTGTTTGGGGCATTCATCTCACATATTTAAAGAGTTCTTTTCATTCAGCCATTTGGAAACAGTGTTTACATGTATTCTGCGAAGAGATATTGGGTGGTGCTCTGAGGACTACAGAGGAAAAGAAAATATCTTCTGAGAAAAACTAGAAATAAGCTTTCTGAGAAACTGCTTTGTGATGTGTTCATTCACATCACAAAGTTCAAACTTTCTGTGGATTCAGCAGTGTGGTTACACTGTTTATGTGTATTCTGTGAATGAACATTTGGTAGCTCATTGAGGTTAGTGGCGAAAAAGTGAATATCCCATGATAACTAGAAAGAAGATATCTGAGAAACTGCTTTGTGATGTGTGCATTCATCTAGCATACTTAAACATTTCTTTTTGTTCAGCAGTCAGGAAACACTGTTTTTGTAGTATCTGTGAACATACATTTGGGAGCACATTTAGGCCAATGATGAAAAAGAAAATATCTTCAGATGAAAACTAGAAATAATCTTTCTGAGAAACTGCTCTGTGATGTGTGCATTCATTTCACAGATTTTTTACACCTCTGCTTGGATTCAGCAGTTTGGGAACAATGGTTTTGTCCGTTCTGCGAAAGGACAATGGGGAGATCCTTGAGGCCAATGACAAAAAAAGCAAATATCCCAGGACAAAAACTAGAAGGAAGTTATCTGACAAACCGACCTGTGAAGTGTGCATTCCTCTCACAGAGTTAAGCCTTTCTTTTCATTCAGCTATTTGGAACACTGCTTTCTTAATCTGCGAAGAGATGTTTGGTAGTGCATTGAGGCCTCCCGTGAATTAGGAAATGTCTTCAGATCAATAGTGGAAAGAAGCTTTCTGAGAAACTGCTCTGTGATGTGTGCATTTACGTCACTGAGTTAAACGTTTCTTTGCATTCAGCAGTTTGGCAACACTGTTTTTGTGCATTCTGCAAATGGACGTTTGGGAACTCCTTGAGGCATATGGGGAAACAGCTAATATCCTAGGATAAAAACTAAAAGGAAGCTATCTGACAAACCGACTTGTGATTCAAACACTAATCTCACAGAGGTAAACATTTATTTTCATTCAGCAGATTAGAAACAGGTTTTTCTCGGATTCTCCAAAGAGATATTTTGTAGCGCTTCGATGCCTGTAGTGAAAAAGGAAATATCTTCAGATAAAAACTAGAAAGAAGCTTTCTGTAAAACTACTTTCTGATATCTACATTCACCTCACAGATTTAAATCTTTCTATGGATTCAGCAGTTTTGGAATTCTGTTTTTGCCCATTCTGCGAAAGCACATTTGGGAGATCTTTGAGGCCAATGGTGAATAAGCGAATATCCCAAGATAAAAGCCAGAAGGAAATCATCTGACAAACCGCCCTTTGATGCGTGCATTCATCTCACAGAGTGAAACCTGTCCTTTCATTCAGCTGTTTGGAAGCACTATTTTCTTACAATCTGTGAAGAGATATTCGTTAGTGCTTTTAGGTCTATGGTGTAAAAGGAAATATTTTCAGAGAAATTGTAGAAACAACGTTTCTGAGTAACTGCTGGGGGATACGTGCATTCATCTCAAAGAGTTAAACCTTCCTTTAGATTCATCAGTTTGGAAACACTGTTATTGTCCATTCTGCGAATGGACATTTGGGAGCTAATTGAGGCCAAGGGTGAAAAACTGAATATCGAAGGCTAAAAACTAGAAGGCAGATATCTGAGAAATCACTTTGTGATGTGTCCATTCATGTTGCAGAGTGAATCACAAAGCACTTTCTCAGAAAGATTCTTTCTAGTTTTCATCTGAAGATATTTCCTTTTTCACTATTAGCCTAAAGGTGCTCGCAAATATACCTTCACAAATACTATTTAAAAAGTGTTTCCTAACTGCTGAATGAAAAGAAATGTTTAACTTTGCGAGATGAATGCACATGTGATGCTGAATGCGGTTTCTCAGATATCTTCTTTCTAGTCATCCTGGGATATTCACTTTTTCACCATTGACCTCAATGAGCTACCAAATGTCCATTTGCAGAATAAACAAAAACAGAGTAACCACACTGTTGAATCCACAGAATGGTTTAACTCTGTGACATGAATGCACACATCAAAAATCAGTTTCTCAGAAAGCTTCTTTCTAATTTTTCTCAGAAGATATTTCCTTTTCCTCTGTAGACCTCAAAGCACTACCCAATATCTCTTCACAGAATACAAGAAAACACTGTTCCCAAACTGCTGAATGAAAAAAACCCTTTAAATGAGTGAGATGAATGCACCAAACACAACTTGGTTTGTCAGATAACTTCCTTGTACTTTTGATCCTGGGATATTTGCTTTCTTGCCATTGGCTTCAAAGAGCACCCAAATGTCCATCCCCAGAATGGACCAAAACAGTGTTCTGAAACTGCTAAATCCAAAAGAAAGTTTCATTCTTTGAGATAAATGGACACATCACAAAGCAGTTTTTCAGAAACCTTCTCTCTAGTTCTTCACACAAGATGTTTCCTTTTCCTCTCTAGGCCTCAAAGAGCTACTAAATATCTCTTTGGAGAATTCAAGAAAACAGTTTCCAATGTTTTGAAAGAAAAGAAATATTTAATTCTGTGAGACAAATGTACAAATCACAAGTCGGTTTGTCAGATAACTTCCTTCTAGTTTTTGTCCTGGGATATTCACTTTTAGCCATGGGCCTCAAAGATCTCCCAAAGTTCCATTTGCAGAATGGATAAAAACAGAGTTTCCAAACTGCTGAATCCAAAGAAAGCTTTAACTCTGTGAGACTGTGAGATGAGTGCACATATCACAAAGAAGTTTCTTCAAAAGTTTCTTTCTAGTTTTTTTCTGAAGATATTTCCTTTTTCACCAGAGACATCAAAGCACTACCAAATATCTGTTCAGAGAATCCAAGAAACACTGTTTCCAAACTGCTGAAAGAAAAGAAATGTTTAACTCTGTGAGATGAGTGTACAAATCACAAGTCAGTTTGTCAGATAACTTCCTTGTAGTTTTTGTTCTGGGATATTCCTATTTCACTGTAGGCCTCGATGCACTAGGGAATATCTCTTGGCAGATTCTAAGGAAACAGTGTTTCCAAAGTGCTGAATGAGAAGACAGGTTTCACTCTGTGAGATGAATGCACACATCAAAGGGTGGTTTGTCAGATAACTTCCTTCAGGTTTTTATCCTGGGATATTCACTTCTTCATCATTGGCCTCAAAGATCTCCACAATGTCCATTTGCAGAATGGACAAAAATAGTGATCCCAAACTGCTGAATCCAAAAAAAGATTTAACTCTGTGAGGTGAATGCACACATCACAAAGCAGCTTCTTGGAAAGCTTCTTTCTAGTTTTTGTCTGAAGATATTTCCTTTTTCACTGCTGGCATTAAAGCGCTACCAAATATCTCTTTGGAGAATCTGAGAAAACTCCTTTCCAAACTGTTAAATGAAAAGGAATGTTTAACTCTGTGAAATGAATGTGCAAAACACAAGTCTGTTTGTCTGATAACTTTCTTCTTGTTTTTCCCACAATATATTTCCTTTTTTGCCATGGGCCTCAAAGCGCTATGCAATATGTCTTCTCAGATTCTAAGAAAACAGTGTTTCCAAACTCCTCAATGAAAAGAAATGCTTAACTCTGTGAGATGAATGTAGAAATTACAAGTCAGTTTGTCAGATAACTTCCTTCTAGTTTTTATCCTGGGATAGTCAGTTTTGCACCATTGTCTCAAAGAGCTCCCAAATGTCCATTTGTGCAATGGACAAAAACAGTGCTCACAAACTGCTGAATCCAAAGAAAGGTTTAACTTTGTGAGATAAATGCACACATCACAAAGCAGTTTCTCAGAAAGCTTCTCTCTAGTTTTTATCTGAAGATATTTCCTTTTCACCATAGGCCTCAATGAACTACCAAATATCTCTTCCAAGAATCCAATAAAACACAGTTTCCAAACTGATGAATGAAAATAAATATTTAACTCTATGAGATGAATGTACAAATCACAAGTCAGTTTGTCTGATAACTTCCTACTAGTTTTTACTCTGGGATATACCCTTTTCTCCATTAACCTCAAAGAACACCCAAATGTCCATTTGCAGAATGGAAAAAAAAAAACAGTGTTCAGAAACTGCTGAATCCAAAGACAGGTTAAATGCATACACCACAAAGCAGTTTCTCAGAAAGTTTCTTTCTAATATCTATCAGAAGGTATTTTCTTTTTCACAGGCGGCCTTAATGTGCTACCAAATATCTCTATACAGATTGTACAAAAACAGTGTTTCCAAACTGAAGAATGAAAAGAAAAGTTTAACTCTGACAGAGGAATGCCCACATCACAGTTTGGTTTGTCAGTTCACTTTCTTCTAGTTTTTATCCTGGGATATTTGCTTTTTTGCCATTGGCATCAGTGATCTCCCAAATGTCCTTTTGCAGACTGGACAAAAACATTGTTCCGAAACTGCAGAATGCAAAGAAAGGTGTAACTCTGTGAGATTAATGCAAACATCACAAAGCCGTTTCTCAGAAGTGTTCTTTCTAGCTTTTATCTGAAGATATTTTCTTTTTCACCATTGGCCTCAATGCACTGCAAAATATACCTTCACAGATACTACAAAAGCAGTATTTCCAAACTACTGAATGAAAAGAAATGTTTAAGTCTATAAGATGAATGCATACATCACAAAGTGGTTTATCTCCTATCTTCTTTCTAGTTTTTATCTGGGGTATTCACTTTTTTGCCATTGACCTCAATGAGGTACCACATGTCCATTCGCAGAATACACAAAAACAGGGTTACCACAGTGCTGAATCCAAAGAAACCTTTAAATCTGTGAGACTAGTGCACATGTCACAAGCAGATGCTCAGAAAGGTTATTTCTAGTTTTTCTCACAAGGTATTTCCTTTTTCACCATAGCCCTCAAAGCGCTACCAGATATTGCTTCTCAGAGTATAAGAAAACACTGTTACCAAACTGCTGAATGAAAGCAAATGTTTAACTCTGTGAGATAAATGCACAAAACAGAAGTCAGTTTGTCACATAACGTCCTTGTAATTTTTATCCTTGGATATTCACTTTTCACCATTGGCCTCAAAGAGCAGCCAAATGTCCATTTGCAGAATGGACAAAAAGATTGTTCTGAAACTGCTGAATCTGAAGAAACGTTTAACTCTTTGAGCTGATTGTGAACATCAAAAAGGAGTTTCTCAGAAAGCTTCTTTCTAGTTTTTATCTCAAGATATTTCCTTTTTCACCACTGGCTTCAATGCATTCCCAAATACACCTTCACAGACACTACAGAAAGAGTGTTTCCAAACTGCTGAATGAAAAAGAAGATTTAACTCTGTGAGATGAATGTACTCATCACAAAACAGTTTCTCACATATCTTCTTTCTACTTTTTATCCTGGGATATTCACTTTCTCACCATTGAACGCAGAGTTACCAAATGGCCATTTGCAGAATAAACAAAAACAGTGTTACCACACTGCTGAATCCAAAGAAAAGTTTATCTCTGAGATGAATGAACACATCACAAAACAGTTTCTCAGAAAGCTTCTCTCTAGTTTTTCTCAACAAAGTATTTCGTTTTTCACCATGGGCCTCAAAGTGCTACCAAATGTCTCTTCGCAGAATACTATAAAACATTGCATCCAAACTGCTGAATTAAAAGAAATATTTAACTCTGTGAGATGAATGCACAAATCACAAGCTGGTTTGTCAGATAACTTCCTTCTAATTTTTCTCCTGGAATATTCACTTTTTCACCATTGGCTTAGACAACTCTCAATTGTCCATTTGCAGAATGGACAAAAACAGTGTTTCCAAACTGCTGAACTCAAAGAAAGCTTTAAATCTTTGAGATAAATGAACACATCCAAAAGCAATTTCTCAGGAAGCTTCCTTCTATTTTTTATCTGAAGATATTTCCTGTTTAATCATAGGCCTCAATGAGCTACCAAATATCACTTTGCACATTGTAACAGTGCTACCAAACTGCAGAATGAAAAGAAAGGTTTAATTCTGCAACATGAATGTACACATCACAGTGCAGTTTCTCAAATATCTTCCTTCTAGTTTTTATCCTGGGATAATCAGTTTTATGCCATTGGCCTCAATGAGCTGAAAATGTCCATTTGCAGAATGGACAAAAGTCACGTTTCTAAACTGATGAATTAAAAGAAAGGTTTAACTCTGTAACATGAATGCACACATCACAAAGCAATTAGTCAGAAACATTGTTTCTAGTATTTATCTGAAGATATTTCCTTTTTCACAATAGGCCTCAATGCACTACTGAATATCTCTTCACAGATTCTTAGAAAACAGGATTTTCAAACTGCTGAATGAAAAGACAGCTTTAACTCTGTAAGATAAATGCATACATCACAGGTTTGTTTGTCAGATAACTTCCTTCTAGTTTTTATTCTGGGATATTTGCTTTGTCACTATTGTCCTCAAAGATCTCTAAATATCCATTCACAGAATGGACAAAAACAGTGTTACCAAACTGCTGAATTCTGCTGAGTCCAAAGAAGGGTTTAACCCTGTGAGATGAATATACACATCATAAAGCAGTTTCTCAGAAAGCTTCTTTCTAGTTTTTATCTGGAGATATATCCTTTTCACCATAGGCCTCAAAGTGCTACCAAATATCTCTTTGGAGAATCCAAGAAAACACTGTTTCCAAACTGCTGAATAAATACAAAGAAAGTTATATTTCTGTGATATGAATGCACCCATCACAAAGCAGTTTCTCAGAAAACTTCTTTCTTATTTTTATCTGAATATGTTTCCTTTTTCACCAGAGACCTCAATGCACTCCCAAATATCCCTGCACAGGTTCTACACATGCAGTGTTTCCAATCTGTTGAATGAAAATAAAGGTTTAACTCTGCGAGATGAATGCACACATCACAAAACGATTCCTCAAATGCCTTCCTTCTAGTGTTTAGACTGGGATATTCACCTTTTCACAATTGGCTTCAATAAGCTCCCAAATGTCCATTTGCAGAATGGACCAAAATTGTGTTTCCTAACTGCTGAATCAATAGAAAGTTCTAACACTGTGAGATGAATTCACATATTCCAAAGCAGTTTCTCAGAAAGCATCTTTCTTGTTTTTATCTGAAGATGTTTCCTTTTTCAACATAGACCTCAATGCACTCACAAATATCCCTTCACAGATCCTACGATCACAGTCTTTCCAACCTATTTAATGAAAATAAAGGTTTAACAGTTTGAGATGAATGCACACATCACAAAATGATTTCTCAGATGGCTGCATTCTAGTGTTTATCCTGGGATATTAACTTTGTAGCCATTGGCTTCAATGAGCTCCCAAATGTCCATTTGCAGAATGCACAGAAACAGCATTTCCTAACTGCTGAATCGAAATAAAGGTTTAACACTGTGAGATGAAGGCACACATCACGAAGAAATTTGTCAGAATGATTCTGTCTAGTTTTTATCAGAAGAAGTTTGCTTTTTCACCGAAGTCCTCAAAGTGCTTCCAAATATCCCTTTGCAGATACTAAGAAAAACAGTGTTTAAAAACTGCTGAATGAAAAGAAAGGTTTAACTCAGTGAATTGAATGTACACATCACAACTGGTATCTTAGATGGCTTCCTTTTAGGTTTTGTCGTGGGATACTCAATTTTTCACCTTTGTCCTAATGAACTCCCAAAGGTCCATTCACAGAATGGACAAAAACAGGGTTTCTCATCTGCTGAATAGAAGGAAAGGTTTAAATCTGTGAGATGAATGCACACATCACAAACAGTTTTTCACAAATCTTCTTTGTAGTTTTTATCTGAACATATTTCCTTTTCCACCATAGGCCTCAAAGCGCTCCCAAATATCCCTTCTCAGATACTACAAAAAGAGTGCTTCAAACTGCTTAATGAAAGGAAAGGTGTAACTCGGTGAGATGAATGCACACATCACAAAATAGTTTCTCAGATATCTTCCTTCTAGTTTTTACTCTAGGATTTTTGCTTTTTCTCCAACATCCTCTATGAGTTCCCAAATGTCCATTTGCAGAATGGACAAAAATGATATGTCCAATCTGCTGAATACAAAGAAAGTTATAACTCGGTGAGATGAATGCACACATCACAAAGCAGTTTCTCAGAAAGCTTCTTTCTTCTTTTTATCTGAAGATGTTTCTTTTTTCACCATAGGCTGCAATGTGATACAAAATATTCCTGTGAAGTTTCTCCAAAAACAATGTTTCCAAACTGCTGACTGAAAAGAAAGGTTTAACTCTGTGAGATGAATTCACACATCACAAAGCAGTTTCTCACATAACTTATTTCTAGATTTTATCTTGGGATATTCACTTTTTTGCTTTTGCCCCCAAAATGCTCCCACACGTCTATTGGCAGAATGGGCAAAAACTGTGTTTCCAAACTGCAGACCTAAAAGAAAGGTTTAACTCTCTGAGATGAATAGACACATCACAAAGGAGTTTCTCAGAAAGCTTCTTTCTAGTTTCTATCTGAAGATGTTTTCTTTATCACCATAGGCCTCAAAGTACTCCCAAATATCCCTTTGCAGTTTCTACAAAAACAGTGTTTCTAAACTGCTGAATCCAAAGAGAGGTTTAACTCTAGGAGGTGAATGCACACATCCCAAGGCAGTTTCTCAGAAAGCATCTTTCTTGTTTTTATCTGAAAATGTTTCCCTTTTCAACATAGATCTCAGTAAGTCCCCAAATATCCCTCCACAGATTCTACAAATATAGCATTTTCAGCCTGTTGAATGAAAATAAGTGTAACTCTGTGAGATGAATGCACATACGGCAAAATGATTTCACAGATGGCATCCTACTAGGGTTTTTCCTGGGATATTCCCTTTTTCACCATTTGCCTCAATGAGCTCCCAAATGTCCACTTGCAGAATGGACCAAAACAGTGCTTCCTAACTGTTGAATCGAAAAAAAATGTTTAACACTGTGAGATGAATACACACATCACACAGAAATTTCTGAGAATGCTTCCGTCTCGATATTATCTGAAGAAGTTAACTTTTTCACCATAGGCCTCAAGGCACTTCCAAATATCCCTTTGCAGTTCTACAAAAACAGTGTTTAGAAACAGCTGAATGAGAAGAAAGGATTAACTCTGTGAGTTGAATGTGCACATCATAAAACGGTGTCTTAGATAGCTTCCTTCTAGTGCTTATCATGGGAAAATCCGTACTTTGCCTGTGTCCTAATGAGCTCCCAAATGTCCATTCGCAGAATGCACAAAAAAAGAGATTCCAATCTGCTAAATAGAAAGAAAATTTTAACTCTGTGAAACAAATGCACACGTCACAAAGCAGGTTTTCAGAAAGCTGCTTTCTAGTTTTAATCTGAAGATATTTCCTTTTTCACCATAGACCTCAATGTGCTCCCAAATATCCCCCTGCAGAATGGACAAAAACAGTGTTTCCAAACTGTGGAATGAAAAGAAAGGTGTAACTCGGTGACAAGAATGCACACATCACAAAGCAGTTTCTCAGAAAGCTTTTTACTTCTTTTTATCTGAATATGTTTTCTATTTCACCATAGACCTCAATGTGCTCCCAAATGTCCTTTTGCAGATTCTACAAACACAGCATTTCTAACATGTTGAATGAAAAGAAAGTTTCAACTCTGTGAGATAAATTCACACATCCCAAAGTTGTTTCTCACATAACTTCCTTCCAGATTTTTTCCTGGGATATTCGCTTTTTTGCTTTTGGCCTCAAAGAGCTCCCAAATGTCCACTGGCAGAATGGACCAATACAGTGTTTCCTACCTGCTGAACTGAAAGAAACATTTAACACTGTGAGATGAATGCACACGTCACAAAGAAGTTTCACAGAATGCTTCTGTCTAGTTTTTATCTGAAGAAGTTTGCTTTTTCACTGTAGGCCTCAATGCGTTTCAAATATCCCATTGCAGATTCTACAAAAGCAGTGTTTAAAAACTGCTGAATCCAAAGAAAGGTTTAACTCTACCAGATGAATGCACACATCCAAAGCAGTATCTCAGAAAGCTTCTTTCTTGTTTTTAACTGAAGATGTTTCTTTTTTCACCATAGACCTCAATGCACTCCCAAATATCCCTTTGCAGATCCTACAAATGCAATGTTTCCAACCTGTTGAATGAAAATAGAGGTTTAACGCTGCGAGGTGAACACACACATCACAAAGTGATTTCTCAGATGGCTTCCTTCTAGTGTTTTTTCTGGGCTATTCACTTTTTCACCATTGGCCTCAATGAGCTCCCAAATGTCCATTCACAGAATGGACCAAAAGAGTGTTTCCTAACTGTTGAATCCAAAGAAAGGTTTAACACTGTGAGATGAATACATACATCACAAAGTAGTTTCTCAAAGTGTTCCATCTAGACAAAACTGGCGTTTTAAGCTGCTGAAGGAAAAGCAAGGTTAAACTCTGTGAGTTGAATGCACACATCACAAAACAGTGTCTTAGATAGTGTCTTTCTAGTCTTTATCACGGGATATTCCCTTTTTCACCTTTGTCCTAATGAGTTCCCAAATGTCCTTTTGCAGAATGGACAAAAACGGGTGTTCCAATCTACTAAATAGAAAGAAAGTTATAACTCTTCTGAGATGAATGCATGCATTGCAAAGCAGTTTCTCAGAAAGCTTCTTTCTTCTTTGTATCTGAAGATGTTTCCATTTCAAAACAGGCCACATTGCAATCCCAAATATCCCTGTGCAGATTCCAGAAAAAGAATGTTTCAAAACTGCTGAATGAAATCAAAGGTTTCATTCTGCGACATGAATTCAAACATAAAAAAGTGTTTTTTCACATAGCTTAATTCTAGCTTTCATCCTGGGAGATTCGATTTTTTCGCTTTTGGCCTCAAAGAGCTCCCAAATGTCCATTGATGGAATGGACTAAAACAGTGTTCCCAAACTGTTGAATTTAAGAAAAGGTTCAAATCTGTGAGATAATTACATGCATCCCAATGCAGTTTCTCAGAAAGCTTATTTCTAGTTTCTATCTGAAGATGATTTATCACCTTAGGCTTCAGTATGCTCCCAAATAACCCTTCACAGTTTTTACAGAAAGAGTATTTCTAAACTGCTGAATTCAAAGAAAGGTTTAATTCTATGAGATGAATGTGCACATCCAAAGCAGTTATTCATAAAACTTCTTTCTTGTTTTAAACTGAAGATGTTTCCTTTTTCACCAAAGACCTGAAAGTGCTCCCAAATATCCCTGCACAGATCCCACAAACACACTGTTTCCAACCTGTGAAATGAAAATAAAGGTTTAACTCTGTGACATGAATGAACACATCACAATGTGATTTATTAGATTGCTTCCTTCTAGTGTTTATCCTGGGATATTCACTTTTTCACTATTGGCATGAATGAGTTCCCAAATGTCCATTAGCAAAATGAAGCAAAACAATGTTTCGTAAATGCTGAATTGAAAGAAAGTTTTAACAGTGTGAGATGAATGCACACATCAAAAAGAAGTTTCTCAGAATGCTTCTGTCTAGTTTTTATCTGAAGAAGTTTGCTTTTTCACAGTAGGCCTAAAAGAGCTTCCAAATAACCCTTTGCAGTTTCAGCAAAAAGAGTTTTTAAAGCTACTGAATGAAAAGAAAGGTTTAACTCTGCGAGTTGAATGCACACATGAAAAAAACCGTGTCTTAGATAGCTGCTTTTAGTTTTTGCTGTAGTATAGTCCCTATTTTGCGTTTGTCCTAACGACCTCCAAACTGCCCATTTGCAGAATGGAGGAAAACAGGGTTTCCAAACTGCTGAACAGAAACAAAGGTTTAATTCTGTAAGATGAATCCACACATCACAAACCTGTTTTCCAGAAAGCTTCCTTCTAGTTTTTATCTGAAGATATTTCCCTGTTCACCATAAGCCTCAATGCGCTTCCAAATATCCCTTTGCAGATTATAGAAAAACAGTGCTTCCAAACTGTGGAATGAAAAGAAAGGTGTTGCTTTGCAAGATGAATGAATACATCACAAAACAGTTTCTCAGATGGCTTTCTTCTAGATTTTACCCTGGGATATTCGCTTTTTCTCCAATGGCCTCAATGAGCTCCCAATGTCCATTCGCAGAATGGACAAAAACAGTGTTTTCAAACCGCAAAATACAAGGAAAGTTAAAACTCTGTGAGATGAATGCACACATCACAAAGCGTTTTCTCAGATAGCTTCTTTCTTCTTTTTATCTTAAGATGTTTCCTTTTTCACCACAGGCCACAGTGTGATCCAAAATATCCCTGTGCAGATTCTGCAAAAACAGTGTTTCCAAACTCCTGAATAGGAAGAAAGGTTTAACTCTGTAAGATGAATTCACACATCACAAAGCAGTTTCTCACATAGTTTCCTCCTAGATACTATCCTGGGATATTCGCTTTTTCGCTTTTGGCCTCAAAGAGCTCCCAAATGTCCATGGGCAGAATGGACTAAAACAGTGTTTCCAAACTGCTGAACTGATGGGAAGTTTTAACTCTGTGAGATGAACACACACATCACAAAGCAGTTTCTCAGAAGGTTTCTTTATAGTTTCTACCTGAGGATGTTTTCTTTATCAGAATAGTCCTCAATGCATTCCGAAATATTCCCTCACAGTTTTTACAAAAAAGTGTTGCTAAACTGCTGAATCCAGAGAAAGTTTTAACTCTAGGAGATGAATGCACACATCCCAAAGCAGTTTCTCAGAAAACTTCTTTCTTGTTTTTATTTGAAGATGTTTCCTGTTTCACTGTAGACCTCAATGAACTCCCATTTATCCCCTCTCATATTCCACAAAAACAGTGATTCCAACTTATGGAATGAAACTAAAGTTTTAACTATGTGAGATGAATGCACACGTCACAAAGCAATTTCTCATATGGCTTCCTCCTGGTTTTTAACTGGGGATATTCACTTTTTCTGCAATGGCCTCAATGAGCTCCCAAATGTCCATTTGCAGAAGGGACAAAAGCAGGGTTTCCCATCTGCTGAATTGAAAGAAAGTTTTAACTCTGTCAGATGAATGCACACATCACAAAGCAGTTTTTCAGAAAGTTTCTTTCTAGTTTTTTCTGAAGATATTTTCTTTTTCGCCATAGGCCTCAATGCACTTCCATATATCCCTTTGCAGATTCTACAAAAACAGTGTGTAAAAGCTGCTGAATGAAAAGAAAGGTTTAACTCTCCGAGTTGAATGCACACATCATAAAACGGTATCTTAGATAGCTTCCTTCTGGTTTTCACTCTGGGATATTCTCTTTTTCTCCAATGGCCTCAATGAACTCCCAAATGTTAACTCACAGAATGGACAAAAACAGTGTTTCCAAACTCCTGAATACAAAGAAAGCTATAACTCTGTGAGATGAATCCCCACATCACAAAGAAGTTTCTCAGAAAGATTCTTTCTTCTTTTTATGTGAAGAGGTTTCCTTTTTCACCACAGCACAAAGCGATCTGAAATGTCCCTGTGCAGATCCTACAAAAACAATGTGTCCAAACTGCTGAATGAAAATAAAGGTTTAATTCTGCGAGGTGAATTCACACATCTCAAAGCAGTTTCTCACACAGCTTCCTTCTAGACTTTGTCCTGTGACGTTCACTTTTGGCCTCAAAGAGCTCCCAAATGTCCATTGGCAGAATGGACAAAACCAGCACTTCCAAGCTGCTGAATTGAAAGAAAGGTTTAACTCTGTGAGATGAATACACAATTCACAAAGCAGTTTCTCAGAAAGCTTCTTTCTAGTTTCTATCCGAAGATGTTTTCTTTTCACCATAGGTCTCAATGCGCTCCTAAATATCTCCTCACAGTTTCTACAAAAAAAAAGTGTTCATAAACTGCACAATAAAAAGAAATGTTTAAATGTGGGAGATGAATGTACACATCCCAAAGCAGTTTCTCAGAAAGCTTTTTTCTTCTTTTTATCTGAAGATATTTGCTTTTTACTATAGACCTCAGTGCACTCCCAAATATCCCTTCAGAGATTCAACAAATACAGTGTTTCCAGCCTGTTGAATGAAAATAAGGTTTTGGCTCTGGGAGATGAACGCACATATAACTAAACGATTTCTCAGATGGCTTCCTTCTAGTATTTATCATGGGATATTCACTTTTTTGCCATTGGCCTCAATGAGCTCCCAAATGTCCATTTGCAGAATGGATCAAAAGAGTGTTTCCTAACTGCTGAATAGAAAGAAATGATTAACACTGTAAGATGAATGCATACATCACGAAGACGTTTCTCAGAATGCTTCTTTGTATTTTTCATCTGAAGTAGTTTTCTTTTTCACTATAGGCCTCATTGCACTTCCAAACATCGTTTTGCAGATTCTACAAAAACAGTGTTTAAAAACTGCTGATTGAAAAGAAAGATTTAACTCAGCAGATTGAATGGACACTTCAGAAAACGGGGTCTTAGATAGCTTCCTCCTAGTTTTTATCTTGGGATATTCCTTTTTTTGCTTTTGTCCTGAGTAGCTCCCAAATGTCCATTTGCTGAATGGACAATAACAGGGTTTCCAATCTGCTGAATAGAAAGAAACTTTTCTCTCTGTGAGATGAATGCACACATCACAAAGCAATTTTTCAGAAAATTTCTTGTTTTAATCTAAAGATATTTCCTTTTTCACCATAGGCCACAATGCACTCCGAAGTATCCCTTCACAGATTCTACAGTAACAGTGTTTCCAAACAGCTGAATGAAAGTAAGGTGTAACTCTGTGAGATGAATGCACACATCACAAAGCAGTTTCTCAGATAGTTTCATTCTAGTTTTTACCCTGGGATATTCGCTTTTTGTCCAATGGTCTCAATGAGCTCCCAAATGTCCATTCACAGAATGGACATAAATGATGTTTCAAAACTGCTGAATAGAAAGAAAGTTATAACTCTGTCAGAAGAATGCACACAACACAAAGCAGTTTCACAGAATGCTTCTTTCTTCCTTATATGAAGATGTTTCCTTTTTCACCACAGGCCACAATGCAATCTCAAATATCCCTATGCAGATCCTACAGAAACAGTGTTTCTAAACTTCTGACTGCAAATAAAAGTTTAATTCTGTGAGACGAATTCATGCATCAGGAAACGTTTACTCACATAGTTTCCTTCTAGATTTTGTCGTGGGATATTCGGTTTTTTGCTTATGGCCTCTAAGAACTCCCATATGTCCATTGGCAGAATGGACAAAACCATGTTACCATACTGCTGAATTGAAAGAAAAGTTTAACTCTGGGAGATGAACACACACATCACAAAGCTGTTTCTCAGAAAGCTTCTGTCTAGTTTCAACTGAAGATATTTTGCTTGTCACCATAGGCCTCAATGTGCTCCCAAATATCCCTTCAAAGTTTCTACAAAAACAGTGTTTCTAAACTGCTGAATCCAAAGAATGGTTAACTGTAGGAGATGAATGCACACATCCCAAAGCAGTTTCTCATAAGGTTTCTTTCTTGTTTTCATCTGAAGATGTTTTCTTTTTCACCATAGACATCAATGCACTCCTAAGTATCGATTCACAGATTGTAGAAACACAGTTTTTCCTACCTATTGATTGAAAAAAAAGTTTTAACTCTTCAAGATGAATGCACACATCACAAAACGATTTCTCATATGGCTTCCTTGTAGTGTTTATCCTGGGGTATTCACTTTTTCACCATTGGCCTAATGAGCTCCCAAATGTCCATTTGCAGAATGGACCCCAACAGTCTTTCCTAACTGCTAAATCAAAAGAAATATTTAACACTCTGAGATTAACCCAGACATCACAAATAACTTTCTCAGAATCTTTCTGTCTAGTTTTTATCTGAGGAAGTTTGCTTTTCCACCATAGGCCTCAATATGATTCCCAATATCCCTTTGCAGATTCTACAAAAACAGTGTTTAGAAACTGCTGAATGAGAAGAAAGTTTTAGCTCTGCGAGTTGAATGCACACATCATAAAATGGTGACATAGATAGCTTCCTTCCCATTTTTATCATGGGATAGTCCCTTTTCGCCTTTCTCCTAATGAGCTCCCAAATGGGTTTCCAATCTGCTGAATAGCAAGAAAGGCTTAACTTGTGAGATGAATGTACACATCACAAAGCAGTTTTTCAGAAACCTTCTTTCTAGTTTTTATCTGAAGATGTTTCCTTTTTCACCATATGCCTCAATGTGCTCCAAAATAGCCCTTTGTAGATTCTACAAAAACAGTGCTTCCAAACTGCAGAATGAAAACAAATGTGTATCTCTGCGAGATGAATACACACATCACAAGACAGTTTCTCATAATGCTTCCATCTAGTTTTTCTCTGAATAAGTTTGCTTTTTCACTGTAGGCCTCAATGTGCTTCCAAATATTTCTTTGCGGATTCTACAAAAACAGTGTTTAAAAACTGCTGAATGAATAAAAAGGTTTAACTCTGTATATTGAAAGCACACATCACAAAACAGTGTCTTAGATATCTTCCTTCTAGTTTTTATCATGGGATATTCCCTTTTTTGCATTTTTCCTAAAGAACTCCCAAATGGCCACTGGCAGAATGGACAATAACAGGGTTTCCAATCTGCGGAATAGAAAGAAAGTTTTAACACAGTGAGATGAATGCACACATCAGAAAGAAGTTTTTCAGGAAGCTTCTTTTTAGTTTTTATCTGAAGATATTTCCTTTTACACCATAGGCCTCACTGCACTCCAAATATCCCTTCACAGAGTTACAAAAACAGTGCTTTCACACTGCTGAATGAAAAGAAAGGTGTAACTCTAAGAGATGAATACACACATCACAAAGCAGTGTCTCAGATAGCTTCATTCTAGTTTTTACCCTGAGATATTCACTTTTTCTCCAATGGCCTGAATCAGCTTACAATCTATTTTGTGGAATAGACAAAACTGGTGTTTCCAAACTGCTGAATAGAAAGAAAATTATAACTCTGTGAGATGAATGTACACATTACAAACAGTCTCTCAGAAAGTTTCTTTTTTCTTTTTATCTGAAGATGTTTCCTTTAACTCCAAAGACCACAATGCGATCCCAAATTTCCCTGCGCAGATTCTACAAAAACAGTGTAACTCTGTGAGATGAATTCACACATCAAAAATCGGTTTCTCACATAGCTTCCTTCTAGATTTTATCCTGGGATATTCCCTTTTTTGCTTTTGGCCTCCAAGAGCTCCCATATGTCCATTGGCAGAATGGACAAAACAGTGTTTCTATACTGCTGAATTGAAAGAAATGTTTGCTCTGTGAGATGTATACACACATTACAAAACAGTTTCTCAGAAAGCTTCTTTCTAGTTTCTATCTGAAGAGTTTTCCTTTACCACCCTGGGCCTCAATGTACTCCCAAATATCTCTTCACAGTTTCTACAAAAAAAGTGTTTCTAAGCTGCTGAATCCAAAGACATCTTTAACTCTAGGAGACGAATGCACACATCCCAAAGCAGTTTCTCAGAAAGCTTCTTTCTTGTTTTTACCTGAAGATATTTCCTTTTTCAACATAGACCTCAATGCACTCCCAAATACCACTTCTCAGATTCTACAAACATAGTGTTTACAATCTCTTGAATGAAAAGAAAGGTTTAACTCTTCGAGATGAATGCAGATGTCTCAAAGCGATTTCTCAAAAGCATTCCTTCTAATGTTTATCCTGGGATATTCAATTTTTGCCTTCGGCCTCAAGAGTTACCAAATGCCCATTTGTAGAATGGACCAAAACATCAGATTAGAAAGAAAGTTTTAACACGGTGAGATGAATGCACACATCAGAGGGCAGTTTTTCAGGAAGCTTCTTTGTAGTCCATTTGCAGAATGGACCAAAGTGTTTCCTAACTGTTGAATCTAAAGAAAGGTTTAACAATGAGAGATGAATGCACACATCACAAAGCAGTTTTTTAGGAAACTTATTTCTAGTTTTTTTCTGAAGATATTTCCTTTTTCACCATACACTGCAATGGGCTCCCAAAGATCCCTTCACAGATTTTGCAAAAACAGTGCTTCCAAAAGGCTAAATGAAAACAAAGATGTAACTCTGTGAGATGAATGCACACATAACAAAGTAATTTCTCAGAAATCATCTTTCTTCTTTTTCTCTGAAGATGTTTCCTTTTTCACCACAGGTCACAATGCAATCCCAAATTTCCCTGTGCAGATTCTACAAAAACAGTGTTTTCAAACTGCTGACTGAAAAGAATGGTTTAATTCTATGAGATGAATTCACACATCTCAAAACAGTTTCCTCACACAGTTTAGTTCTAAATATTATCCTGGGACATTTGCTTTTTGGCTTTGGGCCTCAAAGTGCTCCCAAATGTCTATTGGCAGAATGGACAAAAACAGTGTTTCCGAACTGTGGAATTGAAAGAAAAGTTTAACACTGTGAGATGAATACACACATCACAAAGCAGTTTCTCAGAAAGCTTCGTTCTAGTTTCTATTTGAAGATGTTTTCTTTATCACCATAGGCTTCAATGAATTCCCAAATATCCCTTCACAGTTTCTAGAAAAACATTGTTTCTAAACTGCTAAATTGAAAGGAAGGCTTAACTCTAGGAGATGAATGCACACACCCCAAAGCAGTTTCTCAGAAAGCTTCTCTCTTGTTTTTATCTGAAGATGTTTGTTTTTCACCATAGACCTCAATGCGCTCCCAAATATCCCTCCACAGATATTACAAACACAGCGTTTCCAACCTGTTGAATGATAATAAAGGTTGAACTCTGCGAGATGAATGCACACATCAGAAAGTGATTTCTCACATGGCTTCCTTCTAGTGTTTATCCTGTGATATGTGCTCTTTTGCCATTGACCTCAATGAGCTGCCAAACGTCCATTCACAGAATGGACCAAGCAGTGTTTCCTAACTGCTGAATCTAAAGAAGGGTTTAACACTGTGAGATGAATGGACTCATAATAAAGAATTTTCTCAGAATTCTTCTGTCTAGTTTTTATCTGAAAAGGTTGGTTTCTTCACCGTAGGACTCGATGCACTTCCAAATATTCCTTTTTAGATTCTGCAAAAACAGTGTTTACAAATGGCTGATTGAAAGGAAAGGTCTAACTCTGTGAATTGAATACACACATCAGAAAACGGTGTCTTAGATAGCTTCCTTCTAGTTTTTATCATGGGATATTCCCTTTTTCGTCTTTGTGCTAACGAGCTTCCAAATGTCCATTTGCAGAATGGACAAAAACAATGTTTCCAAACTGCCAAATCCAAAGAAAGGTTTAACTCTATGAGATGAATGCACAAATCACAAAGCAGTTTGTCATAAACTTCTTTCTAGTTTTTATTTGAAGATGTTTCCTTTTTTACTATAGATCTCAAAGGTCTCCCAAATATCCCTTCACAGATTCCACAAAAACAGTGTTTCCAAACTACTGAAAGAAAAGAAAGGTTTAACTCTGTCAGGTGAAGGTACACATCAAAAAGGGATTTTGCAGATAGATGCCTCCTCGTTTTCATCCTGGGATATTTGCTTCTTAACTTTGGCCTTAATGAGTTCCTAAATGTCCATTCACAGAAAAGACAAAAACAGTGTTTCCAAACTGCTGTATCCAAAGGTTTATCTCTGTGAGATGAATGGACACATCACAAATAAGTCTCTCAGAAAGCTTCTTTCTACTTTTTATATGAAGATGTTTCCTTTTTCACCATTGGCCTCAATCCACTCCCAAATATCACCTTGAAGATTCTACAAAAACAGTGTTTCCAAACTGCTGAATCAGAAGAAAGGTTTAACTCTGTGAGAAGAATGCAAACTTCACAAAGTGGTTTCTCAGATAGCTTCCTTGTAGTTTTTATCCTGTGATATTCCATTTTTCACCATTAGACTCAGCAAGTTCTCAAATGTCCTTTGGCAGAATGGACAAAAACAGTGCTTCCAAACTGCTTATTCCAAAGAACGGTTTAACTCTGTGAGGTGAATGCACACATCACAAAGCAGTTCCTCATGAAAGTTCTTTTACATTTTATGTGACTATGTTTCCTTTTTCCCCATAGGCCTCAAAGCACACCCACATATCCCTTCACAGAATCTACAAAAACAATGTTTCCAAATTGCTCTATGACAAGAGATGTTTAACACTGTGAGATGAATGCACACATTACAAAGCCCTTTCTCAGATAGCTTCTTTCTAGTTTTTATCCTGGGATATTTGCTTTTTCAGAATTGGCCTCAGTGAGCTCCCAAATGCGCATTCACAGAATGGACAAAAACAGTGTTTCCAAACTGCTGATTCCAAAGAAAGGTTTAATTCTGTGAGATGAATGCACACAAGCTGTTTCTCAGAGAGTTTATTTCTACTTTTTTTTCTTTTTTCTTTTTTTTTTTTTTTTTGAGACGGAGTCTTGCTCAGTCGCCCAGGGTGGAGTGCAGTGGCTGGATCTCAGCTCACTGCAAGCTCCACCTCCCAGGTTTATGCCATTCTCCTGCCTCAGCCTCCTGAGTAGCTGGGACTACAGGCACCCACCACCTCTCCTGGCTAGTTTTGTTTTGTATTTTTTAGTAGAGATGGGGTTTCACCATGTTAGCCAGGATGGTCTTGATCTCCTGACCTCATGATCTGCCCGTCTTGGCCTCTCAAAGTTCTGGGATTACAGGCTTGAACCACCACGCCTGGCCTATTTCTACTTTTTATCTGAAGATATTTCCTCTTTAACCAAAGGCCTCAATAAGCTCCCAAATATGCCTTTGCAGATTCTGGAAAAACAGTGTTTCCAAACCTCTGAATGAAAAGAAAAGTGTAATTCTGTGAGGTGAATGCACACATCACAAAAACGTTTCTCAGATAGTTCCATTCTAATTTTTTTCCTGGGATATTCGATTTTTGCCCTGGGCCTTAGTGGGCTCCCAAATGTCCATTTGCAGAAAAGACAAAAGTGGTGTTTCCAAACTGCTGCATCCAAACAAAGGTTTGCCTTTCTGAGATGAATGGACGTATCACAAAACAGTTCCTCAGAAAGCTTCTTTCTACTTTATTTGAACATGTTTCCTTCTTCACCCTAGGCCTCAATGCACTCCCAAATATCATTTTGCAGGCCCTACAAAAGCAGTGTTTCCAAACTGCTGAATGGAAAGAAAGGCTTAATTTTTTGAGGTGAATGCACACATAACAAAGCAGTTTCTCAGATACCTTCCTTCTAGTTTTTATCCTGGGATATTCTCTTTTCACCATTGTCCTTAGTGAGCTCCCAAATGTGCATTCACAGAATGGACAAAAACAGTGTTTCCAAACTGCTGATTCCAAAGAAAGGTTTAACTCTGTGAGATGAATGCACACACCACAAAGCAGTTTCTCAGAAAGCTTCTTTCTAGTTTTTTATCTGTAGATGTTTCCTTTTTCACCAGAGTCCTCAAAGCACTCTCAAATATCCCTTAGTAGATTCTAGAAAAACAGTGTTTCCAAACTGCTGAATGAAAAGAAAAGTTTAACACTTTAGATGAATGTACACATCACAAAACGGTTTCTCACATAGTTTTGTTCTCTTTTTTTCCTGGAATATTCGATTTTTTGCCATGGGTCTCAATGGGCTCCCAAATGTCCATTGACAGAATGGACAAATACAGTGTTTCCAAACTGCTGAATCCAATGAAAGATTTAGCTCTGTGAGAAGAATGCAAACAGCACTAATCAGTTTCCAATAAGGTTACTTTCTAGTTTTTATATGAAGATATTTCCTTTTTTGCCGGAGACCTCAATGCACTCCAAAATATTCCTATGCAGATTTTACAAAAACAGTGTTTCCAAATTTCTGAATGAGAAGAAAGGTTTACCTCTGCCAGGTGAATGCAAATATCACAAAGACCTTGCTCAGATAGTTTCCTTCTAGTTTTTATCCTGATAAATTCCCTTGTTTTCCACTGGCCTCAAAGAGCTCCCAAATGTCCATTCACAGAAAGGACATAAACAGTGTTTCCAAACTACTGAATCCAAAGAAAGCTTTAAATCTGTGAGTTGAATGGACACATCACAAAGAAATTTCTCATAAAACTTCTTTCTACTTTTTCTGTGAACAGGATTCCTTTTTTACCATAGACCTCAGTTTACCCTGAAATATCCCTCACAAAATCTACAAAAAGAATATTTTCAAACTGCTGGATGAAAAGAAGAGTTTCACTTTGAGAGATGAATGCACACATCACAAAGTGTTTTCTCATATAGCTTCCTTCTAGTTTTTATCCTGTAATATTCACTTTTTTATAATTGCCCTCAGTGAGCATGCAGACATCCACTTGCAGAATGGACATAAACAAAGATTCCAAACTGTTGTATCCAAAGAAAAGTTTAACTCTGTGAGACGAATGGACACATCACAAAGCAGTTTCTCAAACAACTTCTTTATAACTTTTATCTGAAGATGGTTCCTTTTTCACCATTGGTCTCAATGGATTCCCAAATATCCCTTCTCAGATTCCACAAAAACAGTGTTTCCAAATGGTTGAATCCAAAGAATGGTTTAACTCTGTTAGATGAATGCACACATCACAAAGCAGTATCTCGTAAAGCTTCTTTCTAGTTTTTATTTGAAGATGCTTCCTTTTTCACAATAGACCTTAAAGCTCTTCCAAATGTCCCTTTGCAGATACCACAAAAACAGTGTTCCTAAACTGCTGAATGAGAAGAAAGTTTTACCTCTGCCAGGTGAATGCACACATCACAAAGTGGTGTCTCAAATAACTACATTCTAGTTTTTATCCTGGGATATTCACTTCCTTGCTATTAGCCTCGATGAGCTCCCAAATATTCATTTGCAGAATGAACATAAACAGTGATTTCAAACTGCTATATCCAAAGAAAGATTTACCTCTGTGAGACGAATGGAAAGTCACAGGCAGTTTCTCAGAAAGCTTCTTTCTACTTTTTATTTGAAGATTTTTCCTTTTTCACCCTAAGCCTCAATGCACTCCCAAATATCACGTTGCAGGTTCTACAAAAATAATGTTTCCAAACTGCTTAATGAGAAGAAAAGGATAACTCTGTGAGATGAATGCACACATCACAAAGTGTTTTATCAGATAGCTTCCTTCTAGTTTTTATCCTGTGATATTCACTTTTTCACCATTGGCCTCAGTGAGCACCCAAATATCCATTCACAAATGGACATAAACGGTATTTCCAAACTGCTGCTTCCAAAGAAAGTTTTACCTCTGTGAGATGAATGGACACTAACAAAGCAGTTCCTCAGAAAGCTTCTTTCTACTTTTAATTCAAAGATTTTCCTTTTCACCCTAAGCCTCAATGCCCTCCCAGATATCACTTCACAGGCTCTACAAAAACAGTGTTTCCAAACTGCTGAATGAAAAGAAAGGTTTAACTCTGTGAGATGAATGCACATGTCACAAAGCAGTTACTCAACTAGCATCCTTTTAGTTTTTATCCTGGGATATTCGATTTTTCATCATTGACCTTAGTGAGCTCCCAAGTATCCATTTGCAGAATGGAAAAAAACAGTATTTCCAATCTGCTGATTCCAAAGAAAAAAGGTTTAAATCTATGAGATGAATGCACATATCACAAAGCAGTTTCTCAAAAAGTTTCTTTCTAGTTCTTATTTCAAGGTATTTCCTTTTTCTCCTAGGGCTCCATACACTCCCAAATTCCCCTTCACAGATCTTACAAAAGCAGTGTTTCCAAAATGGCAATTCCAAAGAAAGGTTTAACTCTGTGAGATGAATGCACAGGTTGCAAAGCAGTTTCTCAGAAAACTTCTTTCTACTCTTTATCTGAAGATGTTTCCTATTACACCTTAGGCCTCAAGGCACTCCCAAATATCTCTCCACAGATTAAATTTAAAAAGTGCTTCCAAATTGCTGAATGAGAAGAAAGGTTTAACACTTTGAGATGAATACACACATCACAAAGCAGTTTCTCAGAAAGTTTCTTTCTACTTTATATCTGAGGATGATTCCTTTTCAACTGCCAGGTGAATGCACACAATGCAAAGTGATTTCTCGGATAGCTTCCTTCTTGATTTTATTCTGGGATATTTGCTTCCTCACTATTGGCCTTAATGAGCTCCCAAATGTCCATTTGCAGAATGAACAAAACAGTGTTTCCAAACTGCTGAATCCAAACAAAGGTTTAACTCTGTGAGATGAATTCACACAACACAAAGCAGTTTCTCGGGAAGTTTCTTTCTACTTGTATCTTAAAACATTTCCTTTTTCACCATAGGTCTCAATGCACTCCCAAATATCACTTTGCACGTTCTACAAAAACAGTGTTCCCAAACTACTGAATGAGAGAAATGATTTAACCATGCAAGATGAATGCAAACATGACAAACCGATTTCTCAGGTAGCTTCCTTCTAGTTTTTATCCTGGTAAATTCCCTTTTTCGCCTTTGACCTTAATGAACTCCCAAATGTCCATTCACAGAATGGACAAAAACAGTGTTTCCAAAGTGCTGAATCCAAAGAAAGATTTAACCCTGTGAGATGAATTAACACATCACAAAGCAGTTCCACAAAAAACTTCTTTCTACTTTTTATGTGAACTTGATTCCTTTTTCACCATAGGCCTCAATGTACTCCCAAATATTCCTTCATAGATTCTATAAAAACAGTTCTTTCCAACTGCAGAATGAAAACAAATGCTTATCTCTGTGAGAGAAATGCACACATCACAAAGCATTTTTTCAGAGTGCTTCCTTCTAGTTTTATCCTTGTGTGTTCGCTTTTTCACCATTGGCCTCAGTGAGGTCCCAAACGTCCATTTGCAGAATGGGCAAAAACAGTGTTTCCAAACTGCTGATTACAAAGAAAGAAGGTTTAAATCTGTGAGATGAATGCACATATCATGAAACAGTTTTTCAGAAAGTTTATTTCTAATCTTTATTTCAAGATATTTCCTTTTTCTCCTAGGGCTTAATGCACTCCCAAGTTTCCCTTCCCAGATTTTATAAAAGCAGTGTTTCCAAATAGATGATTCCAAAGAAAGGTTTAACCATGTGAGATGAATTCATACATTACAAAGCAGTTTCTGAGAAGCTTCTTTCTATTTTTTATCTGAAGATGTTTCCTATTTCACCTTAGGACTCAAGGTCCTCCCAAATATCCCTTTGCAGATTACACAAAAATAGTGTTCCCAAACTGCTGAATCCAAAAAAAGTGTAAGTTTGTGAGATGAAAGAATATGTCACAATGCAGTTTCTCAGAAAGCTTCTTTCTAGATTTCATCTGAAGTAGCTTCCTTTTTCACCCTAGACATCAATGCACTCACAAATATCCCTTTGCATGTTCTGGAAAAGCAATGTTTACAAATTGCTGAATTAATAGAAAGTTTTGACTCTGCCAGGTTCATGCACACATCGCAAAGTGGTTTTTCAGATAGCTTCCTTCTAGTTTTTATCCTGAAATATTTGCTTTTTGCCATTGGCCTTAATGAGCTTCCAAGTGTCCATTCACAGAATAGACAAAAACAGTGTTTCCAAACTGCTAAATCCAAAGAAAGGTTTTAACTCTGAGAGATGAATGCACATATCACAAAGCAATTTTTCAGAAACTTTCTTTCTAGTTTTTATGTGAACATCCTTTTTCATCATATGCCTCAATATGCTCTACAATATCTCTTCACAGTTACTACAACAACAGTGCTTTCAAATTGCTGAATGAAAACAAATGTTTAACTCTGCATGATAATTGCACACATCACAAATCAGTTTCTCAGAGAGCTTCCTTCTTTTTATCCTGGGATATTCACTTTTTCACCATTGGCCTCAATGAGCCCCAAATGTCCATTCACAGAATGGACAAAATCAGTGTTTCCAAACTGCTGAATAAACGTATGCATCAGAAAGCAGTTTTTCAGAAAGCTTCTTTCTACTTTTTATCTGAAGATGTTTCCTTTTTCACCATAGGTCTCAATGCACTCCCAAATATCACTTCGCCGGTTCTACAAAAACAGTGCTTCCAACCTGCTGAATGAGAAGAAAGGCTTAATTCTGCGAGATGAATGCACACATCACAGGGGTTTCTCAGACAGCTTCCTTCTGGTTTTTATCCTGGTATATTCAGTTTTTGCCATTGGCCTCAATGAACTCCCAATTGTCCATTTGCAGAATGGACAAAAAGAGTGTTTCCAAACTGCTGAATTGAAAGGAAGGTTTAACTCTGTGAGATGAATGCAGATATCACAAAGCAGTTTCTCAGAAAGCTTCTTTCTAGTTTTTCTTTCAAGATATTTCCTTTTTCTACTTGGGCTCAATGAGCTCCCAAATTTGTCTTCACAGATTTTACAAAAGCAGTGTTTCCAATCTGGTGATTCCCAAGAAGTTTTAACTCTGTGAGATGAATTCACACATCGCAAACTGGTTTCTGAGATATATTCCTTCTAGTTTTTATTCCAGGATATTTGCTTTTTCACCTTTGGTGTCAGTGAACTCCCAAATTTTCATTTGGAGAATGGACAAAAACAGTGTTTGCAAACTGCTGATTCCAAAGAAAGGTTTCAGACTATGAGATGAATGGACACATCACAAAACAGTTTCTCAACAAGCTTCTTTCTACTTATTATCTGAAGATGTTTGCTTTATCACTATTGGCCTCAATGCACTCCCAAATATCCTTTTGGAGATTCTACAAAAACAGGGTTTCCAAACTGCTGAATGAGAAGAAAGGTTGAACTCTGTGAGATGAATTCACACATCACAAACAGGTTTCTCATATGTCTTCCTTCTAGTTTTTATCCTGGGATATTTGCTTTTTTGGCATTGGCCTCAGTGAGCTCCAAAATGTCCATTAACAGATTGGACAAAAACAATTTTTTCTAACTGCTGTATGCAAAAAAAGGTTTAACTCTGTGAGATGAATGCACACATTACAAAATGGTTTCTCAGTAAGCTGCTTCCTACTTTTTATCTGAAGTTGTTTCATATTTCACCATAGGCCTCAAGGCACTTCCAAATATCCCTTCACAGATTCTATAAAAACAGTATTTCCAAACTTCTGAATCCAAAGAGAGGTTTAACAAGGTGAGATGAATGCACACATCACAAAGAGGTTTCTCAGAAAACTTCTTTCTAGTTTTATCTGAGGTAGTTTCCTTTTTCACCATAGGCCACAATACACTCACAAATATCCCTTCTCATATTCTGGAAAAGCATTGTTTCCAAATTTGTGAACGAAAAGAAAGGTTTGACTCTGCCAGATGAATGCACACAATGAAAAGTGGTTTCTCAGATAGCTTCCTTCTAGTTTTTATCCAGGGATATTCCCTTCCTCACTATTGGCCTTAGTGAGCTCCCAAATGTCATTTGCAGAAAGGATAAAAACAGTGTTTCTAAGCTACTGAATCCAAAGGAATGTTTAATTCTGAGAGGTGAATACACACATCACAAAGCAGCTTCTCAGAAAGCTTCTTTCTAGTTTTTTGTGGACATGTTTCCTGTTTCACCATAGGCCTCAATGCTCACCCCAATAATCCTTCCCAGATTCTACAAAACAGTCCTTCCAAACTGCTGAATAGAAAGAAATTTTTATCTCTGTGAGATGAATGCAGACATCAATAAGTGGTTACTCAGATGGCTTCCTTCTAGTTTTTATACTGGGATATTCACTTTTTCTCTTTTGACCTCAAGGAGCTCCCAAATATCCATTCATAGAAAGGACATAAGCAGTGTCTCCAAACTGCTGTATACAAAGAAAGGTTTTAACTCTCTGAGATGAATGGACAAATCACAAAGCAGTTTCTCAGAAAATTTCTTTCTAGTTTTTATGTGAACATGTTTCCTTTTTCAATGTAGGCCTCAATGCACTCCCCAATATCCCTTCATAGATACTTCAAAAAGAGTGCTTCCAAATTGCTGAATGAAAAGAAATGTTTATCTCTGAGAGATGAAAGCAAAAATCACAAAGAGGTTTCTGAGATAGCTTTCTTCTCGTTTTTATCCTGGGATATTCACTTTTTCACCATTGGCTTCAGTGAGATCCCAAATGTCCATTTGCAGAATGTGTAAAAACAGTGTTTCCAAACTACTGATTCCAAAGAAAGGTTTAACTCTGTGAAATGAATGTGTATGTCAAAAGGCAGTTTCTCAGAAAATTTCTTTCTACTTTTCATCTGAAGATGTTTCCTTTTTCATCATAGACCTCAGGGCACTCCCAAATATCACGTTGTAGCTTCTACAAAAACAGAATTTCCAAACTGCTGAATGAGAAGAAAGGTTCAACTCTGCAAGATAAATGTACTCATCACAAAGTGGATTCTCAGATAACTTCCTTCTAGTTTTTATCCTGATATATTCCCTTTATTGCAATTGGCCTCAATGAGCCCCAAAATGTCCATTCTGTGAATGGACAAAAACAGGTTTTCCAAGCTGCTGAATCCAAAGAAAATTTTAACTCTGTAAGATGAATGAACACACCATAAAGCAGTTCCTTGGACAGCTTCTTTCTACTCAATATGTGAACATGTTTCTTTTTTCACCATAGGCATCAATGTGGTCCCCAATATCCCTATGCAGATTCTACAAAGACAGTAATTGCAAACTGCTGAGTGAAAAGAAGTGTTTCACTCTGTGAGAAGAATTCCCACATCACAAAATGGGTTCTCAAATAGCTTCCTTCTAGTTTTCAACCTGGGATAGTCACCTTTTCACCATTGGCCTCAGTGAGCTCCCAAATGTTCTTTTGCAGACAGGACAAAAACAGTGTTTCCAAATTGCTGATTCCAAAGAAAGGTTTAACTCTGTGAGATGAACGCACACATCACAAAGTAGTTTCTCAGAAAGTTTCTTTCTAGTTTTTCTCCAAAATATTTACTTTTTCTCTTAGGGCTAAATATGCTAAGAAATTTCCCTTCATAGATTTAACAAAAGCAGTGTTTCCAAAGTGCTGATTCCAAAGAATTGTTTAACTCTGTGAGATGAGTGCACACGTTAGAAATCAGTTTCTCAGGAAGCTTCTTTCTACTTTTTATCTGAAGGTGTTTCCTATATCACCATAGGCCTCAAGGTGCTCCCATATATCTCTTCACAGATGCCACAAAAAGAGTGTTTCCAAACTGCTGAATTCAAATAATGGGTTAACTCTCTGAGAAGAATGGAAACATCACAAAGCAGGTTCTCAGAAAGCTTCTTTCTACTTTTCATTGAAGAAGTTTCCTTTTCTCACCATAGACATCAAAGCAGCCCCAAATATCCCTTTACAGATGTTACAAAAACAGTGTTTCCAAGTTGTTGAATGAAGAGGAAGGTTTAACTCTGAGACATGAATGCACACATCACAAACTGATTTCTCAGATATCTTCCTTCTAGCATTTATCTTTGAATATTCGCTTTTTCGACAATGGCCTCAATGAGCTCCAAAATGTGCATTTGCTGAATGGACAAAAATAGCTTTTCCAAACTGTTGGATGCAATGAAAACTTTAACTCTGTGAGATGAATGGATGCATCCCAGAGCAGTTTCTCAGAAAGCTTCTTTCTAGTTTGTATCTGAAGAAAACAGTGTTTTCAAACAGCCTAATGAAAAGAAAGATTTAACTCTGCCAGATGAAAGCCCACATAACAAAGCAGTTTCTCAGATAGCTTCCTTCTTTGTTTTATCCCGGGATATTAACTTGTTCATCTTCTGCCTCAATTTGCTTCAAAATGTCCATTGGCAGAATGGGCAAAAACAGTTTCCAAACTGATGAAACCAAAGAAAGGTTTAACTCTGTGAGATGAATACACACATCACAAAGCAGTTTCTCAGAGAGCTTCTGTCTAGTTTTTATGTGAACATGTTTCCTTTCTCACTATAGTCCTCAATGCGTTCCCCAATATCCCCTTACATAAACAGTGCTTGCAAACTGCTCAATAAAAACAAATGTTTATCTCTTCGAGATGAATGAGATAACTTCCTTCTAGCTTTTATCCTGGTATATTCACTTCTTCACTATTGGCCTTAATGAGATCCCAAATGTCCATTTGCAGAATGGGCATAAACAGTATTTCCAAACTGCTGATTCTAATGAATGGTTTAACTCTGTTAGATGAATGAACACATCACAAAGTAGTTTCTCAGTGAGCTTCTTTCTATCTTTTATCTGAAGATGTTTCCTTTGTTACCATTGGCCTCAATGCACTCCCAAATACCCCTTTTCAGATTCTACAAAAATTGTGTTTCCAAACTTCTGAATGAAAATAAAGGTTTAACTCTGTGAGATGAATGCACACATGACAAAGCGTTTGTCAGTTAGCTTCCTTCTTGTTTTTATCCTGGGATATTTGCTTTTTTGCCATTGGCCTCAATGACCTCCAATTGTCCACTTGCACAATGGACATAAACAGTGTTTCTAATCTGCTGAATCCAAAGAATTGTTTAACTGTGAGATGAATGGACACATCACAAAGCAATTTCTCAAATGGCTTGTTTGTGCTTTTTATCTGAAGATGTTTCATTTTTCACCATAGGCCTCAAAGCACTCCCAAAAACAGTGTTTCTAAGATTGCTTCTTTCTAGATTTGATCCTGGGATATTCACTTTTCACAATTGGCCTCAAAAGCTCCCAAATGCCCATTAGCAGAATCAACTTAAGCAGTGTTTCCAAACTGCTGTATCAAAATATCAGTTTAACCCTGTGAGTTGAATGGACACATCAAAAAGCAGCTTCTCAGAATAATTCCTTGTAGTTTTTATCTGATGATGTTTCCTTTTTCACCATAGGCCTCAATGCTCTCCGAAATATCACTTCACATGTTCTACAAAAACAGTGTTTCCAAACTCCTGAATTAGAATAAGGTATTAATTCTGTGAAGTGAATGCACATATCATAAAGTGGTTTCTGAAACCGCTTCCTTCTAGTTTTTATCCTGATATATACCCTTCTTCATCATTTCCCTCAATGAGCTCCCAAATATCTATTCACAAAATGGACACAAAAAGGGTTTCCAAGTTGTTGAATCCAAAGAAAGGTTTAACTGTGCAATGAATGAACACATCACAAAGTAGTTCCTCAGAAAGTTTCTTTCTAGTTTTTATCTGAAGATGTTTCCTTTTTCACTATACACTTCAATACACTCCCAAATATGCCTTCATAGATTCTGGAAAAACAGTGTTTCCAAACTGATGAATGAAAGAAAGGTGTAAGTCTGTGAGACAAATGCAAGCATCACAAAGCAGTTTCTCAGATAGCTTCCTTCTAGTGTTTATCCTGAGATATTCCCTTTTTCGCCATTGTCCTCAATGAGCTCCTAAATATTCATTCACAGAATGGACAAAAGCAGATTTCCAAACTGCTGAATCCAAAGACAGTTTTGTCTGTTGGAGACGAATACACATCATAAAGCAGTTTCTCACAAAGCTTCTTTCTAGTTTTTATTTGAAGGTATTTCCTTTTTTACCACAGACCTGAATGCACTGCTAAATATCCCTTTGCAGATTATACAAGAACAGTGTTTCCAAATGGCTGAATGAAAGAAATGTTTACCTCTGTGAGATGAATGCACACATCACAAAGCAGTTTCTCAGATAACTTCCTTTTAGTTTTTATCCTGGCATATGTGCTTTTTCACCTTGGCCTCAAAGAGCTTCAAAATGTCCATTTGCAGAATGGACATAAACAATGTTTCCAAACTTCTGTATCCAAAGAAAGGTTTAACCCTGTGAGAATAATAGGCACATCACAAAACAGTTGCTCTGGAAACTTCCTTCTATTTTATCTGAAGATGTTTTCTTTGTCACCAAAGTCTTCAATGGACTCCCAAATATCACTTCATAGGTTCTATAAAAACACGGTTTCCAAACTGCTGAATGGGAAGAGAGGTTTAAATTTTGAGATGGATGTACATATCACAAAGTGTTTTCTCAGATAACTTCCTCCTAGTTTTTATCCTGATACATTCCATTTTTCACCATTGACCTCAATGAGCTCAAAAATGTCCGTTTGCAGAATGGAGAAAAATAGACTTTCCAAACTGCTGAATGCAAAAAAGCATTTAACTCTGTGAGGTGAATGCACTCATCACATAGCAGTTCCTCAGAAAGCTTCTTTCTGCTTTTTATGTGAACATGTTTCCTTTTTCACCATAGGACTCTATGCACTCTCCAATATCCCTTCGCAGATTCTACAAAAACAGTGTTTCCAAACTGCTGAATGAAACTTGAAGTTTAATTCTGTGAAATGAATGTACACATCACAAAATGGTTTCTCAGATAGATTCTTTCTATTTTTTATTTGAAGATATTCACTTTTTCACCCAGGGCTCAATGCGCTTCCAAATATACCTGTGCAGATTATTCAAAAACATGGTTTCCAAACTACTGAATGAAAGGAAAGGTTTACCTCTGTTCATTGAATGCACACATCAGATAGTGCTGTCTCACATAGCTTCCTTCTAGTTTTTACCCTGGGATATTAACTTTTTCGCCATTGGCCTCAATGAGCTCCAAATGTCCCTTTGCAGAATGGACTTAAACAGTGTTTATAACCTGCTGAATCCAAATATATATTTAATTCTGTGAGATGAATGCAACCATCACAAAGCAGTTTCTCAGAAAGCTTCTTTCTAGTTTTTACCTGAAGATGTTTCCTTGTTCACCATAGGCCAAAATGAGCTCACAAGTATCCCTTTGTAGATTCTGTGAAAACAGTGTTTCCCAATTGCTGAATGTAGAGAAAGTTTTGACTCAGTGAGTTGAATGGACACATCACAAAGGGGTTCCTGAGATAACTTCCTTCTAGTGTTTATCCTGGGTTATTCCCTTTCTCGCCATTAGCCTCAATGATCTCCCAAATTTCCATTCACAGAATATACAAAAACAGTGTTTCCAAACTGCTGAATCCAAAGAATGGGTTAATTCTGTGAGATGAATGCACACATCACAATCAGTTTCTCATAAAGTTTCTTTCTAGATTTTATTTGAAGACATTTCCCTGTTTACTATAGACCTCAGTGCACTCCCAAATATCCCTTCACAGATTCCACAAAACAGTGTTTCCAAGTACTGAATAAAAACAACACTTTAAAACTGCCAGGTGAATGCACACATCGCAAAGTGGTTTCTCAGAAAGCTTCCTTCCAGCTTCAATCCTGGGATATTCTCTTTTTCACTATTAGCCTTAGTGAGCTCCCAAATGTCCATTTGCAGAATGGACAAAAACAGTGTTTCCAAAGTGCTGAATCAAACAAAAGGTTTAACACTGTGAGATGTATGCTCATATCACAAAGTAGTTTCTCAGAAAGCTTCTTTCTACCTTTTATTTGAACAAGTTTCCTTTTTCACCATAGGTATCAATACACTAACAAGTATCACTTCACAGATTCTACAGAAACAGTGTTTCTAAATGGCTAAATGACAAGTTTAACTGTGAGATGAAAGCACATATCACAAAGCAGTTTCTCAGATAGCTTCCTTCTAGTTTTTAGCTTTGGATATTTGCTTTTTTTTGCCATTGGTTTCAAAGAGTTCCCAAGTGTCCATTTGGAAAATAGACATGAACAGTGTTTCCAAACTGCTGTATATAAAGAAAGGTTTAACTCTGTTAGGTGAATAGACACATCACAAAACAGTTTCTCAGTAAACTTCTTTCTAGTTTATATCTGAAGATGTTTTCTTTTTCGCCATAGGTCTCAATGCACTCCCAATTATCACTTCACAGTTTCTACAAGAACAGTGCTTCCAAACTGCTGAATGAGAAGAAAGGTTTAACTCTTCGAGAGGAATGCACACATCACAAAGCGTTTTCTCAGATAGCTTCTTTCTAGGTTTTGTCCTGAGATATTTGCTTTTTCTCTATTGGCATCAATGACCTCCCAAATGTCCTTTGGCAGAATGAACAAAAACAAGATTTCCCAAACTGCTGAATCCAAACAAAAGTTTAACACTTTGAGGTGAATACTCATATCACAAAGCACTTTCTTAGATAGATTATTTCTAGTTTTTTGTCAAGATATTTTCTTTTTCTCCTAGGCCCCAAAGCACTCCCAAATATCCTTTGGCAGATTACACAAAAAAAGTGTTTCCAAACCGTTGAATGAATAGAAAGGTTTAATTCTGTGAGATAAATGCACGTGTTACAAATCATTTTCTCAGATAACCTCCTTGTAGTTTTTACACTTGGATATTCACTTTTTCGCCCTTGGCCTCAGTGAGCTCCAAAATGTCCATTCACAGAATGGACAAAAATAGATTTTCCAAACCACTGAATCCATAGAAAGGTTTAATTCTGTGAGATGAATGCACACATCACCTAGAAGTTTCTCAGAAAGCGTCTTTCTAGTTTTTCTCTGATGATATTTCCTTTTTCACCATAGGCCTTAAGGCATTCCCAGATATCTCTTCGTAGATTCTACAAAAACAGTGCTTCCAAACTGCTGAATCCAAAGAAAGTTTTAACTCTATGAAATGAATGCACACTTCACAAAACATTTTCTCATAAAGCTTATTGCTAGTTTTTATATGAATGTATTTCCTTTCTCACCATAGACCTCAATGCTCTCCCAAATATCCCTTGACAGATTCCACAAAAACTGTGTTTCCTAACTGCTGAAATGAAAGTTTTAACTCTGCCAGGTAAATACACATATCACAAAGTAGTTTCTCAGATAGATTTCTTCTAGTTTTTATCCTGGGATATTTGCTTCTTCACTACTGGCCTTATTGAACTCCAAAATGTCCATTTGCAGAATGGACAAAAACAATATTTCCAAACTGACGAATCCAAAGAATGGTTTAGCTCTCTGAGATGAATGCACACATCACAAAGCCATTTCTTAGAAAGCTTCTTTCTACTTTTTATCTGATCATGTTTCTTTATAAATAGATATCAAGGTGCTACAAAATACACCTTCGCAGATTACACCAAAACAGTATTTCCAAACTGCTGAATGAAAAGGAAAGTTTATCTCAGTGAGGAGAATGCACACATCACAAAACAGTTTTTCAAATAGCTTCCATCTAGTTTTTACCCTGGGGTATTTGCTTTTTTGCCATTGGCCTCAAAGAGTTCCCAAGTGTCCATTCATAGAATGGACATAAACAGTGTTTCCAAACTGCTGTATCCAAAGGAATGTTGAACTCTGTGAGATGAATGGACACATCACAAAGCAGTTTCTCAGAAAGCTTCTTTCTACTTTTTATATGAAGATGTTCCCTTTTTCACAATAGTCCTCAATGCAATCACAAATATCACTTCGGAGTTTCTACAAAAACAGTGTTTCAAAACTGCTGAATGAGAAGAAAGTTTTACCTCTATGAGATGAATGCACACATCAAATAGTGGTTTCTCGGATAGCTTCCTTCTAGTTTTTATGCTGATATATTCCTTTTTTCGCAATTGACCTCAATGACCTCCCACATGTCCTATCGCAGAATGGACAAATACAGGATTTCCAAATTGGTGAATCCAAAGAATGGTTTAACTCTTTAACATGAATGCACACATCACAAAGCAGTTTCTCAGAAAGTTTCTTTCTAGTTTTTATGTCAAGATATTTCCTTTTTGTCTTAGGGTTCAAGTGCTCAGAAATTTCCCTTCGAATATTTTAAAAAACAGTGTTTCCAAACTGCTGAATGTGAAGAAAAGTTTAATTCTGTGAGTTGAATGGATGCATCACAAAGCAGTTTCTCAGAAAGTTTCTTTCTATTTTTTACCCAAAGATATTTCCTTTTTCACCATAGGCCTCAAAGCACTCCCAAATGTCCTTTCACAGATTCCACAAAAACAGTGTTTTCCAACTGCTGAAGGAAAAGAAATGTTTAACTCTGTCAGATGAATGCACACATCACTAAGCAGTTTCTCAAACAACTGATGTCTAGTTTGTATCTGAAGATACTTTCTTTTACACCATGGGACTCAAAGCACTCCCAAATATAACTTCACAGATTTTACAAAAACAGAGTTTAAAAACCACTCAATTAAGACAAAGGTTTAACTCTGTGAGATGAACGCACATCACATAACATGTTGTCAGAATGCTTCTTTCTATTTTTTATATGAATATGTTTCCTTTTTCACCATAGGCCTCAAAGCATTCCGAAATATCCCCTCACATATTCTACAAAAACTGTGTTTCCAAACTGCTCAATCAAAAGTAAGCTTTAACTCTGTGAGATAAATGCACACAACACAAAGCAGGTTGTCAGAAAGCTTCTTTCCAATTTGTATCTGAAGATGTTTCCTTTGTCACCATAGACTTCAAGGAACTCCAAAATATGTGTTCACAGATTCTACAAAAACAGGGTTTGAAAACTGCTCTGTCAAAAGTAACATTTAAATCTGTGAGATGAATGAGCACTTCACAAAGTAGTTTAAAAGAAAGTTTATTTCTAGTTTTATTTCTGAAGATATATCCTTTTTCACCACAGGCTTCAATGTGCTCCCACGTATCCCTTTGCAGATTCAACAAAAAGTGTGTTTCCAAACTGCTCTAACTAAAGAAAAGTTTACATCTATGTGATGAATGCTCACATCACAAAGAAGTTTCTTGGATAGCTTTATTTTACTTTTTATCTGTAGATATTTCTCTGTTCACTTTAGGCCTCAATGTGCTGCCAAATATCATTTGCAGATTCTACAAAAACAGTGTTCTCAAACTCTTCAATCAAAACAATGCTTTACCTCTGAGAGATGAATGCTTAAATCACAAAGCAGATTCTCAAAAGGTTTCTATCTAGTTTTTACTTGAAGATATTTCCTTTTTCACCATACAACTCAATGCACTTTCAAACATCTCTTCACTGATTCTAAAAAAACTGTGTTTCCAAACTGCTCAGTCAAAAGAAAGGTTATACTCTGTGAGATGAATGCTCACATCATTAATCACTTTCTCAGACAGCGTCTGTCTAGTTTATACCTGAAGATACTTTCTTTTTCACCTTAGGCCTCAAAGCGCACCTAAATATCGCTTTGCAAATTCTACAAAAACAGAGTTTACAAATTTCTCAATCAGAACAAAGATTTAACTCTGTGAGACGAATGAACACATCACAAAGCAAGTTCTCAAAAATTTATTTCTAATTTTTGTCTGGAAATATTTCCTTTTTCACCATAGGCCTTAAAGTACTCTGAACTCTGTGAGATAAATGCACACATTACCAAGGAGTTTCTGAGAAAACCTCCTCCTTGTTTTCATCTGAGGATTATTCCTTTTTCTCCACAGACCTCCATGCACTCTAAAATATCCCTTTGTAGATTCTAAAAAGACAGTATTTCCAAATTGCTCACTCAAAAGAAAGGTTTAAACTCTGTGAGATGAATGCTCACATCACAAAGCAGTTTCTCAGACAGCTTCTGACTAGTTTATATCTGAATATACTTCCTTTTTCACCATAGGTCTCAAAGTGCTCCCAAATATCCGTTTGCAGATTCTACAAAAAGAGTATTTCCAAACTGCTCAATACACAGGAAGTTTTAATTACGTGAGTTGAATGGACACATTACAAAGCAGTTTCTCAGAAAATTTTCTTCTAGATTTTGTGTGAAGATATTTCGCTTTTCACCATAGGCTTCAATGTACTCTGAAATATCCCTTCACAGATTGTACAAAAACTGTCACCAAACTGCTCAATTAAAAGAAAGATTTAGGACTGTGAGATTAATGTACACATGACAAACCAGTTTCTCAAAAAGTTTCTTTCTAGTTTTCTTTGAAGATATGTCGAATTTAACAAAAGGTTCAAGGAACTCCCAAATATCCCTTTGTAGATTCAACAAAAAGAGTGTTTCCAAACTGCTCAAAATAAAGAAAAGTTTACCTCTGTGTGATGAATGCTCACTTCACAAAGCAGTTTCTCAGAAAGCTTCAATCTACTTTTCATCTGTGGATATTTCCCTGATCACCATAGGCTACAATGCGCTCCCAAATATCCTTCACAGATTACACAAAACCAGTGTTCCCAAACTATTCAATCAAAAGAATGGTTTAACTCACTGAGATGAATGCTCACATCAGAAAGCAGATTCTCAAAAAGCTACTTTCTACTTTTTGCGTGAGTTATTTCCTTTTTCAATGTAGGCCACATTGTGCTCCCAAATATCCATTCGCAGGTTCTACAAAAACTGACTTTCCAAACAGTTCATTCAAAAGAAAGGTTTAATTATGTGAGATAAATGTACACAACACAAAGCAGGTTCGCAGAAATCTTCTTTTGAATTTGTATCTGAAGATGTTTCTTTTTTCACCATAGGTGTCAAATTGCTCCAAAATATCCCTTCTCAGGTTCTACAAAAACAGTGTTTCCAAACTGCACCAGCAAAGGAACTGTTTAACTCTGTGAGATGAATGCACAAATCACAAAACAGTTTCTGATAATGCTTCCTTCTAGTTTTCATCTGAAGATATTTCCTTTTTCTCCATAGACCTCAATGCACTCCCATATATCCCTTCATAGATACTAAAAAAAGAGTGTTTCCAATCTGTGCCATCAAAGAAAGGTTTATCTCTGAGATGAATGCACACAACAAAGAAGATTCTGAGAATCCTCCTTTCTAGTTATCAACTGAAGAGATTTCTTTTTCTCCATAGACCTCAATGTGCTACCAAATAGCCCATCGTAGATTCTACAAACACAGTGTTTCCAAATTGCACAGTAAACAACAGGTTTAACTCTGTGAGAGGAATGCACACATCAAAAAGCAGTTTCTCAGGCAACTTGTGTCTACTTTACATCTGAAGATACTTCCATTTTCACCATATGGCTCTAAGCACTCCAATATATGCAGTCACAGAGGCTACAAATACATTGTTTCCAAACTGCACCATCAAAAGAAAAGTTTAACTCTGTGAGATGAATGCCATATCACAAAGCAGTTTCTGTGACAGATTCCCTCTAGTTTTCATCAGAAAATTATTCCTTTTTCTCAATAGACATCAATTCGCTCCAAAATAACCCTTCACAGATTCCATAAAGTGTGTTTCCAAAATGCTCAATCAAATCAAAGGTTTAACTCTGTGAGATGAATGCTCACTTCACTAAGGAGTTTCTCCTACAGCTTCTGTCTAGTTTTTAATCTGAAGATACTTCCTTTTTCACCAGAGGCCTCAAAGTGCTCCAAAATATCTCTTCAGAGATTCTACAAAAATAGAGTTTACAAACTGCTCAATCAAATAAAAGTTTAACTCTGTGGGATCAATGCACACATCACAAAGCAGTTTCTCAGAAAACTTCTTTCTAATTTTTATCTGAAGATATTTTCTTTTTCAGCACAGGCCTCAAAGAGCTCTGAAATATCCCTTAGCACATTCTACAAAAACAGTGTTTCCAAACTGTGCCATAAAAAGAAAGGTGTAACTTTTTGAGTTGAATGCACAAATCTCGAAGCAGGTTCTGAGAAAGCTTCCTTCTATCTTTCAACTGAAGATACTTCCTTTTTCACCATAAGCCTCAATGGACTCTCAAAGATCCCTTCCTGGATTCTACAGAAACAGTGTTTCCAAACTGCTCATTCCACAGAAAGGTTTATCTCTTGAGTTGAATGGACACATCACAAAACAGTTTCTCAGAAAGCTTCCTTCTAGATTTTGTGTGAAGATATTTCATTTTTCACCATAGACCTCCATCCGCTCCCAAATATCCCTTCACAAAATCTACAAAACTGTGTTTCCCAACTGTGCCAGCAAAAGAAAGGTTTAACTCTGTTAGGTGAATGCACACATCACAAAGCAGTTTCTCTGACAGCTTCTGTCTACTTTACGTCTGAAGATGCTTCCTTTTTCACCATAGTGCTTTAAGCTCTCCAAAATATTTAGTCACAGATGTTACAAAAACATTTTTTCCAAACTGGCTAATCCAAAGAAAGGTCATACCCTGTGAGATGAATGCACACAGCACAAAGCAGTTTCTGCAAAAGTTTCCTTCTAATTTTCGTCTGAAGATATTTCCTTTTTCTCCTTAGACTACAATGCACTCCCAAATATCACTTCGCACATTCTATAAAAACAGTGTTTCCAAACTGTGCCATCAAAAGAAACGTTTAACTCCTTGAGATGAATGCGCACATCACAAAGCAATTTCTGAGAAAGCTTCTTTCTTGTTTTCATCTGAAGATATTTCCTTTTTCTCCAAAGACATCAATGCACTTCCAAATATCCCATCATAGATTCTACAGACACAATGTTTCCAAATTCCTCAGTAAAAAGTAAGGTTTAACTCTGTTAAAGGAAAGGTCACATCACAAAGCAGTTTCTCAGACCACTTCTGTCTTGTTTGCATCTTCCTTTTTCACCATAGGGCTCAAAGCCTTCCAAAATACCCAATCACAGAATCTACAAAAACATTGTTTCCAAACTGGCCAAGCAAACAAATGCTTAACTCTGTGAGATGAATGGACATATCACAAAGCAGTTTCTGAGAAAGCTTCCTTCTAGTTTTCAGCAAAGATATTTCTTTTTTCTCCATAGACCTCAATGCGCTCTCAAATATTTCTTCACAAATTCTACAAAAACAGTGTTTCCAAACTGGCAATCAAAAGAAAGGTTTACCTCTGTGAGATGAATACACACTTCAGTTTCCGAGAAAGGTTCTTTATAGTTTCCATTTGAAGACATTTCCTTTTTCACCATAGGCATCAATGCACTCCCATGTATCCCTTTGCAGATTATACAAAAGCATTGTTTCCACACCCGTCAATCAAAGAAATGTTTAACTCAGTGAGATGAATGGACACATCACAATGCAGTTTCTGAGAAAGCTTCCTGTTAGTTTTCATCTGAAGATATATCTTTTTTCTCCATAGACCTCAATGAGCTCCCAAATATTCCTTCGCAGATTCTACACAAACAGTATTTCCTAACTGTGCCATCAAAAGAAAGATTTAACTCTGTGAGATAAATGCCACATCACAAAGCAGTTTCTGAAAGGAATTCTCTCTAGCTTTCATCAGAAAATTATTCCTTTTTCTCAATAGACATAAATTCACTCCAAAATAACCCTTCACACATTCCACAAACAGAGTGTTTCCAAAATGCCCAATCAAATCAAAGGTTTAACTCTGTGAGATGAATGCTCACTTCACTAAGGAGTTTCTCCTACAGCTTCTGTCTAGTTTTTATCTGAAGATACTTCCTTTTTCACCATAGGCCTCAAAGTGCTCTGAAATATAGCTTCAGAGATTCTACAAAAATAGAGTTTACAAACTGCTTAATCAAATAAAAGTTTAACTCTGTGGGATCAATGCACACATCACAAAGCAGTTTCTCAGAAAATCTCTTTCTTCTTTTTATCTGAAGATATTTCATTTTTCACCACAGGCCACAATTCAATCCCAAACATCCCTGTGCAGATTCTACAAAAACAGTGTTTCCAAACTGCTGAATTAAAAGAAAGGTTTAACTCTGCAAGATGAATTCTTTCATCACAAAGTGATTTCTCACATAGCTTTCCTCTAGATTGTATCCTGGGATATTCGATTATTCACTTTTGACCTCAAAGAGCTCCCAGACGTCCATTAGCAGAATGGACAAAAGCAGTGTTTCCAAACTGCTGAATTGAAAGAATGGTTTACCTCTGTGAGATGAATACACACATCACTAAGCAGTTTCTCGGAAAGTTTCTTTTTAGTTTCTATCTGAAGATGTTTTCTTTATCACCATAGGTCTCAATGTGCTCCCAAATATCTCTTAGCAGTTTCTACAAAAGCAATGTTTCTAAACTGCTGTATCTAATGAAATGTGTAAAACTAAGAAGTGAATGCCCACATCCCAAAGTGGTTTCTCAGAAACCTTCTTTCTTGTTTTTATCTGAATATGTTTCCTTTTTCACCGTAAACCTAAAGGCATTCCCAAATATCCCTTTGCAGATTCTACAAACACAGTGTTTCCAACCTGTTGAATGAAAATAAAGGTTTAACTCTGCAACATGAATGCACATATCACAGCGTGATTTCTCAGATGGTTTCCTTCTAGAGTTTCTCCTGGGATATTCGCTTTTTCACCACAGGCCTCAAAACCCCCCCAATGTCCATTGGCAGAATGGACCAAAACAGTATTTCCTGACTACTGAATCGAAAAAAGGTTTAATCCTGTGAGATGAAAACACACATCACAAAGAAGTTTCTCAGAATGCTTCTCTCTACTTTTCATCTGAAGAAGTTGGTTTTTTCACTGTAGGCCTCAATGCATTTCCAAATATGCCTTTGCAGATTCTACAGAAACAGTATTTAAAAACTGCTAAATGAAAAGAAAATTTTAATTCTGTGAGTTAAATAAACATGTCTCAAAACCGTGTGTTAGATAGCTTCCTTCTAGTTTTTATCATGGCCTATTCCCTTTTTCACCTTTGTCCTAATTAGGTCCCAATAGTCCTTTTGCAGAATGGAAAAAAATGGGGTTTCAGATCTGCTGAATAGAAAGAACCTTTTAACACTGTGAGTTGAATACAAAATTTCATCACAAAGAAATTTCTCAGAATGCTTCTGTCTAGTTTTCATTTGAGGAAGTTTGCATTTACACCATGGGCCTCAAGGCATTTCCTGATATCCCATCGCAGCTTATAAAAAACAGTGTTTAAAAACTGCTTATTGAAAAGAAAGGTACACCTCTATGAGTTGAACGTACACATCAAAAAACGGTGTCTTAGATTGGTTCCTCCAACTTTTCATAGTGGGATATTCCCCTTTTTGCCTTTATCCTAATGAACTCCCAAATGTCCATTAACAGGGTGGACAAAAACATGGTTTCCAAACTGCTGAATAGAAAGAAAGATTTAACTCTGTGAGATGAATGCACATATCACAAAGCAGTTTTTTCAAAAAGCTTCTTTCTAGTTTTTATCTGAAGGCATTTGCTTATTCACCATAGGTCTCAAGGCACTCCCAAATATTCTTTTGCAGATTCTACAAAAACTAGTGTTTCCAAAGTGCTGAATCCAAAGAAAGGTTTAAATCTAGAAGATGAATGCACACATCTGAAAGCAGTTTCTCAGAAAGCTTCTTTCTTGTTTTTATCTGAAGTTGTTTCCTTTTTCACCATAGACCTCAATGTGCCCCCAAATATCCCTTCACTGATTCTACAAACACAGTGTTTCAACCTGTTGAATTAAAATAAAGGTTTAACTCTGCAAGATGAAAGCGCACGTCACAAAGTGATTTCTCAGATCGCTTCCTTATAGTGTTTATATTGGGAAAATCACTTTATCACCATTGGACTGAATGAGCTCCCAAATGTCCATTCGCAGAATGGACTAAAATGGTGTTTCCTAACTGCTGAATAGAAAGAAAAGTTTAACACTGTAAGATGAATGCACACCTCACAAAGAAGTTTCTCAGAATGCTTCTGTCTAGTTTTTATCTGATGAAGTTTGCTTTTTCACTGTAGGCCTCAATTCACTTCCAAACATTCCTTTGCAGATTCTACAAAACCAGGTTTCAAAACTGCTGAATGAAAAGAAAGGTTTATATCTGTGAGTTGAATGCACACATCAAAATACGGTGTATTAGATAGCTTCCTTCTACTTTTCATTGTGGGATATTTGCTTTTCGCCATTGTCCTAATGAGGTCCAAAATGTCCATTTGCAGAATGGAAAAAAAAAAAGTGTTTCCTAACTGCTGAATGGAAAGAAAGTTTTAACACTATGAGTTGAATGCACATACCACAAAGAAGTTTCTCAGAATGTTTCTGTCTAGTTTGTATCTGAAAAAGTTTGCTTTTTCACCATAGGCTTCAATGTGCTTCCAATTATCTTCTTGCAGGTTCTACAAAAACAGTGTTTAAGAAATGCTGAATGAAAAGAAAGTTTTAACTCTGTAAGTTGAATGTACATATCACATAATGGTGTCTTAGATAGCTTCCTTCTAGTTTTTATCATGAGATATTCCCTTTGACACATTTATCCTAAGAAGCTCCCAAATGTCCATTCACAGGGTGGACAAAAACAGGGTTTCCAATGTGTTAAATAGAAAGAAAGGTTTAACTCTGTGAGATGAATGCACACATCACAAAGCAGTTTTTCAGAAAGCTTCTTTGTAGCTTTTATCTGAAGGCATTTTCTTATTCACCAGAGGCCTCAAGGCACTCCCAAATATCCTTTCACAGATTCTACCAAAACAGTGCTTCCAGAGTGCAGAATGAAAAGAAAGGTGTAACTCTGTGAGTTGAATGCACACATCACAAAACAGTTTCTCAGATAGCTTCCTTCTACTTTTTACCCTGAGATATTCACTTTTTCTCAAATGGCCTCAATGAGCTTCAAAATGTCCGTTCACAGAGTTGCCAAAACTGTATTTCCAAATCGCTGAATAGTAAGAAATTTATAACTCTGTGAGATGAATGCACACATCACAAATCAGTTCCTCAGAATGCTTCTTTCTTTCTTTTATCTGAAGGTGTCACCTTTTCCACCGCAGGTCACAATGCAATCCCAAATATCTCTGTGCAGTTGCCACGAAAACAGTGTTTCCAAAATGCTGACTGAAAAGAAAGGTTTAACTCTGTGAGGTGAATTCACACATCTCAAAGCGGTTTCTCACACAGCTGCCTTCTAGATTTTATCCTGAAATATTCTCTTTTTCACTTTTGGCCTGAAAGAGCTCTCAAATGTCCATTGGCAGAATGGGCAAAAACAGCATTTCCAAACTGCTGAATTGAAAGAAATGTTTACCTTTGTGAAACGAATGCACATATCACAAAGGAGTTTCTCCAAAAGCTTCTTTCTAGTTTCTATATGAAGATGTTTTCTTTATCACCATAGGCCTCAAAGCGCTCCCAAATATCCCTTCACAATTTCTACAAACAGTGTTTCTAAACTGCTGAATCAAAAGAAAGGTTTAACTCTTGGAGATGAATGCACACATCCAAAGCAGTTTGTCTGAAAGCTTCTTTCTTGTTCTTACAGAAGATGTTTCCTTTCTCACCATAGACTTCAATGTGCTCTCAAATATCCCTTCACAGATTCTACAAACACAGAGTTTCCAACCTGTTGTAGAGAAAATAAAGGTTTAATTCTATGAGATGAATGCACACCTCACAAAGTGATTTCTCAGATGGCTTCCTTCTAGTGTTCATCCTTGGATATTCACTTTTTCACCATTGGCCCCAATGTGCTCCCAAATATCCCTTCACAGTTTCTACAAAACCAGTGTTTCTAAACTGTCATTCCCAAAGACAGGTTTAACTCTAGGAGATGAATGCACACACACTAAAGCAGTTTTTCAGATGCTCCTTTCTAGTTTTTATCTGAAGATATTTCCTTTTTCACCATAGGCCTCCATGTGCTCCCAAATATCCCACTGCAGATTCTACAAAAACAGTGATTCCAAACTGCTGATTGAAAAGAAAGTTGTTAGTTGGCAAGATGAATACATGTATCACAAAGCAGTTTCTCTGATAGCATCAACTGCTGAATACAAAGAAAGCTACAACTCTGTGAGATGAATGCACACATCTCATACAAGTTTCTCAGATAAATTATTTCTTCTTTTAATTGAAGTTGTTTCCTTTTTCACCATAGGCCTCAATGCACTTCCAAATATCCCTTTGCTGATTCTACAAAAATAGTGCTTCTAAACTGCTGAATGAAAGGAAAGGTGTAACTTGGCAAGAGGAATGCCCATATCACAGAGCAGTTTCTGAGATAGCTTCCATCTAGTTTTTACCCTGGGATATTCGCTTTTTGCTTTTGGCCTCAAAGAGCTCCCAAATGTCCATTAGCAGAATGGACAAAAACAGTGTTTCTAAACTGCTGAATTGAAGAAAGATTTAACCCTGTGAGATGAATACACCCATCACAAAGCAGTTTCTCAGAAAGCTTCTTTCTTGTTTCTATCTGAAGATGATCTTTTTATCAACATAAACCTCAATGCACTCCCAAATATCCCTTCACAGTTTCTACAAAACCAGTGTTTCTAAAGTGCTGAATCCAAAGAAAGGTTTACCTCTAGGAGATGAATGCGTGCATCCCAAAGCAGTTTCTCAGAAAGATTCTTTCTTGTTTTTATCCGAAGATGTTTACTTTTTCACCATAGGCCTCAATGTGCTCCCAAATATCCCTTCACAGTTTCTACAAAACCAGTGTTTCTAAAGTGCTGAATCCAAAGAAAGGTTTACCTCTAGGAGATGAATGCGTGCATCCCAAAGCAGTTTCTCAGAAAGATTCTTTCTTGTTTTTATCTGAAGATGTTTACTTTTTCACCATAGACCTCAATGTGCTCCCAAATATCCTTTCACAGATTCTACAAACAAAGAGTTTCCAACCTGATGAATGAAAATATAGGTTTAACTCAGTGAGATGAACAGACACATCACAAAGCGATGTCTCAGGTGGCTTCCTTCTACTGTTTATCCTGGGATGTTAGCTGTTTCACCACTGGCCTCAATGAGCTCCCAAATGTCCATGCGCAGAATGGAACAAAATGGTGTTTCCTAACTGCTGAATTGAAAGAAAAGTTTAACACAGTGAGACGAATGCACATATCACAAAGAAGTTTCTCAGAATGCTTCTGTCTCTTTTCATCTGAAAAAGCTTTGTTTTTCATCATAAACCTCAATTAGCTTCCAAATATGCCTTTGCAGATTTTACAAAAACATTGTTAAAAACTGCTGAATGAAGAGAAAGGTTTAAATATGCGAGTTGAATGCACACATCCCAAGATGGTGTATTAGTAGGTTCCTTCTAGTTTTAATCATGGTTTACTCCCTTTTTCACCTTTTCCTAACGAGCTCCCAAATGCCCATGTGCAGAATGGACAAAAATAGTGTTTCCATTCTGCTGAATAGAAAGAAAGGTTTAGTTCTCTGAGATGAATGCACATATGATGAAGAAGTTTCTCAGAACGCCTCTATCTAGTTTTTATGTGAAAACTTTTGCTTTTTCACCATAGGCATCAATGCACTCCCAAATATCCCTCCCCAGATACTACAAAAACAGTGCTTCCAAACTGCTAAATGAGAAAAAGGTGTAATTCTGCCAGATGAATGCACACGTCACAAAGCTGTTCCTCAGATTGCTTCCTTCTAGTTTTTATCCTGGGCTATTCGCTTTTTCTCCAATAGCATAAATGAGCTCCAAAATGTCCATTCGTAGAACTGACAAAACAGGGTTTGCCAACTGCTGAATACAATGAAAGTTATAACCCTCTTAGGTGAATGCACACAACAAAAAGCAGTTTCTCAGAAACCTTCTTTCTTCTTTTTATCTGAAGATGTTACCTTTTTCACCACAGGCCACAATGCAATCTCAAATATCCCTGTGCAGAGTCTGCAAAAAAAAGTGTTTCCAAACTGTCAAATCAAAAGAAACATTTAATTCTGCGAGATGAATTCACTGATCACAAAGCAGTTTATCACATAGCTTAATTCTAGATTTTATCCTGGGATATTCGCTTTTTTGCTTTGGGCCTCAACGAGCTCCCAAATGTCCATTGGCTGAGTGGAAAAAAATAGGATTGAAACTGCTTAAGTGAAAGAAGGGTTTAACTCTGTGAGATGAATACACACATCACAAAACAATTTCTCAGAAAGGTTCTTTCTCGTTTCTATCTGAAGATATTTTTTATCATCATAGACCTTAGGATATTTACTCCTAAATATCCCTTCACAGTTTCTAGAAAAATAGTGTTTCTAAAGTGCTGAATCCATAGAAAGGTTTAACTCTAGGAGATGAACACACACATCCCAAAGCAGTTTCTCAGAAGGCTTCTTTCTTGTTTTTTTTTTTCTGAAGACATATCCTTTTTCACTATAGACCTCAATGCACTCCCTAATATCCCTTCACATATTTTACAAACACAGTGTTTCCAACCTGTTGAACGAAAATAAAGGTTTAACTCTGAGAGATGAATGTACACATCACTAACCGATTTCTCAGATGGCTTACTTCTAGTGTTTGTCTCAGTGTATTCGCTTTTTCACCATTGGCCTCAATGAACTCCCAAATATCCATTCACACAATGGATCAAAACAGTGTTTCCTAATTGCTGAATTGAAAGAAATATTTAACACGGTGAGGTGAATGCACACATCAGAAAGAAGTTTCTCAGAATGTTTCTGTCCAGTTTTTATCTGAAAAAGTTTGCTTGTTCAAGGTAGGACTCAATGCACTTCCAAATAGCCCTATGCAGATTCTTCAAAAACAGTGTACAAAAACTGCTGAATGAAAATAAAAGTTTAACTCTGTTAGTTGAATGCATACATCACAACACAGTGTCTTAGATAGCTTCCATCTGTTTTCTCTTGTGGGATATTCCCTTTTTTGCCTTTGTCCTAACAAACTACCAAATGTCCATTTGCAGGATGGACAAAAACAGGGTTTCCAATCTGCTGAGTACAAAGATAGGATAATTATTTGAGATGAATGCACCTATCACAAAGCAGTTTTTCAGAAAGCTTTTATCTGAAGATATTTCCTTTTTCACAATAGGACACAAAGTGCTCCCAAATATCCCTTCACAGATACTACAAAAACAGTGCTTCCAAACTGCTGAATGAAAATAAAGGTGTAATTCAGAGAGATGAATGCATGCATCACAAAACAGTATACTAGGTAGCATCCTTCTAATTTTTACCCTTGGATATTCACTTTTTCTCCAATGGCATCAATGAGCTCCCAAATGTCCATTAGCAGAATGGACAAAAACGGTGTTTCCAAACTGCTGAATACAAAGAAAGCTATAACTCTGTGAGATGAATGCACACATCAAAAAGAGTTTCTCAGAAAGCTTCTTTCTTCTTTTATCTGAAGATGTTTCCTTTTTCACCACAGGCCACAACACGATCCCAAATATTCCTGTGCAGATTCTACAAAAAAAAAAAAAAAAAAAGTGTTTTCATACTGCTGAATGAAAAGAAAAGTATAACTCTTTGAGACGAATTCAAACATCACAAAGTGTTTTCTCCCATAGATTCCTTCTACATTTTATCCTGTGATATTCACTTTTTCACTTTTGGACTCAAAGTGCTCCCAAATGTCCATTGGCAGAATGGACAAAAACAGTGTTTCCAAACTGCTGAATTGAAAGATAAGATTAACTCTGTGAGACGAATACACACATCACAAAGCAGTTTCTCAGAAAGCTTCTTTCTAGTCTCTATCTGAAGATGTTTTCTTTATCACCATAGGCCTCTTTGCACTCCCATATATCTCTTTACAGTTTCTACAAAAACAGTGTTTCTAAAGTGCTGAAGGCAAAGAAAGGTTTAACTGTAGGATATGAATGCACACATCCAAAATCAACTTCTCTGAAATACTCTTTTTTTAAAATTATCTGAAGATGTTTCCTTTTTCACCATAGACCTCAATGCACCCCTCAATACCCCTTTGCAGATTTTACAATCATGGTGTTTCCAACCTGCTGAATGAAAATAAAGGTTTAACTCTGCAACATGAATGCACACATCACAAAGTGATTTCTCAGATGGCTTCCTTCTAGTGTTTATCCAAGGATATTCACTTTTTTGCCATGGCCTCATTGAACTCCCAAAAGTCCATTTGCAGAATGGACCAAAATAGTGTTTCCTAACTGCTGAATTAAAAGAAAGGTTTAAAAAGTTGAGATGAATGCACACATCACAAAAAGTTTCTCAGAATTTTTCTGTCTAGTTTATATCTGAAGAAGTTTGTTTTTCACTGTAGGCCTCAATGCGCTTCCAAATATCCCTTTGCAGATTCTACTAAAACAGGGTTTCCAAACTGCTGACTGAAAAGAAACGTTTACTTCTGTAAGTTGAATGCACACATCACAAAATGGTGTCTTAATACCTTCCTTGTCTTTTTATTGTGGGATATTCTCTCTTCAATTTCGTCCTAAAGAGCTCCCAGGTGTCCATTCACAGAATGGATGAAAACAGTGTTTCCAAACTGCTGAATAGAAGGAAAGTAATAGCACTGTGAGATGAAGGCACACATCATAATATAGCTCTTCAGAAAGATTCTTTCTAATTTTTATCTGAAGGTATTTCCTTTTTCACCATCAGCTGCAACGTTTTCCCAAATATGCCTTCACACATTCTACAAAAACAGTGCTTCCAAACTGCTGAATGAAAAGAAAAGTGTAACTCTGTGAGATGAGTGCACACATCACAATGTAGTTTATCAGAGAGCTTCCTTCTAGCTTTTACACTGGGATATTTGCTTTTACTCCATTGATAACAATGAGTTCCTAAATGCCCATTTGCAGAATGGACAAAAACGGTGTTTACAAACTGCTGAATACTAAGAAATTATTACTCTGTGAGATAAATGTACACATCAGAAAGCAGTCTCTCAGAAAGCTGCTTTGTTCTTTTTTATCTGAAGATGTTTCCTTTTTCACCACAGGCCACAATGCAATCCAAAATATTCCTGTGCAGATTCTACAAAAATAGTGTTTCCAAACTGTGGAATGAAAAGAAAGTTTTCAATCTGCAAGAAGAATTCTCACATCACAAAGCAGTTTCTCACACAGCTTCCTTCTATATTTTATCCTGGCATATTCACTTTTTCGCTTTTGGCATCAAAGATCTCGCAAATGTCCATTGGCAGAATGGACAAAAACAGTGCTTCCAAACTGCTGAATTGAAAGAAAGTTTTAATTCTGTGAGACGAATACACATATCACAAAGCAGTTTCTCAGAAAGATGCTTTCTAGTTTCTATTTGAAGATGTTTTCTTTATCACCATAGACTTCAATGTGCTCCCAAATATCCTTTCTTAATTTCTGTAAAATCAGTGTTTCTAAACTGTTGAATCCAATGAAAGGTTTAACTCTAAGAGGTGATGCACATTTCCCAAAGTAGTTTCTCAGACAGCTTCTTTCTTGTTTTAATGTCAAGATGTTTCCTTATTCACCATAGACCTCACTACACTCCCAAATATCCCTTTGCAGATTCTACAACACAGGGTTTCTACCAGGTTGAATGAAACTAAAGGTTTAACTCTGTGAGATGAAAGCACACATCACAAAGTGATTTCTCAGATGGCTTCCTTCCAGCGTTTATCCTGGGATATTCACTGTTTTGCCGTTGGCCTCAAGGAGCTACCAAATGTCCATTCACAGAATGGACCAAAACAGTGTTTCCTAATTGCTGAATGAAAAGTAAGTTTTAACACTGTGAGATGAATGCACAGATAACAAATAAGTTTCTCAGAATGCTTCTGTCTATTTTTATCTGATGAAGTTTTCTTTTTCACTGTAGGACTCAATGCACTTCCAAATATCCCTTTGCTGATTCTACAAAAACAGTGTTTAAAAGCTGCTGACTGAGGTACGTTAAAGAGCTTCCTTCTACTTTTTATCACGGGATATTCTCTTTTTCTACTTTGTCTTAACAAGCTGCCAAATGTCTATTCACAGACTGGACAAAAACAGGGTTTCCAATCTGCTGAATAGAAAGAAAAGTTTTACTCTGTGAGATGAATGTACACAAAACAAAGCAGTTCTTTCAAAAAGCTTTTTTTCTATCTGAAGATGTTTCCTTTTTCACCAGAGGCCATCTGTAACCCCAAATATCACTGTGCAGTTTCTACAAAAACAGTATTTTCGAACTTCTGAATGAAAAGAAAAATTTTGTTCTGTGTGATGTGTTCACATATCACAAAGCAGTTGCTCACATACCTTCCTTCTAAATTTTATCCTGGGTATTCACTTTTTTGCTCTTGGCCTTAAAGTGCTCCCAAATGTCCATTGGCAGAAGGGACAAAAACAGTGTTTCCAAACTGCTGAACTGAAAGAAAGTTTTAACTCTCTGAGACGAGGACACATCACAAAGCAGTTTTTCAGACAATTTCTTTCTAGTTTCTATCTGAAGATGTTTTCTTTATCACAATAGACCTCAATGTGCTCCCAGATATCCCTTCGCAGTTTCTACAGAAACAGTTTTTCTAAACTGTTGTATTGAAAGGAAGGTTTAACTGTAGGAGAGGAATACACACATCCTAAAGCAGTTTTTCAGAATGTTTCTTTCTTGTTTTTATCTTAAGATGTTTTCTTTTTCACCATAGACCTCAATGCGCTCTGAAATATCCCTTTGCAGATTCTACAAACACGCTGTTTCTAACCTGTTGAATGAAAACAAAGGTTTAACTCTGAGAGATGAATGCACACATCACAAAGCGATTTCTCAGAAGGCTTCCTTCTACTATTCATCCTGGGATATTCGCTTTTTTGCAATTGGCCTCAATGAGCTCCTAAATGTCCATTTGCAGAATGGACCAAAACAGTGATTCTTATCTGCTGAATCAAAAGAAAGTTTTCACACAGTGAGGTGAATGCAGACATCACACAGAAGATTCTGAGAATGCTTCTATGTAGGTTTCACCTGAAGAAGTTTGCTTTTTCACCATAGGCCTCAATGAGCTTTGAAATGTCCCTTGCAAAATCTATGAAAACAGTGTTTAAAACTGCTGAATGAAAAGAAAAGTTTAACTTTGTGAGTTGAAGGCACACATCACAAAGCAATGTCTTAGATAACTTCCTTCTAGTTTTCATCTTGGGATATTTCCTTTTTCACCTTTGTCCTAACGAGCTCTGAAATGTCCATTCACATAATGCTGTGGGAAGTAAGGGAACCCCAATGGAGGAACTGCCTGAAGTCATGGCAGAAGAACGTAAATTGTGAACATTTCATGGACATTTATTAGTTTTCCAAATTGGTACTTTTATAATTTCTTACACCTGTCTTTACTGCAGTCTCTGAACATAAATTATGAAGATTTCATGAACACTTATCACTTCCCCAATCAATATCCTTGTGATTTCTTATTCCTGTCTTTACTTTAATCTCTTAATCCCATCATCTTCATAAGCTGAGGAGGATGTATATCACCTCAGGACACTGTGATGATTGCATTCACTGAACAAATTGTCTGAAGAGCATGTGTGTTTGAACAATATGAAATCTGGACACCTTAAAAAAGAACAGGATAACAGCAATGTTCAGGGAACAAGGGAGATAACCTTAGACACTGACTACCAGTGATCCAGATGGGACAGAGCCATATTTCTCTTCTTTCAAAAGCAAATCAGAGAAATTTTGCTGAATTCTTTTTCTCTGCAAGGAACATCCCTGACAAAGAGAATGTGCCCCTGTTGGTAGGTCTCTAAAATGGCCACTTTTGGGGTGGCTGTGTTTTACAGTTGAAGACAAAGTGAGGAAATAAGCCCCAGTCTCCTGTAGTGTCCCAGGCTTATTAGGACAAGGAAATTCCCACCTAGTAAATTTTGGTCAGACCCTTTGTCTGCTCTCAAACGCTGTCTCCTGATAATATGTTTTCAAAGACAATGCGTGCCTGAAAATTCATTAGCAATTTTAATTTTGCCCTATCCGGTGGTCCTGTGATTTCACCCTGCCTCCATTTGCTTTGTGATATTTTATTACCTTGTAAAGCATGTGATCTCTGTCACCTACACCCTATTCATACACTCCCTCCCCTTTTGAAAAGAGCTAATAAAGACTTCCTGGTTTTATGGTTCAGGGGCATCACAGAACCTGCCAACATGTGATGTCTCTCCTAGACACTCAGCTTTAAAATTTCTCTCTCTTGTAGTCTTTCCCTTTATTTCTCAGACCAGCAGATGCTTATTGAAATAGGAAACCCATGTTGACTATTATGGGTAAGTTCTCCTGATATCTGGCATGCCAAAGTGGTTTTTTCTTATTTCCTAAGTGCATGTGTGAACCAGATTCCCTTTGGTAGGTGTGGAGAAATGGCATCAGATTGGTCGACAGATATGCTTGTGAGTAGTCTGTGTATGGTCCGGATTGACTATGGGTCATGTGGAGTCTAAACATCATGCTTAACTCTGCTATATTTTAAACTGCTGTTATAACAGGGCAGTGTTCGAGTGCCTATGGAAAATGTGGTCCCTCACGTCAGGACAGTGGAACAATACTGTCCTTGGTTTCCTGAAAAAGGAACCTTAGATGTAGAACTATGCAATCATGTTGGTCCAACATTCAGGGAACTGGTCTCCTCAGGGAATTATGTTCCCATCACTGTTTGGGGTGATTGGGCCTTGGTATGTGATGTCCTGATCACATTTACCACAATTTTCTGAATCTGACGACCCTCCACCTCTTCCTCAACCTTCTTCTCCCACACGGCCTTCGTTATCTGATCAGCCTCTCCCTTAAGCTACTCCTCCCCCACCTGACAATGTTGAAAATTCAATGTCTAACTCTGGTGACATTGGATTATTGTCACCCCCTTATGATCTTATTTCTTTTCATGAAGAGCCTGTACTTGCAGCTCCTGCATCTCTGACTGACACAGACCAGGATCATATATATGCTATTTCTTCTCTTCTCAAACCTCTGAAGTCACCTAATGGCTCTGGGACCAAACTACAATTTACCTATAATTCTTAAGGCCCTCTCCTGTCCACTTCATCGCATCACCCTCCTGTCATTTCGGATCCTCAATTGGTCACTTTGCCATCCACTCAGTCTGCTTCTTTTTACCCTTCTTCACACATGAATGCCAGTAATCACCTGTATACTTGTGCTCCTTCTGCTCCCCCAATCCCCCTTTTTCACACTCTCATTCCAGTCCGACCCCCTCACCCCCAGTTTCCCTTATCTATGCATTCTTTTCATGTCACTTCTATGTCGACTCCATCTCACATGCCTACTCTTGAAACTTCAATGCCATACTTATTACACCAACGTAAATAAACAAATGGATTAGATGCATGGACTTATTCAGTCATGCTAGACCCACCTAACTTCCAAGGAGTACAAATGTATTGTTATGTATCTCTTTGTCTTACCCTTTTAAAAGAATTTAAGGATGCTTGTACTCAGTATGGTCCTACCTCTCCTTATGTTAAAATGATACTAAAAACTTTATGTATGGAGGTCACTTTACTTCCTTTAGACTGGGGCCTTTGGCAAAAACTGTTCTAACCTCATCTCAGCATTAACAATTTCATACTTGTTGGTCAGAAGAGGCTCATTTGCAGGCTCAACTAAATCAGACTGATGGCATTCCAGTTGCTCAGGCTCAGCTCACAGTCTCCGATAGTTTCTCTGTTACTTATGCCCAATTAAACTTTGATGCTCTTACCACAGAACAAGTAACAAAGGTGTGTATGAGAGCTTGGGATAAATTATGCACTCCAGGCCAAGCTCCTGTTTCTTTTACCATGGTTAAACAAGGTCACTCTGAATTATACCCTGATTTTTAGCTAAATGACAAGATGTTGTTGAAAATTCTGTCACTGATGAGCGTGCTAAAGGTATTCTCCTTCGTATGTTAGCTTTAGAAAATGTGTCATGAGTGTAAAATGGCCATGCGTTCTGTAAAGCAACAAAATTTACCTGATCATGAGGTGCTGCCCGCATATATTAAAACTTGTGAAGGCATTGGATCAGACACCCATAAAGCTATTCTGTGGGCACAGGCCATGACGTACACCAACCAAACTAGTCCCAATAATTCTTTTCATGGAGCCTGCTATACTTGTAGCCGACTTGGTCATACTTGAAAATACTGAACTGTTGAAAACTTAGAAGAAGAGGCCAAGCCAGCTCAACAAACATGACCAAAGGCTGCTGCTGCAGTTTGCCCACGTTATCACAAAGGTAAACATTGGGCAAGGAATTGCCATTCTAAGTATGATATAAATGGAAACCCCCTGCCACAACAGCAGGGAAATAGGGAGTGGAGCCGGTCCCCAGCATCGACGTCAGATGGATGTTTCAGACTCAGAACAAAGTTACATTTTGCTTCAAGTGGTCCCAACACAACCCCCAGCACAAACAAACTTATGTGCAGCCAACCCAAATGGTCCCCAGCCTCTCTTTCTCTCTCAGTACAATGCTTGCCCACCTCCATGGTAGGTGGTGGGGCAGTTAATTTCTGTAGTACTATTCCTCTGAATTTACTACCTAACTCTTTGTCTTTAATTGTACCCACTGAGGTCACTGCCCCTTTACCTCAAGGTTCGGTGGGTCTGGTGTTAGGTAGAGCATCCACCTCTGCTAAAGGTTTCATCATATATATTGGTCTCATTAATTCTGATTCTGTTGATGAGATTAAATTAATTGTGTCTGTCAAGGTTTCTGTTTCCATTCTGGCTGGTCAGTCCATTGCTCAGTTTCTTTTACTGCCTAATATCAATTTAAACAAAGGAGATAAGACACATGGACCAGGAATGGGATCTGGTGGTGAAAAGGCCGCTTATTGGATTAATGTAATTTCTAAACAATGGCCCACCTGCACCATACACATTCAAGGAAGAAAGTTTGAAGACCTAGTAGATAATGGTGCTGATGTTTCTGTTATGGCCTTCCTCCTGGCTTAAACTTCTTGCTAACATGGGAACCATAGGTGTTGGAAAAGTCAAGGAAACTTATAAGAGCACATTTATCTTGCCTTGCACTGGTCCTTATGGTGAAAAGGGTAAAATTCAGCCCTATATCCCACCAATTCCTATTAATCCTTGGGGTAGAGAATTACTGGCACAATGGGGAGGGCTGAAATTAATATTCCACATAACTGTTATAGTGCTCCCAGTCAGCATATGATGGAAAACATGGGGTTTGTTTCTGGGCTCGGTCTCTGTAAAAACCATGAAGAGACTACTAAACCCCTCCCAGTTACTATAAAACAAAACAGGGCGGGTTTAGGTTATCCTTTATTTTGGTGTCCGCTGGCATGCCTCCTGATCCTATCCCTTTACAATGGAAATCTGACACACCCATTTGGATTAAACAGTGACTGCTTTCTAAAGAAAAACTGGAGGCTTTAACTCAATTGGCTTCTGAACAGCTACAAATATGGAACCCTCTGTTTCCCACTGGAATTCTCGTATGTTTCCAGGAAAATGGAAATCAGGCAAGTTGCAGATGGTAACCGACTTAAGGGCCATTAATGCTGTAATTAAACCTATGGGAACCATCCAAACCAGGGGCATGCCTGCCCCTGCTTTAATACCTGAAAATTGGCCTCTAACAGTTATTGACCATAAAAATTGTTTTTTTTGTATTACTTTACATAAAGTGGATTGAGAAAAATTTGCTTTTACTGTACCATCTATCAATAATCAGGAGCCTGCATCTCATTATCAATGGAAAGTACTTCCTCAGGGAATGCTGAATAGCCCTACAATCTGCCAGCTTTATGTTGGACAAGTGTTTTCACCAGTTCAAACCGAATTTCCCTAGGCCTATATTCTTCATTATATTCATGATATTTTAACTGTTGGTCCCACTGATAAAGAATTAACCGACTGTTATCAAATTTTGAGCTGCCATTTTACAGAGGCTGGATTACACATTGATCAGGATAAAATTCTACAGACCACTACGGTTCAATATTTAGGAATGGTGATCGGTAAACAATGCATTCAACCTCAAAAAGTTCAAATTAGGAGAGAGTCCTTGAAAACTTTAAATGACTTCCAAAAATTTGGGGTAATATTAGTTATTTAAGACCTACTTTTGGAATATGCGCTGTTTAACTTGTTTTCTATGCTGCCGGGAGATTCTGATCTCCACTGTCCCAGGACTTTGAACCCTGAGGCTTTACTAGAACTGGAATTCATAGAGGAAAGAATCCAGACCACCCAGTTATCTAGAGTACAGCCGTTTCAGCCTTTTCAGCTTCTGGTTTTCACTTCAATACACTCCCCTATTGGACTAAGAGTTCAACATAATAATTTAATAGAGTGGTGTTTTCTTCCTCATTCTGTGTCAAAAACTTTGTCTATTTGGACCAAATAGCCATATAAATTGGATAGGCTCCATGTAGAATACTTCAAATTTCTGGATTTGTTCCGAATTTAACTGTAGTTCAAGCTTCCTTTCAACATTCCACATTGTGGCAAATTCACCTGGCTGATTTTATTGGTGTTATTGACAATCATTATCCAAAAACAAATTGTTTGATTTTATAAAAATGACGTCTTTGGTGGTCCCTCCTTTAACAAAAGATCAGCCCATTTGAGGTCTCTACAGAGTTCAATGATGGCTCCAGTAATGGCAATGCTGGTTATGTAGGTCCTACAGACAAACTTATTTCTACCTCTTAGACTCTGCTCAAAAGGCAGAGTTAATTGCTGTGATTACTGCCTTACAGGATTTCCCCAAACCTTTAAATATTGTCTCTGATTCTGCTTATGTTGTACATGCCCCTAAAATATAGAAACTGCTACTATCAAACATATTGATAATTCTGAACTGGCTTCATTATTTTCAAGGTTATACAGGTGGTTCACCCACATAAACACCCTTTCTATATTACACATATTAGATCTCATACCACTTTACCATGACCCAAGGACATATGTCTGCCGGTAACTAGAAAGTCGACTGTTTGGTCTCCTTTACAACCCAAGAAGCTCAGGAGTTCCATAACCTTACTCATGTCAATGTTGCTGGGTTAAAAGGTGAATTTGCCCTTAGCTGGACACAGACTAAGTTAATTGCTGACAGTTGCCCTCAGTGCCAGGTCTTCATACTACCAAATCAGGAACCTGGTGTTAATCCCAGAGACCTAACTCCTAATGCTTTATGGCAAATGGATGTGACTCATGTCAGCCCCTTTGACAGGCTGTCATATATACATGTTTCCGTAGATACCTTCTCAGGTTTTATCTGGGCTACTTGCCAAACAGAAGAAGGCACGGCCCCATCTGTACTCTTGCTTTGCAGTTATAGGGCTTCCATATCAAATAAAGACAGACAACAGCCCAGGATATGTTAGTAAAGCTTTTGCTTTATTTATGCAACAGTGGGGAAATTCCCATATTATCAGAATCCCTTACAATCCTCAGGGACAGGCTGTGGTGGAATGGGACAATCGCACTATAAAAACCCAATTGTCCAAACAGTCTGAACAATGAAAACATGATTTAACTATCCGCCACTCCCAATTACATTTGGTATTGTTTACTTTACAGTTTTTAAATATTCCTAAAGATAATGATCTAACTGCAGGCAAATGCCATTATACAGTCCAAAAGTCTCCCCAAACGAAGGCAAGTCAGTGTTATGGAAAAACTCCCAAACCAATACTTCGGAACCTGGCACAATTATAACGTGGGGAAGAGGTTGTGCTTGTTTCACTGGCAAAGCATCAATCCCTTGTCTGGGTACCCACGAGGACACTCAAGCTTTGGCTAAATACTGACAAGGTAAACTACAAGGAAAAGATGTCCATGTCAGAGACCACCCTCAGACATCGTGAGATCTGTGCCAACTCCTCAGAAGCAGGTACTCCAAATCACAATGTCTCAGATTCAATGCTCCCTGATGGCAATGGAGACCCATCTAACTAATCCCACTTCTAATTACCTTTCTTTTCGTCCTTACAAAGCTAAAAATCTCACCATTTCTGTTAGTCTGAAAATAACATCCCTCTGTTTTTCTCTTCCTCCTCCAGCACTCAATCTTGCTTACAATGGATTTTATTTAATGATTCTCCTTCTTATACTTTCTGTCTCACCAATTTCCTCTCACACTGATTTACCTGCTACACATAATTATTCTTATTGAGTTTTTGTGCCTTTTCTTCCACTTATTCAACCTCTCACCTGGATGGATGATCCTGCAGAAATCTACACTAACAACAGTGTGTGGATACCTGGAGCTACAGATGACTGTTGCCCTGCTCAACCAGAAGAAGGCACTGCATTTAATTTTAACATGGGTTATAAATACCACCATCTGTGCCTCAGAAATGCACCTGGTTGTATCCCTCTAGAAGCTCAAGTTTGGGCTGCTTATCTTCCAGATGAATCAGCTACAGAGTAGCTGGAATATTTGGTCTCTGGCCTCTCCCTTTCTCCTTTAAAACAAATGAAACGGGGAGTAATGGGAGACTGGCCATACTTGCAATAGAAACCTGCAGGAAAACCATGCCCTAAAAATTTTGAGGGTCCATCTAAAACTTTACTTTGGGAAGATTGTGTTAACTCACATGCAGTAATATTAAAAAATGACTCATATTGTTTAGTAATAGACTGGGCACCAAAGGGCTATTTAAAAACAATTGCTCCTGTGGCAAAAAGCAATGCCTGGAGGATACTTATTTTATTTCTTGTTGGGAGAACAATAATCATCATTCTACTTTGCATAGGAGGCTCAGCTGATTCTTTCCCTTAAAATGGGAAGATAAAGGCATTAGCCCCCCACCCTGAGGCCTTGTATGATACTGGCGATTCTGAGTCAAGAACACCCAGAACTTAGGAGACTTGGATACTGCCATGTCTTGACTGCGAGTATGGGAAGGGGAAACTATTCTGTCTGTTGCCCCTGCTACAGCCCCTGTCTCTCAGTATCAACCTAGATCCAGACATTCCACTTTACTTACTTCCCACCTGACTGTTACCATAAAGAATTGTGTTTAGCCACCTTACATGCTGTTAGTGGAAAATATCAAAATTTGGATGAAAAATCAAGCTGTCGAATGCATTGTCATTTATACACTTGTATTAACTCCAAGCTTGACTCCAGAAAAAGTGTAATTTTGAATTGAACTGAGAAGGAATCTGGATTGCGGTAACTTTGCCCAGACTTGGGAATCCTCCCCTCAATACATTTAATTAATGAAGTGTTACAGCGAATTCTCAAAAGATCTAAGAGATTTGTTTTCACTTTAATCACTGCAATTATGGACATAATTACAGTCCCTGCAGTGGCCATCACTGCCGGAATGGCGTTACATCAATCTATTCAAAAGACTCATTTTGTTAATGATTGGCAAGTGAATTCCATGCAAATGTGGAATTCTCATCAAGGCATTGAGAAAAAAAAATGACTAATCAAATTAATGATTTAAGCCAGTCTGTTATTTGACTTGGATATCAGGTAGTGAGTCTTAAACATCACATGCAAATGCAGTGCAACTGGAATACCTTTGATTTCTGTATCCTCCCTTATTATTATAATGAGACAGATCATTCATGGGTAATGGTCAAAGGACACCTTCTGGGTAGGGAAGACAATTTAGCATTAGACATAACTAAATTAAAGGAACAAATTTTTGAAGACTCTCAAGCTCACTTGTTCATTGTTCCTGTTGCTGAGGCATTAGATCAGGTAGCAGAAAATTTTTATGGATTAAACCCCATGGCTTGGATTAAGTCTATTGGGGGCTCCACTGTGCTAAATTTTGGAATTATGTTTCTCTGTTTAATCAACTTGTTTTTAGTGTGCCGTACCAGTCAGAGAATCTTGCATCAAAATCGAGAGAATGAACAAGACTTCATCACCATGGCACATTTATGTAAAAGAAAGGGAGACATGTTGCGGGAAGTCAGGGACCCCAAATGGAGGGACCAGCTGAAGCCATGGCAAAAGAACATAAATTGTGACTATTTCATGGACATTTATTAGTTCCCCAAATTAATACTTTTATAATTTCTTATGCCTGTCTTCACTGCAATCTCTGAATATATATTATGAAGATTTCATGGACACTTATCACTTCCCCAATCAATATCCTTGTGATTTCCTATGCCTGTCTTTACCTTAATCTCTTAATCCCATCATCTTCATGAGCTGAGAAAGATGTAGGTCACCTCAGGAACCTGTGATGATTGTGTTAACTGCACAAATAGTTTGAAGAGCACGTATGTTTGAACAATATAAAATCGGGGCACTTTGAAAAAAGAACAGGATAAGAGCAATGTTCAGGGAACAAGGAAGATAACCTTAAACTCTAACTGCCAGTGAGCCAGGCAGAACAGAACCATATGTCTCTTCTTTCAAAAACAAATAGGAGAAATATCGCTGAATTCTTTCTCTCAACAAGGAACATTCCTGAGAAAGAGAATGTACCCCTGAAGTTAGGCAACCAAAATGGACGCCTTGGGGGTGGCTGACTTTTAATGTTGAAGACAAAGGGTTTAAACAAGCCCTGGTCTCCCAAAGTTACTAGGATGAGGAAATTCCTGCCTAATAAATTTTGGTCAGACTGGTGGTCTGCTATCAAAACCTGACAACTGATAAGACGTGTTCAATGATAATATGTGTCCAAAACTTCATTAGCAATTTTAGTTTTGCTCTTTCTTGTGGTCCTGTGATCTCGCCCTGCCTCCATTTTCTTTGGGATATTTTATTACCTTGTGAAGTGTGTGATCTCTGTGACCCACACCCTATTCGTACACTCCCACCCCTTTTGAAAATTGTTAAACAAAACTTGCTGGTTTTATGGCTCAGGGGCATCATGGAACCTGCTGACATGTGAAGTCTCCCCCAGTCATCCAGTTTTAAGAATTATCTCTCTTGTACTCTTTTCCTTTATTTCTCAGACCACTAGACACTTAGGAAAATAGAAAAGAACACACGTTGACTATTGGGGGTGAGTTCTCCCAATAGCAGAATGGACAAAAATGGGGTTTCCAATCTGCTGTATAGAAGGAAAGGTTGAATTCTGTGTGATGAATGCACATATCATAAAGCAATTTTTCAGAAAGCTTCTTTCTATTAAGTGAAGATATTTCATTTTTAACCACAGACATCAATACACTCTCAAATATCCCTTCACAGATTCTACAAAAACAGAGCTTCCAAACTGCTGAATGAAAAGAAAGGTGTAAATGTGAGAGATGAATGGACACATCACAAAGCAGTTTCTCAGATAGCTTCCTTCTAGTTTTTACCCAGGGATATTTGCTTTTTCTCCAATGGCCTCAATGAGCTCCAAAATGTCCATCACAGAATACCAAAAAAACGGTGTTTCCAAACTGCTGAATAGAAAGAAAGTTACAACTCTGTGAGATGAATTCACATATCACAAAGCAATTTTTCAGAAAGCTTCTTTCTAGTTTTGATCTGAAGATATTTCCTTTTTCACCATAGATCATAAAGCACTCCCAAATATACCTTTGAAGGTTGACAAAAATAGTGCTTCCAAATTGCTGAATGCAATGAAAGGTGTAACTCTGCAAGATGAATGAACACATCACAAAGCAGTCTCTCAGAGAGCTTCCTTCTAGTTTATACCCTGAGATATTTGCTTTTTCTCCAATGGCCTCAATGAGCTCCCAAATGTCCATGCCCAGAATGGACAAAAATGGTGTTTCCAAACTGCTGAAAAGAAATAACTTATAACTCTGTGAGATGATTGCAAACATCCCAAAGCAGTTTCTCAGAAAGCTCCTTTTCTCTTTTTATCTGAGGATGTTTCCTTTTTCACTGCAAGCCACAATGTGATCCCAAATATTCCCCTGCAGTTTCTACAAAAACAGTATTTCCAAACTGCTGAATGAAATGAAAGGTTTAACTCCGTGGGATGAATTCACACAAAACAGACTGGTTTCTCAGATGGCTTCCTTCTACATTTTATCCTGGAATATTCACTCTTTTGCTTTGTCATCAAAGAGCTCCCAAATGTCCATTGGCAGAATGGAGAAAAACAGTGTTTCCAAACAGCTGAATTGACAGAAACTTTTAATTCTGAGATGAATACACTTCACAAAGGAGTTTCTCAGAAAACTTCTTTCTAGTTTCTCTCTGAAGATGTTTTCTTTATCACCATAGGCCTCAATGCACTCCAAATTATCCCTTTGTAGTTTCTGCAAAAATGGTGTTTCTAAACTGCTGAATCCAAAGAAAGATTTAACTCCAGGACGTTAAGGCAGACATCCCAAAGCAGTTTCTCAGAAAGCTTCTTTCTTATTTTTATCTGAAGACATGTTCTTTTTCACCATAGACCTCAATGCACTCCCAAATATACCTTCGTAGATTCTACAAGCACAGTGTTTCCAACCTGCTGAATGTAAACAAAGGTTTAACTCTGCAAGATGAACACACACATCACAAAGTGATGACTGAAATGGCTTTCTTCTACTGTTCATCCTGGGATATTAACTTTTTCACCATTGGCCTCAATGAGCTCCCAAATGTACATTCGCAGTATTGACCAAAACTGTGCTTCCTAACTGCTGATTCAAAAGAAAATTTCAAATCTGTGAGAAGAATGTACACATCACAAATAAGTTTCTCAGAACGCTTTTGTCTAGTTTTTATCTGAAGAAGCGTGCTTTTTTACCATAGGCCTCAATGTGCTTCCAAATATCCCTTTGCAGATTCTTCAATAACAGTGTTTAAACACTGCCGAATGAAAAGAAAGGTTTAACTCTGTGAGTTGAATGTACACATCACATAACTGTGTCTTAAACTGCTTTATTCTAGCTTTTATCATGGGATATTTCCTTTTTCACCTTTGTCTTAATGAGTTCCCAAATGTCCATTCATAGAAAATAGGGTTTTTAATCTGCTGAATAGAAAGAATTTTTTAATTCTGCGAAATGAATGCACATCATCACAAAGCAGTTTCTCAGATAGCTTCTTTCTAGTTTTTATCTGAAGATATTTCTTCGTGATGTTGCAGTTCAGCTCTCAGAGTTAAACATTTATTTGGATTCAGCAGTTTGGTAACACAGTTTTTGTGCATTCTGCGAATGGACGTTTTGTTGATCTTTGAGGTCAATGGTGAATAAGCGAATATCCTAGGATAAAAATTAGAAGGAAGTTATCTGCCAAACCAACTTGTGATTTGTACATTCCTCTCACAGAGTCAAACATTTCTTTCCCTTCAGAAGTTTGGAAACAGTGTTTTTTCAGAGTCCCTGAAGAGATATTTTGTAGTACTTTGAGGCCTATGGTGAAAAAGGAAATATCTTCAGATAAAAACTAGAAAGAAGCTTTCTGAGAAACTTATTTGTGATATGTGCATTCATCTCTCAGAGGTACACCTTTATTTGGATTCAGTATTTTGAGAACACTGTGTTTGCCCATTCTGAGAAAGGACATTTGGGAGATCATTGAGGCCAATGATGAAAAAATGAATATACCAGGATAAAAACTACAAGGAAGTTACCTGACAAACCGACCTGTGATGTCTTCATTCATCTCGCAGTGTTAAGCCCATCTTTTCATTCAGCAGTTTGGAAACACTGTTTTCTTACAATCTGCTGAGAAATATTCAGTAGCACATTGATGGCTATGGTGATAAAGGAAATACCTCCAGATATATATTAGAAACAATGTTTCTTAGTAACTGCTTTGTGATGTGTGCATTCATCTCACAGAGTTAAACCATTCTTTGACTTTCTCAGCTTTGCATTCAGCAGTTTGGGAACAATGTTTTTGTCCATTATGCGAAAGGACATTTGGGAGCTCATTGAGGCCAATATTGAAAAAGTCAATATCCCAGGACAAAAACCAGAAGGAAGTTATCTGACAAACCTACCTTTGATGTGTGCATTCATCTCACAGAGTGAAAGCTGTCTTTTCATTCAGCAGTTTGGAAACATTGTTTTCTTAGAATCTGCAAAGAGATATTTGGTAGCACATCAAGGCCTCCTGTGAATAAGGAAATGTCTTCAGGTAAATAGTAGAAAGAAACTTTCTGAGAAACTACTTTGTGATGTGTCCATTCACCTCACAGAATTAAACGTGGTTTTTTTGGATTCAGTAGTTTGGTAACACTGTTTTTGTTTATTCTGAGAATGGACATTTGGTAGGTCATTGAGGTCAATGGCAAAAAATTGAATATCCCAGGATAAAAACTAGAAAGAAGATATCTGAAACACTGCATTGTGATGTGGGCATTCATCTCACAGAGTTGCACCTCCCTTTGGATTCAGCAGTTTGGAAACACAGCTTTTGTACATTCTGTTAATGGGCATTTTGGAGATCATTGAGGCCAATGGTGAAAAAGCAAATATCCTGGGATACAAACTACGAGGAAGTAATCTGACAAACCAATCTGTGATGCATGCATTCATCTCGCAGAGTTATACCTGTCTTTTCATTCAGCTGTTTGAAACACGGTTTTCTTAGTATCTGCAAAGAGATATTCGGTACCACATTGAGGCCTATGGTGAAAAAGGAAATATCTTCAGATAAATAGTAGAAACAATGTTTCTTAGTAACTGCTTAGTGATGTGTGCATTCATCTCACAGAGTTAAATCATTCTTTGACTTTCTCAGCTTGGAAACATGGTTTTTTGTCCATTCTGCAAATGGACATTTGGGAGCTCATTGAAGCCAATGGCTGGACATCTGGGAGCTCATTTAAGCTAACGGTGAAAAACTGAATATCCCAGGATAAAAACTAGCAGGAAGATATCTGAGAAACCACTTTGTGATGTGTCCATTCATGTTGCAAAGTTAAACCTTTCTTTTCATGCAGCAGTTTGGTAGCACTGTTCTCTTAGAATCTGCGAAGAGATATATGGTAGCATATGCAGGCCTATGATGCAAAAGGATATATCTTCAGATAAAAACTAGAAAGAAATTTCCTTGGAAACTACTTTGAGATGTGTTCATTCATCTAACAGAGTTAAAGCTTTCTTTGGATTCAACAGTTTGGAAATACTTTTTTTTCCTTTCTGTGAATGGACATTTGGGAGATCTTTGAGACCAATAGCAAAAAAGTGAATATCTCAGAACAAAAACTAGAAGGAAGCTATCTCACAATCCGACTTGTGATTTGTGCATTTAACTCACAGAGTTAAAGATTTGTTTTTTGGTAGCTTGAAAACAGTGTTTTCTTGTATTCTGTGAAGAGATATTTGGTAGTGCTTTGAGGCCCATAGTGAAAAAGGAAATTCCTTGTGAGAAAAAGCAGACGACAGCTTTCTGTGAAATTGCTTTGTGATGTGTTTACTCATCTCACAGAATTAAACCTTTCTTTGGATTCAGCAGTGTGGTAACACTGTTTTTGTTTATTCTGTGAATGGACATTTTGTACCTCTTTGAGGTAAATGGCGGAAAAGTGAATATACAAGGATAAAAACTAGAAAGAAGATAACTGAGAAATCGCTTTGTGATGTATGCATTTATCTTGCAGAGTTAAAAATTTCCTTTCATTCAGCAGTTTGGAAAACTGTTTTTGTAGTATCTGTGACGTTATATTTGGGAGCAAACTGAGGCCTACAATGAGAAAGGAAATATCTATAGATGAAAACTAGAAGGAATTTTTCTGAGAAACTCCTTTGTGATGTGTGCATTCATCTCACAGAGTTACACTTCTCTTTGAATTCAACAGTTGGGCAACAATGTTTTTGTCCATTCTGTGAAAAGACATTTGGGAGCTCACTGAGGCAATGGCGAAAAAGCAAATATCCCAGGACAAAAAAAAAGAAGAAAGTTATCTGACAAACCGACCTGTGAAGTGTGCACTCCTCTCACAGATTTAAACCTTTCCTTCATTCAGCAGTTTGAAAACACTGTTTTCTTACAATCTGTGAAGAGATATTCTGTAGTGCATTGAGGCTCCCTGTGAATAAGGAAATATCTTCAGATCAATAGTAGAAAGAGGCTGTGAGAAACTGCTTTGTGATGACTGTGTTCACCTCACAGAGTTAAACGTTTCTTTGGATTCAGCAGTTTGGTAACACTGTTTTTGTCCATTCTGCGAATGGAGTTTTGGGAGCTCTGTGAGGCCAATGACACAAAAACGAATATCCAAAGATAAAACTAGAAGGATTTTATCTAAAAAAACTGACTTGTGTTTTGTGGATTCATCTGACAGAGTTAACATTTTCTCTCATTCCGTAGTTAGGAAACAGTGTTTTCTTGTATTCTACTGAGAGATATTTGATAGTGCTTTGAGGTTCAAGTTTAAAAATGAAATATCTTCTGAGAAAAATTAGAAAGAACCTTTCTGAGAAACTGCTCTGTGATGTGTGCATTCATCTCACAGAGTTAAACCTTTTTTTTCTTTTTAGCAGATTAGACACCCATTTTTGTCCATTCTGCTAGTGGACATTTGGGAGCTCATTGAAGCAAATGGCAAAAAAAGTAGTATCCCTGGATAAACCCTAGAAGGGAGCCATCTGATACATCACTTTGTGATATGTGTGTTCATCTCACCAAGTTAAACTTTTATTTTCATTCAACAGGTTGGAAACATTGCGTTCTCTGAATCTGTGGAGAGATATTTGGAGATGCATTGAGGTCTATGTTGAAAAAGGGAACATATTCAGATAGAAACTAGAATGAGAAGTTCCTTTGTGATGTATCTATTCATATCAGAGAGTTAAAACTTTCTTTCAATTCTTCAGTTTGGAAACACTGTTTCTGTCCATTATGCCAATGGACATGCGGGAGCTCTTTGATGCCAAAAGTGAAAAAGTGAATATCCCAAGATAAAATCTACAAGGAAACTATGTGAGAAACTGCTTTGTGATGTGTGCGTTCATCTCACAGAGTTAAATTTTCTTTTCACTCAGTAGTTCGGAAACATTGTTTTTGCAAAATCTGCTCAGGAATATTTGGTATTGCATTGTGACCTGTGGTGAAAAAGGAAACTTCTTTAGATAAAAAGAAGAAAGAAGCTTTCTGTGAAACTGTTTGTTATGTGTGTATTCATCTAACAGAGTTATAACTCTTTCTATTCAGCTATTTGGAAATACTATTTTTGACCATTCTGTGATTGAAAATTTTGGAGCTCATTGAGGCCATGGGAGAAAAAGTAAATATCTCAGGGCGAAAACTCAAAGAAAACTATCTGAGAATCTGCTTTGTGTTGTGTGCATTGATGTCACTGAGTTACACCTTTGTTTTCATTCAGCAGTTTGGAAACACTTTTGTAGAATCTGCGAAGGGATATTTGGGAGTGCATTAATGCCTATTGTGAAAAAGGAATGACTTTCAGGTAAAAACTAGAAATAAGTTACTGAAAAACTGCTTGGTGATGTGTGCATTCATCTCATAGAATTAAACCGAATTAAACCTTTCTTTCTTTTTAGCAGATAGGAAAACCTGTTTTTGTCCATTCTGCAAATTGACATTTGGGAGTTCGTTAGGACAAAGGTGAAAAAGGGAGTATCCTACGATAAAATCTAGAAAGAAACTATCTAAGACATCATTTTGTGATGTGTGCATTCAACTCGCAGAGTTAAACCTTTATTTTCATTCAGCAGTTTTTAAACACTCTTTTTGTAGAATCTGTAAGGGGGTATCTGGAACTGCATTGAGGCCTTCAGTGGAAAAGCAAACTTCTTCCAATAAAAACTGGACAGAAGCATTCTGAGAAGCTCCTTTGTGATGTGTGCATTATTCTAACAGTGTTAAACCTTTCTTCTGATTCAGTAGTTAGGAAACACTTTTTTGGTCCTCTCTGCGAATGGACATTTGGAAGCTCACTAAGGCCAATGACGAAAAAGGGAATATCCCAGGATAAACCCTAGAAGGAAGCCATCTGAGAAATCACTTTGTGATATGTGCATTTATCTTACAGAGTTAACATTTATTTTCACTCAACAGGTTGGAAACACTGTGTTTGCAGAATCTGTGGAGGGATATTAGGAGGCACATTGAGGTCTATGTTGAAAAAGGAAACATATTCAGATAAAAACAAGAAAGATGCTTTCTGAGAAAATGCTTTGGGATGTGTCTATTCACCTTCTAGGATTAAACCTCTCTTTGGATTCAGCAGTTTGGAAACACTGTTTTTGCAGAAACTGCAATGGATATTTGGGAGCACATTGAGTCCGATGATGATAAAGTAAACATTTTCAGATAGAAGCTTTCTGAGAAACTCCTTTGTGATGTGTCTATTCATCTCAGAGAGTTAAAACTTTCTTTCAATTCTGCAGTTTGGAAACACTGTTTTTGTCTATTCTGCCAATAAACATGTGAGAGCTCTTTGAGGCCAAAAGCAAAAAAGTGAATATCCCAGGATAAGACCTAGAAAAAGTTACGTGAGAAATCACTTTGTGATGTGTGAATTCATCTCACAGAGTTACACCTTTCTTTCCATTCAGCAGTTTAGAAGCACTGTTTTTATAGAATTTGTGAAGGGATATTTGGGAGCACATTGTGTCCTATGGTGAAAAAGGAAATATCTTCAGATAACAACTAGAAAGAAGCTTTCTGAGAAACTGCTTTGTGATGTGTGCATTCTTCTCACAGAGTTAAAGCTGTCTTTCTATTCAGCAGATTGTTAACCCTGTTTTTGTCCATTCTGCGAAAGGACATTTAGGAGCCCATTAGGACAAAGGCAAACAAGGGAATATCACATGATTAAAACTGGAAGGAAGCTATCTAAGACACCGTTTTGTGATGGGTGCTTTCAACTCGCAGAGTGAAACATTTCTTTTCATTCAGCAGTTTTCAAACCTGTTTTTACAGAATCTTAAAGGAGTATTTGAAAGTGCATTGAGGCCTATGGTGAAAAAGCAAACTTCTTCATAAAGAAACTAGAAGAAGCCTTCTGAGAAACTGCTTTGTGATGGGTGCATTAAACTCATGGAGTTATAACGTTTTTTTCAATTCATCAGTTAGGAAACACAGTTTTGGTCCATTCTGTGAATGGATATTTGGGAGCTTATTGAGGCCAATTGTGAAGAAGCGAATGTCCCAGGATAAACACTAGAAGGAAGTCATCTGAGAAATAGCTTTGTGACGTGTGCATTCCTCTTGCAGAGTTAAACCTTTATGTTTATTCAACAGGTTGGAAAGAATGTGTTTGTAGAATCTTTGAAGGGATATTTGGGAGTGCTTTGAAGTCTATGGTGGAAAAGGAAACATCTTCAGATAAAAACAAGAAAGAAGTTTTCTGAGAAACTGCTTTTGGATGTGTGTATTCTTCTCCTAGAGTTACACCTTTCTTCAGATTCAGCAGTTTGGAAACCCTGTTTATGTAGAAACTGTGAAGAGATAATTGGGAGCATATTGAGACTTATGGTGATAAATAAAACATCTTCAGATAGAAACTAGAAAGAAGCTATCGAGAAACTGCTTTGTGATGTGTGTATTCATCTCACAGAGTTAAACTTTCTTTCAATTCAGCAATTTGGAAACACTGTTTTTGTAGAATCTGCAAATGGATATTTGGAAGCGCATTGAGGCCTATGGTAAGAAAGCAACTTCTTCAGATAAAAACTAGACAGAAGCATTCTAAGAATCTTGTTTGTGATGTGTGCATTCATCTAACATTGTTAAACATTTACATTGATTCAGCAGTTGGGAAACACTGCTTTGACCCATTCTGTGAATGGACATTTCGGAGCTCATTGAGGACAATAGTGAAAAAGCAAATATCCCAGTATAAACACTAGAAGGAAGATATCTGAGAAATCGCTTTGTGATGTGTGCATTCATCTCGCAGAGTTGAAACTTAATTTTCATTCAGCAGGTTGGAAACACTGCATTTGTAGAATATGCGATGGGATATTTGGGAGTGCCTTGATGTCTATGGTGAAAAAGGAAACTTCTTCAGATGAAAAGAAGAAAGAAGCTTTCTGAGAAACTGCTCTGGGATGTGTGCATTCATCTCCTAGAGTTAAACATTTCTGTTGACTCAGCAGTTTGCAAACACTGTTTTTGTAGAAACAGAGAAGAGGTATTTGGGTGTGCGTTGAGGTCTATCGTGATAAAGAAATCATCTTCAGATAGAAACTAGAAATAAGCTTTCTGAGAATATGCTTTGTGGTGTGTGTATTCTTCTCAGGGAGTTAAACCTTACTTTAAATTGAGCAGTTTGGAAGCACCGTTTTGGCCATTCTGCCAATGGACATTTGGGAGCTCTTTTGGACAAAAGTGGAAAAGCAAATATCCCAGGATAAAATCTAGAAGGAAGCTAAGTGAGAAACAGCTTTGTGATATGTGAATTCATCTCACAGAATTAAACATTAATTTTCATTCAGTAGTTTGAAAGCACTGTTTTTGTAGAATCTGCACAGGGATATTTGGGATCACATTGTGGCCTGTGGTGAAAAAGGAAACAGCTTCAGATAAAAAGAAGAAAGATATTTTCTGATGAACTACTTTGTGACGTGTGCATTCATCTCACAGAGTTATAATTTTCCTTCTATTCAGCAGTTTGGAAACACCACTTTTGTCCATTCTGCGATTGGACATTTGGGAACTCATTGAGGCCATGGGAGAAAAAGTGAATGTCCGAGTCTGAAAACGAAAATGAAGCTTTCTGAGAAACTGCTTTGTGATGTTTGCATTCATCTCACAGAGTTACACATTTCTATTCATTCAGCAGATTTAAGCACTGTTTTTGTAGAATTTGCAAATGGATATTTGGCAGCACATTGGGGCCTATGGTTTAAAAGGAAATATCTTCAGAAAAAGACTATAAAGAAGCTTTATGAAAAAGTGATTTGTGATGTGTGCACTAGTCTCACAGAGTTAAAGCTTTCATTCTATTCAACAGATTGGAAACCCTGTTTTTTTCCGTTATCCAAAAGGACATTTGGGAGCTCGTTAGGACAAAGGTGAAATAGGGAATATCCCAAGATTAAAACTGGAAGGAAGCTATCTAAGAAACCGTTTTGTGATGTGTGTGTTCAACTCCCATAGTGAAAACTTTCTTTTCATTCAGCAGTTTTTAAACCTGTTTTTGTAGAATCTGAAAGGGATATTTGAAAGTGCATCAAGGCCTATGGTTAGAAAGCAACCTTATTCAGATAAAAACTAGAAAGAATCATTCTGAGAAACTGCTTTGGGATGTGTGCATTCATCTCACAGAGTTAAACTTTTCTTTCAATTAAGCAGATTGGAAACACTGTTTTTTAATAATGTGTAAAGGGATATTTGGAAGGCATTGATGCCTATGGTGAAAAAGAAAACTTCTTTATATAAAAACTAGACAGTAGCATTATGAGAAGCTTATTTGTGATGTGTGCATTCATCTCACAGTGTTAATACTTTCTTTCAATTCATCAGTTAGGAAACACAGTTTTGGTCCATTCTTTGAGTGAACATTTTGGAGCTCATTGAAACCAATGGCAAAACAACGAATGTCCCAGGATAAACACTAGAAGCAAGCCATCTGAGAAATAGCTTTGTGATGTGTGCATTCATCTCACAGAGTTTATCCTTTATTTTTATTCAACAGGTTGGAAAGACTGTAGAATATCCCAAGGAATATTTGGGAGTGCATTGAAGTGTATGGTTGAAAATGAAACATCTTCAGATAAAAACAAGAAAGAAGCTTTCTGAGAAACTGCTTTGGGATGTGTACATTCTTCTCCTACAGTTAAACCTTTCTTTGGATTCATCAGTTTGTAAACCGCTTTTGTTGAAACTGCAAAGAGATATTTGGGAGCATATTGAGGCCTATGATGATAAGGAAAATATCTTCAGATAGAAACCAGAAAGAAGCTTTCTGACAAACTTCTTTGTAATGTGTGTATTCATCTCACAAAGTTAAACCTTCCTTTCAATTCAGCAGTTTGGAAACACTGTTTTTGTCCATACTGCCAACAGATATTTAGGAACTCTATGAGGCCAAAAGTGAGAAAGCGAATATTCCAGGATAAAATCTAGAAGGAAGCTATGTGAGAAACCTCTTTGTGATGTGTGATTTCATCTCACACAGTTAAAACTTTCTTTTCATTCAGCAGTTTGGAAACACTGTTTTTGTGGAATCTGCACAGGGATATTTGGGATCACATTATGGCCTGTGGAGAAAAAGGAAACAACTTCAGTTAAAAAGAAGAAAGATGCTTTCGGAGAAACTACTTTGTGATGTGTGAATTCTTCTCACTGAATTATAATTTTCTTTGTATTCAGCAGTTTGGAAACACCTTTTTTGTCCATTTGGCGAATGGACATTTGGGAGCTCATTGAGGCCACTGGAGAAAAAGCGAGTATCTCAGGGTAATAACTAGAAGGAAGCTATCTGAGAAACTGCTTTGTTATGTGTGCATTCATCTAGCCAAAATACACCTTTCTTTTCATTCAGCAGTTTGGAAGCACTGTTTTTGTAGAATCTGCAAAGGGATATTTGAGAGCACATTGAGGCCTACGGTGATAAAGGAAATACCTTCAGATAAAAACTAGAATGAAGCTTTCTGAAAACCTGCTTTGTGCTGTGTGCATTCATCTCACAGGGTTACACCTTTCTTTCTATTTAGCAGATTGGAAATCCTGTTTTTGTCCACTTTGTGAATAGACATTTTGGAGCTCATTAGGAAGAAGGTGAAAAAGGGAGTATTGCATGATACAAACTAGCAGGAAGTTATCTAAGACACAGTTTTGTGATGTTTTCTTTCAAATAGCAGAGTGAAACCTTTCTTTTCCTTCAGTTGTTTTTATGTTCTGTTTTTGTAGAATCTGCAAAGGGATATTGGGAAGCACATTGAGGCATATGGTGAAAAAGCATATGTCTTCAGATAAAAACTAGACAGAAGTATTCTGAGAAACTTCTTTGTGATGTGTGCATTCATCTCACAGTGTTAAAACATTCTTTCAATTCAGCAGTTAGGAAACACTGTTTTGGTCTGTTCAGCAAATGGACATTTGGGAGCTCCTTGAGGCCAAAGGTGAAAAAGGGAATATCCCAGGATAAACACTAGAAGGAAGCCATCTGAGAAATCACTTTGTAATATGTGCATTCATTGCACAGAGTTAAACTTTTATTTTCATTCAACAGGTTAGAAACACTGTGTAGAACCTGTGAAGGGATATTTGAGCTCGCATTGAAGTCTGTGGTGAAAAATGAACCATCTTCAGTAAAAAACATGAAAGAAGTTTTCTGAGAAACTGCTTTGGGATGTCTGCATTCATCTCCTAGAGTTCAAACTTTCTTTGGATTCAGCAGTTTAGAAACACTGTTTTTGTAGAAACTGTGAAAGAATATTTGGGAGTGCATTGAGGCCTACTGTGATAAACAAAATATCTTCATATAGAAACTAGAAAGAAGCTTCTGAGAAACTCATTTGTGATGTGTGTATTCATCTCACAGATTTATAACATTTCTTTCAATTCAGCAGTTTGGAAACACTGTTTTTGTACATTCTGCCAGTGGACACTTGGGAGTTCTTTGAGGTCAAAAGTGAAAAAGCGAAAATCCATGGATAACATCCAGAAGTAAGGCATCTGAGAAACCGCTTTGTGATGTAGGAATTCATCTCACAGAGTTAAAAATTTCTTTTCATTCAGCAGATTGTAAACACTGTTTTTGTAGAATCTACACAGGGGTATTTGGGATCACAATGTGGCCTGCAGTGAAAAAGGAAACATCTTCAGATAAAAAGAAGAAAGAAGTTTTCTGAGAAACTGCTCTGTGATGTTTGCATTCATCTCACAGATTTATAACTTTGTTTTTATTCAACAGTTTGGAAACACTGTTTCTGTCCACTGTGCAAGCTAATGTTAGGGAGTTTATTGTGGCCATTGGAGAAAAAGTGAATATTGCAGGCAAAAACTGGAAGGAAGTTACCTGAGAAACTGCTTTGTGATGCGTGCATTCATGTCACCTGAGTTATGCCTTTCTTTTCATTCAGCAGTTTTGAAGCACTGTTTTTTGTATAATCTGTGAAGGGATATTTGGGAGCACACTGCAACCTATGCTGAAAAAGGACATAACTTCAGGTAAAAAATAGAAAGAAGCTTTCTGAAAAACTGCTTTGAGATGTGGGTATTCATCTCATAGTACTTAAAATTTCATTCTATTCAGCAGATTGGAACCCCTGTTTTTGTCCATTCTGCGAATGGCCATTTGGGAGCTCATTCAGACAAAGGTGAAAGAGGGAACCTCCCATAATGAAAACTAGAAGTAAGTTACATATGACACCGTCTTGTGATGTGTGCATTCATCTTGCAGTGTTAAAACTTTCTTTTGATGCAACAGTTAAGAAACATTATTTTGGTCCATTCTGTGAATGGACGTTTGGGAGCTCATTGAGGTCAATTGCACATAAGTGAATATGCCAGGATAAACGCTACAAGGAAGCAATCTGTGAAATCACTTTGTGATGTGTGCATTCATCTCACAGAGTTAAATCTTTACTTTCATTCAACAGGTCAGTAATAGTGTGTTTGTACAATCTGCAGAGGGATGTTTTGCAGCACATTGTGGCCTATGGTGAAAAAGGAAGTATCTTCAGATAAAAACTAGAAAGAAGCTTTCTGAAAAACTGCTTTTTGATGTTTACACTCATCTAATAGAATTAAACCTTTCTTTTTATTCAGCATATTGAAAACCCTGTTTTTGTTCATTCAGCAAATGGACGTTTCAGAGCTCTTTAGGTCAAAGGCAAAAAAGTGAATATTCCAGGATAAACATGAGAAGGAAGCAATCTAAGACACAGCTTTGTGATGTGTCCATTCAACTCATAGAGTTAAACCTTCCTTTTCATTCTACAGTTTTTATACACTGATTTTGTGAAATCTGCAAAGAGATATTTGAAAGTGCATTGAGGTCTATGGTGAAAAAGCAAACTTCTTCAGATAAAAACTAGACAGAAGCATTCTGAAAAATTTGTTTGTGATGTGTGCATTTGCCTCACAGTGTTAAAACTTTCTTTCAATTCAGCACTTAGGAAACACTGATTTGATCCATTCTGTAAATGGACATTTAGGAGCTCATTTAGGCCAATGACAGAAAGTGAATATTCCAGGATAAACTCTACAAGGAAGCTCTGAGAAATCGTTTTGAGATGTGTGCATTAATCTCACAGAGTTAAGCCTTTGTTTTCATTCAACAGGTTGGTTGGAAACACTGTGTTTGTAGATTCTATTGAGGGATATCTGGGGTTGCAGTGAGGTCTATGTTGAAAAAGGAAATATCTCCAGATAAAAACAAAAAAGATGCTTTCTGAGAAAATTATATAGGGTGTGTGCACTCACCTCCAAGAGTTAAATCTCCCTTTGAATTCAGCAATTCAGAAACACTGTTTTTGTAGAAACTGTGGAGGGATATTTGGGAGTGCATTGAGTCCTACAGTGATAAAGAAAACATCTTCAGATAGAGATTAGAAAGAAGCTTTCTGAGAAATGGCTCTGGGATGTGTCTATTCATCTCAGAGAGTTAAACCTTTCTTTAAAATCTGCAGTATCGAAACACTGCTTTTGCCCATTCTGCCAATGGACATGTGGGAGCTCTTTGAGAAAAAAAGCGAAAAAGCAAATATCCCAAGATAAAATCTAGAAGAAAACTATGTGAGAAATTGCTTTGTGATGTGTGAGTCATCTCACTGAGTTACACTTTTCTTTTCATTCAGCACTATGGAAGCACTGTTTTTTGTAGAATCCACGAAGGGATATTTCAGAGCACTCTTTGATTGCTCTTTGAGGCCAATGGTGAAAAAGCAAATATCCCAAGATAAAAATCAGAATTAAATTATCTGATAAACTGACTTGTTATTTCTACATTCATCTCAGATTAAACATTTCTTTTCATTCAACAGTTTGGAAACAACATTTCCTTGGATTCTCTGAAGAGATATTTTGTAGTGATTTGAGGCCTATGGTGAAAAAGGAAATATCTTCACATAAAAAGTAGAAAGAGACTTTCTGAGAAACTGCTTTGTGGTGTGAGGCCAATGGCAAAAAAGTGTGTATCCAAGGATAAATACTAAAAGTAATTTATCTGACAAACTGACTTGTGATTTGTACATTCATCTCAAATACTTAAACATTTCTTTTCGTTCAGCAGTTTGGAAACAGCGTTTTCTCAGATTCCCCAAAAAGATCATTGATAGCACTTTGAGGCCTACAGTGAAAAAGGAAATATCTTCAGATAAAAACTAGAAAGAAACTTTCTGAGAAACTGCTTTGTGATGTGTGCATTCATCTCACAGAGATAAACCTTTCTTTGGATTCAGCAGTTTGGAAACAGTGTTTTTGTCCATTCTGTAAATGGACATGTGGGAGATCTTTGAGGCCAATGGTGAAAAAGCAAATATCCCAGGATAAAAATTAGAAGGTTGCTATCTGACAAACTGACCAGTGATGAGTGCATTCATCTCGCAGAGTTACAGCTGTCTTTTCATTCAGCAGTTTGGAAACACTGTTTTCTTGGAATCTGTGAAGAGATACTTGGTAGCGCATTGATGCCTATGGTGAAAAAATAAATATCTTCAGATAAATTGTAGAAATAATGTTTCTGAGTAACTGCTTTGTGATACGTGCATTCATCTCACAGAGATAAACCTTTCTTTGGATTCAGCAGTTTGGAAACAGTGTTTTTGTCCATTATGCAAATGTACATTTTTGAACTCTTTGAGGCCAACAGTGAAAAGCAAATATCCCAGAATAAAAATTAGAAGGTTGTTATCTGACAAACCGACCAGTGATGAGTGCATTCATCTCGCAGAGTTACAGCTGTCTTTTCATTCAGTAGTTTGGAAACACTGTTTTCTTGGAATCTGTGAAGAGATACTTGGTAGCGCATTGATGCCTATGGTGAAAAAATAAATATCTTCAGATAAATTGTAGAAATAATGTTTCTGAGTAACTGCTTTGTGATACATGCAGTCATCTCACAGAGTTAAACCTTTCTTTGGATTCATCAGTTGGGGGACACAATTGTTGTCCATTCTGCGAATGGACATTTGGGAGTTCATTGAGGCCAGGTGCAAAAAACTGAATATCCCAGGATAAAACTAGGAGGAAGATATTTGAGAAATAACTTTGTGATGTGTCCATTCATGTTGCAGAGTTAAAACTTCTTTTTCACTCAGCAGATTGGTAGCATTGTTTTCTTAGAATATGCCAAGAGATACTCGGTAGCTCATTGAGGCCTATGATGAAAAAGGAAATACCTTCAGATAAAAACTAGAAAGAAGCTTCGTGGAAAAATGTTTTCAGATGTGTTCATTCGTCTCACAGATTTTAAGCTTTCTTTGGATTCGGCAGTTTGGAAACACTGTTTTTGTCCATACTGCAAATGGACATTTGGGAGATCTTTGAGTCCAATGGTGAAAAGCGAATATCACAGGACAAAAACTACAAGGAATTTAACAGACAAACTGACAAACTGACTTGCATGTGGGCATTCTTCTGTCAGAGTTAAACATTTCTTTTCATTCAGTGGCTTGGAAACACTGCTTTCTTACAATCTGTGAAGAGATAATCAGTGGCACATTGTGAAAAAGGAAAAAGGCAATATCTTCAGATAAAAACTAGAAAGAAGCTTCCTGAGAAACTTCTTTGTGATATGTGCATTCACGTCACAGAGTTAAACCATTTTATGGATTCAGCAGTGTGGTTACACTGTTATTGTGTATTCTGTGAATGGACATTTGGTAGCTCATTGAGGTCAAAGGTGAGATATCCTGAATATCTCAGGATAACTAGAAAGAAGATATCCGAGAAACTGCTTTGTGATGTGTGCATTCATCTCACAGAGTTAAAGACCAATTTTCATTCAGCAGTTAGGAAACCCTGTTTTTGTAGTATCTGTGAAGGTATATTTGGGGGTGCATTGAGGCCAATGATGACCAAGGAAATATCTTCGGATGAAAACTAGAAAGAATCTTTCTGAGAAGCTACTTTGTGATGTGTGCTTTCATCTCATGGAGTTACACCTCTCTTTGGATACAGCAGTACAGGAGCAATGTTTTTCTCCATTCTGTGAAAGGACATTTGAGAGCTCATTGAGGCCAATGGTGAAAAAGCAAATATTCCTTGACAAAAACTAGAAGGAAGTTACCTAAGAAACTGACCTGTGAAGTGTGCATTCTTCTCACAGAGTTAAAACTTTCTTTTCATTCACCAGTTTGGAAACACTTTTTTCTTACAGTCTGCCAAGAGGTATTCTGTAGCCCATTGATGCTTCCTGTGAATTAAGAAATGTTTTCAGATCGATAGTTTAAAGGTTTCTGAGAAACTACTTTGTGATGTGTGTGTTCACATCACAGAGTTAAATGTTTCTTCAGATTCAGCAGTTTGGTAACATTGTTTTTGTCCATTCTGCCCCCCCCCCCCCCCCCCCCCCCCCCCCCCCCCCCCCCCCCCCCCCCCCCCCCCCCCCCCCCCCCCCCCCCCCCCCCCCCCCCCCCCCCCCCCCCCCCCCCCCCCCCCCCCCCCCCCCCCCCCCCCCCCCCCCCCCCCCCCCCCCCCCCCCCCCCCCCCCCCCCCCCCCCCCCCCCCCCCCCCCCCCCCCCCCCCCCCCCCCCCCCCCCCCCCCCCCCCCCCCCCCCCCCCCCCCCCCCCCCCCCCCCCCCCCCCCCCCCCCCCCCCCCCCCCCCCCCCCCCCCCCCCCCCCCCCCCCCCCCCCCCCCCCCCCCCCCCCCCCCCCCCCCCCCCCCCCCCCCCCCCCCCCCCCCCCACCCCCCCCCCCCCCCCCCCCCCCCCCCCCCCCCCCCCCCCCCCCCCCCCCCCCCCCCCCCCCCCCCCCCCCCCCCCCCCCCCCCCCCCCCCCCCCCCCCCCCCCCCCCCCCCCCCCCCCCCCCCCCCCCCCCCCCCCCCCCCCCCCCCCCCCCCCCCCCCCCCCCCCCCCCCCCCCCCCCCCCCCCCCCCCCCCCCCCCCCCCCCCCCCCCCCCCCCCCCCCCCCCCCCCCCCCCCCCCCCCCCCCCCCCCCCCCCCCCCCCCCCCCCCCCCCCCCCCCCCCCCCCCCCCCCCCCCCCCCCCCCCCCCCCCCCCCCCCCCCCCCCCCCCCCCCCCCCCCCCCCCCCCCCCCCCCCCCCCCCCCCCCCCCCCCCCCCCCCCCCCCCCCCCCCCCCCCCCCCCCCCCCCCCCCCCCCCCCCCCCCCCCCCCCCCCCCCCCCCCCCCCCCCCCCCCCCCCCCCCCCCCCCCCCCCCCCCCCCCCCCCCCCCCCCCCCCCCCCCCCCCCCCCCCCCCCCCCCCCCCCCCCCCCCCCCCCCCCCCCCCCCCCCCCCCCCCCCCCCCCCCCCCCCCCCCCCCCCCCCCCCCCCCCCCCCCCCCCCCCCCCCCCCCCCCCCCCCCCCCCCCCCCCCCCCCCCCCCCCCCCCCCCCCCCCCCCCCCCCCCCCCCCCCCCCCCCCCCCCCCCCCCCCCCCCCCCCCCCCCCCCCCCCCCCCCCCCCCCCCCCCCCCCCCCCCCCCCCCCCCCCCCCCCCCCCCCCCCCCCCCCCCCCCCCCCCCCCCCCCCCCCCCCCCCCCCCCCCCCCCCCCCCCCATGGATATTTGGGAGCTCCTTGGGGTCAATGGTGAAAAAGCGTATGTCCCATGATAAAAACTAGAAGGAAGTTATCAGACAAACCCTCTTGTGATTTGTACATTCATCCCATAGAGTTAAACATTTCTTTTCTTTCAACAATTTGGAAACAATGTTTTCTCGGATTCTCCGAAGAGATATTTTGTAGTGCTTTGATGTCTGTGGTGAAAAAGGAAATATCTTCAGATAAAAACATGAGAAAAACTGCTTTCTGATGTGAGCATTTATCTCACAGAGTTAAATCTTTCTTTGGATTCAGCAGTTTGGGAACACTGTTGTTGTCCATTCTGCGAATGGACATTTGGGAGATCTTTCAGGCCAATGGTGAATAAATGAATATCCCAGGATAGAAACTAGATGGAAGTTATCTGACAAATTGCCCTTTGTTGTATGCATTCATCTCACAGAATGAAACCTGTTTTTTCATTCAGCAGTTTGGAAGCACTGTTTTCTTACAATCTGTGAAGATATATTCGGTAGAGCATTGAGGCCTCCTGTGAATAAGGAAATGACTTCAGATGAATAGTAGAAATAAGCTTTCTGAGAAACTGCTTTCTGAAGTGTGGGTTTGCCTTATAGAGTTTTATGTTTCTTTGGATTCAGCAGTTTGGTAATACTGTTTTTGTCCATTCTGCGAATGGATATTTGGGAGCTCTTTGAGGACAATGGCAAAAAAGTGAATATCCCTGAACAAAAAATAGAAGGAAATTATCTGACAAACCGACTTGTGATTTGTGCATTTGACTCACAGAGTTAAAGACTTCTTTTCATTCAGCAGTTTGGAAACAGTGTCTTCTTGGAATCTCCAAAGAGATATTTGTTAACACTTTGATGACTAGTATGAAAAAAGAGATGTCTTGTGGGATGAACTGGAGGGAAGCTTTCTGAAAAACTGCTTTGTGCTGTGTGAGTTCATCTCAAAGAGTTAATCCTTTCTTTGGATTCAGTTGTTTCCAAACACTGCTTTTGTCCATTTTGGGAATGGACATTTGGGGGCTCTTTGAGACCAATGGCAAAAAACGTGAACATCCCAGAATTAAAAGTAGAAGGAAGTTATCTGACGAAGTGACTTGTGATTTGTATATTCATCTCACAGAGTGAAATAATTTTTTTCATTCAGCAGTTTGGAAACAGTGTTTTCTCAGATTCTCCAAAGAGATAGTTGGTAGCATTTTGATGCCTGCATTGAAAAAGGAAATATCTTCAGATAAAACTAGAAAGAAGCTTTCTGAGACACTGCATTGCGATGTGTGCATTCATCTCAAATAGTTAAATGTTTCTTTGAATTCAGCAGTTTGGGAACACTGTATTTTTTCATTCTGCAAATGGACATTTGGGAGATCCTTGAGGCCAATTGCGAATAAGCAAATATCCCAGGATAAACATTAGAAGTAAATTATCTGACAAACCGCCCTTTGATGTGTGCATTCATCTTGCAGAGTGAAACCTGTCTTTTCTTTCATCTGTTTGGAAACACTCTTTTCTTACAATCTACCAAAAACCTTCAGTAGTTCATCATGGCTTAAGGTGAAAAGTGAATTATCATCAGATAAACTGTAGAAACTATATTTCTGAGTAACTGCTCTGTGATACATGCATTCGTCTCACAAAGTTAAACCTTTCTTTGGATACATCAGTTTGGATACACGGTTATTGTCCATTCTGCAAACCAACATTGGGAGCTCATTGGTCCAAGGCAAAAAACTGAATATAGAAGGAAAAACTAGAAGGAAAACATCTGAGAAACTGCTTTGTGATGAGTGCATTCATCTCACAGAGTTAATCCATTATTTTCATTCAGCAGTTTGGGAGCACGGTTTTCTTAGAATCTGAGAAGAGATATTTGATAGCACATTGAAGTCTATGATGAACAAGCAATGTAGTGCTTTGAGGGCTATGGTGAGAAGAAAATATCTTCAGATGAAAACTACAAAGAATCTTTTTGAGAAACTGCTTTGTGATGTGTGCATTCATCTCACAGAGTTACATCTCTCTTTGTATTCAGAAGTTTGGGAACACTGTTTTTGTTCGTTCTGCAAAGGAACATTTGGGAGATCTTTGAAGCCAGTGCAAAAAAGCGAATATCCCAGCACAAAACCTAGAAGGAAGTTATCTGATAAAGCGACCTGTGAAGTGTGTATTCCTCTCACAGGGTTAAAGATTTCTTTTCATTTAGCGGTTTGGAAACAGTGATTTCTTGGATTCTCTCAAGAGATATTTGGTAGCGTTTCAGTCCTAGAGTGAAAAAGGAAACGTCTTGTGCGAAGAACTAGAGAGAAGCTTTCTGAAAAATTGCTTTGTGATGTGTGTATTCATCTCAAAGAGTTAAATCTTTCTTTGGATTCAGCAGGTTCAAAACAATGTTTTTGTCCATTTTAGGAGTGGACAATTGGGTGCTATTTGAGGCCAATGACGATGAAGGGAATATCCCAAAATGAAAAGTACAGGGAAGTTATCTGAAAAACCAAGTTGCATTTGGTGCATTCATCTCACAGAAGTAAACAATTCTTTTCATTCATCAACTTGGAAAGAGTGTTTTCTTGTATTCTACAAAGAGATATCTGGTAGGGGTTTAAGGCCTAAAGAAGAAAGGGAAATATCTTCTGATAAAAACTGGAAAGCAGCTTTCTGAGAAACTGCTTTGTGATGTGTGCATTCACATCACAGAGTTAAACCATTCTGTGGATTCAGCAGTGTGGTTACACTGTTTTCGTTTATTCTGAGAATGAACATTTGGTAGCTCATTGAGGTCAATGGCAAAAAAGTGGCTATCCCAAGATAACTAGAAAAAATATATCTGAGAAACTGCTGTGTGATGTGAGCATTCATCTCGCAGAGTTAAACATTTCTTTTCATTCATCAGTTAGGAAACACTCTTTTCATAGTATCTGTGAAGTATATTTGGGAGCACATTGAGGCCAATGGTGAAAAAGCAAATATCTTCAGATCAAAAGTAGAAAGAATCTTCCTGAGAAACTGAGTTGTGATGTATGCATTCATCTCACAGAATTACATCTCTCTTTGGATTCAGCAGTTTAGGAAAAATATTTTTGTCCATTCTGTGAAAGGACATTTGGGAGCTCATTGAGGCCAATGGCAAAAAAAGTGAATATTCCAGGACAAAAACTAGAAGGTAGTTACCTGACAAACCGACCTGGGTAGTGTGCATTCCTCTCACAGAGTTAAACCTTTCTTTTCATTCAGCAATTTGGGAACACTGCTTTGTTCCAGTCTGTGAAGAGACATTTGGTAGCGCATTCAGGCCTCCAATGAATAAGGAAATGTCTTCAAATCAATGGTAGAAAGAAGCTTTATGAGAAACTGATGTGTGCATTCACCTCATTGAGTTACACCTCTCTTTGGATTCAGCAGTTTGGTAACACTGTTTTTGTCCTTTCTGTGAATGCACCTTTGGGAGCTCCTTGAGGACAATGGTGGAAAATAGAATATCCCAGCATAAAAACTAGAAGGAAGTTATCTGACAAACCGACTTGTGATTTGTACATTCATCTCACAGAGTGAAATATTTCTTTTCATTAAGCAGTTTGGAAACAGTGTTTTCTCAGATTCTCCGAAGAGATATTTGTTAGCGCTTTGATCCCTAAGGTGAAAAAAGAACTATCTTCAGATAAAAACTAGAAAGAAGCTTTCTGAGAAACTACTTTGCGATGTGTGCATTCATCTCACATAGTTAAATGTTTCTTTGGATTCAGCAGTTTGGGAACACTGTTTCTGTCCATTTTGCGAAATAACATTTGGCAGATCTTTGAGGCCAACAGCAAAGAAGCAAATATCCCAGGATAAAAACTACAAGGAAGTGATCTGAAAAACCACCCTTTGAGGTGTGCATTCATCTCATAGAGTGAAACCTGTCTTTTCATTCAGTAGTTTGGAAACAGTGTTTTCTTACAATCTCCAAGGAGATATTCGGTAACGTATTGAAGCCTAAGGTGAAAAAAGAATTATCTTCAGATACATTTTAGAAACAATATTTCTGAGTACCTGCTCTGTAATATGTGCATTCATCTCACAGAATTAAACTTTTATTTGGTATTTTCATTTTGGAAACATGCTTATTGTCCATTCTGTGGATGGACATTTGGGAGCTCACTCAGGCCAATGATGAAAAACTGAATAACTACGTATAAAAACTAGAAAGCAGATATCTCAGATACCACTTTGTGATGTGTCCATTCACGTTGCAGAGTCAACCCCTTCTGGTCATTCAGCAGCTTGGTATCATTGTTTTCTTAGAATCTGCAAAGAGATATTTGGTAGCACATTGAGGCCTATGATGAAAAAGGAAATATGTTCAGATAAAACTGGAAAGAAGTTTCCTTAGAAACTACTTTCTGATGTGTTCATTCATCTCACAGAGTTAAAGCTTTCTTTGTACTCAGCAGTTTGGAAACACTGTTTTTGTCCATTCTGCGACTGTACAAATCACATGTCGGTTTATCAGATATGTTTAATTCTGTGAGGTGAACACACTCATCACAAAGCAGTTTCTTAGAAAGTTTCTTTTACCATTGATCTGAAGCCATTTCCTTATTCACTGGAGGCCTCAATATGCTATGGAATATCTCTTTGAGGAATCTGCAAAGGGACATTAAGGAGTGCATTGAGATCTATGGTGAAAAAGGAAATATCTTCAGACAAAAATTGGAGAGAAGCTTTCTGTGAAATGGCTTTGTGATGTGTGCATTCCTTTCACAGAGTTAAAACTTACTTTACATTGCACAGCTTGGAAACACTGTCTTTGACGTATACATGAATGGAAATTTTGGCACACATTGTGGCCTACGGTGAATAATGAAATATCTAGAGATGAAAACTGGAAAGAAGCTTTATGAGAAACTGCTTTGTGATGTGTGCATTCATATCACAAAGTTCAAACTTTCTTTACATTGCACACCTTAGAAACTCTGTCTTTGGACAAATCACGTAGGGACGTTGAGGGTATATTGAGGCCTAAGGTGAATAATGAAATATGTTCAGATGGAAACTGGAAAGAAGCTTTTTGAGAAATTGCTTTGTGATGTGTCCATTCATCTCAAAGATTTAAACATTTATTTTGATTGAGCAGTTTGAAATCACTGATTTTGAGGAATCTACATAGGGATATTTGGGAGAGCATTGAGCCCTATGGTGAAAAAGGAAGTATCTTCAGATGAAAACCGGAGAGAAGTTTTCTGTGAAACTGCTTTGCGATGTGTGCATTCCTCTTACAGAGTTATACCATTCTTTTCATTGAGCAGTGTGGAAACATTGTTTTTGTAAAATCTACAAAGGGATATTTTGGAACACATTGAAGCCTAAGGTGAAAAGGAAGTATCTTCAGATAAAACCTAGAAAGAAGCTTTCTGATAAACTGCTTTGGGATGTGTGCATTCATCTCACAGAGTTAAACCTTTCTTAACATTGTGCAGTTTGGAAACACTGTCTTTGACGTGTACACAAATGGACATTTGGGGGTGCATTGAGGCCTCTGGTGAACAAGGAAATATCTTCAGATGACAACTAGAAAGTAGCTTTCTGAGAAACTGCTTTGTGATTTGTGCATTCATCTCAAAGACATTAAGGTTTCTTTTGATTGAGCATTTCGGAATCACTGTTTTTGTGGAATCTAAGAAGGGATATTTTGGAATTCATTGAAGCCTGGGGTGAAAAAGGAAATATCCTCAGATAAAAACTAGAAAGAAGTTTCTTAGAAACTGTTTTGTGTTGTATGAATTCATCTCATGGAGTTAAACCTTTCTTTCTTGAGTATTGTGGTAGCACTGGTTTTTGTTTTTGTTTTGTTTTTGTGGAATCTGGAAAGGGATATTCGGAAGCGCATTGAGGCCTAAGGTGAAAACAGGAAATACTTTCATATAAACACAAGAGAGAAGATTTCTGAGTAGCTGCTTTGTGATGTGTGCATTCATCTCATAGAGTTAAACCTTTCATTTGATAGAGCAGTTTGGAATCACTGTTATTGTGGAATCTGAAAAGGAATAGTTTGCAGCCTATGGTGCAAAAGGAAATATCCTCAGATAAAAACTAAAAATAAGCTTTCCGGGAAACTGCTTTGTGATGTGTGAATTCATCTCACAGAGTTACAACTTTCTTTTCATTGAGCAGTTTGGTATCACTGTTTTTGTGGAATCTGCAAGGGAATATTCAGGAACGCATTGAGATCCATGGTGAAGAAGGAAATATCTTCAGATAACAACTGGAAAGAAGCTTTCTGAGAAAACTGCTTTGTGATGTGCAGATTCATCTCACAGACATTAAAGTTTCTTTTGGTATAGGAGCTTGGAACCAGTGTTTTTCTGGAATGTGGGTGGGGATATTTGGAGGCACATTGAAGCCTCTAGTGAAAAAGGAAATATCTTCAGATAAAAACTAGACAGAACCTTTCTGAAAAACTACTTTGTTGTGTTTGAATTCATATCACAGAATTAAACCTTTCTTTCCATTGAGCGGTTTGATTTCACTATTTTTCCATAATCTGCAAAAGGATATTTTGGAATTCATTGAAGTCTATGGTGAAAAAGGAAATATCCTCAGATAAAACCTAGAAAGAAGTTTTCCAAGAAACTGCTTTGTGATGTGTGAATTCATTTCACAGAGTTAAACCTTTCTTTTCATTGAGCAGTTTGTTAGAACTTTTTTTTTTTTTTTTTTTTTTTTTTTTTTTTTTTTTTTTGCCAAATCTGCAAAGTGATATTCAGGAGCACATTGAGTCACATGGTGAAAAAGGAAATATCTTCAGATAAAAACTGGAGAGAAGATTTTTGAGAAACTGCTTTGTAATGTGAGCATTCATCTCATAGACTTAAGCTTTCCTTTTGATTGAGTAGTTTGGAATCACTGTTTCTGTGGAATCTGAGAAGGGATATTTTGGAGCACATTGAAGCCTACAGTGAAAAAGAAAATATCCTCAGATAAAAATTAGAAAGAAGCTTTCAGAGAAACTGCTTTGTGATGCGTGCATTTATCTCACAGAGTTAAACCTTTCTTTATATTGCACAGATTGGAAACACTGTTTTTGACATATAGCTAGCTGGATATTTGGGGGCATATTTATGCCTGTGGTAAACAAGGAAATATCTTCAGATGAAAACTGGAAAGAAGCTTTCTGAGAAACTGCTTTGTGATGTGCACATTCATCTCTTAGAGTTAAATGTATCTTTATATTGAACAGTTTGAAATCACCGTTTTTGTGGAATCTGAGAGGGGATATTTTGGAGCGCATTGAAGCCTATGGTGAATAAGGAAGTCTCCTCAGATAAAAGTGATAATGAAGCTTTCAGAGAAACTTCTATGTGATGTGTGAATTCACATCACAGACTTAAACCTGTCTTTTCATTGAGCAGTTTGGTAACACTGTTTCTGTGGAATGTGCAATGGGATATTTCAGGAGTGCATCGAGGCCTATGGTGAAAAAGGTAACATCCTCAGATAAAACCTGCAGAGAAGCTTTCTGAGAAACTGCTTTGTGATGTGTGCATTCCTCTCACAGTTATACCTTTCTTTTCATTGAACAGTGGGGAAACAATGTTTGTGTAAAATCTACAAATGAATATTTGGGAGTGCAATTAAGCCTATAGTGAAAAAGGAAATATTCTCAAACAAAAGCCAGAAAGAAGCTTTCCAAGATACTGCTTGGTGACGGATGATTTCATCTCACAGAGTTAAACCTTTCTTTTCATTGTCAGTTTGGGATCCCGTTTTTGTGAATCTGAGAAGAGATACTTTGGAGCACTATGAAACCTATGGTGAAAATGGAAATATCCTCAGATAAAAACTGGAGAGAAGCTTCTGAGAAACTGCTGTGTAATGTGTCCATTCCTCTCACAGAGATAAAACTTCCTTTTCATTGAGCAGTTTGGTAACACTCTTTTTTGTGTAATCTGCAATGGCGTATTTGGGAGTGCATTCAGGGCTATGGTGAAAAAGGAAATATCTTCAGATTAAAAACTGGAGAGAAGCTTTCTGAGAAACTGTTTTGTGATATGTGCATTCCTCTCACAGACTTACACCTTTCTTTTCATTGAACAGTGTAGAGCCACTGTTTCTGTAAAATCTACAAAGGAATATTTGGAAGCACATTGCAGCCTAAGGTGACGAATGAAATATCTTCAGATAAAAACCAGAAAGAAGCCTTCTAAGAGATTGCTTTCTGATATGTGCATTCATCTCACAGAGTTAAACCTTGATTTACATTGCACAGTTTGGAAACATTGTCTTTGACGTATGCTCGAATGGATATTTGGGGGCACATTGTGGCCTATGGTGAAGAAGGAATTATCTTCAGATGACAGCTGGAAGAAACTTTCTGAGAAACTGCTTTGTGATGTGTGCATCCATCTCATATAGTTAAACGTTTCTTATGGTTGAGCAGTTTGGAATGAATGTTTTTGTGGTATATGACAGGAGATATTTTGGAGCACACTGAAGCCTATAGTGAAAAAGGAAATATCCTCAGATAAAAACTAGAAAGAAGCTTTCCAAGAAACCACTTTGTTATATGTGAATTCATCTCACAGAGTTAAACGTTTCCTTTCATTAAGAAGTTTTTTAGCACTGTTTTTGTGGAATCTGCAAAGGAATATTCGGGACTGCATTGAGGTCTATGGTGAAAAAGGAAATATCTTCAGATAAAAACTGGAGAGAAGCTGCCTGAGAAACTGCAGTGATGTGTGCATTCTTCTCATAGAGTCAAACCATTCTGTTTACTGAGCAGTTTGGAATTACTGTTTTTGTGGAATCTGAGAAGGGATATTTTGGAGTGCATTGAAGCCCATGGTGAAAAAGTAAATATCCTCAGATAAAAACTAGAAAGAAGCTTTCTGAGAAACTGATTTTTAATGTGTGCATTGAGCAGTTTGGAATCACTGTTATTGTGGAATATGAGAGGGGATATTTGGGAGTGCATTGAAGCCTATGTTGAATAAGGAAATATCCTCAGATAAAAGCAACAAGGAAGCTTTCCGAGAAACTTCTTTGTGATGAGTGAATTCATCTCACAGAGTTAAACCTGTTCTTTCATTGGGCAGTTTCATAGCACTGCTTTTGTGGAATCTGCAATGGGATATTCAGGAGTGCATTGAGGCCTATGGTGAAAAAGGAACATGCTCAGACAAAACCTGGAGAGAAGCTTTCTGAGAAACTGCTTTGTGATGTGTGCATTCCTCTCACAGAGTTATGCCTTTCTTTTAATTGAACAGTGGGGAAACAATGTTTGTGCAATATCTACAAATGGTTATTTGGGAGCACAATGAAGCCTATGTTGAAAAAGGAAATATCCTCAAACAAAAACTAGAAAGAAGCTTTCTGAGATACTGCTTTGTGATGTGTGATTAAATCTGTCTTTTCATTGTGTTTAGAATCCTGTTTTTGTGAATCTGAGAAGGGATACATTGGAGTGCTTTGAAACCCATGGTGAAAATGGAAATATCCTCAGATAAAAATTGGAGAGAAGCTTCTGAGAAACTACTGTGTGATGTGTCCATTCCTCTCACAGAGATAAAACTTCCTTTTCATTGAGCAGTTTGGTAACACTCTTTTTGTATAATCTGCAATGGGGTATATGGGAGTGCATTGAGGCCTATGGTGGAAAAGGAAATATCTTCAGAAAAAAACTAGAGAGAAGCTTTATGAGAAACTGCTTTGTGATGTGTGCATTTCTGTCACAGAGTTACATCTTTCTTTTTATTGAACAGAGTGGAGCCACGTTTGTGTAAAATCTACAAAGGAATATTTGGAAGCACATTGAAGCCTAACGTGATGAAGGAAATATCTTCAGATAAAAACCAGAAAGAAGCTTTCTGAGACTGCTTTTTGATATGTACATTCATCTCACAGAGTTAAACCTTGCTTTATATTGCACAATTTGGAAACACTGTCTTTGACGTATAAACGAGTGGACATTTTGGGGTGTATTTTGACTTATGGTGAAGAAGGAAATATCTTCAGATGACAACTGGAAAGAAGCTTTCTGAGAAACTGCTTTGTGATGTGCGCATTCATCTCATGCAGTTAAACATTTCTTTTGGTTAAGCAGTTTAGAATGAGTGTTTTTGTGGTATATGACAGGGGATATTTAGGAGCACACTGAAGCCTATGGTGAAAAAGGAAATATTCTCAGATAAAAACTAGAAAGAAGCGTTCTGAGTAACTGCTTTGTGATGTGTGTATTCACCTCACAGAGTTAAATCTTTCTTTTCATTGAACAGTTTTTTGCTCTGTTTTTGTGGAATCTGTAAAGGGATATTCGGGAGTGAATAGAGGTCTGTGGTGAAAAAGAAATATCTTCAGATAAAAACTGGAGAGAAGCTTCTTGAGAAACTGCTGTGATGTGTGCATTCATCTCATAGAGTTAATCCTTTCTGTTGGCTGAGCAGTTTGGAGTCACTGTTTTTGTGGAATCTAAGAAGGGATATGTTGGAGCACATTGAAGCCCATGGTGAAAAACTAAATATCCTCAGATAAAAACCAGAAAGAAGCTTTCTGAGAAACTGCTTTGTGATGTGTACCTTCATCTCACAAAATTAAGCCATTCTTTTGATTCACCAGTTTGAAAACTCTGTTTTTGTTGATTCTGCAAATGGACATTTTGGAGCTCATTGAGGCCAATGGTCAAAAAGCGAATATCCCTGGATAAAAACCAGAAGGAAGATATCTGTCAGATCACTTTGTGATGTGTGCATTCGTGTCACAGAGTTAAAGCTTTCTTTTTATACAGCAGTTTGCAAACTCACTTTTGTGGAATGTGCAAAGGGATATTTGGGAACCCATTGAGGCCTATGGTGAAAAAGAAAATATCTTCAGATAAAAACTAGAAAGAATCTTTCTGAGAAACTGCTTTGTGATGTGTGCATTCATCTCAAAGAGTTAAACATTTCTTTTGATTCAGCAGTTTGGAAACCTGTTTTTGTCCGTTCTGCAAATGGGTATTTGGGAACTCCTAGGTCCAATGGCCAAAAAGCAAATATCCCCAGATAAAAACTAGAAGAAAGCTCTCTGAGAAACTGCTTTGAGTTTTGTGCATGCATCTGGCAGACATAAACCTGTCTGTTAATTCAGCAGTTTGGAAACGCAGTTTTTGTATAATCTGCAAACGAATATTTTTCAGTGCACTGAGGCTTATGGGGAAAAAAGAAAATATCTTCAATATAAACTAGAAAGAAGTTTTCTGAGAAACTGTCTTGTGATGTGTGCATTCTACTCACAGAATTAAACCTTTCATTCAATTCAGCAGTTTGGAAACACTGATTTGTCCATTCTGCAAATGGACATTTGGGAGCTCATTGAGGTCAATGGCCTAGATAAACTAGAAGCAAGCTATCTGAGAGACCATTTTGTGATGTGTGCATTCATCTCATGGAGTTATACCTTTCTGTTATTCAGCAGTTTGTAAACACTGTTTTTGTAGAAACTGTGAAAGAATATTTGGGAGTGCATTGAGGCCTTTGGTGAAAAAGAAAATATCTTCAGATCAAAACAAGAAAGAAGCTTTATGAGAAACTGCTTTGTGATGTGCACATTCTTCTCACAGTGTTAAACCTTTCTTTTCATTCAGCAGTTTGGAAACCCTGTTTTTGTCCTCTCTGCAAATGGATATTTTGTACATCCTTGAGGCCAATGGCCAAAAAGAGAGTATCCCCAGATAAAAACTGGAAGGAAACTATCTGAGAAACCCCTTTGAGATGTGTGTATTCATCTTGCAGAGTTTAACATCTCAGTTCATTGAGCAGTTTGGAAACAATGTTTTTGTAGAATCTGTGAAGGGATATTTCAGAGCACATTGAGGCCTATGGTGAGAAAGAAAATATCTTCATTGAAAAACTAGAAAGAAGGCTTCTGAGTAATTGCTTTGTGATGGGCACATTCATCTCACAGAGTTAAACCTTTCTATTTATTCAATATTTGGAAACACTGTTTTTGTCCATTCTATGAATGGACATTTGTGAGCTCATTGAGGGCAATAGCAAAAAAGCAAATATTTCCGGATAAAAATTAGTCAGAAGTTATTTGAGAGACAGCTTTGTTGTGAGTGCATTCAGGTCACTGAGATAAAGCTTTCTTTTCATTCAGCACTTTGGAAACACTGCTTTTGTAGAAACTGTGAATGGATATTTGGGAGCACATTGAAGCAGTTTCTCAGAAAACTTCTTTCTGGTTTTTATCTGAGGATATTTACTTTTTCACCATTGAAGCCTATGGTGCTTTCATCTCACAGGGTTAAACCTCTCTTTACATGCCACAGTTTGGAAACACTTTGACGTATGCGTGAATGGACATTTAGTGGCACATTGAGGCCTATGGTGAAGAAGGAAATATCTTCAGATGACAACTGGAAAGAAGGTTTCTGAGAAACTGCTTTGTAGTGTACACATTAATCTCTTAGAGTTATACGTTTTTCTTTAGATTAAGCAGCTTGGAATCAGTGTTTTTGTAGAAAATGAGAGGGCATATTTGGGAGTACATTGAAGCCTATGGTGAAAAAGTATGTATCCTCAAATAAAAACTAGAAAGAAACATTCCAAGAAACTGTTTTGTGATGCGTGCATTCATCTCACAGAGTTAAACCTTTCTTTTGATTGAGCAGTTTGGAATCTTGTTTTTGTAGAATCTGAGAAGGGATATTTTGGAGCGCTTTGAAACCTATGGTGAAAAAGGAAATATCCTCAGATAAAAACTAGAAAGAAGCTCTCCGAGAAACTGCTTTGTGATGTGTGAATTCATCTCACCGAGTTAAACCTTTCTTTCTACTGAACAGTTTGGTAATCCTTTTTGTGTAGTCGGCATTGGGGTATTTAGGAGCACAATGAGGCCTATGGTGAAAAAGAAAATATCTTCAGATGAAAACTGGGGAGAAACTTTCTGAAAAACTGCTTCATGATGTGTACATTCCTCTCACAGTGTTGCATTTGTCTTTTCATTGAACCGTATGGAAAAACTGTTTATGTAATATCACATCCTAGAGTTAAATGCTACTTTTGGTGGAGCAGTTTATAATCAGTGTTTTTGTGGAATATGAGAGGTGATAATTGGGAGTGGTAGGAAGCCTATGGTGAAAAAGGAAATATCCTCACGTAAAAACTAGAAAGCAGCCTTCTGAGAAACTACTTTGTGACGAGTGAATACATCTCACAGAGTTAAACCTTTTTATTCATTGAGCAGTTTGGTAGTACTGTTTTTGTGGAAGCTGCAAAAGGATATTCAGGATTGCATTGAGGCCTATGGTGAAAAAGGAAATACCTTCAGATAAAAACCGGAGAGAAGCTTTCTGAGAAACTGCTTTATGATGTGTGCATTCATCTCATAGAGTTAAAACTTTCTGTTTATGGAGCAGTTTGAAATCACTGTTTTTGTGTAATCTGAGAAGGCATATTTTGGAGTGCATTGAAGCCTATGGAGGAAAAGGAAATCTCCTCAGATAAAAACTAGAAACAATCTTTCTGATAAACTGCCTTGTGATGTGTGCATTCATCTCACAGAGTTAAACATTTCTTTACATTGTAGGTTTGGAAACACTGTCTTCTACATATACGTGAAAGGACATTTGGGGGCACAGTGAGTGAAGAAGGAAATACCTTCAGATGAGAACTGCAAGAAAGCTTTCTGAGAAACTGCCTTGTGATGTGCCCATTCATCTCATAGAGTTAAACATTTCTTTGGGTTGAGCAGTTTGGAATCACTGTTTTTGTGAAATATGAGAGGGGATATTTGTAACCTAATTGAAGCCTATACTAAAAAGAAATATCCTCAGATAAAAACTAGAAGGAACCTTTCCAAGACACTACTTTGTGATGTGTGAAATCATCGCACAGAGTTAAACCTTTCTTTTCATTGAGCAGTTTGGTAACACTGTTTTTGTGGAATCCATGAAGGGATATTCCAGAGTGCATTGAGGCCTATGGTGAAAAAGGAAATATCTTCAGATAAAAACTGGAGAGAAGCTTTCTGAGAAACTGCTTTGTGATGTGTGCATTCATCTCATAGAGTTAAACCTTTCTTTTGGTTGAGCAGTTTGGAATCACTTTTTTTGTGGAATATGAGAGGGGATATTTGGGAGCACATTGAAGCCTAAGGTGAAAAAGTAAATATCCTCAGAAGAAAACTAGAAAGAAGGTTTCCTAGAAACTGCTATGTAATGTGTGAATTCAACTCATGGAGGTAAATCTTTCTTTTCATTGAGCAGTTTGGTAGCACTGTTTTTGTGGAATCTGCAAAATGACATTCGGTAGTACATTGAGGCCTTTGGTGAAGAAGGAAATATCTTCAGAAGACAACTGGAAAGAAGCTTTCTGAGAAACTGCTTTGTGATGTGTGCATTCATCTCATAGAGTTAAATTTTTGTTGTTGTTGTTGAGCAGTTTGGAATCACTGTTTTTGTTGAATCTATGAAGGGATATTTTGGAACGCAATGTAGTCTATGGCGAAAAAAGAAATATCCTCAGATGAAACTAGAAAGAAGCTTTCTGGGAAACTGCTTTGTGATGTGTGCATTGATCTCACAATGTTAAACCTTTCTTTACATTGCAGTTTGGAAACTCTGTCTTCGACATATACACAAATGGACACTTGGGGGGCATATTGAAGCCTACGTTGAAGAAGGAACTACCTTCAGATGACAACTGGAGAGAACCTTTATGAGAAACTTCTGTGTGATGTGCGCATTCATCTCATGAAGTTTTCTAAATATATAATCCTGTCATCTGCAAACAGGGACACTTTGACTTCCTCCTTTTCTAATTGAATACGCTTTATTTCTTTCTCTTGCCTGATTGCACTGGCCAGAAATTCCAACACTATGTTGAATAGGGGTGGTGAGAGAGGGCATCCCTGTCTTGTTCCAGTTATCAAGGGGAATGCTTGCAGTTTTTGCCCATTCAGTATATTGGCTGTGGGTTTGTCATAAACAGCTCTTATTATTTTGAAATATGTTCCATCAATACCGAATTTACTGAGAGTTCTTAGCATAAAGGCTGATGAATTTTGTCAAAGGCCTTTTCTGCATCTATTGAGATAATACGTGGTTTTTGTCTGTGGTTCTGTTTTTATGCTGGATTACATCTATTGATTTGCATAAGTTGAACCAGCCTTGCATCCCAGGGAAGAAGCCCACTCTATCATGGTGGATAAGCTTTCTGATGTGCTGCAGGATTCAGTTTGCCAGTATTTTATTGAGGATTTTTGCAGCGACATTCGTCAGGGATATTGGTCTAAAATTCTCATTTTTTTGTGTCTCTGCCAGGATTTGGTATCAGGATGATGTTGGCCTCATACAATGAGTCATTTTGGCATGGTTTAGTAGTCACTGGTAGTGGTTGTTCCGGGTGCTTCCTTCAGGAGGTCTCGTAGGGCAGGCTTGGTAGTGACAAAATCTCTCAGAATTTGCTTGTCTATAAAGGATTTTATTTCTCCTTCACTTATGAAACTGTTTGGCTGATATGAAATTCTGGGTTGAAAATTCTTTCCTTTAAGAATGTTGAATATTAACCTCCATTCTCTTCTTGCTTGTGGAATTTCTGCCAAAAGATCCACTGTTAGTCTGATGGGCTTCCCTTTGTGGGTAACCCAACCTTTCTCTCTGCCTGTCCTTAACATTTTTTTCCTTTATTTCACCTTCGGTGAATCTGACAATTATGTGTCTTGGAGCTGTTCTTCTAAAGGAATATCTTTGTGGCATTCTCTGTATTTCCTGAATTTGAATGTTGGCCTGCTTTGCTAGGTTGTGGAAGTTCTACTGGATAATATCCAGCAGTGTTTTACAACATTCTGCCAGTCACTTTCAGGTACACCAATCAGATGTAGATTTGGTCTTTTCACATAGTTCCATATTTCTTGGAGGCTTTCTTCATTTCCTTTTTTTCTCTAAACTTCTCTTCTCACTTCACTTCATTCATTTGATCTTCAATCACTGATACTCTTTCTTCCAGTAGATAGAGTTGGTTACTGAAGCTTGTGCACTTGTCACGTAGTTCCTGTGTCATGGTTTTCATCTCTATCAGGTCACTTAAGGACTTCTCTACATTGGTTATTCTAGTTAGCCATTCATCAAATCTTTTTTGAAGGTTTTTAGTTTCTTTGCAGTGGGTTTGTACTCCCTCCTTTAGCTTGGAGAAGCCTGGTCGTCAGAAGCTTTCTTCTCTCATCTCATCAAAGTCATTCTCCATCCAACTTTGTTCCATTGCTGGCAAGGAGCTGCATTCTTTTGGAGGGGGAGAGGCACTCTGATTTTTAGAATTTTCAGTTATTCTACACTGCTTTTTCTCCATCTTGGTGGTTTTATCTGCCTTTGGTCTTTGATGATGGTGACTTACAGATGGGGTTTTCGTGTGGATGTCCTTTCTGTTTATTAGTTTTCCTTCTAACACTTAGGACCCTCAGCTACAGGTCTGTTGGAGTTTGCTTGAGGTCCACTCCAGACCCTGTTTGCCTAGGTATCACCTGCAGAGGCTGCAGAAGAATGAATATTACTGAACAACAAATGTTGTTCTCTCATCATTCCTCTGGAAGCTTTATCTCAGAGGAGTACATGGCTGTGTGAGGTGTCAGTCTGCCTCTAGTGAGGGATATCTCCCAGATAGGCCACTCAGGGGACAGGGACCCACTTGAGCTAGCAGTCTGTCCGTTCTCAGATCTCAAACTCCATGCTTAGAGAACCACTACTCTCTTCAAATCTGTCATACAGATACATTTACATCTGCAGAGGTTTCTGCTGCCTATTTTTTGGCTATGCCCTGTCCCCTGAGATGGAGTCTACAAGGGCAGGCAGGGCTCCTTGGGCTGCAGTTGGATCCACCCAGTTCGAGCTTCCTGGGTGATTTGTTTACCTACTTAAGCCTCAGCAATGGCAGACGACCCTTCCCCAGCCTCACTGCCGCCTTGCAGTTAGATCTCAGACTGCTGTGCTAGCAATGAGAGAGGTTTCATGGTCGTGGGACCCTCTGAGCCAGTTGCAGGATATAGTCTCCTGGTGTGCCATTTGCTAAGACACTTGATAAAGCACAGTATTAGGGTGGGAGTGACCCAATTTTCCAGGTGTTGTCTGTCATGGTTTCCCTTGGCTAGGAAACGGAATTCCCTTCCCTCTTTCACTTCCCAGGTGAGGCAATGCCTCATCTTGTTTTGGCTCTCACCCGTTGGCCTGCACCCACTGACCTGCACCCACTGTCTGACACACCTCAGTGTGAAGAGCCTGCTACCTCAGTTGTTAATGCAGAAATCACCCGTCTTCAGTGTCACTCACGCTGGGAGCAGGAGGCTGGAACTCTTCCTGTTCAGCCACCTAGGCACCACCCCACTCCTTCTAGATTTTATTTGAAGATATTTCCTTTTTCACCACAGGCATCAAAGTGCTACCAAATATCTCTATGGAGAATCTGATAAAACACTGTTTCTAAACTGAAGAATCAATAGAAATGTTTAACTATGTGAGATGAATGTACAAATCACAAGTCAGATTGTTAGATAACTTCTTTCTAGTTTTTATCCCGGGATATTCACTTTTTTGCCATTGGCCTCAAGGAGCACCCAAGCGTCCATTGGCTTCAAGGAGCACCCAGAATGTACCAAAACAGTGTTACCAAAGTGCTGAATCCAAAGAAATGTTTAACTCTGTACAGTGAATGCCCACATCACAAAACAGCTTCTTCTAAAGATTCTTTGTACTATTTATCTGAAAACATTTCCTTTTTCACAGGAGGCCTCAATGCACTACCAAATATCTCTTCACAGATTGAAAGAAAACAGTGTTTCCAAACTGTTGAATGAAAAGAAGGGTTTAACTCTGAGAGAGGAATGCAAATTTCACAGGTCAGTTTGCCAGATAACTTTCTTCTCATTTTTGTCCTGAGATATTCACTTTTGTGTCATTGGCTTCATTGAGCTCCCAAATGTCCTCTCACAGAATGGAAAAAAAATCATTTTTTCCAAATGGCTGAATCCAAAGAGAGTGTAACTCTGTGAGATGAATGCACACATCACAAAGTAGTTTCTCAGAAAGATTCCTTCTAGTTTTCATCTGAAGATATTTCCTTTTTCACCATTGGCATCAATGAGCTCCCCAAAAAACCTTCACAGATACTATGAAAGCAGTGTTTCCTAACTACAGAAGGAAATAAATGTTTAACTCTACGAAATGAATATCATCACAAAGCTGTTTCTCGGATACCTTCTTTCTAGTTTTTGTTCTGGGATATTCACTTTTTCACCATTGACCTCAATGAGCTACCAAATGTCCATTCGCAGAATAAACAAAAACAGTGTAACCACACTGCTGAATCCACAGAATGGTTTACCTATGTGACTTGAATGCACACATCATAAAGCAGTGAAGCTTTTCTTTCTCAGAAAGCTTCTCTCTAGTTCTTCGAACAAGATGCTTCCTTTTTCACTCTAGGCCTCAAAGTGCTACCAAATATCTCTTGGGAGAATTCAAGAAAACACTGTTTCCAAACTGCTGAATGAAAAGAAATCTTTAACTCTGTGTGATGAAAGCAAATATCACAATTCAGTTTGTCAGATAACTTCCTTCTAGTTTTTGTCCTGGGTTATTCGCTTTCTCTCCATTGGCCTCAAAGGTCTCCCTTATGTCCATTTGCAGAATGAACAATAACAATATTTCCAAACTGATAAATCCAAAGAAAGGTATAACACTGTGAGATGAATTCACGTGTCACAAAGCAGTTACTCAGAAACATTGTTTCTACAATTTATCTGAAGATATTTCCTTTCTCACCATAGGCCTCGATGCACTACTGAATATCTCTTTGCAGATTGTAAGAATACAGTGAGAATACAGTCCAAACTGCTGAATGAAAAGACGGGTTTTACACTGTGAGATGAATGAACACATGAAAGGGCGATTTGTCAGATTACTTCCTTCTAGTTCTTATCCTGGGATATTCTCTTATTCTGCTTTGGCCTCAGTATCTCCCAAATGTCCATTAGTAGAATGGACGAAAACAGTGTTCCCAAAGAGTTGAATCCAAAGAAAGATTTAACTCTGTGATATGAATGCACAGATCACAAAGCAGTTCCTCAGAAAGCTTTTTGTAGTTTTTATCTGAAGATATTTCCTTTTTCACTGCAGGCCTCAAAGTGCTACCAAGTATCTCTTCAGAGAATCTGAGAAAACACAGGTTCCAAACTGCTGAATGAAAAGAAATGTTTAACTCTGTGAGATGAATGTACCAATCACATATCAGTTTTTCAGATAACTTCCTTCCAGTTTTTATCCTTTGATATTCGCTTTTTTGCCATTGGCCTCAAAGAGCTCCCAAACATCTATTCGCAGAATGGACAAAAGTGGTGTTACCAAACTGCTGAATCCAAAGAAAGGTTTATCTCTGTGAGGTGAACACACACATTACAAAGCAGTTTCTCAGAAAGCTTCGTTCTACTTTTGATCTGAAGACATTTCCTTTTTCATTGGAGGCCTCAATACTCCACCAAATCTCTCTTTGTAGATTGTAAGAAAACAGTGTTTCCAAACTGCTGAAGGAAAAGAAAGGTTTACCTCTGTGAGAGGAATGCACAATTCACAGGTTGGTTTGTCAGATAACTTCCTTCTAGTTTTGTCCTGTGATAATCGCTTTGTTGCCATTGTCCTCAAAGATCTGCCAAATGTCCATTTGCGGAATGGACAAAAACAGTTTCCAAACTACTGAATCCAAAGACAGCTTTAATTCTGTGAGATGAATGAACACAACCAAAACCAGTTTCCAAGGAAACTTCTTTCTAGTTTTTATCTGAATGTGTTTCCTTTTTCATTGTAGGCCTGAATGTGCTAATAAATATCTCTTTGCAAATTCTAAGAAAACAGTGCTACCAAACGACTGTATGAAAAGAAAGGATTAACTCTGCAACATGAATGCACACATCAAAAAGTGCTTCCTCAGATATCTACCTTCTAGTTTTTATCCTTTGATATTCAGTTGTTTGCCATTGTCCTCAATGAGCTCCCTAATGTCCATTTGCAGAATGGACCATAACCGTGTTTCTAAACTGATGAGTCCAAAGAAAGGTTTAACTCTGTGTGATGAATGCATGTATCACACAGCAGTTACTCAGAAACATTGTTTCTACAATTTTTCTGAAGATGATTCCTATTTCACCATAGGCCTTGATGCACTATGGAATATCTCTTGGCAGATTCTAAAAAAACGATGTTTCCAAACTCCTGAATGAAAAGACAGGTTTTGGCCAGGCATGGTGGCTCATGCCTGTAATCCCAGCACTTTTGGGAGGCCGAGGCAGGCGGATCACGAGGTCAGATCGAGACCATCCTGGCCAACATGGTGAAACCCTGTGTCTACTAAAAATACAAAAAAAAAAAAAAAATAGCTGGGTGTGGTGGCGAGTGTCTGTAGTCCCAGCTACTCAGGAGGCTGAGGCAGGAAAATGGCAGGAACCCAGGAGGTGAAGCTTGCAGTGAGCAGAGATCATGCCACTGCACTCCAGCCTGGGCAGCAGAATGAGACTCCATCTCAAAAAAAAAAAAAAAAAAAGAAAAGAAAAGACAGGTTTTACTCTGTGATATGAATGCACACATCAAAGGGTTGATTGTCAGATAACTTCCTTCTAGTTTTTTTTATCCTGGGATATTCGTTTATTCACCATTGGCCTCAAAGATCTCCAAAATGTTGATTTGCAGAACAGACAAAAGCAGTGTTCCCAAACTGCTGAATCCAAAGAAAGATTTAACTCTGTGAGGTGAATACACACATCACAAAGCAGTTTCTCAGAAAACTTCTTTCTAGTTTTTATCTGAAGATATTTCACCACGGGCATCAAAGCTCTACCAATTATCTCTTAGGAGAACCAGAGAAAACACTGTTTCCAAAATGCTGAATGAAAAGGAATGTTTAACTCTGTGAAATGAATGTACAAATCACAAGTTTGTTTGTGCGATAACTTCCTTCTTGTTTTTCTCACAAGATATTTGCATTATCATCATGGACCTCAAAGCTCTACCCAATATCTCATTGCAGATTCTAAGAAAACAGTGTTTCCAAATTGCTGAATGAAAAAAAATGTTTAACTCTGTGAGATGAATGTAGAAACCTCAAGTCAGTTTGTCAGATAACTTCTTTCTAGCTTTTTTCCTGGGATATTTGCTTTTATCCCAGGATATTTGCCATTGGCCTCAAAGAGATCTCAAATGTCCATTCGCAGAATGGACAAAAACAGTGTAACCAAACTGCTGAATCCAAAGAGATATTTAACTCTTTGAGTTGAGCACACACATCAGAAAGCAGTTTCTCAGAAAACTTCTTTCTTCTATTGATCTGAAGACATTTCCTTATTCACAGGAGGCCGCTCTGTGCTACTGAATATCTCTTTGCAGATTGTAAGAAAACAGTGTTTCCAAACTGCTGAATGAAAAGAAAGGTTTAACTCTGTGTGAGGAATGCACAGTTCACAGGTTGGTTTGTCAGATAACTTCCTTCTAGTTTTTGTCCTGGGATATCGGCTTTTTCACCATTGGCCTCAATGAGTTCCCAATTGTCCTTTCACAGAATGGGCAAAACCATTGCTCTCAAACAGCTGAATCCAAAGAGAAGTGTAACTCTGAGAGTTCCCAAACTGCTGAATGAAAACAAATGTTTAACTCTGTGGCATAAATGCACAAAACAGAAGTCAGTTTGTCAGATAACAACCTTGTAGTTTTTATCCTGTGATATTTGCTTATTTTGCCATTGGCCTCAAAGAGCACCCAAGCGTCCATTTGCAGAATGCACAAAAGCTTTGTTCTGAAACTGCTGAAACCAAAGAAATGTTTGCCTCTTTGAGATAATTGCAAATATCAGAAAGCAGTTTCTTAGAAAGCTTCTTTCTAGTTTTTATCTCAAGATATTTCCTTTTTTACCATTGGCCTCAATGAGCTCCCAAATGTACCCTCACAGACAATACAAAAACAGTGTTTTTACACTGCTGAATGAAAAGGAAGGTTCAATTCTGCAAGATTAACGCACTCATCACAAAGCAGTTTCTCACATATCTCCTTTCTAGTTTTTATCCTGGGATATTCACTTTTTGCCATTGAATGCAAAGAGCTACAAAATGACCATTCACAGAAAAAACAAAAACAGTGTTACCACACTGCCGAATCTAAAGAAAGTTTAATTCTGTGAGATGAATGCACACATCCCAAAGCATGTTCTGAGGAAGCTTCTCTGTAGTTTTTCTCAACAAGATATTTCCTTTTTCACCATGGGCCTCAAAGTGCTACAAAATGTCTCTGCAGAATACAAGAAAACACTGTTTCCAAACTTCTGAATGAAAAGAAATCATTAACTCTGTGAGACAGATGCACAAATCACAAGTGGGTTTGTCAGATAACTTTCTTCTAGTTTTTGTCCTGGGATATTCACTTTTTTGCCATTGGCTGTAAATATCTCCCAAATGTCCATTCGCAGAATGGACAAAAACAATGTTTCCAAACTGCTGAATCCAAAGAAAGCTTTAATTGTTTGAGATGAATGAACACATTCAAAAGCAGTTTCTCAGGAAATTTCCTTCTATCTTTTTATCTGAAGTTATTTCATTTTTAATCATAGTCCTCAATGTGCTACCAAATATCTCTTTGCACATTCTAACAGTGCTAACAAACTGCTGAATGAAAAGAAAGGTTTAACTCTGCAAATTGAATAGACACATCACAATGTGGTTTCTCAGATATCTTCCTTTTAGTTTTTATCCTGGGATATTCAGTTTTATGCCATTGGCCTCAATGAGATTCCAAGTGTCCATTTACAGAATGGACAAAAACTGCGTTTCCAAACTGATGAATTCAAAGAAAGGTAAAATTCTGTGAGATGAATGCACACATCACAAAGCATTTAGTCAGAAACATCGTTTCTACTATTTACCTGTAGATATTTCCTCTTTCACAGTAGGCCTCAACGCACTACAGAATATCACATCACAGATTCTAAGAAAACAGGTTTTCCAAACTGTTGAGTGAAAAGACAGCTTTCAATCTGCGAGATGAATGCATACATCACAGGTTGGTTTGTCAGATAACATCCTTCTAGTTTTTATTCTGGGATATTCACTTTTTCACCATTGGCCTCAAAGATCTCCCAAATGTCCATTCACAGAATGGACAAAAACAGTGTTACCAAACTGCTGAAAGAAAAGAAATGTATAACTCTGTGAGAGGAATGTACAAATCACAAGTCAGTTTGTCAGATAACTTAATTCTAGTTTTTATCCTGTGATATTCACTTTTTCACCAATGGCCTCAAAGAGCTTCCAAACATCCATTTACAGCATGGACAAAAACATTGTTCCCAAACTGCTGAATCCAAAGAGAGGTGCAACTCTGTGAGATGAATGCACATATCACAAAGCAGTTTCTCAGAAAGAATCTTTCTAGCTTTCATCTGAAGATATTTCCTTTTTCACCATTGATCTCAATGCACTCCCAAATATACCTTTATAGATACTACAAAGACAGTGTTTCCTAACTGCTGAATCCTAAGAAAGATTTAACTATGTGAGATGAATGCACACATCACAAAGCAGTTTCTCAGAAAGCTTCCTTCCATTTTTTTCTGAAGATGTTTCCTTTTCCACCACAGGTATCACAGCACTACCAAACATCTCTTCAGATAATCCAAAGAAAACACTGTTTCCAAACTGCTGAATGAAATGAAAGGTTTAACTCTGTGATAGGAATTCACACTTCACAGGTCGGTTTGTCAGTTAACAACATTCTAGTTTTTATCCTGGGATATTTGCTTTTTCTCCATTGGCCTCAATGAACTCCCAAATGTCCTTTTGCAGAGTGGACAAAAACATTGTTCCCAAACTGCTGAATCCAAAGAGAGGTGTAATTCTGTGAGATGTATGCCCACATCACAAAGCAGTTTCTCAGAAATATTCATTCTAACTTTCATCTGAAGGTACTTCCTTTTTCACCATTGGCCTCAATGTGCTCACAAATATACCTTCACAGATACTACAAAAACAGTGTTGCCAAACTGCTGAATGAAAAGAAATGTTTGTCTGTGTGACATGAATGCACACTTCACAAAACAGTTTATCAGATATCTTCTTTTTAGTTATCCTGAGATATTCACTTTTTTGACACTGACCTCAACGAGCTACAAAATGTCCATTCACAGAATAATCAAAAACAGTGTAACCACACTGCTGATTCCACAGAATGGATTAACTTTGTGACATAAATGCGCACATCACAAGCAGTTTCTCAGAAAGCTTCCTTCTAGTTTTTCCTAAAAGATATTCCTGTTCCTCTGTAGGCCTTAAAGCCCTACCCAATATCACTTTGCAGAATATAAGAAAACATTGTTTCCAAACTGCTGACTGAAAAGGACTGTTTAACTCTTTGAGATGAACGCACAAAACACATTTGATTTGTCAGATAACTTCCTCATAATTTTTATTCTGGGATATTCACGTTTTCCCCATTGACCTCAAAGAAAACCCAAATGTCCATTCCCAGAAAGGACAAAAACAGTGTTGCAAAACTGTTAAATCCAAAGAAAAGTTTAACTCTTTGAGATGAATGCACACATCACAACGCAGTTTCTCATAAAGCTTCTCTCAAATTCTTCCAATAAGTGTTTCGTTTTTCACTCTAGGCCTGAAATCACTAGTCAATACATCTTTGGAGAATCCGAGAAAACCCTGTTTCCATACTGCTGAATGAAAACAAATCTTTAACTCTGTGAGATGAATGCACAAATTGCAAGTCGGTTTGTCAGATAACTTCCTTCCAGTTTTTGTCATGGGATATTTATTTTTTCGCCATTGGCCTCAAAGATCTCCCAAATGTCCATTTGAAGAATGGACAGCAACGGTGTTTCCAAACTGCTGAACTCAAAGAAAGCTTTAAATCTGTGAGATGAATGTACACATCTGATATCAGTTTCCAAGGGAGCTTCTTTCTAGATCTATCTGAATATATTTCCATTTTTATCACAGTCATCAGTGCGCTACTAAATATCTCTTCACAGTTTATAAGAAAACAGTGCTACCAAGCTGCTGAATGAAAAGGAATGATTGACATTGCAAAATGAATGGACACATCACAAAACAGTTTCTCAGATATTTGCCTTCCAGTTTTCTTCCTTGGATATTAAGTTTTTTGCCTTTGGCTTCAATGAGCTACAGAATGTCCACTTGCAGAATGGACAAAACCCATGTTTCCAAACTGATGAATCTAAAGAAAAGTTTAACTCTGTGACATGAATGCACATATCACGCAGCAGTTACTCAGAAACATTGTTTCTACAATTTATCTGAAGATAATTCCTTTTTCACCATTGGCCTCGGTGTGTTACTGAATATCTCTTCATAGATTCTAAGAAAACAGTGTTTCCTAACTGCTGAATAAAAAGACATGTTACATTCTGTGAATGCACACATCAATTGGCACTTTGTCAGATAACTTCCTTCTAGTTTTTATCCTACGATATTCCCTTATATGCCATTGGCCTCAAAGATTTCTAAAATCTCTATTCACAGAATGGACATAAACAGTGTTCCAATCTGCTGAATCCAAAGAAATATTTAACTCTGTGAGATGTATGCACACATCACAAAGCCGTTTCTTAGAAAGCTTCTTTCTAGTTTTTATCTGAAGGTATTTCCATTTTCACTGCAGGCATCAAAGCGCTACCAAACATCTCTTCAGAGAATCTGAGAAAACATTGTTTCCAAGCTGCTGAATGAAAAGAAATGTTTAAATCTGTGAGATAAATGTACAAATCACAAGTCGGTTTGTCAGATAACTTCCTTCTAGTTTTATCCTGGGATATTTGCTTTTTCACCATTGTCCTCAAAGAGCTCTCAAATGTCCATTCACAGAATGGGCAAAAACAATGTTACCAAACTACTAAATCCAAAGACTCATTTAACTAAGTGAGTTGAATGCACACATCACAAAGCCATTTCTCAGAAAGCATCTTTCTACTATCGATCTGAACAAATTTTCCTTATTTACCAGAGGTCTCAATGTGCTACCGTATATCTTCACAGATTGTAAGAAAACAGTGTTTCCAAAACGCTGAATGAAAAGAAAGTTTTAACCCTGTGAGAGGATTGCACACTTCACAGGTCGGTTTTTCAGATAACTTCCTTCTAGTTTTTGTGCTGGGATACTCACTTTTACATAATTGGCCTCAATGACCTCCCAAATGTCCTTTCACAGAATGGACAAAAACATTGTTCCCAAACTGCTGATTCCATAAAGAGGTGTAACTCTGTGAGATGAACGCACACATCACAAATCGCTTTCTCAGAAATATTCTTTCTAATTTTCATCTGAAGATATTTCATTTTTCACAATTGGCCTCAATGCACTCCCAAATATACCTTCAGAGATACTACAAAAACAGTGTTTCCTAACTGCTGAATGAAAAGAAATGTTTCACTTTGTGAGATCAATGCACATATCACAAACAGATTCTGAGATATCTTCTTTCTAGTTATCCTGTCCCTCACTTTTTCACCATTGACCTCAAATTGCTACCAAATGTCCTTTCACTGAATGAACAAAAACAGTGTGACCACACTGCTGAATCCACATTAACTCTGTGACAGGAACGCACATTTCTCAATGCAGTTTCTCAGAAAGCTTCTTTCTAGTGTTTCTCAGAAGACATTTCCTTTTCCTCTGTAGTCCTCAAAGTGCTACCCTCTATCTCTTTGCAGAATACAAGAAAACACTGTTTCCAAACTTCTGAATGAAAAGAACTGTTTAACTCTATCAGATGAATGCAGTAAATACAACTCGGTTTGTCAGATAACTTCCTTGTACTTTCTATTCTATGATATTTGCTTTTACACCATTGGCATCAAAGAGCACCCAAATGTCCATTCCCAGAGTGGACAAAAACAGTGTTCTGAAACTGCTGAATCAAAAGAAAGGTTTAACTCTTTGAGGTGAATGCACACATCACAAAGCAGTTTTTCAAAAAGCTTCTCTCTATTTCTTCCCAGAAGATGTTTCCTTTTCAACTGTAGGCCTCAAAGTGCTACCAAATATCTCTTTGGAAAATCCAAGAAAACAGTGTTTCCAAACTGGTGAATGAGCAGTAGTCTTTAACTCTGTGAAAAGAATGCACAAATCACAAGTTGATTTGTCAGATAACTTCCCTCTAGTTTTTTTCCTGGCATAGTTGCTTTTTCACCATTGGCCTCAAAGATCTCCAAAGTGTCCATTCGCAGAAAGGACAAAAACAGTGCTTCCAAACTGGTGAATCCAAAGAAAGCTTTAACTCTGTGAGATGAATGACCACATCCAAAAGCAGTTTCCAAGGAAGTTTCTTTGTTGTTTTTATCTGAATATATTTCCTTTTACATTGTAGGCCTGAATGCACTACCAAATATCTCTTTGCAGATTCTAAGAAAAAGTGCTACCAAACTGCGGAATGAAAAGAAAGGATTAACTCTGCAACATGAATGGACACATCACAAAGCAGTTTCTCAGATATCTACCTTCTAGTTTTTATCCTTGGGTATTCAGTTTTTTGCCATTGGCCTCAATGAGCTCCAAAATGTCCTTACGCAGATTGGACAAAAACATTGTTCCCAAACTGCTGAATCCAAAGAGAGGTTTAGTTCTGTGAGATGAATGCACACATCACAAAGCAGTTTCTCAGAAATATTCTTTCTAGTTTTCATCTGAAGATATTTCCTTTTTCACCATTGGCCTCAATGTGCTCTCAAATATACCTTCACAGATACTACAAATACAGTGTTTTCTAACAGCTGAATGAAAAGAAATGTTTAACTCTCTGAGATGAATGCACACATCACAAAGCTGTTTCTCAGGTATCTTCTTTCTAGTTATCCTGGGATATTCACAGTTTCACCATTGACCTCAATGAGCTACTGAATGTCCATTCGCAGAATAAACAAAAACAGTGTAACCACACTCTTGAATCCACAGAATCGTTTAACTCTGTGACATGAATGTGAACATTGAGGCCAATGACAATAAACTGAATATCCAAAGATAGAAACTAGAAGGCAGATATCAGAGAAAGTGCTTTGTGATGTGTGCATTCATCTCATAAACTTCATCCTTTCTTTTCATTCTGCAGTTTAGTAGCACCTATTCTTAGAATCTGCAAAGAGATATTTGGTAGCACATTGAGTCCTATGATGAAAAAGGAAATATATTCAGATAAAAACTAGAAAGAAGCTTTCTTGGAAACTTCTTTTGGATATGTTGAAACATCACACAGAGTTAAAGCTTTCTTTGGTTTCCACATTTGGAAACACTGTTTTTGTCCATTCTGTGAAAGGACATTTGGGAGCTCAATGAGGCCAATGGCGAATAAGAAAATATCCCAGGACAAAAACTAGAAGGAAGTTATCCGACAAACTAATTTGTGATTTGTGCATTCATCTCACAGGATTAAACCTATCTTTTCATTCAGCACTTTGAAAACAGTGTTTTCTCGGATTCTCCAAAGAGATATTTTGTAGCGCATTGATGCCTGTGATGAAAAAGTAAATGTCTTCAGATAAAAACTAGAAAGACGCTTTTGAAGATACTGCTTTGTGATGTCTGCATTCATCTCCTAGAGTTAAATCTTTCTTTGGATTCAGCAATTTGGGAACATTGTGTTTGTCCCTTCTGCGAATGGACATTTGGGAGATCTTTGAGGTCAGTGGCAAATAAGTGAATATCCCAGTATAATAACTAGAAGGAAGTTGTTTGACAAATCTTCCTTTGATGTGTGCATTCATCTCACAGAGGACCTGTTTATCACAGAATAAACAAAGTCAGTGTTACTACACTGCTGAATCCAAAGAAAATTTTAACTCTGTGAGATGAATGTACAACTCACAAAGCAGTTCCTCAGAAAGTTTCTTTCTAGTTTTTATCTGATGATATTTCCTTTTTCACAATTGGCTTCAATGTGCTCCCAAATATACCTGCACAGATACTACCAAAACGGTGTTCCCAAACTGCTGAATGAAAACAAAGTTTCAACTCTGCAAGATGAATGCATACATCACAGAGCAGTTTCTGAGAAATTTCTCAGATATCTTTGTAGTTTTTATCCTGGGATATTCACTTTCTCACCATTGACATCAATGAGCTACTAAATTCACAGAATAGACAAAAACAGTGTTGCCACACTGCTGAATCCAAAGAAATGTTTAACACTGTGAGATGAAGGCACACATCAAAAAGCAGTTCCTCAGAAAGTTCCTCTCTAGTTTTTCTCACAAGATATTTCCTTTTTCACTGTGATCCTCAACTGTGTTTCCAAACTGTTGAAATCAAAGAAAGTTTTAACTCTGTGAGATGAATGTACACATCACAAAGCAGTTTCTCAGAAAGCTTCTTGCTAATTTATCTAGGATGATATATCCTATCCCTCTGTAGGCCTCAAAGTACTACCAAATATCTCTTCAGAGAATCCAAGAAAACACTCTTTCCAATATGCTGAGGGAAAGGAAATGTTTGACCCTGTGAGACAAATGCAAAAATCGCAAGTCGGTTTGTTAGATAACTTCCTTCTAGTTTTTACCCTGGGATATTCCCTTTTTTGCCATTGGCCTCAAAGAGCACCTAAAACGTCCACTTACAGAATGGATAAATCAGGGTTTTCAAACTGCTGAATCCAAAGAAAGATTTGACTCTGTGAGGTGAATGGACTCATCACAAAGCAGTTTCTTAGACAGCTTCTTTCTACTATCTATCTGAAGACATTTCCTTTTTCACAGGAAGCCTCAATGCACTACCGAATATCACTTCAGAGACTGTAAGAAAACACTGTTTCCAAACTGCTGAATAAATGCAAAGAAAGTTACAATTCTGTGATATGAATGTACACACCACACAGCATTTTCTCAGAAAGCTTTTTTTAAATTTTTATCTGAAGATGTTTCCTTTTTCACTAGAGACCTCAATTCACACCCAAATATCCCTGCACAGGATCTACACACGCAGTGTTTCCAACCTGTTGAATGAAAATAAACATTTAACTCACTCTGTGAGATGAATGCACACTTCACAAAGTGATCTCTCAGATGGCTTCCTTCTAGTATTTAGGCTTCTTAACTACTGAATCAATAGGAAGTTTTAACACTGTGAGATGAATGCACACATCCCAAAGCAGTTTCTCAGAAAGCATCTTTCTTGTTTTTATCTGAATATGTTTCCTTTTTCACCATATACCTCAATGCACTCCCATACATCCCTTCACAGATTCTACGAACACAGTGTTTCCAAGCTATTGAATGAAAATAAAGGTTTAACTGTGTGAGATGAATGCACACATCACAAAACGACTTCTCAGATGACTTCATTCTAGTGTTTATCCTGGGATAATAACTTTTTAGCCATTGTCTTCAATGAGCTCCCAAATGTCCATTTGCTGGATATACCAAAACAGTGTTTCCTAACTGTTTTATTGAAAGAAAGGTTTAACACTGTGAGATGAATGCACACATCACAAGAAATTTCTCAGAATGATTCTGTCTGACTTTTATCTGAAGAAGTTTGTTTTTTCACTGAAGGCATCAATGTGCTTCCAAATATCCCTTTGCAAATACTACAAAAACTATGTTTAAAAACTGCTGAATGAAACGAAAGGATGAACTCAGTTAATTGAATGCACACATCAAAACGGTGTCTTAGATATCTTCCTTCTGGATTTTATCATGGGATATTCCCTTTTTCGCCTTTGTCCTAACAAACTCCCAAATGTCCATTCACAGAACAGACAAAAACAGTGTTTCCCATCTGCTGAATAGAAAGAAACATTTAACTCTGTGAGATGAATGCACTCACCACAAAGCAGTTTTACAGAAAGCTTCTTTCTAGTTTTTATCTGCAGATATGTCCTTTTTCACCATAGGCCACAATGCGCTCCCAAATATCCCTTTGCAGATTCTACAAAAACAGTGTTTCCAAACTACTGAAAGAAAAGAGAGGTGTAACTCTGTGAGATGAATGCACACAAACCAGTTTCTCAGATAGCTTCCTTCTAGTTTTTAACCTGGGATATTCGCTTTTTCTTCAAAGGCCTCAATGAGTTCCCAAACATCCATTCGCAGAATGGACAAAAATGGTCTTTCCAAACTGTTGAATACAAAGAAGTTTATAACTCTGTGAGATGAATGCAGACATCACAAAGCAATTTCTCAGAAAGTTTCTCTCTCCTTATTATCTGAAGATAATTCCGTCTTCACCACAGGCCACAGTGCACTTCCAAATATTCCTGTGCAAATTCTACAGAAACAGTGTTTCCAACTGCTGACTTAAAAGAAAGGTTTAACACTGCTTGAGGAATTCACACATCACAAAGCTGTTTCTCACATAGCTTCCTTCTAGGTTTTACCCTGGGATATTCTCTTTTTCACTTTTGGCCTCAAAAAGCTCCCAAATTTCCATTGGCAGAATGGAAAAAAACAGTGTTTCCAAACTGCTCAACTGAAGGAATAGATTAATTCTGTGAGATGAAAGCACACAACACAAGTAGTTTTTCAAAAAGCTTCTTTCTAGTTTTTATCTGAAGATATTTCCTTTTTCACCATAGGCCTCAATGCACTCCCAAATATCCCTTCACAAGTACTACAAAAATAGTGCTTCAAAATTGCTGAATGAAAAGAATGGTGTAACTCAGTGAGATGGATGCACACATCAGAAAGCAGTTTCTCAGATATCTTCCTTCTAGGTTTTACCTGGGATTTTCACTTTTTCTCCAACATCCTCTATGAGCTCCCAAAAGTCCATACACAGAACGGACAAAAACGGTGTAACCACTCTGCTGAATACAAAGAAAGTTAAATCTCTGTGAAATGAATGCACACATCACAAAGCAGTTTCTCAGAAAGCTTTTTTCTTCTTTTGATCTGAAGATGTTTCCTTTTTCACCATAGGCCGCAATGCGATCCAAAATATTCCTGTGAAGCTTCTACAAAAACAATGTTTCCAAACTGCTGACTGAAAATAAAGGTTTAACTCTGTGAGATGAATTCACACATCACAAAGTGACTTCTCACATGGCTTACTTATATATTTTATATTGAGATATTCTCTTTTTCACTTTTGGCCTCAAAAAGCTTCAAAATATCCTTTGGCAGAAAGGATAAAAACAGTTTTTCCAAACTGCTGAATTGAAAGAAAGGTTTAACACTCTGAGATTAATAAGCGCATCACAAAGGAGTTTCTCAGAATCTTTCTTTCCGGTTGCTATCTGAATACATTTTCTTTATCACTACAGGCCTCAATGCTCTCCCAAATATTCCTCCACAGATTCCACAAACACGGTGTTTCCAACCTGTTGAATGAAAATAAATGTTTAACTGTAGAAGATGAATACACATGTCACAAAGCAATTTCTCAGATGGGTTCCTTCTAGTGTTTATCCTGGGATATTTTCTTTTTTGCCACTTGCCTCAATGCACCCCAAATGTCCATTCGGAGAATGCACCAAAGCAGTGTTTGCTAACTGCTGAATTGAAAGACTGGATTAAGAAAATGTGGCACATATACACCATGGAATACTATGCAGCCATAAAAAAGGATGAGTTCGTGTCCTTTGTAGGGACATGGATGCAGCTGGAAACTATCTTTCTCAGCAAACTATGGCAAGAACAGAAAACCAAACACCACATGTTCTCACTCATAGGTGGGAACTGAGCAATGAGATCACTTGGACTCTGGAAGGGGAACAACACACACCAGGGCCTATAATGGGGAGGTGGGAGGGGGGAGGGGTGACATTGGGAGTTATACCTGATGTAAATGACGAGTTGATGGGTGCTGACGAGTTGACGGGTTCAGCACACCAACATGGCACAATTATACATATGTAACAAGCCTGCACATTGTGCACATGTACCCTAGAACTTAAAGTATAATACAAAATAAAAAAAGAAAGAAAGGTTTAACAATGTGAGATGCATGCACACATCACAAAGAATTTTCTCAGAATGCTTCTGTCTAGTTGTAATCTGAAGAGTTTTGCTCTTTGAAAGCAGGCTTCAATGCTCTTCCAAGTATCCATTTGCAGATTCCACAAAAACAGTTTTTAAAACCTGTGGATGAAAATAAACTTTTAATTCTATGAATTGAATGCACATGTCACAAAACAGTGTCTTAGAGAGCATCCTTCTAGTTTTTATCTTGGGATATTCCCTTTTTTGCCTTTGTCCCAGTGAGCTCCCAGATTTCCATTCTCAGAACGGACAAAAACAGGGTTTCCAATCTGCTGAATAGAAATAAATATTTAATTCTGTAAGATGAATGCATACATCACAAAGCAGTTTTTCAGAAGGCTTCTTTCTAGTTTTTAACTGAAGACATTTCCTTTTTCACCATAGGCCTTAATGTGCTCCCAAGTATCCCATCACAGATTCTACGAAACCATGTTTCCAAGCTGCTGAATTAAAAGAAAAGTGTAACTCTGCAAGATGAATGCACATGTCACAAAGCAGATTCTCAGATAGCTTCCTTCTAGTTTTTACCTTCGTATATTTGCTTTTTCTTCAGTGGCTTCATTGAGCTCCCAAATATCCATTCATAGAACGGACAAAATCATGTTTCCAAAATGCTGAATACAAAGAAATTTATAACTCTTTGAGATGAAAGCACACATCACACAGTAGTTTCTCAGAAAGCTTCTTTCTTCTTTTTGTCTGAAGTTGTTTCCTATTCCGCCATAGGCCACAATTCAATCCAAAATATCCCTGTGAAGATTCTACAGAAACAGCTTTTCTAAACTGCTGAATGGGAGGAAAGGTTGAAACCTGCAAGATGCATTCACACATCACAAAGCAGTTTCTCACATAGCTTCCTTCTAGATTTTATCCTGGGATATTTGCTTTTTCACTTTTGGCCTAAAAGAGCTCCCAAATATCCATTGGTAGAATGGACTAAATCAGTGTTTCCAAATTGCTGAACTGAAGGAATGGTTTAACTCTGTGAGATGAATATACACATCATGAAACAATTTCACAGAAAGTTTCTTTCTAGTTTCTATCTAAAGATGTTTTGTTTATCACCATAGTCCTCAATGTACTCCCAAATAACCCTTTCCAGTGTCTACAAAACCAGTGTTTCTAATTGTCGAATCCAAAGAAAAGTTTAACTCTTGGAGAGGATTGCGCACATCCCAAAGCAGTTTCTCAGAAATCTTCTGTTTTGTTTTTATCTGAAGATGTTCCCTATTTCACCATAGATCTCAATGCGCTCCCAAATATCCCTTCACATATCCTACAAACACAGTGTATCCACCCTGTTGAATGAAAATAAATGTTTAACTCTGCGAGATGAATGCACAATCACAATGTGATTTCTCACATGGCTTCCTTCTAGTGTTTATCCAGGGATATTCACTTTTTTGCCATTGGCTTGAATGAGCTCCCAAATGCCCATTAGCAAAATGGATTAAAAACAGTGTTTCCTAACTGCTGAATTGAAAGAAAGTTTTAACAGTGTGAGATGAATGCACACATCACAAAGAAGTTTCTCAGAATGCTTCTGTCTAGTTTTTTTCTGAAGAAGTTTGCTTTTTCAATGAAGGCCTCAATGCACTTCCAAATATCCCTTTGCAGTTTCTACAAAAAGAGTGGTTAAAAACTACTGAATGAGAAGAATGGTTTAACTCTGTGAGTTGAATGCATACATCAAAAAACAGTGTCTTAAATAGCCGCCTTTTAGTTTATACCATGGGATATTCCCTTTTTTGCATTTTTCCTAACGAGCTCCAAAATGTCCATTTGCAGAATGGAGAAAAACAAGTTTTCCAACCTGCTGAACAGAAACAAAGGTTTAATTCTGTGAGATGAATCCACACATCACAAAGCAGTTTTTCAGAAAGTTTCTTTCTAGTTTTTATCTGAAGATATTTCCTTTTTCCACATCGGCCTCACGGCACTCCAAAAATCCCTTCACAGATTCTACAAAAACAGTGCTTCCAAACTGCAGAATGAAAAGAAACATGTAAATCTACGAGATGAATGCACATATCACAAAGTAGTTTCTGAGATAGCTTCCTTCTAGTTTTTATCTTGGGATATTTACTTTTTCTGCAAAGGCCTGAGTCAGCTCCCAAATATCTCTTTTGCAGAATAGACAAAAATGGTGTTTCCAAACTGCTAAACAGAAAGGAAGTTATAATGTTTAACTGTGCAAAATGAATACACACATCACAAAGCTGTTCCTCAGATGGTTTCCTTCTAGTGTTCATCCTGGGATATTCGCTTTTTTGCCATTGTCTTCACTGAACTCCCAAACATCCATTCACAGAATGGACCATAACAGTGTTTCCTACCTGCCGAATTGAAAGAAAGGTTTAACACAGTGAGATGAATGAACACATCACAAAGAAGTTTCTCAGAATGCTTCTGTCTATTTTTTATCTGAAGAAGTTTGCTTTTTCACAGGAGGCCTCAATAATCCCTTCTCAGATTCCAAATATCCCTTCTCAGATTCTACACAAACAGTACTTCCAATCTGGTGAATACAAAGAAAGTTTTAACTCTGTGAGATGAATCTACAGGTCACAAAGAAGTTTCTCAGAAAGCTTCTTTCTTCTTTTTATGTGAAGAGGTTTCCTTTTTCTCCACAGGCCATAATGCAATCCAAAATATCCCTGTGCAGATTCTACAAAAACAGGGTTTCCAATATGCTGAATGAAAATAAAGATTTAACTCTGCGAGATGAATTCAAACATCTCAAAGCAGTTTCTCACACAGCTTCCTTCTACATTTTGTACTGTGACATTTGCTTTTGGCCTCAAGGAGCTCTCAAACGTCCATTGACAGAATGGACAAAAACAGTGTTTCCAAACTGCTGAATGGAAAGAAAGGTTTAACTCTGTGATATGAATACACACTTCACAAAGCAGATTCTCAGAAAGATTCTTTCTAATTTCTATCTGAAGATGTTTTCTTTTTCACCATAGGTCTCAATGCACTCCCAAATATTTCCTCAGAGTTTCTACAAAAAAAAGTGTTTCTAAACTGCTCAATACAAAGAAATGTTTAACTGTAGAAGATGAATGCACACATCCCAAAGCAGTTTCTCAGAAAGCTTCTTTCTTCTTTTTATCTGAAGATGTTTCCTTTTTCACTATAGACCTCAATGCGCTCCCAAATATCCCTTCGCAGTTTCTACAAAAATAGTGCTTCTAAACTCCTGAATCCAAGGAAAGGTTAAATCTAAGAGACAAATGCACACATCCCAAAGCACTTTGTCAGAAAGCCTCTTTCTTGTTTTCATCTGAAGCAGTTTCCTTTTTCACCATCGACTTCATTTCACTCCCAAGTATCAATTCACAGATTCTAGAAACACCGTGTTTCCAACCTGTTGATTGAAAAAAAAAAAGAAATGTTTAACTCTTCGAGATGAACGCACACATCACAAAACGCTTTCTCAAATAGCTTCCTTGTAGTGTTTATCCTGGGATATTCACTTTTTTGCCATTAGCCTAATGAGCTCCCAAATGTCCATTCACAGAATGGACCAAAACAGTGTTTCCTAACTGCTAAAAGAAAAGAAATATTTAACACTCTGAGATTATTGCAGACATCACAAATAACTTTCTCAGAATCTTTCTATCCAGTTTTTATCTGAGGAAGTTTGCTTTTTCACCATAGTCCTCAATGCATTCCCCAATATCCCTTTGCAGGTTCTACAAAGCAGTGTTTAGACACTGCTGAATGAAAAGAAAGGTTTAACTCTGTGAGTTGAATGTACACATCACAAAATGGTGTAATAGATAGCTTCCATCTAGTTTTTATTATGGGATATTCCCTTTTTCACCTTTGTCCTAATGAGCTCCCAAATGTCCATTCGAAGAATGGACAAAAACTGGGTTTCCAATCTGCTGAATAGAAAGAAAGACTTAACTCTGTGAGATGAATGCACACATCACAAAGCAGTTTTTCAGAAATCTTCTTTCTAGTTTTTATCTGAAGATATTTCCTTTTTCACCATAGGCCTTAACGTGTTGCAAAATATCCCTTTGTAACTTCTACAAAACAGTGCTTCCAAACTGCAGAATGAAAAGAAAGGTGTATCTCTGTGAGATGAATGCACATATCACAAAGCAGTTTCTCATAATGCTTCTGTCTAGTTTTTATCTGAAGAATTTTGCTTTTTCACCGTAGGCCTCAATGCACTTCCCAATGTCCCTTTTCAGATTCTGCAAAAACAGTGTTTAAAAACTGCTGAATGAAAAGAAAGGTTTAACTCTGCATGTTATAAGCACACATCACAAAACAGTGTCTTAAATAGCTTCCTTCTAGTTTTTATCATAGGATATTCCCTTTTTCACCTTTGCCCTAATGAGCTCCCAAATGGCCACTGGCAGAATGGACAATAGCAGTTTCCAACCTGCTGAATAGAAAGAAAGTTTTAACACATTAGGATGAATGCACACATCAGAATGCAGTTTTTCCGGAAGACTCTTTCTAGTTTTTATCTGAAGGTGTTTCCTTTTTCACCATAGGCCTCAATGCGCTCCAAGTAACCCTTCACAGATTTACATAAACAGTGCTTCCAAACTGCTGAATGAAAAGAAAGGTGTAACTCTACGTGATGAATGCACACATCACAAAGCACTTTCTCAGATAGCTTCTTTCTAGTTTTTGCTCTGAGATATTCACTTTTTCTCCAGTGGCCTGAATCAGCTCACAAATGTCTATTTCTCAGAATAGACAAAACTGATGTTCTCAAAATACTGAATAGAAAGAAAGTTATAACTCTGTGAGATGAATGCACACATTACAAACAACCTCTCAGAAAGATGTTTTTTTTTCTTTTTATCTGAAGATGTTTCCTTTTTCACCACAGGCCACAATGTGATCCCAAATATCCCAGTGCAGATTCTATGAAAACAGTGTTTCCAAACTGACGACAGAAAATAGAAGTTTAACTCTGCGAGATGAATTCACACATCAGAAATCGGTTTCTCACACAGCTTCCTTCCAGATTTTATCATGGGATATTCGCTTTTTTTGCTTTTGGTCTCCAATAGCTCCTGTATGTCCATTGGCAGAATGGACAGAAACAGTGTTTCCATACTGACGAATTGAAAGAAAAGTTTAACTCTGTGAAATGCATACACACATCACAAAGAAGTTTCTCAGAAAGCTTATTTCTAGTTTCTATCTGAAGATGTTTTCGTTGTCATCATAGGCCTCAATGCACTCCCAAATCTCTCTTCACAGTTCCCGCAAAAAAGTGTTCCTAAACTGCTGAATCCAAAGAAAGCTTTAACACTAGGAGATGAATGCACACATCCCAATGTAGTTTCTCAGAAAGCTTTTTTCTTGTTTTTATCTGAAGATATTTCCTTTTTCAAAATAGACCTCAATGCACTTCCAAATATCCCTTTTCAGATTCTACAAAAACGGTGTGAAAACTGCTGAATGAAAAAAAGGTTTATATCTGCAAGTTACAGGCACACATCACAAAGCATTGTCTCAGATATCTTCCATCTATATTTTATCATGGGATATTCACTTTTTCAATTTGTCCTAATGATCTCCCAAATGTCCATTTGCAGAATAGACAAAAACAGGGCTTCCAATCTGCTGAATGGAAAGAAAGTTTTAATTCTGTGGGATGAATGCACACGTCACAAAGCAGTTTTTCAGAATGCTTCTTAGTAGCTTTTGTCTGAAGATATTTCCTTTTTCACAATAAGCCTCTATGTACACCCAAATATCCCTGTGCAAATTCTGCAAAAACAGTGCATCCAAACTGCTGAATGGAAAGAAAAGTGTAATTCTGTGAGATGAATGCACACATCACCAAGCGATTTCTCAGATAGCTTCCTGGTAGTTTTTAACCTGGGATATTCACTTTTTCTCCAGTGTCCTCATTGAGCACCTGAATGTCCTTTCACACAATGAACAAAATGGTGTTTCAAACTGCTGAATTGAAAGAAAGCTTGAACTTTGTGAGACAAATACCCATATCACAAGTCACTTTCTCAGAAAGCTTTTTTCTTGTTTTTATCTGAAGATATTTCCTTTTTCAAAATAGACCTTAATGCGCTCCCAAATATCCTTTCACAGTTCCCACAAAAACAGTTTTTCTAAACTGCTGAATCCGAAGAAAGGTTTAACCCTCAGAGATGAATGCATGCATGCCAAAGCAGTTTCTCAGAAAGCTTCTCTCTTGTTTTTATCTGAAAATACTTCCTTTTAAACCATAGACCTCAATGCTTTCCCAAATATCCCTTCACAGATTCTAGAAACACAGTGTTTCCCACCTGTTGAATGAAAATAAAGGTTTAACTCTGTGAGATGAAGGCACACATCACAGAGCAATTTCTCAGATGGCTTCCTTCTAGTTTTCATCCTGGGATATTCGCTTTTTCACCATTGTCCTCAATGAGCTCCCAAACATCCACTTGCAGAATGACCAAAACAGTTTTCCTAACTGCTGAATCGAAAGAAAGGTTTAACACTGTAAGATCAATGCACCCATCACAAAGAAGTTTCACAAAATGTTTCTGTCTAGTTTATATCTTAAGAAGTTGGCTTTTACTTTGTAGGCCTCAATGCGATTCCAAATATCCCTTTGTAGATTCTACAAACACAGTGTTCAAAAACTGCTCCCAAATGTCCATACACAGGGTGAACACAAAAGGTGTTTCCAAACTGCTGAATAGAAAGAAAGTTATACCTCTATGAGATGCATGTACACTTCACAAAGCACTTTCTCAAAAAATTTCTTTCTTCTTTTTAGAAAGAAGATATATTCTTTTTCACCACAGGCGACAATGCGATCCCAAATCTCTCTGTGCACATACTGCAAAAACAGCATTCCAAACTGCTGTTTGAAAAGAAAAGTTCAACTCTGCGAGGGGTATTCCCACATCTCAAAGCAGCTGTTCACACGGCTTCCTTCTAGATATTATCCTGGGATATTCACTTTTTCATTTATGGCCTCAAAGAGCTACCAAATGTCCTTTGGCAGAAGGGACAAGAACAGTTTCTCCAAACTCCTGAATTGAAAGAAAGGTTTAACTCTGCGAGATGAATATACACATCAGAAAGGAGTTTCTCAGAAAGTTTCTTTCTATTTTCTATCTGAAGTTGTTCTGTTTGTCACCATAGGCCTCAATGCACTCCCAAATATTTCTTCATGGTTTCAACAAAATGAGTGTTTCTCATCTGCTATATCCAAAGGAAGTTTTCAATCTAGGATATGAATGCATACATGCCAAAGCAGTTTATCAGAAATCTTCTCTCTTCTTTTTATTTGAAGTTGTTTCCTTTTTCACCCCAGGCCACAATGCAATCCCAAATATCCTTTCACAGATTCTACAAACACAGTACTTCCAACCTGTTGAATGATAATAAAGGTTTAACTCTGCAAAATGAATGCACACATCACAAAGTGTTTTCTCAGATGGCTTCCTTCTTGTGTTTATCCTGGGATATTCGCTTTTTGCCATTGTCCTCAATGAGCTCCAAATATCCCTTCACAGAATGGAGCAAAACAGTGTATCCTAACTGCTGAACCAAAAGAAATTTTTAACACTGGGAGATGAATGCACACATCACAAAGCAGTTTTTCAGAAAATTTCTTTCTAATTTTAATCTGAAGATATTTCCTTTTTCACCATAGGCCTCAATGCATTACTGAATTTCTCTTCACAAATTCTAAGAAAATAGTGTTTCCAAACTGCTGAATGCAAAGATCAGTTTATCTATGCAAGACGAATGCACATATCACAGGTCGGTTTGTCAGATAACTTCCTTCTAATTTTTATCCTGGGATATTCACTTTTTTGCCATTGGTCTCAAAGATCTCCCAAATGTGCATTCACAGAATGGACAAAAACGGTGTTCCCAAACTCCTGAATCCAAAGAAATGTTTAATTCTGTGAGATGAATGCACACATCACAAAGCAGTTTCTCAGAAAGCTTCTTTCTAGTTTTTATCTGAAGATATTTCCTTTTTCGCTGTACGCCTCAAAGTGCTACCAAATATCTTTTCGGAGAATCCAGGAAAATATTGTTTCCCAACTGCTGAATGAAAAGATATGCTTAACTATGTGAGGTGAATGTTCAAATAATAAGTCAGTTTGTTAGATAACTTCCTTCTAGTTTTTATTTCAGGGATATTTGCTGTTTCACCATTGTCCTCAAAGAGCACCCTAAGGTCCCTTCACAGAATGGACAAAAACCGTGTTACCTAACTGCTTAATCCAAAACAACGTTTAAAGTTGAGAGGTGAATACACACATCATGAAGCAGAATCTTAGGAAGTTTCTTTCTACTATTGATCTGAAAACATTATCTTTTCACAGGAGGCCTCGATGCACTACTGAATATCAATTCGCAGATTGTTAGAAAACAGTCTTTCCAAACTGCTGAATGAAAAGAAAGGTTAAATTCTGTGACAGGAATGCACACGTCACAGGTGGGTTTGTCAGATAACTGCCTTCTAGTTTTTGTCCCGGGATATTCGCTTTTATGTCATTGGCCTCAAAGATCTCCCAAATGTCTTTACCCAGAATGGACAAAAACAATGTTAACAAACTGCTGAATCCAAAGAAAGGTGTAACTCTGTGAGATAAATGCACACATCACAAAGCAATTTCTCAGAAAGCTTCTCTCTAGTTTGTGTAACAATATATTTCCTTTTTCACTGTGAGCCTCAAAGCTCTACCAAATATCTCTTTGCAGAATACAAGAAAACACTTTTTCCAAACTGCTAAATGGAAATAAATCATTAACTCTGTGAGATGAATGCACAAATCAGAAGTTGGTTTGTCAGATAACATCCATCTAGTTTTTGTTGTGGGACATTTACTTTTTCACAATTGACCTAAAAGATCTCCCAAATGTCCATTTGCAGAGTGGACAAAAACAGTGTTTGCAAACTGCTGTACCCAAAGAAATCTTTAACTCTGTGAGGTGAATGAACACATCTGAAAGCAGTTTCCCCAGAAGTTTCTTTCTAGCTTTTATCTGAAGACATTTTCCTTTTCATTGTGTGCCTCAATGCACTACCAAATATCTCTTTGCAGATTCTACGAAAACAGTGCAACCAAACAGCTGAATGAAAAGTAAGGTTTAACTCTGCAACATGAATGGACACATCAAAAGGCCATTTCTAAGATATCTTCCTTCTAGTTTTTAACCTGGGATATTCAGCTTTTTGCCATTGGCCTCAAAGAGCTCCCAAATGTCCACTAGCAGACTGGACAAAAACCGTGTTTCCAAACTGAAGAATCCAAAGAAAGGTTTAAATCTGTGAGATGAATGCACACATCACAAATCAGTTTCTCAGAAACACTGTACTATTTATCTGAAGATGTTTCCTTTTTCACCATAGACCTCAATGCGCTACTGAATATCTCTTTGCAGATTCTAAGAAAACAGTGTTTACGAACTACTGAATGCAAAGACAGCTTTAACTCTGACAGTTGAATGCTCCCATCACAGGTCGATTTGGCAGATAATTTTCTTCTAGTTTTTATCTGGGGATATTCATTTTTTCAACATTAGCCTCAAAGAGCACCCAAATATCCATTCGAAGAATGGACAAAAACAGTGTTCCCAAACTGCTGAAGCTAAAGAAAGCTTTATCTCTGTGAGATGAATGAACTTTTCTGCAGACAGTTTCCCAGGAAGCTTCTTTCTCATTTTTATCTGAAGATATTTCCTTTCTCATCGTAGGCCACAATGCGCTTCCAAATATCTCTTCACAGATTCTAAGAAAACAGTGCTACCAAACAGTTGAATTAAAAGAAAGGTTTAACTCTGCATCATGAATGGACACATCACAAAGCTGTTTCTCAGATTTTTTTTCTAGTTTTTACCCTGTGATATTCAGTTTTTTGCCATTGGTCTCAATGAGCTCGCAAATGTCCATTCACAAAATGGACAAAACTGTTTTTCCAAACTGATAAATCCAAAGAAAAAAAGTTTAACTCTCTGAGATGAATTCACACACCACAAAGCAGTTACTCAGATACATTGTTTCTACTAATTATCTGAAGACATTTACTTTTTCACCACAAGCCTCAAAGCACTACCAAATATCTCTTCAGAGAATCCAAGAAAACACTACTTCTGAACTGCTGAATGAAAAGAAGTGCTTAACTGTGTGACATGAATGTATAAATCATAGGTTGGTTTGTCATATAACTTTCTTCTAGTTTTTATCCTGAGATATTCACTTTTTCATCATTGGCCTCAAAGAGCACCCAAACATCCATTCGAAGAATGGACAAAACAGTGTTACCGAACTGCTTAATCCAAAGGAACTTTTAACTCTGTGAGGTGAATGCACACATCACAAAGCAGTTTCTCAGAAAGCTTCTGTCTACCATTTATCTGAAGACATTTTCTTTTTCACAGGAGGTCTCAATGCATTACCAAGTAGCTCTCTGCAGATTGTAAGAAAACAATGTTTCCAAACTGCTGAATGAAAAGAAATGTTTAACTTTGTGAGAGGAATACACCCATCACAGGTCGGTTTGTCAGATAACTTCCTTCTAGTTTATGTTCTGAGATATTTGCTTTTTCACCATTGGCCTTCTTTTGCAGAATGGACAAAAACAATGTTTCCAAACTGCTGAATCCAAAGAGAGTTGTAACTCTCTGAGATGAATGCACATATCACAAAGCAGTTTCTCATAAACCTACTTTCTACTTTTTATATGAAGATATTTGCTTTTTCACCATTGGCCTCAATGCACTCCCAAATATACACAGGGTTACCAAACTGTTGAATGAAAAGAAAGGTTTAACTCTGCGAGATGAATGCACACATCAAAATAATTTTCTCAGGTATTTTCTTTCTAGTTTTTATACTGGGATATTCGGTTTATCCCTCATTGACCTCAAAGAGCTACAAAATGTCCATTCGCAGAATAAACAAAAAATAGTGTTACCACACTGCTGAATCCAAAGAAAGGTTTAACTCTGTGAGATGAATGCACATATCACAAAACAGTTTCTCAGAAATCTGCTGTCTAGTTTTTCTCACAAGATATTTCCTTTTTCACCGACGAACTGGAAACACTACCAAATATCTCTTTGCAGAATATAAGAAAATGCTGATTCCAAACTACTGAATGAAAAGAAATCTTTAACTCTGTGAGACGAATGCACAAATCAGGAGTAGGTTTGTCAGATAACTTCCTTCTAGTTTTGGTCCTGGGATACTTGCTTTTTCACCATTGGCCTCAAAGATCTCCCAAATGTCCCTTCGCAGAATGGACAAAAACAGTGTTTCCAAACTGCTGAATCCAAAGAAAGTGTTAGCTCTGTGAGATGAAGGAACACATCCAAAAGCAGTTTTTCAGGAAGCATCTTTCTAGTTTTTGTCTGAAGACATTTCCTTTTTCATTGTAGCCCTCAATGCGCTACCAAATTTTGCTTTGCAGATTCTAAGAAAGCAGTGCTACCAAACTGCTGAATGAACAGAAATGTTTAACTCTGCAACATGAATGGATACATCACAAAGTGGTTTCTTAGATACTTCCTTCTAGTTTTTATCCTGGGATATTCAGTTTTTCACCATTGGCCTCAATGAGCTCTCAAATGTCCATTTGCAGAATGGACAAAAACTCTTTCTCCAAATTGATGAATCCAAATAAAGTTTTAACTCTGGATGTTGAATGCACACATCAGAAAGGAGTTACAAAGAAACATTGTTTCTACTATTTATCTGAAGATATTTCCATTTTCACCATAGGCCTCAATACACTAATGAATTTCACTTTGCACATTCTAAGAAAACAGTGTTTCCAAACTGTTGAATAAAAACAAATGTTTAACTTTGTGAGATGAATGTACAAATCAGAAGTCGGTTTGTCAGATAACTTACTTCTAGTTTTATCCTGGGATAGTTGCTTTTTCACCATTGGCCTGAAAGAGTATGCAAAAGTCCATTTGCAGACAAAAGCTATTACCAAACTGCTGAATCCAAAGAAACGTCTAATTCTGTGAGGTGTACACATGCATCACAAAGCAGTTTTTCAGAAAGCTCCTTTCTACTATTGATCTGAAGGCTTTTCCTTTTTTAAAGGAGTCCTCCATGCACACTGAATATCTCTTTGCAGATTGTAGGAAAACAGTCTTTCCAAACTGCTGAATAAAAAGAAAGGTTTAACTCTGTGAGAGGAATGAACCTATCACAGGTCGGTTAGTCAGAAAACTTCCTTCTAGTTTTTGTCCTGGGATATTCCCTTTCCATCATTGGCCTTAATGAGCTCCCGAATGTCCTTTCACAGAATGGACAAAAACATTGTTCCAAAACTGCTGAATTCAAAGAAAGGTGTAACTCTGGGAGATGAATGTGCCCATTACAAAGCAGTTTCTAAGAAAGTTTCTAAAGCTTCTTTCTAGTTTTTATCTGAAGACACTACCTTTTTCACAGGAGGCCTCAATGCTCTACCGAATATTTCTTCGTAGCTTGAAAGAAAACGGTATTCCAAACTGCTGAATGAAAAACAATGTTTAACTCTGTCAGAGGAATGCACACATCACAGGCCAGTTTGTCAGTTAACTGCCTTCTAGTTTTTGTCCTGGAATATTTGCTTTTACACCATTGGCCTCAAACAACACCAAAATGTCCATTCACAGAATGGACAAAAGCACTGTTCTAAAACTGATGAATCCAAAGAAAGGTGTAACTCTGTGAGATCAATGCATACATCACAAAGCAGTTTTTAAGAATTATTCTTTCTAGTTTTTTTCTGAATATATTTCCTTTTTCAGTATTGGCCTAAATGTGCTCCCAAATATACCTTCAGAGATACTACAAAAACAGTGTTTCCAAACTGCTGAATGAAAATAAATGTTTGTCTGTGTGACATGAATGCACACTTCACATGACGGTTTCTCAGATATCTTCTTTCTAATTTTTATCCTGGGATATTCACTTCTTTGCCATTGTCCTAAAAGAGCTACCAAATGTCCATTCACATAATATACAAAAACAGTGTTACCACACTGCTGATTCCAAAGAAAGGTTTAACACTGTGAAGTGAATGTACACATCATAAAGCATTTTCTCAGAAAGATTCTCTCTAGTTTTTCTCACAAGACATTTCCTTTTTCACCATGGTCCTCAAAGTGCTAGCAAATATCTCTTCACAAAATACAAGTAAACATTGTTTCCAAACTGCTGAATGAAAAGAAATCTTTAAATCTGTGAGATGAATGCACAAATCACAAGTTGGTTTGTCAAATAACTTTTTCTAGTTTTGGTCCTGGGACATTCGATTTTTCACCATTGACCTCAAAGATCTCCCAAATGTCCCTTCACAGAATGAACAAAAACAGTGCTTCCAAACTGCTGAATCCAAAGAAAGTTTTAACTCTGTGAGATGAATGAACACATCTGAAAGCAGTTTCCCCAGAAGCTTCTTTCTAGTTTTTATCTGAAGATATTTTGCTTTTCATTGTATGCCTCAATGCACTACCAAATATCTCTTCGCAGATTCTAAGAAAACAGTGTTACCAAACTGCTGAATGAAAAGAAAGGTTTAATTTTGCAACATGAATGGCCATATCACAAAGCGGTTTCTCAGGTATCCTCCTTCTAGTTTTTATCCTGGGATATTCAGTTTTTCACCATTGGTTTCAATGAGCTACCGGATTTCCAAACTGATGAATACAAAGAAAGGTTTAACTCTCTCAGATGAATGAGAGTTCACATCACAAAGAAGTTACTCAGAAACATTGTTTCTACTATTTATCTCACGGTATAACCTCTTTCACCATAGGCCTCCATGCACTACCGACTATCTCTTCACAGATTTTAAGAAAACAGTGTTTCTAAACAACTGAGTGAAAAGACAGCTTTAACTCTGTGAGATGAATGCACACATCACTGGTCGATTTGTCAGATAACTTTCTTCTCTTTTTTATTCTGGAATATTCCCTTTTTCGCCATTGGCCCCAAAGATTTCCCAAACATCCATTTGCAGAATGGACAAAAACAGTGCTCCAAAACTGCTGAATCCAATAAAAGGCTTAACTCTGTGAGATGAGTACACAAATCATAAAGCAGTTTCTAACAAAGTTTCTTTGTAGCTTTCATTTGAAGATATATCCTTTTTTTACTGGAGGCCTCAAGGTGCCACTGAATATCTCTTTGCGGTTTGTAAGAAAACAGTGTTTCCAAACTGCTGAATGAAAAGAGAGATTTAACTCTGTGAGGGGAATGCACATATCACAGGTCGGTTTGTCAGTTAACTTCCAACTAGTTTTTATCCTGGGATATTCACTTTTTCGCCTTTGGTCTCAGTGAACTCCCAAATGTCCTTTAGCAGAATAGACAAAAACATTGTACTGAAACTGATGAATCCAAAGAAAGGTGTAACTCTGTGAGATGAATGCCCACATCACAAAGCATTTTCTGAGAAAGATTCCTTATAGTTTTTAGCTGAAGATATTTTCTTTTTCAGCACTAGCCTCAATGTGCTACCAAGTATACCTTCAGAGATACTACAAAACAAAAAACAGTATTTCCAAACTACTGACTGAAAAGAAATGTTTATTTCTCCAAGATGAATGCACACATCACAAAGCTGTTTCTCAGATATCTTCTTTCTAGTTTTTATCCTGGGATATTCAATTTTTCACTATTGACCTCAATGAGCTACCAATTGTCCATTCGCAGAATGAACAAAAACAGTGTTACCACACTGCAGAGTCCAAAGAAAGACTTAACTCTGTGAGATTAATGCACACATCACAAAGCAGTTTCTCAGAAATTTTCTTTCTAGTTTTTCTCAGAAGATATTTTCTTTTTCACTGTACGCCTTCATGTGCTACAAAATATGTCTTCACAGAATAGAAGAAAATACTCTTTCCAAACGGCTGAATGAAAAGGAATGTTTAACTCTGTGAGACAAATGCACAAAACACAAGTCAATTTTTCAGATAACTTCCTTGCAGTTTTTATCCTGGGATATTTGCTTTTTCACCATTAGCCTCAAAGAGCACCCAAATGTGCATTCGCAGAAGGATAAAAACAATGTTACCAAACTGCTGAATCCAGAGAGAGTTGTAACTGTATGAGATGAATGCACACATCACAAAGTACTTTCTCATTAAGCTACTTTCTACTTTTTATTTTTTTATTTTTTTTGAGACAGAGTCTCGCTGTGTCGCCCAGGCTGTAGTGCAGTGGCACGATCTCGGCACACTGCAAGCTCCGCCTCCCGGGTTCACACCATTCTCCTGTCTCAGCCTCTGAGTAGCTGGGACTACAGGCACCTGCCACCACGACTGGCTAGTTTTTTGTATTTTCAGTAGAGACGGGGTTTCACTATGTTAACCACAATGGTCTCGATCTCCTGACCTCGTGATCCACCCACCTTGGCCTCCCAAAGTGCTGGGATTACAGGCTTGAGCCACCGCACCCGGCCCTTTCTACTTTTTAACTGAAGATATTTCATTTTTTCACCACTGGCCTCAATGTGCTCCCAAATATACCTTCACAGATACTACAAATCAGTGTTTTGAAAATGCTGAATGAAAACGAAGGTTTAACTCTGTGAGATGAATGCACACATCAAAAAGAGGTTTCTCAGATATCTTCTTTCTAGTTTTTATCCTGCGATATTCACTTTTTCGCCACTGACCTCAAGAGCTACAAAATGTCAATTTGCAGAATAAAGAAAAACAGAGTTACCACACTACTGAATCCAATGAAAAGTTTAACTCTGTGAGATGAATGCACACATCACAAAGCAGTTTCTCAGAAAGCTTCCTTCTAATTTTTCTTAGAAGATATTTCCTTTTTCAATGTGGACCTCAAAGTGCTACCAAATATTTCTTCACAGAATACAAGAAAACACTGTTTCCAAACTGCTGAATGAAAAGAAATCTTTAACTCTGTGAGACGAATGCAAAAACACAAGTCAGTTTGTCAGATAACTTCCTTCAAGTTTTTATCCTGGGATATTTGCTTTTTCACCATCGGCCTCAAAGATCTCCCAAGTGTCCATTCACAGAATGGACAAAAGCAGTCTTCCCAAACTGATGAATCCAAAGAAAGGTTTAACTCTGTGAGATGAATGCACACATCACAAAGCAGTTCCTCAGAAAGCTTATTTCTAATTTTTATGAAGGTATTTCCTTTTTCACCATAGACCTCAAAGTGCTACTAAATATGTCTTTGGAGAATCCAAGAAACACTGTTTCCAAACTGCTGAATGAAAAGAAATATTTACCTCTGTGAAGTGAATGTACAAATCAAAAGTCTTTTATCAGATAACTTTCTTCTTTATTTATCCTGTGATTTTTGCTTTCTCGCCTTTGGACTCAAAGAGTACCCAAATGTCCAGGCGCAGAATGGATTAAAACAGTGTTAAGAAACTCCTGAATTCAAAGACAGTTTTAACTTTTTGAGATGAATGCACACATCACAAAGCAGTTTCTCAGAAAGCCTCTTTCTAGTTTTTTCTGAAGATATTTCCTTTTTCATATGAGGTCTCAACATGTACCAAATATTTCTTCACACATTGTAAGAAAACAGTGTTTCCAAGCTGCTGAATGAAAAGAAAGGTTTAACATTGTTAGAGGAATGCCCACATCACAGGTCAGTTTGTCAGTTAACTTCCTTCCAGTTTTTGTCCTGGGATATTCACTTTCTCGCCGTTGGTCTCAATGAGCTCCCAAATGTCCTTTCACAGAATGGACAAAAACATTGTTCCAAAACTGCTGAATCCAAAGTAAGGTGTAACTCATCACACGTCACAAAGAAGTTTCTAAAAAGTGTTCTTTCTAATTTTTATCTGAAGTTGTTTTCTTTTTCATCATTGTCCAAAATGCATTCCCATATGTACCTTCACAGATACTACAACAGTGTTTCCAAACTTCTGAATGAAAAGAAAGGTTTAACTCTGTGAGATGAATGCACACGTTGCAAAGTGGTTTGTCAGATATTTTCTTTCTAGTTTTTATCCTGGGATACTCACTTTTTTGCCATTGACCACAAAGAGCTACAAAATATCTATTCACAGAATAAACAAAAACAGTGTTACCACAGTATTGAATCCAAATAAAGGTTTAACTCTGTCAGATGAATGTGCACATCTCAAAGCAGTTTCTCAGGAAGCTTCTCTCTAATTTTTCTCAAAAGATATTTTAGTTTTCACTGTGGGCCTCAAAGTGCTACCAAATATCTCTTCTCAGAATACAAGAAAACACTGTTTCCAAACTGATGAATTAAAAGAAATCTTTAACTCTTTGTGATGAATGCAAAGCCACAAGTCATTTTGTCAGGTAATTTCCTTCTAGTTTTTATCCTGGGGTATTCACTTATTTGCCATAGACCTCAAAGATCTCCCAAATGTCTATTCACAGAAAGGACAAAAAACAGTGTTTCCAAACTTCTCAATCCAAATAAAGCTTTAATTCTGTGAGATGAATGAACACATCTGAAAGCAGTTTCTCAGGAAACTTCTTTCTAGTTTTTATCTGAGGATATTTCCTTTTTCATCCTAGGCTTCAATGCATTACCAAATAACTCTTCATAGTTTCTAAGAAAACAATGCTTCCAAAGTTGTGAATGAAAAGTGAACTTTAACTCTGCAACATGAATGGACACATCACAAAGTAGTTTCTCAGATATCTTCCTTCTAGTTTTTGTCCTGGAATATTCAGTTTTTAGCCATGGGCCTCAATGAACTCCCAAATGTCCATTCACAGAATGGACAAAAACCGTGTTTCCAAACTGATGAATCCAAAGAAAGGTTTAATTCTGTGAGATGAATGCACACATCACAAAGCAGTTACTGAGAAACATTATTTCTACAATTTATCTGAAGATATTTCCTTTTTCATTGTAGGCCTCAATGAGCTTCTGAATATCTCTTTGCAGATTCTAAGAAAACAGTGCTTCCAAGCTGCTGAATGGATAGACCACTTTAACACTGTGAGATGAATTCACTCATCACAGGTCAGTTTGTCAGATAACTTTCTTCTAGTTTTTATTCTGAGATATTTGCTTTTTCACCATTGACCTCAAAGATCTCCCAAATGTACATTTGCAGAATGGACAAAAACAGTGTTCCCAAACTCCTGAATCCAAGGATAGGTTTAACTCTGTGAAACGAATGCACACATCACAAAGCAGTTTCTCAGAAAACTTCTTTCTAGTTTCTATCTGAAGATATTTCCTTTTTCACCATGGGCCTCAAAGCACTACCAAATATCTCTTCAGAGAATCCAAGAAAACAGTGTTTCTGAACTGCAGAATGAAAAGAAATATTTAATTCTGTGACATGAATGTAAAAATCACAAGTATGCTTGTCAGATAACTTCCTTATAGTTTTTATCCTGAGATATTCACTTTTTTGTCATTGGCCTCAAAGAGCACCCAAATGTCCATTCGCAGAATGGAGAAAAACAGTGTTACCAAACTGCTGAATCCAAAGAAATGTGTAACTCTGTGAATGCACACATCACAAAGCAGTTTCTCAGAAAGCTTCTTTCTACTATTGATCTGAAGACATTGCCTTTTTCACAGGAGGCCTCAATGTGCTATCGAATGTCTCTCTGCAGATTGTAAGAAAACACTTTTTCCAAACTGCTGAATGAAAAGAGAGGTTTCCCTCTATGAGAAGAATGCACATATCACAGGTCAGTTTGTCAGATACCTTCTTTCTAGTTTTTTCCTGAGATATTTGCTTTTTTGCCATTGGTCTCCCAAATGTCCTTTCTCAGAATGGACAAAAACAATATTCACAAACTGCTGAATCCAAAGAGGTGTAACTCTGTAAGATGACTGCACATGTCACAAAGTTGTTTTTCAGAAAGATTCTTTCTAGTTTTTATCTCAAGTTATTTCCTTATTCACCATTGGCCTCAATGTGCTCCCAAATATACCTTCACAGATACTACAAAAACAGTGTTTCCAAGGTGCTGAACAAAAAGAGAGGTTTAACTCTACGAGATGAATGCGCTAATCACAAAGCAGTTTCTCAGATATATCCTTTCTAGCTTTTATCCTTCTATATTCATTTTTTCACCATTGACCTCAAAGAGCTACTAAATGTCCATTCACACAATAATCAAAACCAGTGTTACCACACTGCTGAATGCAAAGAAAGCTTTAAGTCTGTGACATGAATGCACACATCCCAAAGCAGTTTCTCAGAAAGCTTCTTTGTTGTTTTTATCTGAATATGTTTCCTTTTCACCATAGACTTCAATACACTCCCAAATATACTTTCACAGATTCTACAGACACAGTCTTTCCAACCTGTTGAATAAAAATAAAAGTTTAATTCTGTGACATGAGCATGCACATCACAAAGCTATTTCTCGGATGATTTCTTTGTAGTGTTTATCCTGAGATATTCACTTTTTGGCCATAGGTCTCAATGAGCTCCCAAATGTCCATTTGCAGAATGGACCAAAACTGTGTTTCCCAACTAATGAATTGAAAGAAAGGTTTAACTCTGAGATGAATGCACACATCACAAAGCAGTTTTCCAGAAAGTCTCTTTCTAGTTTTCATCTGAATATATTTCCTTTTTCACCATAGGCCTCAATGAGCTCCCAAATATCCCCTCGCAGATTCTACAAAACAGTGCTTCCAAACTGCTGAATGAAAACAAAAGTGTAACTCAGCCACATGAATGCACACATCATAAAGCAGCTTGTCAGATAGCTTCCTTCTGATTTTTGCCCTGACATATTCACTTTTTCTCCAATGGCCTCAGAGAGCTCCCAAATGTCCATTTGCAGAATAGACAAAAACGATGTTTCCAAACTGCTGAATTCAAAGAAAATTATAACTCTATTAGACAAATGCACATATCAGAAAGCAGTTTCTGAGAAACCTTCTTTCTTCTTTTTTATGTAAAGATGTTTCCTTTTTTACCACAGGCCACAATGCGACACCAAATATCCCTGTACAGTTTCTATAAAAACGGTGCTTCCAAAATGCTGAATGAAAAGAAAGGTTTACCTCTGCAAGGTAAATTCACACATCTCAAAGTGGCTTCTCACACAGCTTCTTCTATATTTTATCCTGGGATATTCACTTTTTCACTTTTGACCTCAACGACCTCTAAAATGTCAGTTTGAAGAATTGACAAAAATAGTGTTTCCAAACTACTGAATTGAAAGAAAGGTTGAACTCTGTGAGATGAACACACACATCACAAAGCCGTTTCTCAGAAGGCTTCCTTCTAATTTTTATCTGAAGAACTTTACTATTTCACCTTAGGCCTCAATGCACTTCCAAATATCCCTTGGCAGATTCTACAAAAATAGAGTTTAAAAACTGCTGAAAGAAAAAAAAGTTTTAAATCTGCGAATACAATGCACACATCACAAAAGGCTGTCTTGTTAGCTTCCTTCTAGTTTTTATCGTGGGATATTCATTTTTTTGCCTTTACCTAATGAGCTCCCAAATGTGCATTCAGAGAATGGACAAAATCAGGGTTTCCCATCTGCTGAATAGAAAGAAAGGTTTAACTCTGTGTAATGAATGAACACATCAAAAAGCAGTTTTTCAGAAAGCTTCTTTCTAGTTTTTATCTGAAGGTATTTCCTTTTTCACCATAGGCCTCAATGCTCTCCCAAATGTCCCTTCACAGTTTCTACAAAACAGTGCTTCAAATCTGCTGAATGTAAAGAAAGGTGTAACTCTGTGAGATGAATGGACACATCTCAAAGTATTTTCTCAGATAGCTTCCTTCTTGTTTTTACCCTGGGATATTTCATTTTTCTGAAATGGCCTCGATGAGCTCCAAAATGTTAACTCGCACAATAGATAAAAACTATGTTTCCAAACTGCTGAAAAGAAAGGAAGTTACAATTCTGTGAGATGAATGTATGCATCACACATCAGTTTCTCATAAAGCTTCTTTCTTCTTTTAATCTGAATATGTTTCCTTTTTCACCACAGGCCACAGCGTGATATGAAATATCCCTATGCAGATTGTACAAAAACAGTGTTTCCAAATTGCTGGCTGAAAAAAAAGTTTTAACTCTGAGAGATGAATTCACAAATCACAAAGAGGATTCTCACATAGATTCCTTCTAGATTTTATCTTGGGATATTCGCTTTTTCACTTTTGGCTTCAAAGAGCTCCCAAATGTCCATTGGCAGAATGGACGAAAACAGCGTTTCCAAACTGCTGAATTGAAAGAATGGTTTAATTCTAGGAAATGAATACCCACATCACAAAGCAGTTTCTCAGAATGCTTCTTTCTGTTTGCTATCTGAAGATGTTTGTTTGCCACCACAGGCATCGTGGTGCTCCCAAATATCCCTTCACAGTTTCTAAAACAAAACATTGTTTCTAAACTACTGAAACCAAAGAAAGATTTAACTCTAGAATAAGAATGCACACATTCCAAAGCAGTTTCTCAGAAAACTTCTTTCTCGTTTTTGTCTGAAGATGTTTCCTTTTTCACAGTAGACCTCATTGAGCTCCCAAATATCCCTTTGCAGATTCTAAAAACACAGTGTTTCCAACCCGTTTAAAGAAAATAAAGGTTTAATTCTGCAAGATGATCACACACATCAGAAAGCAATTTCTCAGATCGCTTCCTTCTAGTATTTATCCTAGGACATTCGTTTTTTCACCATTGGCCCCAATGAGCTCCGAAATGTCCATTCATAGAATGGACCAAAACACTGCTGAATCAAAAGAAAGATTTAACAAGGTGAAATGAATGCACACATCACAAAGAAGCTTCTCAGAATGCTTCTGTCTAGTTGTTATCTAAAGAAGTTGGATTTTTCACCACAGGTCTCAATGTACTTACAAATATGCCTTTGCAGATTCTATAGTAACAATGTTTAAAAACTGCTGAAAAAAAAACAAAGGCTTGACTTTGCAGGTTGAATGCACTCATAACAAAACAGTGTCTTAGATAGATTCCATCTAGATTTTATCATGGGATATTCCCTTTTTCACCTTTTCCTAATGAGCTCCCAATGTCCATTCACAGAATGGAGAAAAACAGGGTTTCCAATCTGCTGAATAGAAAGAAAGGTTTAACTCTCTGTGATGAATGAACACATCACAAAGAAGTTTCTCAGAATGCTTCTGTCTAGTTTTTATCTGAAGAAGTTTGCTTTTTCACCATCGGCCTCAATGCACTTCCAAATATCCCTTTGCAGATTCTACAAAAACAGTGTTTAAAAACTGCTGAATGAAAGGAAAGTTTTAACTCTGTGAGTTTAATGCACACATCACAAAACAGTTTCTCAGATAGTTTCCTTCTGGTTTTTACCCTGGGATATTCCCTTTTTCTCCAATAGGCTCAATGAGCTCCCAAATGTCCATTTACAGAATGGACAAAAACCGTGTTTGCAAACTGCAGAATACAAAGAAATTTATAAGTCTGTGAGATGAATGCACACATCACAAAGCAGTTTCTCAGAAAGTTTATTTCTTCTTTTATCTGAAGATGTTTCCTTTTTCACTACAGGCCACAATGCGATCTCAAATATTTTTGTACAAATTCTACAAAAGCAGTGTTTCCAAACAGCTGAATGAAAGGAAAGGTTTAATTCTGTGAGATGAATTCAAACATCAGAAAGCAGTTTCTCACATAGCTTCCAGCTAGATTTTATCCTGGGATGTTTTCATTTTTGTTTCTGGCCCCAAAGAGCTCCCAAATGTCCACTGGCTGAATAGACAAAATCAGAGTTTTCAAAATGCTGAATTGAAAGAAAGGTTTAACTCTGTGAGATGAATACACATATCCCAGAGCAGTTACTCAGAATCCTTCTTTCTTGTTTTTATCTGAAGATATTTACTTTTTCACCATAGACCTCAAAGGGCTCCCAAATATGCCTTCACAGATTCTACAAACACAGTGTTTCCAACCTGTTGAATGAAAATAAAGCTTTAACTCTGTGAGATGAACAGACACATCGCAAAGCGATGTCTCAGATGGCTTCCCTCTAGTGTTTATGCTGGGATATTCTCTTTTATGCCATTGCCCTCAATGAGTTTCCAAATATCCACCGTCAGATTGGACCAAAACAGTGTTTCCTACCAGCTGAATTGAAAGATATGTTTAACACTGTGAGATCAATGCATGCATCACAAATAAGTTTCTTAGAATGCTTCTCTATAGTTTTTAGGTGAAGCAGTTTTCTTTTTCACCATAGGCCTTAATGTGCTTCCAAATATCCCTTTGCAGATTCTATTAAAAAAGAAAAATTGGTTCCAAACAACTGAGTGAGAAGAAAGGTTTAACTCTGTGAGGTGAATGAAAACATCACAAAGTGATTTCTCAGATAGTATTTTTCTAGTTGTTATCTTGGGATATTTGCTTTTTCAGCATTGGCATCTGTGAACTTCCAAATGTCCATTCGCAAAATGGTCAAAAACAGAGTTTCCAAACTGCTGATTCCAAAAAAAAGTTTAACTCTGTGAGATGAATGGACACATCAGAAATCAGTTTCTCAGACAGTTTCTTTCACTTTTTATGTGAACATGTTTCCTTTTTTACCATAGGCCTCAGTGCACCCCCAAATATCCTTCACAGAATTTACAAAAACAATGTCTGCAAGCTGTTGAATAAAAAGCAAAGTTCACCTCTGAGAGATGAATGAAGACATCTCAAAGTGTTTTCTCAGATAGCTTCCTTCTCTCTTTTATCCTGAGATATTTGCTTTTTTGCCCTTGGCCTCAGTGAGCCCTCAAATGCCCATTCAAAAAATGGACATAAACAGTGTTTCCAAACTGCTGTGTCCACAGAAAGTTTTGCCTCTGTGAGATGAATGGACACATCACAAAGGAGTTCCTTAGAAATCTTCTTTCTACTTTTTATTCAAAGATATTTCCTTTTTCACACTAGGCCTCAATGCACTCCCACATATCACTTTGGAGGTCCTGCACAAACAGTGTTTCCAAACTGCTGAATGAAAAGAAAAGATCAACTCTGTGAGATGAATGCACACACCACAAAGTGGTTTCTCAGATAACTTCCTTCTAGTTTTTATCCTGGGATATACATTGTTCACCCTTGGCCTCAGTGAGATCCCAAATGTCCATTTGCAGAATGGATAAAAACAGTCTTTCCAAACTGCTGATTCCAAAGAAAAAATGTTTAAATCTGTGGGTTGAATGCACAAATCCAAAGCAGTTTCTCGGAAGGTTTCTTTCCAGTTCTTAATTCAAGATATTTCCTTTTTCTCCTTAAGGGATCAATGCACTCCCAAATTTCCCTTCACAGATTTTACAAAAGCAGAGTTCCAAACAGGTGATTCCAAAGAAAGGTTTAACTCTGTGAGATGAATTAACACATTACAAAACAGTTTGTCAGAAAGTTTCTTTCTATTTTTTATCTGAAGATGATTCCCTTTTCACCATAGGCCTCAAGGCACTCCCAAGTATTCCTTCGCAGATTCTACCAAAATAGCGTTTCCAAAATGCTGAATCCAAAGAAAAGTTTAACTCTGTGAGATGAATGGACGTATCAAAAATCAGTTTCTCAGAAAGCTTCTTTCTACTTTTTCTCTGAAGATGTTTACTCTTCCACCTTTGGTCTCAATACACTCCCAAATGTCTCTTTGCAGATTCGACAAAAAGAGTGTTTCCAAACTGCTGAATGAAAAGAAAGTTTTAACTCTGAGAGATGAATGTATGCATCACCAACTGGTTTCTCAGATAGATTCCTTCTAGTTTTAATCCTGGTATACAAACATTTTTCCATTGTCCTCAATGAGATCCAAAATCTCCATTCGCAGATTGGACAAAAACAGCTTTTACAGAATGATGAATCCGAAGGAATGTTTAACTCTGTGAGATGAATGGACACATCATAAAGCAGTTTCTCAGAAAGCTTCCTTCTAGCTTTTATCTGAAGACGCTTCCTTTTTCACTATAGGCCTCAAGGCACTCCCAAATATCTTTTCACAGATTATACAAAAACAGTTTCCAAACGGCTGAATGAAAAGGAAGCTCTAACTCTGTCAGGTGAATGCACACAATGCAAAGTGATTTCTCAGACAGCTTCCTTCTAGTTTTTTTTCCTGGAATATTCACTTGTTCACTATTGACCTTAATGGGCTCCCAAATGTTCATTCCCAGAATGGACAAAAACAGCATTTCCAAACTGCTGAATCCAAACAAAGGTTTACCTCTGTGAGATGAATTCACACATCACAGAGCAGTTTTTCAGGAAGCTTCTTTCTACTTGTATCCAAAGATGTTTTCTTTTTCACCATAGGTCTCAATTCACTCCAAAATATCACATTACAGGTCCTACAAAAACAGTATTTCCAAACTGCTGAATGAGAAGAATGGTTTAACTCTGTGAGATGAATGCAAACATCACAAACTGATTTCTCAGGTACCTTCCTTCTAGTTTTTACCCTGGTAAATTCTCTTTTTCACCTTTGGCCCCAATGAATTCCCAAATGCCCATTTGCAGAATGGACAAGAACAGTGTTTCCAAAGTGCTGATTCCAAAGAAAGGTTTAACTCTTTGAGATGAATGCTCACATCAGCAAGCAGTTTCTCAGAAAGCTTCTTTCTAGCTTTTATTTCAAGATATTTCCTTTTACTACTCGGGCACAATGCACTTCCAAACTTCCCTTCACAGGTTTTGCAGAAGCAGTGTTTCCAATCTGGTGATTCCAAAGAATGTTTTAACTCTGTAAGATGAATGCACACATTACAAAACAGTTTCTCAGAAAGCTTCTTTCTACTTTTTATCTGACGATATTTTGTATTTCACCACGGGCCTCAAGGCGCTTCAAGTATCCGTTCACAGATTCTACAAAAACAGTGTTTCCAAATTGCTGAATCCAAAGAAATGTTTAACACTGTGAGATGAATGCGCACCTCACAAAGTTCTTTCTCAGAAAGCTTCTTTCTAGTTTTAACTGAGATAGTTTCCTTTTTCACCATAGGCCGCAGTGCACTCACAAATATCCCTTCACAGATTCTGGAAAAGCAACATTTCCAAATTTGTGCATGAAAAGAAAGTTTTAACTCTGCCAGGTGAATGCACACACTGCAAAGTGGTATCTCAGGTAACTTCTTTCCAGTTTTTATCCTGGGATATTTGTTTCTTTGCTATTGTCATTAAAGATCTTGCAAGCATCCATTTGCACAATGGACAAAAGCAGTGTTTCCAAACTGCTGAGTCTAAAGAAAGGCTTAACTCTGTGAGATGAATGCATGTATCCCAAAGAACTTTCTCAGAAATCTTCTTTCTAGTTTTCATGTGAACATGTTTCCTCTTTCACCATAGGCCTCAATGTGCTCCCCAGTATCCCTTTGCAGACACTACAAAAACAGTGCTTCCAAAAAACAGAATAAAATTAAATGTTTATCACTGCGAGATGAATGCACACATCACAGTGTGGTTTCTCAGATACCTTCATTCTAGTTTCAATCCTGGGAAACTCACTTTTTCACCATTGGCCTCAGTGAGTTCCCAAATGTCCATTCACGGAATGGGCATAAACAGTGTTTCCAAACTGCTGAATTCAAAGAAAAGTTTAACTCTGTGAGATGAATGCACACACCACAAGGCAGTTTCTTGGAAAGTTTCTTTCTAGTTTTCATCTGAAGTAGTTTCCTTTTTCAACCTAGGTCTCAATGCGATCCCAAATGTCTCTGTGCAGTTTCTGGAAAACTAGTGTTTCCAAATTGCTGAATGAAATGTAAGGTTTAATTCTGCCTGGTGAATGCACACAATGAAAAGTGGTTTCTCAAATAGTTTCCTTCCAGTTTTTATCCATGGATATTCCCTTCTTGGCTATTGGCCTTAATGAGCTCCCAAATGTCCATTTGCAGAATGGATAAAAACAGTTTCTAAACTGCTGCATCCAAGAAATGTTTAACTGTGTGAGATGAATGCACACATCACAAATCAGTTTCTCAGAAATCTTCTTTCCACTTTGTATGTGAACATGTTTCCTATTTCACCATAGGCCTCAACTCTCACCCCAATACTCCTTCACAGATTCTACAAAAACAGTACATCCAAACTGCTGAATGAAAAGAAATTTTTATCTCTGTGAGATGAATGCACACATCAATAAGCAGTTACTCTGATGCCTTCCTTCTAGATTTTATCCTGGGATATTGCTTTTTGTCCATTGGTCTCAAGGAACTCCCCAAAGTCCATTTGTAGAAAGGACATACACAGAGTTTCCAAACTGCTGTGTACAAAGAAAAGTTTAACTCTTTGAGATGAATGGACAAATCACAAAGCAGTATCTCAGAAAACTTCTTTCTAGTTTTTATGTGAACATGTTTCCATTTTTACTGTATGCCTCATTGTGCTCCCCAATATCCCTTCTTAGATACTACAAAAACCGTGCTTCCAAATTGCTGAATGAACAGAAATGTTTATCTCTGAGAGATGGATGCACACATCACAGAGAGATTTCTCAGATACTTTCTTTCTAGTTTTTATCCTGGGATATTCATTTCTTCACCATTGGCCTCAGTGAGATCCCAAATGTCCATTCACAGAACGAGCAAAACAGTGTTTCCAAACTGCTGATTCCAAGTAAAGGTTTAACTCTGTGAGATGAATGCACACATCACACAGCACTTTCTCAGAAAGCTTCTTTCTACTTTTTATCTGATGATATTTCCTTTTTCACTATTGGCCTCAATGCACTCCCAAATTTCATTTCACAGATTTTACAAAAACAGTGTTTGCAAACTGCTGAATGAGAATATAATTTAGTTCTGTGAGATGAATGCACACATTGCAAAGCAGTTTCTCAGAAAGCTTCTTTCTACTTTCTATTTGAAAATGATTACTATTTCACCATAAGTCTCAAGGTGCTCCCAATTATCACTTCACAGATTCTACAAAAACAGTGCTTCCAAAATGCTAAATGAAAAGAAATTTTTGTCTCTGCAAGATGAGTGCACACATCAATAATGATTACTCAGATGACTTCCATTTAGTTTTTATCCTGGGATATTCACTTTTTCTCCATTGGCCTCAAGGAGCTCCCAAATCTCCATTCATAGGAAGGGCATAAACAATGTTTCCAAACTGCTGTATACAAAGAAAGGTTTAATTCTTTGAGGTGAATGGACAAATCACAAAGCAGTATCTCAGAAAACTTCTTTCTGGTTTTTAGGTGAACATGTTTCCTTTTTCACCACAGGCCTCAATGCCCTCCCGAATATCAGTTTGTAGATACTACAAAAACAGTGCTTCCAAATTGCTGAATGAAAAGAAATGTTTATGTCTTCCAGTTGAATGTACACATCACAAAGTGGTTTCTCAGATAGCTTCCTTCTTGTGTTTATCCTGGGATAAACGTTTTTCTGCCACTGGTCTCAACGAGTTGCAAAATGTCCATTTGCAGAATGAACAGAAAGTTTTTTCAAACTGCTGAATCCATAGAAATGTTTGTCTCTGTGACATGAATTCACACAGCCCAAAGTTGTTTCTCATAAAGCTTCCTTCTTGTTTTTATTTGAAGGTATTTCCTTTTTTCCATAAATCATAATGCACTCCCAAATATTTCTCCTCACAGATTCCACAAAAACAGTGTTTTCAAATGCCTGAATGAAGAGAAGGGTTTAACTCTGCCGGGTGAATGCATACATCACAAAGTGGTTTCTCCGATACTTTCCTTCTAGTTTTTATCCTGGGATATTCACTTCCTTACTATTGGCCTTAATGACCTCCCAAATGTCCATTTGGAGAATGGACAAAAACAGAGTTTTCAAACTGCCGAATCCAAAAAAGTTTTAACTCTGTGAGATGACTGCACATATCACAAAGCAGTTTCTCAGAAAGATTATTTCAAGTTTTTATCAGACGTTTCCTTTTTCACCATAGATCTCAATGCACTACCAAATATCACTTCAGACTGTAGAAAAACTGTGTTTCCAAACTGTTGAATGAAAAGAAATGTGTATTGCTGTGAGATGAATGCATACATCACAAAGACGTTCCTCAGATAGCTTCCTTCTAGTTGTTATCTTGATATATTCTCTTTTTCACCATTGTTCTCAATGACCTGCCAAATGTCCCTTCGTAGAATGGACAGAAACAGTGTTTCCAAAGTGCTGTATCTAAATGTAGATTTAATTCTGTGAGATGAATATAGACATCACAAAGCAGTTCCTCAGAAAACTTCTTTCTACTTTTTATGTGAACATGTTTCCTTTTTCACCATAGGCCAAAACGTGCTCCCTAATATCCTTCCCAGATTCTACTACAACAGTATTTCCCAACTGCTGAATGAAAATAAAAGTTTAACTCAGCGAGATGATTGTACACATCACAAAGTGGTTTATCAGAGAGATTACTTCTCGTTTTTATCCTGGGATATTCAATTTTTCGCCATGGGCCTCAATGAGCTCCCAAGTGTCCATTCGCAGAATGGACAAAAATGTTTCCAAACTGCACCATCAAAAGAAAAGTTTAGGCCGGGCACGGTGGCTCAAGCCTGTAATCCCAGCACTTTGGGAGGCCGAGACGGGCGGATCACGAGGTCAGGAGATCGAGACCATCCTGGCTAACATGGTGAAACCCCGTCTCTACTAAAAAATACAAAAAAAAACTAGCCGGGCGAGGTGGCGGGCGCCTGTAGTCCCAGCTACTCGGGAGGCTGAGGCAGGAGAATGGCGAAAACCCGGGAGGCGGAGCTTGCAGTGAGCTGAGATCCGGCCACTGCACTCCAGCCTGGGAGACAGAGTGAAACTCCGCCTCAAAAAAAAAAAAGAAAAGAAAAGTTTAACTCTGTGAGATTAATGCACTCATCACAAAGCAGTTGTTTAGGAAGATACTTTCTACTTTTTGTGTGAAGACATTTCCTTTTCACCATAGGCCTCAATGAGCTCACAAATATCCCTTCACAGATACTACAAAAACAGTGTTTCCAAATTGCTGAATGAAAAGAAAGGTTTAACTCTGCGATGTGAATGCACACATCACAAAGTGGTTTCTCAGATAGCTTCCTTCTACTTTTTATGCTGATATATTATGTTTTTAACTTTTGGCTTCAATGAGCTTCCAGAAACAAGGATTCCTAACTGCTGAATCCAAAGAAAGGTTTAACTCTGTGAGATGAACACACACATTAAAAAGCAGTTCCTCAGAAAACTTATTTCTACTTTTTATGAGAACATGTTTCCTTTTTCACCATAGAGTTCAATGAACTCCCAAATATCACTTTGCAGGTTCTACAAAAACAGTATTTCCAAACAGCTGAATGAGAAGAAAGGTTAAAATCTGTGAGATGAATGCACACAACACAAAGTGTTTTTTCAGATAGATTCTTTCTATTTTTTATTCTGACATATTCTCTTTTTCACCATTGGCCTCAATAGGCTCCCAAATGTCTATTCACAGAATGGACATAAGCAGTGTTTCCAAACTGCTGAATTCAAAGGAGAGTTTAACACTGTGAGATGAATGCACTATCACAAAGCAGTGTCTCAGAAATTTTCTTTCTAGTTTTTATCTGAAGATGTTTCTTTTTTCAACATAGACCTCAAGGCACTCTCAATATCCCTTTGCAGATTGTACAAAAACAGTGTTTCCAGACTGCTGAATGAAAAGAAATGTTTATCTCTGTGAAATGAATGTAAATATCACAAAGAGGTTTCTGATAGCTTCCTTCTAGTTTTTATCCTGAGATATTTGCTTTTTTGTCATTGTCCTCAAAGAACTCCCAAATGTACATTCACATAACTGACTTTAACGGTGTTTCCAAACTTCTGTATCCAAAGAAAAGTTTAACTCTGTGAGATGAATGGACACATCACAAAGCAGTTTCTCAGAAAGTTTCTATTTTAATCTGAAGATGTTTCCTTTTTCACTATAGTCTTCAATGTACTCCCAAATATCACATTACAGTTTCCATAAAAACAATATTTCCAAACTTCTGAATGAGAAGAAATGTTTAAATCTGTGAGATGAATGCATACTTCACAAAGTGGCTTCTCAGATAGCTTCCTTCTACTTTTTATGTTGATATTTTCCCTTTTTCACCTTTGGTCTCAAAGAGCTCTCCAAAACAGGGTTTCCAAACCGCTGAATCCAAACAAAGTTTTAACATTGTGAGATGAATTCACACATCACAAAGAAGTTCCTCAGAAAGTTTCCTTATACTTTTTATGTGAACATGTTTCCTTTTCCACCGTAGGCCTCAATGCACTAAAAAATGTATTTCTCTAGTTCTATAAAAACAGTGTTTCCAAACAGTTGAATGAGAAGAAAGGCTTAAATCTATGAGACGAATGCACACAGCACCAAGTGTTTTCTCAGATAGATTCCTTCTAGTTTTTATCCTGACATATTCTCTTTTCCACCTTTGGCCTCAATGGGCTCCAAAATGTCTATTCCACAGAATGGACAAAAACAGAGATTGCAAACTGCTGAATCCAAGGAAATGTTTAACTCTGTGAGATGAATGCACACATCACAAATTCGTTCCTCAGAAAGCTTCTTTCTACTTTTTTGGTGAACATCTTTCCTTTTTCACTATAGGCATCAATGCCATCTCCAAAATACCTTCACAGATTCTGCAAAAACAGGGTTTCCAAATTGCTGGATGAAGAAAAAGAGTTTAACTCTGTGAGATGAGTGCACACATCTTAAGTAGTTTCTCAGAAAGCATCCTTCCAGTATTTATCCTGGGATATTCTCTTTCTCACCATTGCTCTCTGTGGGCTCCCATATGTCCAATTTGCAGAAAGGGCAAAAACGGTGTTTCCAAACTGCTGATTTGAAAGAAAGGTTTAATTCTGTGAGGTGAATGCAAACATAAAAAAAGCATTTCCTCAGATAGCTTCCTTCTAGTTTTTATCCTGGGAGATTTTGTTTTGTTTTGTTTTGCCATTGGCCTCAATGAACTCCCAAATGTCCATTTTCAGAACGGTCAAAAACAGTGTTCCCAAAATACTGATTCCAAAAGAAGGTTTAACTCTTTGAGATGAATGCACACATAACAAAGCAGTTTTGCAGAAAGCTTCTTTCTAGTTGTTATTTGAAAATATTTCCTTTTCCAGCTCAGGCTCAATGGGGTCTCAAATTTCCCTTCACAGATATTACAAAAACAGTGTTTCCAAACTACTAAATGAAAAGAAAGATTTACCTTTGTGAAATGAATGCACATATCACAAATCAGTTTATCAAAGAGCTTCCATCTCTTTTTTACCTTGGGATATTTGCTTTTTCACCTTTGGCCTCAACAAGCTCCCACATGTCCATTTGCAGAATGGACAAAAACGATGTTACCAAAATGCTGAATCCAAAGAAATGTTGAACTCTGTGAGATGAATGCACACATGACAAAGCAGTTTCTCAGATTACTTCCTTCTAGTTTTTATCCTGTGATATTCTCTTTTTTGCCTTTGGCCTCTATGAGCTCCAAATGTCCTTTCGCAGAATGGACATAAACAGTGTTGTCAAACTACTGAATCCAAAGAAAGTTTTAACTCTGTGAGATGAATGCAACCATCACAAACCAGTCTCTCAGAAAGCTTCTTTCTAATTCTTATCTGAAGATGTTACCTTTTTCACCATAGGCCTCAAATTGCTTCCAAATATCGCATCATAGATTCTACAAAAACTGTTTCCAAACTGTAGAATCCAAAGAAAAGTTTCACTCTGTGAGATGAATGCACACATCACAAGTCAGTTTCTCAGAAATCTTCTTTCTAGTTTTTATCTGAAGGTGTTTCCTTTTCACCATAGGCCTCAACGCACTACCGAATATCACTTTGTATAAAAACAGTGTTACCAAACTGCTGAATGAAAAGAAATGTTTATATCTGTCAAGTAAATGCACACATTACAAAGCAGTTTTTCAGATAGCGTCCTTCTAGTTTTTACCCTGGAATATCTGCTTTTTCTCCAATGGCCTCTAAGAACACCAAAATGTCCATTCACAGAATGGACAGAAACAGTGTATCAAAACTTCTGTATCCAAATAAATGTTTAACTGCATGAGATGAATGGAGACATCACAAAGCAGTTTCTGAGAAAGCTTCTTTCTACTTTTTATCTGGAGAGAATTCCTTTTTCACTCTAGGCCTCAGTGCAGTCCCAAATATCACTACACAGATTATACAAAAAAGTGTTTCCAAAATACTCAATGAGAAGAAAGATTTAAGTCTGGGAGATGAATGCACACATCTCAAAGAGGTTTCTCAGATAGCTTCCTTCTAGTTTTTACACTTATATATTCCATTTTTCTCCATTTGCCTCAATGAGCTCCCAAGTGTCCATTTGCAGAGTGGACAAAAACAGGGTTTCCAAACTGCTGAATACAAAGAAAAGTTGAGCTCTGTGAAATGAATGTACATGTTACAAAGCAGAATCTCAAAAAGTGTCTTTCTACTTTTAAGGGGAACATGTTTCCTTTTTTGCCGTAGGCCTCAATGAGCTCCCCAATATCTCTTTGCAGATTCTACAAAAACTGTTTCCAAACTGCTGAATGAAAAGAAAAGTTTAACTTTGTGAGATAAATGCACACATTATACAGTGGTTTCTCACGTAGCTTCCTTCTAGATATTATTCTAGGATATTCGCATTTTCGCCATGGCCCTGAATAAGCTCTCAAATGCCATTTGCAGAATGGAGAAAAACATTGTCTCCAAACTGCTAAATCCAAATAAATGTTCCTCTGTGTGAAATGAATGCACACATCAAAAAGCAGTTTCTCATAATGTTTTCTCTAGTTTTTATTCGAAGATATTTCCTTTTTCACCCTAAGCCTCAATGCATTCCTAAATATCCCCTAAAGATCCTAGAAGAACAGTATTTCCAAACTGCTGAATGAAAAGAAAGGTTTAACTCTGCGAGGTGAATATACATATCACAAAGAAAACCCAAATGTCCATTCGCAGAGTGGACAAATACAGTGTTTCCAGATTTCTGAATCCAATAAAGGTTTAACACTGGGACACGAATGCCCACATCACTATGTGGTTTCCCAGAAAACTTTCTTTTTTTATCTGAAGTTGTTTCCTTATTCACCATAGGCCTCAATGTGCCCCAAAATATCCCTTCCAGATTCTTCAAAAGCAGTGTTTCCAAACTGCTGATTGAAAAGTAAAGTTTAATTCTGCCAGAAGAATTCACACATAACAAAGAAGTCTCTAAGGTAGCTTCCTTCTTGTTTTTATCTTGGGATATACATTTTTTAACATTTTACCTCAATGTGCTCCCAAATGTCCATTGGCAGAATGGACAAAAACAGTGTTTCCAAACAGGTGATTCCAAAGAAAATTTTATCTCTTTGAGATACATGTACATATCACAAGGCAATTTCCTAGAAAGTTTCTTTCTACTTTTTATCTGAGCATGTTTCCTTTTTCATCATAGGCCTCAATGAGCTCCCAAATATCCCTTTCAGATTCTTCAAAGTCAGTGATTCCAAACTAATGAGTGAAAGTAAAGTTTTAACTCTCTGAGATGAATGCACACATCACAAAGCAGTTTCTCAGATATCTACTTCTCGATTTTATCCTGGGATATTTGCTTTTTTGACTTTTGCCTCAATGAGCTCCCAAATATCCATTCTCAGAATTGAATAAAAAACAGTGTTTTAACTCTGTGAGATGAATGCACACATCACAAAGAAGTTTCCCAGAGAGGTTCTTTCTTGTTTTTATCTGAAGATGATTCCTTTTACACCATAGCCTCAATGTGCCCCCAAATATCCCTTACAGATTCTACAAAAAGAGTGTTTCCAAACTTCTCAATGAAAGAAAAGTTTAACTCTGGCAGTTGAATGCACATATCACAAAGTGGTTTCTCAGGTAGTTTCCTTCTAGTTTTTATCCTGGGATATAGACTTTTTCACCTTGCGTCTCAATGTGCTCCCAAATGTCCACTGGTAAACTGGACATAAACAGTGTTTCCAAACTGCTGAATCCAAAGAAATGTTTAACTCTGTGAGATGAATGAAGACATCACAAAGCAGTTTCTCAGAAAGCTTCTTCCTAGTTTTTATCTGAAGATGTTACCTTTATCACTGTAGGCCTGAATAGGCTCACAGATTTCAGTTCCCAGACCCTATAAAAACTGTGTTTACAAATTGCTGAATGAAAAGAAGAGTTTAACTGTGAGATGAATGCACACATCACAAAATGGTCTCTCAGATAGTTTCCTTGTAGCTTTTATCCTGGGATACTTGATTTTTGGCATTGGACTCAATGAGCTCCAAAATGTCCTTTCAAAGAATGGAAAAAAACAAAAAAACCAAAAAACAGTGTTTTCAAACTGCTGAATCCAAACAAAGGTTTGACTCTTTGGGATGAATGCACACATCACAAAGAATTTTCTCAGAAAGCTTCTTTCTAGTTTTTATCTGAAGATTGTTCCTTCTTAATCCTAGGCCTCAATGCACTCCCAAATATCCCTTTGCAGATTCTACAGAAACTGTTTCCACATTGCTGTATGAAAAGAAAGGTGTAACTCTGTGAGATGCATGCACACATCACAAAGAGATTTCTCAGATAGGTTCCTTCTAGTTTTTATCCTGTGATATCAGTTTTTTTTTCCAATGGCCTCAATTCACTCCCAAATATGCCTTTGCAGATTCTACAAAAACAGTTTCCAAACTGCTGATTCCAAAGAAAAGTTTAACACTGTGAGATGAATCCACACTTGACAAAGCAGTTTATCAGAATGCTTTGAGCTGAATTGTGAAAAAGAGAATATACGGGGATAAAAACTAAAAGGAAACTATGAGAAACTACTTTGGGATGCATGCATTAATATTGCAGAGTTAAACCTTTCTTTTCTTTCAGCAGTTTCAAAACATTCTTTTTGTAGAATATGCAAAGGAATATTTTGGACTGTTTTGAGGCATGTGATGAAAAAGGAAACATCTTCAGATAAAAACTAGAAGGAAGCTTTCTGAGAAACTGCTTTGTGATGAGTGAATTCATCTCACAGAGTTAAAAGTTTCCTTGGATTCAGCAGCTTGGAAAACAGTTTTTATCCATTCTCCATATGGATATTTGGGAGCTCATTGAGGCCAAAGGCAAAAAAGTGAATATCTCAGGAGAAAAACTATAAGAAAGCTATTTGAGAAATCACTTTGCATTGTGTGCATTCACCTGGTAGAGTTAAACCTTTGTTTTCAATCAGAGTTTGGAAACACCGGTTTTGTAGAATCTGAGAAGGAATATTTGGAGCGCCTTGAGGTCTGTGCTGAAAAAGGATAGGTCTACAGATAGAAACTAGAAAGAAACTTTCTGAGAAACTGATTTGTGATATGTGCATTCATCTCTAGTTGATAAATCTTTCTTTGGATTCAGCAGTTCGGAAACACTGCTTTTGTAGAATCTGCAAAGGGATCTTTGGGAGTGTCTTGAGGTCTGTGGTGAAAAAGGAAACAAATTCAGATAAAAACTAGAAAGAAACTTTCTGAGAAACTGCTTTGTGATTTATGCATTCATCTCACAGAATTAAAAAGTTCTTTGGATTCAGCAGTTTGGAAACACTGTTTTTTTTCTTTCTGCGAAAGGACATTTGGGAGTTCATAGAGGTCAAATGCGAAAAAGGGAATATCTCCAGATAAAAACTAGAAGGAAACTTCCTGAAACAGCTGTGTGATGTGTGCATTCATGTTAAAAAGTTAAACATTTATTTTCATTCAGCAGTTTGAAAACACCTTTTGTCCATTCTGCGAGTGGACATTTGGGAGCTTATTGAGGCCAATGCTGAAAAGGAGGATATCCCAGGTTAAAATCTAGAAGGAAGCTATCTGAGAAACTGCTTTGGGATGTTGGCATTTATTTCACAGATGTAAAATTTTCTTTTCATTTAGCAGTTTGGGAGCACTGTTTTTACAGAATCTGTGAAGGAATTCTTGGGAGCACATTGAGGTCTCTAGTGAAAAAGGAAACACCTTCACATAAAAACTGGAAAGAAGCTTTCTGAGAAACTGTGATGTCTGCATTCATCTCACAGTACTAAACCTTCCTTTGGATTCAGCAGTTTGGAATAACTGTTTTTGTCCATTCTGTAAATGGACATTTGAAAGCTCCTTCAGACCAATGGTAAAAAATAGAATATCGCAGGATAAATACTAGAAAGACGCTATCTGAGAGATCGCTTTGTGATGTGTGCATTTGTCTCACAGAGGTAAAATTTCTTTCCATTCAGCTGGTTGGAAGCACTATTTTTGTAGAATCTGTGAAGGGATATTTGGGAACACATTGAGGCCTAAGGAGAAAAGGGAAACTCCTTCACATAAAAGCTAGAAAGAAGCCTTCCAAGAAACTGCTTTGTGATGAATGCATTCATCTCACAGAGTTAAAAGTTTCTTTTGATTCAGCAGTTAGGAAACACTGTTTTTGTCCATTCTGCAAATGGACTTTTGGGAGCTCATTGAGGCCAAAAGTGAAAAATGGAATATTCAAGGAGAAAAACCAGAAGGAACCTGCTTGAGAAACCACTTTGTGACATGTGCATTCATCTTGCAGAGTTAAAACTTTCTTTTCATTCAACATTTTGGAAACACTGTTTTTGTAGACTCTTCGGAGTGATATTTGGGAGTGCATTGAGGTGTAGGGTGAAAAAGGAAACATCTTCAGAGAAATAGAAGAAAGAAGCATTCTGAGAAAATGCTTTGTGATGCATTCATTCTTGTCACAGAGTTCAACTTTTCTTTCAATCCAACAGTTTGGAAACACTGTTTTTGTCCATTCTATGAATGGTCATTTTTAACCTAAGTGAAGCCAAAGGCGAAAAATCAAATATCACTGGATAAAAACTAGAAAATGCTATTTGAGAAACCGCTTTGTTACATGCACATTCATCACATAGATTTAAACCTTTCTTTTGATTGAGCAGTTTGGACATACTGTGTTTGTAGAATCTGTGAAGGGATATTTGGGAGTGTACTTAGGTCTAGAAGATAAAGCAAATATTTTCAGATGAAAACTAGAAGGAAGTTTTCTCAGAAACTGCTTTGTGATGTGTGCCTTCATTTCATAGAGTTAAACCTTACTTTTGAAGGCACAGTTTGGAAACACTGTTTTTCTGGAACCTCTGCAGAGATATTTTGGATCACCTTGAGGCCTATGGTGACAAAGGAAATATCTTCAGGTACAAATTAGAAATAAGCCTTCTGAGAACCTGCTTTGTGATATGTGCATTCATCTCAAAGAGTTAAACCTTTGTTTTGATTGAGGAGTTTATAAACTCTGTTTTTGTAGAATGTGCAAATAGCTATTTTGGAACGCTTTGAGATCTATGGTGAAAAAGGAATTATCTTCCAATACAAACTAGACAGAAGCCATCTGAGAATCTGCTTTGTGATGTGAGCATTCATATCACAGACTGAAACCTTTGTTTTGATTGAGTGGTTTGGAAACACTGTTTTTGTAGAAACTGCAGAGGGATATTTTAGTGTGCTTTGAGGCCTATGCTGAAAAAGGAAATATCGTCAGATGAAAGTTAGATAGAGACTTTCTGAGAACCTGCTTTGTAATGTGAGCATTCATCTCACAGTGTTAAACATTTGTTTTGATTGAGTGGTGTGTAAACTCTGTTTTTGTAGAATCCGCGAAGCGATATTTGGAAGCGCTCTTAGGTCCATAGAGAAAAAGGACATATCTCCAGATAAAAACTAGAAGGAAGCTTTTTCAGAAACTACTTTATGATGTGTACATTCATCTCACAGAGTTAAAATTTTCTTTTGATGGTGCTGTTTGGAAACATTGTTTTTCTACAATCTGTGAAGTAATATTTCAGAGTGCTTTGAGGCCTATGGTGAAAAAGGAAATATGTTCAGATAAGAATTAGAGAGAACGTTTCTGAGAACCTACTTTGTGATGTGTGCTTTCATCTCACAGAGTTAAACATTTGTTTTGATTTAGCAGTTTGTAAACTCTGTTTTTTGACTATGTGCGAAGCGATATTTGGGAGTGCTTTGAGACCTGTGGTGAAAAAGGAACTTTCTATGGATAAAACAGACAGATCTGTCTTAGAAACTTCCTTGTTATGTGCTTTGTGGTGTGAGCGTGTATCTCACAGAGATAAATCTTTCTTTTAATGGTGCTGTTTGGAAACACTGTTTTTGAAGAAACTGCATAGAGATATTTCAGAGTACTTTGAGGCCTATGGTGAAAAAGGAAGTATCTTCAGATAAGAATTAGAAAGAAGCTTTTTGAGAACCTGCTTTATGATGCATGCATTCATCTCACAGATTTCAACCTTTGTTTTGATTCACCACTTTGTAAAGTCTGTTTTTTTAGAATCGTCAAAGGGATATTTGGGAGCACTTTGATGAATATGGGGAAAAAAGAAATATCTTCAAATGAAAACTAGAAAGAAACCTTTCTTAGAAACTGTTTTGTGATGTGTGCATTTATCTCACAGAGTTAAACCTTTCTTTTGATGTTACAGCTTGGAAACACTGTTTTTGTAGAATCTGCGAAGGTATATTTCGGAGCACTTTGAGGCCTATGGTGAAAAAGAAAGTATCCTCAGATACAAACTAGAGAGAAGCTGTGTGAGAAACTGCTTTGTGATGTGAGTATTCATCTCACAGACTTAAACCTTTCTTTTGATCGATCATTTTGGAAACACTGTTTTTGTAGAATCTGCAAAGGGATATTTTGGAGCACATTGAGGTCTATGGAGAAAAAGGAAATATTGTCAGATGAAAACTAGAGGGAAAATTTCTCAGAAAATGCTTTGTGATGTGTGCATTCATCTCACAGTGTTAAACATTTCTTTCATTTTGGGAAACACTGTTTTTGTAGAATCTGTACAGGGATATTTTGGAACTATTTGAGGACTATGGTGAAAAAGGAAGTATCTTCGAATAGAAACTAGACAGAAGCTCTCTGAGAGACTGCTTTGTAATGCGAGCTTTCAACTCATATAGTTACACCTTTCTTTCGATGTTGCAGTTTGGAAACACTGTTTTTGTAGAATCTGTGAAGGGATATTTGGGAGTGCGTTGAGGTGAATGGAGAAAAAAATGGAGAAAAAGGAAATATCTTCAGATGAAAACCAGAAAGATTTCTCAGAAACTGCTTTGTGATGTGTGCATTCATCTCACAGAGTTAAACCTTTTTTTTCATGGTACAGTTTGGAAACACTGTTTTTGTAGGCTCTGTGCAGGGATATTTTGGAGCAATTTGAGGCCTATGGAGGAAAAGGAAGCATCTTTAGATACACACTAGACAGAAGCTGTCTGAGAGACTGATTTTTGATGTGAGTATTCATCTCACGCAGTTAAACCTTTGTTTTGAGTTTTTGCAGAATCTGTGAAGGGAAATTTTGGTGTGCTATGAGGACTATTTTGAAAAAAGAAATACCTTCAGATAAATGTTAGAAGGACGCTTTCTCAGTACCTGCTTTGTGATGTGTGCATTCATCTCATAGAGTTAAACCTTTGTTTCTATTGAGCAGTTTGTAAATTCTCTTATTTTAGAAACTACAAAGTGATATTTGGGAGTGCTTTGAGACCTATGGTCAAAAGGGAATAATCTTCAGATACAAAGTAGACAGAAGCTGTCTGAGAAACTTCTTTGTGAAATGAGCATTCATCTCACAGATTTAAACATTTATTATGACTGAGCAGTTTGTAAACTCTGTTTTTGGGGAATCTGCAAAGCAATATTTGGGAACACTTTGAGGCCCATGCTGAAAAAAGAATTAGGTCCGGACCAAATTAGACAGAGACTATGTGAGAAACTGCTTTGTGATGTGAGCATTCATCTCACAGAGTTAATCTTTCCTTTGGAGTGAGCATTTTGGAAACTATGTTTTTGTAGAATCTGGGAAGAGATATTTGGGAGTGCACTGAAGCCTATGGTGAACAAGGAAGCATCTTCAGATACAAACTAGACAGAAGTTGTCTGAGAAACTTCTTTGTGATGTGTGCATTTATCTCACAGAGTTAAACCTTTGTTTTGATTGAGCAGTTTGTAAACTCTGTTTTTGTAAAATCTGCAAAGCAATACTGGGAGGCACTTTGTGGCCTATGGTGAAAAAAGAAGTATCTTCAGATACAAACTTGATAGAAGCTGTCTGAGAGACTGCTTTGTGATGTGAGCATTCATTTCAGAGTTAAACATTTCTTTTGACTGAGTAGTTTGGAAACACTGTTTTTATGGAGTCTGCAATGCCATATTTGTCAGCGCTTTAAGGCCTATGGTGAAAAAGGAAGTATCTTCAGATACAAACTAGACAGAAAATGTCTGAGAAAGTGCTTTGTAATGTGTTTATTCATCTCACAGGGTTAAAACATTGTTGTGTTGAGCGGTTTGTAAACTCCGTTTTTGTAGAATCTGCAAAGTGATATTTGTGAGCACTTTGAGGCCAATGGTGAAAAAGGAAGTATCTTCACATACAAACTAGAAAGAACTTGTCTCAGAAACTGCTTTGTGATGTGTGCATTCTTCTTAGAGAGTTAAACCTTTCATTTATTGGCCAGTTTGGAAACAATGTTTCTGTGAAATCTGCAAAGTGATATATGGGAGCGCATTGAGGCCTAAAGTGAAAAAGGAAATATCTTCTAATAAAAACTAGAAGGAATCTTTCTAAGAAACCGATTTGTGATTTGTGTATTCATCTGACAGAGTTAAACCTTTCTGTTGATGGCATAGTTTGGAAACACTGGTTCTGTAGAATGTGCGAAGAGATATTTTGTTGGGTTTTGAGGCCTATGTTGAAAAAGGAAACATATTCAGATGAAAACTGGAAGAAAGCTTTCTCAGAAAATGCTTTGTGATATGTCCATTCATCTCACAGAGTGAAACCTTTGTTTTGATAAGGAGGTTTATAAACTCTGTTTTTGTAGAATCTGCAAAGAGATATTTGGGAGTAATTTGAGGTCTATGGTGAAAAAGGAAGTATCTTCAGGCACAAACTAGACAGAAGAATTCTGAGAAACTGCTTTGTGATGCTTGCATTCTTCTCACAGTGTTAAATCTTTCTTTTGGTTAAGCATTTTGGAAACTCTGTTTTTGTAGAATCTGTGAAGTGATATTTGGGAGGGCATTGAGTTCTATGGAGAAAAAGGAAATATCTTCAGATGAAAATTGCAAGGAAGCTTTCTGAGAAACTGTTTTGTGATGTGTGCACTCATCTCACAGAGTTAAACCTTTCTTTTGATTGAGCATTTGGAAACTGTTTTTGTACAATGTGTGAAGCGATATTTAGGAGTGCTTTTAGGCCTATGGTGAAAAAAGAATTTTCTTCACATACAAACTATACAGAAGCTCTCTGAGAAACTTCTTTGCGATATGATCATTCAACTCACAGAGTTAAACTTTTCTTTTGAAGGTGCAGTTTGGAAACCTTGTTTTTGTAGAAACTGTGAAGGGATATTTTGGAGGGTTTTGAGTCCTATGGTTAAAAAGGGGGAAAAAACAGTTTTTGAGAAAGCTTCCTTCTAGTTTTCATCTGAAAATATTTCCATTTTCTCCATAGACCTCAATGCACTCCCAAAGATCCCTTCATAGATTCTACAAACACTGTGTATCCAAACTACTCAATCAAAAGAAAGGTTGAACCTGGTTGGATGAAGGCTCACATCAAAAATCAGTTTCTCATACAGCTTCTGTCTAGACTGTAACTGAAGATACTTGCTTTTTCACTATGGACATCAAAGTGGTCCCAAATACAGATTCTCAGGCTCTATAAAAGCAGAGTTTACAAACTGCTCATTCAAAACAAAGGTTTGACTCTGTAGGATGAATGCAAGCATCACAAAGCAGTTTCCGAGAAAGTTTCCTTCTATTTTTCATTCTAACATATTTCTTTTTTCTTCATAGACTTCAATACACTCCCAAATATCCCTTTGTAGATTCTAGATGAGTGCACACATCACATGGCAGGTTCTCAGAATGCTTCTTTCTAATTTTTATCCTAAGATATTATCTTTTTCACCTTGGGCCTCAAAGCACTCTGAAATATCCGTTCACAGATTGTATAAAAACATTGTTTTCAAACTGCACTATCAAAGGAAAGTTTCAATCTGTGAGATGAATGCACACATCAAAAAGCAGTTTCTGAGAAAGCTTCCTTCTAGTTTTCATCTGAAGATATTTCCTTTATCTCCATGGGCCTCAATGCACTTCCAAATATCCCCCTGCAGATTCTGCAAAAAGAGTGTTTCCAAGCTGCTCGATCAAAAGGAAAGTTTATCTCTGTGAGATGAATGCTCACATCATGAAGCAGTTTCTCATCCAGCTTCTATCTAGATTGTATATGAAGATACTTCCTTTTTCACCATAGGTCTCAAAGTACTCCCAAATATCACTTATGTGATTCTGCAAAAACAGAGTTTACAACCACTGAATCAAAACAAAGTTTTAAATCTGTGAGATGAATGCACACATCTGAAAACAGGTCCTCAGGAAGATTCTTTCTAATTTGCATCTGATGATATTTCCGTTTTCACCATAGGACACAAAGCACTCGGAAACATCACTTCACAGATTCGACAAAAGCAGTGTTTTCAAATGGCTCAAACTAAAGAAAAGTGTACCTCTGTGTGACGAATGCTCACATCATGAAGCATTTTCTGAGAAAGCTATCTTCTAGTTTTTATCTGAAGGTATTTCCTTTTTCTCCATAGACCTCAATGTGCTCCCCCATATCCCTTCTCAGATTCTACTAACATAATGTTTCCAAACAGCACCATCAAATGAAGTTTAACTCTGTGAGATGAATGATCCCATCACAAAGAAGCTTCTGAGAAAGGTTCCTTCTAGTTTTCATCTGAAAATATTTCCTTCCTCTCCATAGACGTCAATGCACTCCCAAATATCCCTTTGTAGATTCCGCAAACAGAGTTTTACAAATTGCTGAGTCAAAGCAAAGGTTTAACACTGTGAAAAGAATGCACACATTGCAAAGCGGGTTCTCAGAAAGTTTCTTGGTAATTTTTATCTGAAGATATTTCCTTTTTTCACCATAGACCCCAAAGCACTCTGAAACATCCCTTCACAGATTCTACAAAAACAATGTTTCCAAACTGCTCAAACTAAAGGAAAGTTTACCTCATTGTGATAAATGCTCACATCACAAAGCAGTTTCTCAGACAGCTTCTGTCTAGTTTGCATCTGAAGATGCTTCCTTCTTCACCATAGGCCTCAAATAACTCCCAAGTATCACTTCGCAGACTCTAAAAAACAGAGTTTATAAACTGAACAATCAAAACAGAAGTTTAACTCTGTGAGACGAATGCCCACATCACAAAGCAGGTTCTCAGAAAGCTTCTTTCTAATTTGTATTTGAAGATATTTCCTTTTCACCATAGGATTCAAAGTACTCTGAAATATCGCTTTGCTGATTCTACAAAAACAGTGTTTCCAAACTGCTCAAACTAAAGAAAATTTTACCTCTGCGTGATGAATGCTCACATCACAAAGCAGTTTCTGAGAAAGCTTCCTTCTAGTTTTCATCTGAAAATATTTCCTTTATCTCCCTAGACCTCAATGCACTCCCAAATATCCCTTCGTAGATTCTACAAACACAGTGTGTCTAAACTGCTCAATCAAAAGAAAGGTTTAACTCTGTGAGATGAATGCTCACATCACAAAGCAATTTCTCAGATAGCTTCTATCTAGTTTGTATCTTAGGATACTTCCTTTTTCTCCATAGGCCTCAAAGCGCTCCCAAATATCACATCACACATTCTACAAATACAGAGTTTACAAACTGCACAATCAAAGCAAAGATTTAACTCTGTGAGATAAATGCACACATCACAAAGCAGGTTCTCAGAAAGCTTTCTAATTTTTATCTGAAGTTATATTTTTTCTCACAATAGGCCTCAAAGTGATACGAAATATCCCTGCACAGATTCTACAAAAACAGTGTTTCCAAACCACTCAATCAAAACAAAGGTTTAACTCTGTGAAATGAATGTACACATCACAAAACACTTTCTGAGAATGTTTCTTCCTAGTTTTTAATTGAAGCTGTTTCCTTTTCACCATAGTCCTTAAGGCATTCCCACGCAGATTTTACAGAAAGATTGTTTCCAAACTGTCCAATCAAAAGAGTGGTTTAACTATGTGAGATGAATGCACACATCACAAAGCAGTTTCTGAGAAAGCTTCCTTCTAGTTTTCATCTGAAAATATTTCTTTTTCTCTATAAGCTTCAATGTACTCCCAAATATCCCTTCACAGATTCTACAAATACAGAGTTTACAAACCGGCCAATCAAAACAAAAGTTTAACTGTGTGAGATGAAGTCACACATCACAAAGCAGATTCTCCAAAAGCTTCCATCTAATTTGTATCTGAAGATATTTCCTTTTTCACCACAGGACTCGAAGTATTCTGAAATATCCTTTCACAGATTCAACAACAACAGTGTTTCCAAACTACTCAATCAAAAGTAAGGATTCAATCTGTGAGATGATTGCTCACATCACAAAGCATTTTCTGAGAAAATTTCCTTCTGGTATTCATCTGATGATATATCCACTTTACCCAGAGACCTCAATGCACTCTCAAATACCCCTTTGCAGAATCTAGAAACACAGTGTATCCAAACTACATCATCAAAAGAAAGTTTAAGTCTGTGAGATGAATGCACAAGTCACAAAGCAGTTTCTGAGAAAGCTTCCTCCTAGTTTTCATCTGAAAATACTTCCTTCTTCTCCATGGACTTCAATGCGCTCCCTAGTATTCCTTTGTAGATTCTACAGTTTTTCCAAGTTGCTGAGTCAAAAGAAAGGTTTAACTCTGTGAGATGAATGCTCACATCACAAAACAAGTTCTCAGAAAGCTTCTTTCTAATTTTTAGCTGAAGATATTTCATTTTTGACCGTAAGCCTCAAAGCACACAAAAATATCCCTTTGCAGATTCTACAAAAACAGTACTTCCAAATGGCACTATCAAAAGAAATGTTTAACTCTGTGATACGAATGCACACATCACAAAGCAGTTTCTGAGAAATCTGCCTTCTAGTTTTCATATGAAGATATTTTCTTTTTCACCATAGCCTCAAAGCATTCCCAAATATCATATCACAGATTGTACAAGAATAGAGTTTACAAGCCATTCAATCAAAACAAAGGTTTAAATCTGTAAGATGAATGCAAACATCACAAAGCAGTTTCTCAGACAGTTTCTGCCTAGTTTGTATATGAAGAATCTCTGTTTTCCACCATAGGCCTCAAAGCGCTCTGAATTATCACTTCGCATTTTCCACCATAGGCCAAATATCTCTTCACACATTGTACAAAAACAGAGTTCACGAACTGCTCAATAAAAGAAAAGTTTTAATTCTGTGATATGAATGCACACATCACATGTCGAGTTCTCAGAAAACTTCTTTCTAATTTTTATCTGAAGATATTTGCTTTTACGCCATATGCCTCAAAGTGCTCCAAAATGTCCCCTCACAGATTCTACAAAAACAGTGTTTCAAAACTGCTCAATGAAAAGGAAGGCTTAACTCTGTGAGATGAATGCTCACTTCACAAGGCAGTTTCGGAGAGAGCTTCCTTCCAGTTTTCATCTGAAAATGTTTCCTTTTTCTCCATAGACCTCCATGGGCTCCCAAATATCGCCTCACAGTTTCTACAAAAACAGTGTTTCCAAACTGCTCAATCAAAAGAAAGGTTTAACTCTATGAGATGAATGCTCACATCATGAATCAGTTTATCCAACAGCTTCTGTCTAGTTTGTATCTGAAGATACTTCGTTTTTCACCATAAGCCTCAAAGAACTCTGAATTATCGCTTCGCAGATTCTACAAAAACAGAGTTTACAAACTGCTTAATCAAAACAAAGGTTTAACTCTCTGAGATGAATGGACACATCACAAAGTACTTTCTCAGAAAGCTTCTTTCTAATGGTTATCTGAAGATATTTCCTTTTTCTTCTTAGGATTCAAAACACTCTGAAATATCCCCTTTGCAGGTTCTACACAAACAGTGTTTCCAAACTGCTCAAACTAAATAAAAATTTACCCTCTGTGATGAATGCTCACATCACAAAGCAGTTTCTGAGAAAGCTTCCCTCTAGTTTTCATCTGAAGATATTTCCTTTTTCTCTATAGACCTCACTGCATTCCAAATATCCCTTTGCAGATTCTACAAACACAGGGTTTCCAAACTGCGCCATCAATACAAAATTTAACTCTGCAAGATGAATGCACACATCACAAAACAGTTTCTGAGAAAGTTTCCTTCTAGTTTTCATCTGAAAATATTTCCTTTATCTCCATAGACATCGATGTGCATCCCAATATCCCTTCGTAGATACTGAAAACCGAGTTTTTCCAAATTGCTGAGTCAAAAGAAAGTTTTAACTCTGTTACATGAATGCACACATCACAAGACAGGTTCTCAGAAAGCTTCTTCCTATTTTTTATCTGAAGATATTTCCATTTTCACCATAGGCCTCAAAGAGCTCCAAAATATCTCTTCACTGATGCTATAAAAACAGTGTTTCCAAACTGCTCAAATTAAAGAAAATTGTACCTCTATGTGATTAATGCTCATATCACAAAGCAGTATCTCATAGAGCTTCTGTCTACTTTGCATCTGAAGACACTTCCTCTCTCACCATAGGCCTCCAAGTGCTCCCAAATATCGCTTCACACATTCCAAAAAAACAGAGTTTACAAACCGCTCAATCAAAACAAAGCTTGAACTATGTGAAAGAATGCACATTTCACAAAGCAGGTTCTCAGAAAGCTTCTTTCTCATTTTTTTCTGAAGATATTTCCTTTTTTAAAGGAAATATGCCTCAAAGCACTCTGAAATATCCCTATGCAGATTCCACAAAAATAGTTTCCAAAGTGTGCCATCAAAAGAAAGGTTTAATTCTGTGATATGAATGCACACATCACAAATCAGTTTCTGACAAATCTTCCTTCTAGTTTGCATCTGAAAATATTTCCATTTTCTCCATAAACCTCAATGCGATTCCGATTATCCCTTTGCAGATTCTACAAAAACAGTGTTTCAAACCACTAAATCAAAAGAAAGGTTGAACTCTGTGAGATAAATGCACACATCATAAAGCAGGTTCTCAGACAGCTTCCTTCTAACTTTTATCTGAAGATATTTCCTTTTTCAACATAGGCTTCAAAGTGCGCCAAAGTATCCCTTTGTAGATTCTACAAAAACATTTTTCCAAAACCTTCAATCAAAACAAAGGTTTAACTCTGTGAGATGAATGTTCACATCATAAAACAGTTTCTCAGACAGCTTCTGTCTAGTTTGTATCTGAAGATACTTCCTTTTTCACCATAGGCCTCAAAGTGCTCACAAATATCACTTCACAGATTTTACAAAAACAGTTTGCAAACCACTCAATCAAAACAAAACTTTAACTCTGTAAGACGATTGTACACATCACAAAGCAGGTTCTTAGAAAGCTTCCTTTTAATTTTTATCTGAAGATATTTCCTTTTTCATCAAAGGCCACAAAGTTCTCTGAAATATCCCTTCACAGATTCTACAAAAACAGTGTTTCCGAATGGTGGCATCAAAAGACAGGTTTAACTCTGTGAGATAAATGCACACATCACAAAGAAATTTCTCAGAAAGCTTCCTTCTAGTTTTCATCTGAAGATATTTCCTTTTTCACTATAGACCTCAGTGCACTCACAAGTATCCCATCACAGATTCTACAACAACAGTGTTCACAAACTGTGCCATCAAAAGAAAAGTTTAACTCTGTGAGATGAATGCACACATCAGAGAGCAGTTTCTCAAACAGCTTTTCTCTAGTTTGTATCTGAAGATAATTCCTTTTTTCACCATAGGCCTAAAAACGCTCCCAAATATCATCTGGTAGATTCTACAAAAACAGTTTATAAACTGTTCAATCAAAACAAAGTTTAACTCTGGGAGATGAATGCAGAAATCACAAAGTCAGTCCTAGGAAAGCTTCTATCTAATTTTTATCTGAAGTCATTTCCTGTTTCACCACAGGCCTCAAAGAGCTCCAAAATATCCCTTCACAGATTCTAAAAAAAAAAAAAAAAGCTTTATCCAAATGGCCCAAACTAAAGAAAAGTTTACCTCTGCGTGACGAATGCTCACATCACAAAACATTTTCTGAGAAAGCCTCCTTCCTCTTTTCATCAGAAGATATTTCCTTTTCTTCCATAGACCTCAATGCACTTCCAAATATTTATTTGTAGATTCCACAAACAGTGTTTTGAGACTGCTCAATCAAGAGAAATGTTTAACTCTCTGAGATGAATGCTAACTTTAGAAAGCAGTTTTTCAGATAGCTTCTGTCTAGTTTGTATTTGAAGATACTTCCTTTTTCAACATAGGCCTCAAACTGCACTGAAATATCCCTTCCAAGATTCTACAAAAAGAGAGTTTCCAAACTGCACCATCAAAAGAGATGGTTAACTCTGTGAGGTGAATGCTCACATCACAAAGCAGTTTCAGAGAAAGCTTCTTTCTAGTTTTCATCTGAAGATATTTCCTTTTTCAATGTAGGCATCAAAGCCCACCCAAATATTCCTTCATAGATTCCACAAAAAAAGTGTTTCCGAACTGCACCATCAAAATAAAGGTTTAACTCTGTGAGATGAATGCACAAATAACAAAACAGTTTCTGAGAAAGCTTCTTCCTAGTTTTTATTTGAAGATAATTCCTTTTTCACCATAGGCCTCGATGAGCTCCCATATACACCTATGCAGATATAACAATAACATTTTTCCAAACTGACCAATAAAAGGATGATTTAGCTCTATAATAGGAATGCATATATCACAAAAGTTTCTGAAAAAACGTCTTTCTAGTTTTCATCTGAAGATATTTCCTTTCTCTCCATAGGCCTGAATGTGCTCCCAAATTCCCCTTCACAGATTATACAAAAACAGTGTTTCCAAACTGCTCAATCATAAGGAAGGTTTAACTCTGTGAGATGAATGCTCACATCACAAAGCAGTTTTGTAGACAGCTTCTGTCTAGTTTGTATCTGAAGATACTTCCTTTTCTGCCATAGGCCTCAAAGCACTCCCAAATATCCCTTCACAGATCCTACAAAAATGGAGTTTACAAACCGTTCAATGAAAACAAAGGTGTAACTCTGTGAGATGAATGTACACATCATAAAGCAGCTTCTCAGAAAGATTCTTTCTAATTTTCACCTGAAGATATTTTCTTTTTCACCAAAGGCCTCAAAGTGATCCAAAATATCCCTTTGCAGATTCTACAAAAACAGTGTTTCCAAACTGTGCAATAAAAGAAACTTTAACTCTGTGAGATGAATGCCCACATCACATAACACTTTCTGAGAAAGCTTCCTTCTGTTTGCATCTGAAGATATTTCCTTTTTCTCTATAGAACTCAATGTGCTCGTAAATATCCCATTGCAGATTGTACAAAAACAGTGTTTCCAAACTGCTCAATGAGAAGAAAGGTTTAACTCTGTGAGATGAATACTCACATCACAAACAGTTTCTCAGACTGCTTCTGTCTAGTTTGTACCTAAAGATAGTTCCTTTTTCACCATAGTCTCAAAGCACTCCCAAATATCGCTTCATAGATTCTACAAAAACCGAGTTTACAAACTGCTCAATCAAAACAAAGGTTTAATTGTGTGAGATGTATGCACACATCACAAAGCAATTTCTGTGAAAGCTTCCTTCTAGTTTTCATCTGAAGATATTTACTTTTTCTCCATAGACCTCAATGTGCTCCTAAATATCCCCTGGTAGATTCTGCAAACCCAGTGTTTCCAAATTGTTCAGATAAAACACAGCTTTAACTCTGTGAGACGAATGCTAATATCAAAAATCAGTATCGCAGAGAGCTTCTGTCTAATTTGCTTCTGAATACACTTCATTTTTCACCATAGGTCTCAAAGTGATCCCAAATAACATTTTGCAGATTCTACAAAAACAGAGTTTACAAACGGATTACTCAAAACAAATGATTAACTCTGTGATATGAATGGAAACATAACAAAGCTGGTTCTCAGGAAACATCTTTCTAATTTTTTCTGAAGATATTTCCTTTTTCGCAATAAGCCTCAAAGTGCTCCGAAATATCCCTTGGCACATTCCACAAAAACAGTGTTTCAAAAGTTGCATCAAAAGAAACGTTTAATTCTGTGAGATGAATGAATACATCACAAGGCAGTTTCTGAGAAATCTTCTTTCTTGTTTTCATCAGAAAATATTTCCTATTTCTCTACAGACCTCAATGCACTCCCAAATATCCATTTGTAGATACTAAAAAATAATGTTTCCAAAGTGCTCAGTCAAAAGAAAGGCTTAACTCTGTGAGAGGAATGCTCACACCACAAAGCATTTTCTCAGACAGCTTCTGTCTAGTTTATATCTGAAGATATTTCCTTTTACACCATAGGCCTCAATGCACTCCCAAATATCCCTTCGCAGATTCTACAAAAACAGTGTTTCCAAACTGCTCAATCAAAAGAAAAGTTTAACTTGTGAGATGAATTCTCACATCATAAATCAGTTTCTCAGACAGCTTCTGTCTAGTTTGTATCTGAAAATACTTCCCTTTCCACCATGGGACTCAAAGCACTCCCAAATATCACTTCATGGATTATACAAAAAAAGATTTTAAAAACTGCTCAGTCAAGACAAAGGTTTAACTCTGTGAGATTAATGTACATATCACCTAGCAGGTTCTCAGAATGCTTCTTTATATTTTTTATGTGAAGATATTTACTTTTTCACCATAGACCTCAAAGCACTCTGAACTATCCCTTTACAGATTCTACAAAAACTATTTTTCCAAACAGCTCTATCAAAAGAAAGATTTAACTCCGAGAGATAAATGTACACACCACAATGCAGGTTCTCATGAAGCTTCTTTCTAATTTGTATCTGAAGATATTTCCTTTTTCAACATAGGCCTCAAAGTGCTCCAATATATCCGTTCACAGATTCTACAAAAACAGTGTTTGAAAACTGCTCTATCAAAAGTAAGTTTAAATCTGTGAGATGAATGCACATGTAACAACGTAGTTTATCAGAAAGTTTATTTCTAGTTTTTTTCTGAAGATATATCATTTTTGACCATAGGCTTTAATGCACTCCCAAGTATCCCTTTACAGATTCGATAAAAAGAGCGTTTCCAAACTGCTCTATCTAAAGAAAAGTTTACATCTGTGTAATAAATCCTCACCAAAAAAAGTAGTTTCTCAGAAAGCTTTGTTTCACTTTTTATCTGTAGACATTTCTCTGTTCAACTTAGGTCTCAATGTGCTGCCAAATATCCTTCACGGATTCTACAAAAACAGTGTTCCCAAACTCTTCAATCAAAAGAATGGTTTAACTCTGTGAAACGAATGCTTAAATCACAGAGCAGATTCTCAAAAAAACTTCTATTTAGTTTTAACCTGAAGATATTTCCTTTTTCATCATAGAACTCAATGTACTCTCAAATATCCCTTCACTGATTCTAAAAATACTGTGTTTCCAAACTGTTCAATAACAAGAAAGGTTTAACTCTGTGAGAGGAATGCTCACGTCACAAATCAGTTTCTCAGACAGCTTCTCTCTAGTTTATGTCTGAAGATACTTCCTTTTTCACCTTAGATCTCAAAGCACACCTAAATATCTCTCTGCAGATCCTACAAAAACAGAGTTTACAAACCTCTCAATCAAGCCAAAGGTTTAACTTTGTGAGATGAATGTACACATCACAAAGCAGGTTTTCAGGAAACTTCTTTCTAATTTTTGTCTGGAAATATTTCCTTTGCCACTGTAGGCCTCAAAGCACTCCAAACTATCCCTTTGCAAGATCTACAAAAAGAGTGTTTCCAAACTGCACCATCAAAAGAAAGGTTAAACTCTGTGAGATGAATGCACACATTACAAGGCAGTTTCTAAGAAAGGTTCTTTCTTGTTTTCATCAGAAGATTATTCCTGTTTCTCCATAGACCTCAATGTGCTCCAAATATCCCTTTGTAGATTCTGAAAACATGGTGTTTCCAAATTTCTCACTCAAAAGGAAGGTTTAAACTCTGTGAGTTGAATTCTCACATCACAAAGCAGTTTCTCAGACAGAGTCTGTCTAGTTGGTATCTGAAGATGCTTCCTTTTTCACCATAGGCCTCAAAGTGCTCCCAAATATCCCTTTGCAGATTCTACAAAAACAGTATTTGCAAACTGCACAGTCTATAGAAAGTTTTAACTATGTGAGTTGAATGGACACATCACAAAGCAGTTTCTCAGAAAGCTTCCTTCTAGATTTTGTGTGAAGATATTTTGTTTTTCACCATAGGCCTCAATGCGCACCAATATATCCCTTCACACATTCTACAAAAACTGTCTCCAAACTGCTCAATTAAAAGAAAGATTTAGAACCGTGAGATGAATGCACACATCACAAACCAGGTTTCTCAGAAAGTTTGTTCCTAGTTTTGTCTGAATATATGTCAGATTTTACTATAGGCTTAATGCACTCCCAAATATCCCTTTGCAGATTCGACAAAAAGAGTGTTTCCAAACTGCTCAAACTAAAGAAAAGTTTACCTCTGTGTGATGAATGCTCACATCACAAAGCAGTTTCTCAGAAAGCTTCATTCCACTTTTCATGTCTAGATATTTATCTGTTCACCATAGACCTCAATGTGCCTCCAAATATCCTTCACAAATTCTACAAAAATAGTGTTCCCAAACTGTTAAATCAAAGAGTGGTTTAACTCAGTGAGATGAATGCTCACATCAGAAAGAAGATTCTCAAAAAGATTCCTTCTACTTTTTGTGTGAAGATATTTCCTTTTTCACCATAGGGCACATTACTCTCCCAAATATCCCTTTACAGGTTCTACAAAAACTGTTTCCAAATGGTTCATTCAAAAGAAAGGTTTAACTCCATGAGATAAATGTACACATCTTAAAGCAGGTTCTCAGAAAGCCTCTTTCTAGTTTGTATCTGAAGATGTTTCCTTTTTCACCATAGGTGTCAAAGTGTTCCAAAATATACCTTTTCACATTCTACAAAAATAGTGTTTCCAAACTGCACCAGTAAAAGAAAGGTTTAACTCCGTGAGATGAATTCACAAATCACAAATCACAAAACAGTTTCAGAGAAAGCTTCCTTCTAGTTTTCATCTGAAGATATTTCCTTTTTTTCCATAGACCTCAATGCGCTCCCAAATATCCTATTGTAGATTCTACAAACACAGTGTTTCCAAATTGCTCAGTAAAAAGAAAGGTTTAATTCTGTGAGATGAATGCACACATCACCAAGCAGTTTCTTAGACAGCTTCTGTCTATTTTACATCTGAAGATACTTCCTTTTTCACCATAGGGCTCAAAGTGCCCATCGTAGATGCTACAAAAACATAGTTTCCAAACTGGCCAATCAAAAGAAAGGTTTTATTCTGTGAGATGAATTCACAGAGCACAAAGAAGTTTCTGAGAAGGCTTCCTTTCAATTTTCATCTGAAGATATTTCCTTTTATTCCTTAGACTACAATGCATTCCCAAATATACCTTCACAGATTGTACAAAAACAGTGTTTCCAAACTGTGCCATCAAAATAAACGTGTAACTCTTTTAGCTGAATGCACACAGCACAAAGTAGTTTCTGAGACAGCTTCTTTCTAGTTTTCGTCTGAAGATATTTCCTTTTACTCCATAGACTGCAATGTGCTCCCAAATATCCCTTCGCAGATTCTACAAAAACAGTGTTTCCAAACTGTGCCATCAAAATACATGTTTAACTACTTGAGATGAATGTACACTTCACAAAGCAGTTTCTGAGAAAGCTTTCTTCTAGTTTTCATCTGAAGATATTTCCTTTTTCTTCATAGACCTCAATGCACTTCCAAATATCCCATTGTAGATTCTACAAACACAGTGATTTCAAATTGCTCAGTAAAAAGAAAGATTTAACTCTGTTAGATAAATGGTCACATCACACAGCAGTTTCTCAGACTGCTTCTTTCTTGTTTGCATCTGAAGATACTTCCTTTTTCACCATAGGGCTCAAAGTGCTCTGAAATAACACATCACAGATTCTACAAAAAAATTGTTTCCAAACTGGCCAATCAAAGAAATATTTAATTCTGTGAGATGAATGGACACATCACAAAGCAGTTTCTGAGAAAGCTTCCCTCTAGTTTTCATCTGAATATATTTACTTTTTCTCCATAGACCTCATGCAGTCTCAAATATCCCTTCGCAGATTCTACAAAAGCAGTGTTTCCAAACTGGCAATCAAAAGAAAGGTTTAACTGTGTGAGATGAATGCACACATCATGAATCAGTTTCTGAGAAAGGTTCTTTCTAGTTTTCATTTGAAGACATTTCCTTTTTCACCATAGGTGTCAATGTGCTCCCGTATATTCCTTTGCAGATTATACAAAAGCATTGTTATGAAACTGGCCAATCAAAGAAATGTTTAACTCAGTGAGATGAATGGACACATCAGAAAGCAGTTTCTGAGAAAGCTTCCTTCTAGTTTTCATCTGAAGATATTTCTTTTTTCTCCATAGAGCTCAATGTGCTCCCAAATATTCCTTTGCAGATTCTACAAAAGCAGTGTTTCCAATCTGCACCATCAAAAGAAAGGTTTAACTCTGTGAGATGAGTGCCATATCACAAAGCAGTTTCTGACATAAATTCCCCCTAGTTTTCACTGGAAAATTATTCCTTTTTCTCAATAGACCTAAATTCTCTCCAAAATAACCCTTCACAGATTCTACAAAAAGAGTGTTTCCAAACTGCTCAATCAAAAGAAAAGTTTAACTCTGTGAGATGAATGCTCACATCACTAAGCAGTTTCTCCTACAGTTTCTGTCTAGTTTTTATCTGAAGATACTTCCTTTTTCACCATAGGCCTCCAAGCCCTCCCAAATAATGCTTCATAGATTCTACAAAAACAGTTTACAAACCGCTCAATCATAACTAAAGTTTAATTCTGTGAGATGAATGCTCATTTAACAAAGCAGTTTCTCACACATTTTCTGGCTGAATTCTATCTGACAATACTTATTTTTTCACCATAAGCCTCAAAGCTCTCCCATATATCGCTATTGATATTTTACAACAAGAGTTTACAAGCAGCTCAATCAAACCAAATGTTTAACTCTGTGAGATGAATGCACACATCACAAAGTAGGTTCTCTGAATGCTACTTTATAATTTTTATCTGAAAATATTTCCTTTTTTACCACAGGCCTCAAAGTGCTCAGAAATATCCCCTTGCAGATTCTACAAACACAGAGTTTAGAAATCACTCAATCAAAACTAATGCTTAACTCTGTGGGATGAATGCACACATCACAAAGCAGTTTCTGAGAAATCTTCCTTTTTGTTTTCATCTGAAGATATTTCCTTTTTCTCCCCAGGCCTCAATGTGCTCACAAATATCCCTTCGCAGATTCTACAAAAACAGTGTTTCCAAACTGCACCAACAAAAGAAAGGTTTAACTCTGTGAGATGAATGCACACATCGTAAAGCAGTTACTCAGACAGCGACTGTCTACTTTACATCTGAAGATACTTCCTTTCTCAACTTAGGCCTCAAAGCGCTCCCAAATATCAGATGTGAAAAAAGAGTGTTTCTAAACTGCTTGAAGAAAATTTTACTTTCTTGTGATGAATGCTCACATCACAAAACAGTTTCTCAGAAATCTTCATTCTACCTTTTGTCTGTAGATATATCTCTTTTCACTGTAGGCCTCAGTGCACTCCCAAATATCCTTCATAAATTCTACAAAAACAGTGTTCCCAAACTGTTCAATCAAAAGAATGGTTTAACTGTGTGAGATGAATGCTTACATCACAAAGCAGATTATCAGAAAGCTTCTTTCTAATTTTTACTTGAAGATATTTCCTTTTTCATTGTAATCCTCAAAGCACTCCAAAATATCCTTTTGCAGATTCTACAAAACAGTGTTTACAAACTGTGCCATCAATACAAAGATTAACACTGTGAGATGAATGCACGCATCACAAAGCAGGTTCTCAGAAAGTTTCATTCTACTTTTTATCTGAAGATATTTCCTTTTTCACCCTAGGCCTCAAGGCGCTCTGAATTATCCCTTCTCAGATTCTACAAAAACAGTGTTTCCATATTGCACCATCAAAACAAAGACTTAACTCTGTGAGATGAAAGCATACATCACAAACCAGTTTCTGAGAAAGCTTCCTTCTAGTTTTCATCTGAAGACATTTCCTTTTTCTCCATAGACCTCACTGCACTCCAAAATATCCCTTTGTGGATTCTACAAACACACTGTTTCCAAAGTACTCAGTTACAAGCAAGGTTTAACTCTGTGAGTTGAATGCTCATATCACAAATCAGTTTCTCAGACAGCTTCTGTCTCGCTTGTATCTGAAGATACATCCTTTGCCACCAGAGGCCTCAGAGTGTTCCCAAATATTCCTTCACAGATTGTACAAAAACAGTGTATACAAACTGCACTATCAAGAGAATGGTTTAACTGTGTGAGATGAATGCACACATCACAAAGCAGGTTCTCAGAAAGCTTCTTTCTGCTTTTTATCTGAAGATACTTCCTTTTTCAATATAGGAGTCAAAGCACTCCAAAATATCCCTTCACACGTTCTACAAAACAGTGTTTCTAAACTGTGCCATCAAAGGAAAGGTTTAACTCCGTGAGATGAATGCACACATCACCAAGAGGTTTCTAAGTGGGTTTCCTTCTAGTTTTCATCTGAAGATATTTCCATTTTCTCCATAGACCTCAATGCCCTACCAAATATCCCTGTGTAGATTCTACAAACACAGTGTTTCCAAAATGCTCAGTTAAAAGAAAGTGTTAACTCTGTGAGATGAATGTTCACATTTCAAAGCAGTTTCTCACACAGCATCCTTCTAGATTTTATCATGGGATATTCGCTTTTTTGTATTTTTGGCCTCAAAGAGCTCCCAAAATCCCATTGACAGAATCTACAAAAACAATGTTTCCAAACTGCTGAATCAAAAGGAAAGTTTAACTCTGTTAGATGTATACACACACCACAAAGCAGTTTCTCAGAAACCTTCTTTCTAGTTTCTATCTGAAGATGTTTTATGTATCACCATAGGCCTCAATGTGCTCCAAAATATCCCTTCACAATTTCTACAAAAACTGTGTTTGTAAACTGCTGAATCCAAATAAACGTTTAACTTTAGGTGATTAATGCACGCATCCAAAGCAGTTTCTTAGAAAGCTTCTTTCTTGTTTTTATCTAAAGATGTTTCCTTTTCCACCATAGACCTCAATGCACTACTAAATATCCCTCCATAGATTCTACAATCACACTGTTTCAAACCTGTTCAATGAAAACAAAGGTTTAATTCTGCAAGGTGAAAGCAGACATCAAAAAGTGATTTCTCAGATGGCTTCCTTATAGTCTTTATCCTGGGAAATTCACTTTTTTGTCATTGGCCTCAATGAGCTCCCAAATGTCCATTGGCAGAATGGACCAAAACAGTGTTTCCTAACTGCTGAATTGAAAGAAAAGTTTAACCCTGTGAGATGAATGCACATATCACAAAGGACTTTCTCAGAATGCTTCTGTCTAGTTTTATTGTGAAGAATTTGCTTTATCACCATAGGCCTCTATGTGCTTCCAAATATTCCTTTGCAGATTCTACAAAAACAGTGTTTCCAAACGGCTGAAGTGAAAAAAAATATATAACTCGGTGAAGTGAATACACACATAATAAGTCAGTTTCTCAGAAAGCTTCTTTCTAGTTTCTATCTGAATATGTTTTCTTTATTACCATAGGCCTCAATGGGCTCCCAAATATCTCTTCGCAGTTTCTACAAAAGCAGGGTTTCTAAACTGCTGATTCCAAAGAATGGTTGAACTCTAGGAGATGAATGCACACAACACAAATGAGTACCTCAAAAAGCTTCTTTCTTGTTTTTATCTGAAGATGTTTCCTTTTTCATCATTGACCTTAATGCACTCCCAAATATCGCTTTGCAGATTTTAAAAACACAGTATTTCCAAGGTGTTGAATGAAAATAATGGTATAACTCTGTGAGGTGAACACACACATCACAAAGTGATTTCTCGGATGGGTTCTTTCTAGTGTTTATCCTGGGATATTCGCGTTTTCACAATTGGCCCAATTGAGCTACCAAACATCCATTCCCATAATGGACTGAAACAGTGTTTCCTAAATGGTGAGTTGAAAGAAAGTTTTAACAAAATGACATGAATGCAAACATCACAAAGACGTTTCTTAGAATGCTACTCTTTAGTTTTTGTCTGAAGAAGTTTGCTTTTTCACTGTAGGCCTCGATGCACTTCCAAATATCCCTTTGCAGATTCTACAAAAACAGTGTTTAAAAACTGCTGAATGAAAAGAAAGGTTTAACTCTGCGATTTGAACACACACATCCCAAAATGGTGTTTAGATAGCTTTCTTCTAGTTTTATCATGGAATATTCCCTTTTTCGCATTTGTCCTAACAAGTTCCCAAATGTCCATTCGCAGAATGGACGAAAACAGGGTTTCCAATCTGCTGAATAGAAAGATTTAATTCTGTGAGATGAATGCACATATCACAAGGCAGTTTTTCAGAATGCTTCTTTGTAGTTTTTCTATGAAGATATTTCCTTTTTCACCATAGGCATCAATGCACTACAAAATATCCCTTCGCAGTTTCTACAAAAGGAGTGCTTCCAAACAGCTGAATTAAATGAAAACTATAACTCTGTGAGACAAATGCACACATCACCAAGCAGTTTCTCAAATAGCTTCCTTCTAGTTTGTACCTTGGGATATTTGCTTTTTCTCCAATGGCCTCAATGAACTCCCAAATGTCCATTCACAGAATGGACAAAACTGGAGTTTCCAAACTGCTGAATACAAAAGATGTTAAAACTCTGTGAGATGAATGCATAAATGACAAATCAGTTTCTCAGAAAGCTTTTTCCTTATTTTTATCTGAAGATGTTTCTTTTTTCACCATAGACATCAATGAGATCAAAAATATCCCTCTACAGATTCTACAAACACAGTGTTTCCAACCTGTTGAATGGAAATAAGGATTTAACTCTGCAAGATGAATGCCCACATCACAAAGTGGTTTCTCAGATGACTTCCTTCCAGTGTTTACACTGGGATATTCACACTTTTGCCATTGACCTCAAAGAGATCCCAAATATCCATTCACAGAATGGACCAAAACTGTGTTTCCTAACTGCTGAATCATAAGAAAGTTTTAACACTGTGAGATTAATGCACACATCACAAATAAGTTTCTCAGAATTTTTCTGTGTGTTTTTTATGTGAAGAAGTTTGCTTTTTCACCAAAGGCCTCAATGTACTTCCAAATATGCCTTTGAAGATTCTACAAAAACAGTGTTTAAAAGCTGCTGAATGAAAAGAAAGGTTTAATTATACGAGTGGAATGCACACATCACAAAACAGTGTCTTAGATAGATTCCCTCTAGTTTTTATCGTGGGATATTCCCTTTTTCACTTGTGTCCTATCGAGGTCCCAAATGTCCATTCACAGAATAGACAAAAACATAGTTCCCAATCCGCTGAAAAGAAAGGTTGAATTCTGTGAATTGAATGCACACATCATAAGGCAGTTTTTCAGAAAGCTTATTTCTAGTTTTATCTGAAGATATTCACTTTTTCACCATAGGCCTCAATGCACTCCCAAATGTCGCTTTGCAGATTCTAAAAAAAAAAAACAGTGCTTCCAAACTGCTGAATGAAAAGCAAGGTGTAACTCAGCCAGATGAATGCACACATCACAAACCGTTTTCTCAGATAGCTTCCTTCTGGTTTTTACCCAGGGATACTCACTTTTTCACCAATGGCCTCAAAGGGCTCCCAAATGTCCATTCATAGAATGGACAAAAATGGCGTTTCGAAACTGCTGAATACAAAGAGTTATAACTCTGTGAGATGAATGCACACATCACAAAGAAGTTTCTCAGAAAACTTCTTTCTTTTTTTTATCTGAAGATGTTTCCTTTTCTGCCATAAACCTCAGTGGGCTCCCAAATACCTCACGCAGATTCTAAAAACACAATGTTTTCAACCTGTTGAATGAAAATAAAGGTTTAACTCTGGGAGCTGAATGCACACATCACAAAGTGATTTCTCACATGGCTTCCTTCTAGTGCTTATCCCGGGATATTTGCTACTCGCCACTGGCCTGAACGAGCTCCCAAATGTCCATTCACAGAATGGACCAAAACAGTGTTTCCTAATGGCTGAATTGAAATAAAGTTATAACACTGTGAGATGAATGCACACGTCACAAAGAAGTTTCTTAAAATGCTTCTGTCTAGTATTTATCGGAAGAAGTTTGCTTTTTCACCATAGGCCTCAATGCACTTCCAAATATCCCTTTGCAGATTCCACAAAAACAGTGTTTAAAAACTGCTAAATGTAAAGAAAGGTTTCACAGGGCGAGTTGAATATACACATCCCAAAACAGTGTCTTAGATAGCTTCCTTGTAGTTTTTATCCTGGAATATTCCCTTTTTGCCTTGGCCCTAAGGAGCTCCAAAATGTCAATTTGCAGAATGTACATAAACAGGATTTCCAGTCTGCTGAATAGAAAGAAAGGTTTAATTCTGTTAGATCAATGCACACATCACAAAAGAGTTTTTCAGAGCTTCTTTCTAGTTTGTATTTGAAGATATTTACTTTTTCATCATAGGGCTCAATGCATTCCAAACTGTTCCTTCACAGATTCTACAAAAACAATGCTTCCAAACTGCTGAATGAAGAGAAAGGTGTAACTCGGTGAGATGAATGAACACAACACAAAGCAGTTTCTCAGATAGCTTCCTTCTAGTTTTTACCTTGGGTTATTCACTTTTTCTCCAATGGTCTCAATGAGCTCCCAAATGTCCATTCACAGAATAGACAAAAATGGTGTTTCCAAACTACTGAATGGAAAGAATGTTATAACTCTGTGAGATGAATACAAACATCACAAAGCAATTTCTCAGAAAGCTTCTTTCTTCTTATTACCTGAAGAGTTTTTTTTTTTCACCGAAACCAACAATGCAATCCCAAATATCTCTGTGCAGATTCTACAAAAACAGTATTTCCAGACTGCTCCCAGAAAAGAAAGGTTTAACTCTGCAAGATGAATTCACACATTGCAAAGTGGTTTCTCCTATAACTTCCTTCTAGATTTTATCCTGGGATATTCGCTTTTTTGCTTTTGGCCTCAAAGGGCTCCCAAATGTCCACTGGATGAATGGACAAAAACAGTGTTTCCAAACTGCTGATTTGTAAGAAAGCTTTAACTCTGTGAGGTGAATACACACATCACAAAGGAATTTCTCAGAAAGCTTCTTTCTAGTTTCTATCTGAAGATGTTTCCTTTATCACCATAGACATCAATGTGCTCCCAAATATATCTTAGCAGTTTCTACACAAACAGTGTTTCTAAACTGCTGAATCCAAAGAAAGGTTTAACTCTAGGACATGAATGCACATATCCCAAAGCAGTTTCTCAAAAGGTTCCTTCTTGCTTTTAACTGAAGATATTTCCTTTTTCACAATAGACCTCAAGGCTCTCCCAAGTATCACTGCACAGATTCTGGAAACACAGTGTTATCATCCTGATAAATGAAAATAAAGACTTAACTCTGTGGGATGAACACACACATCACAAAGCGATTTCTTAGATGGTTTTCTTCTAGTGTTTATCCTGGGATATTCACTTTTTCATCATTGGCCTCAATGAGCTTCCAAGTGTCCATTTGCAGAATGGACCAAAATAAGGTTTCCTACCTGCTGAATTGAAAGAAAGGTTTAACACTGTGAGATGAATGCACACATCACAAAGAAGTTTCTCAGAATATTTCTGTTTTGTTTTTATCTGAAGAAATTTTACTTTTCACTGTTGGTCTCAAAGCACTTCCAAATATCCCTTTTGCCAATTCTACAAAAACAGTGTTTAAAAAGTACTGAATGAAAAGAAAGCTTTCAGTCTGCCAGTTGAATGCACACATCACCACATGGTGTCTTAGATAGCTTCCTTCTTCTTTTTATCATTGGACATTCCTTTTTTCACATTTGTCATAATGAGCTCCCAAAGGTCAATTTGTAGAATGGAAAAAAGCAGAATTTCCAAGCCGCTGAATAGAAATAAAGTCTTAATTATGTGAGATGAATGCATATATCACAAAGCAGCTTCTCAGAAAACTTTCTTCCTTTTATCTGTAGATATTTCCTTTTACACCACAAGTCACAATGCAATCCCAAACATCCCTGTGCAGATTCTCCAAAAACACTATTTCCAAACTGTCAACTGAAAGGAAAGCTTTAACTCTGCAAGGTGAATACACACATCTCAAAGCAGTTTCTCACACAACTTCCTTCTAGTATTTATCCTGGGATATTCGCTTTTTTGCTTTTGGCCTCAAAGAGCTCCCAAGTGTCCATTGGCAGAATGGACCAAAACAGTGTTTCCTAACTGCTGAATCAAAAGAAAGGTTTAATGTTGTGATAAGAGTACACACATCAGAAAGAATTTTCACAGAATGTTTCTCTCTAGTTTTTACCTGAAGAAGTTAGCTTTTTCACTGTAAGATTCAATGCACTTCCAAATATCCCTTTGCAGAGTCTGCAAAAACAGTGTTTAAAAACTGCTGAATGAAAATAAAGGTTTAACTCTATGAGTTGAATAAACACGTCTCAAAACCATGTCTTAGATGGTTTCCTTCTAGTTTTTATGGTAGGATGTTCCCTTTTTTGCCTTTGTTCTAACGAGGTCCCAAATATCCATATGCAGAATGGACAGAAACGGGGTTTCAAACCTGTTGAGTAGAAAGAACCATTTAACACTGTGAGATGAATGCACTCATCACAAAGAAGTTTCTCAGAATGCTTCTGTCTAGTTTTCTTCTGAAGAAGTTTGCATTTTCACTGTGGGCCTCAAGGTACTTCAAAATATTCCATTGCAGATTCTACAATAACAGTGTTTAAAAAATGCTGAATGAACAGAAAGGTTTAACTCTGTGAGTCGAATGCACACATCAGAAAATGGTGTGTTAGGCTGGTTCCTCTTAGTTTTCATCATAGGATATTCCCCTTTTCACGTTTATCCTAACGAGCTCCCAAATGTCCATTTGCAGAATGGACAGAAACAGGGTTTGCAATCTGCTGAAAAGAAAGAAATTTTTAATTCTGTGAGATGAATGCACACATCACACAGCATTTTTTCAGAAAGCTACTTTCTACTTTTTATCTGAAGATGTTTACTTTTACACCATAGGCCTCAATGGGCTCCCAAATTTCCTTTTTCACCATAGGCCTCAATGCACTCCCAAATATCTCTTCACAGTGTCTACAAAAACAGTGTTTCTAAACAGATGAATCCAAAGAAAGGTTTAACTCCAGAAGATGAATGCGCACATACCAAACAGTTTCTCAGAAAGTTTCTTTCTTATTTTTATCTGAAGATGTATCCTTACACACCATAAACCACAATGTGCTCCCAAATATCCCTTCATAGATTCTACAAACACAGTGTTTCCAACCTGTTGAATGAAAATAAAAATTTAGTCCTGTGAGATGAACGTACACACCACAAAGCTATTTCTCAGATGGCTCCCTTCTAGTGTTTATCCTATGATAATTGCTTTTTCACCATTTGAATCAGTGAGCTCCCAAATATCCATTCACAGAATGGACCAAAAGAGTGTTTCCTAACTGATGAATGAAAATAAAACTTTATCACAGTCAGATGAATGCACAAATCACAAAAATGTTCCTCCAAATACTTCTGTCTAGTTTTTATCTGAAAATGTTGCTTTCTCAGAGTAAGCCTCAATGTACTCCCACATATCCCTTGCAGACTCTACAAAAACACTGTTTAAAAACTGTTGAATGAAAAGAAATTTTAACTCTGGGAGTCGAATGCACACATCACAAAATTGTATCTTTCCTTCTAGTTTTTATCATGGGATATTTCTTTTTTCACATAGGTCTTAATAACCTCTGAAATATCCATTCACAGAATGGACAAAACAAGACTTTCCAATCTGCTAAATAGAAAAAAAGTTTTAATTCCATGAGATGAATGCACACATCACAAAACAATTTTTCAGTAAGTTTCTTTCTAGTTTTTATCTGAAGGCATTTCCCTTTGCACCATAGGCCTCAATGTTCTCCCAAATATCCCTTCTCAGATTCTACAAAAACAATGCTTCCAAACTGCTGAATGAAAAGAAAGGTGTAACTTTGCAAAATGAATTCTTGCATCACAAAACGGTTTGTCACATAGCTTCCTTCTAAATTTTATCCTGGGATATTCACTTTTTTGCTTTCAGCCTCAAAGAGCCTGGGATATTTGCTTTTTCTCTGATGTCCTCAATGAGCTCCCAAATATCCATTCGCAGAAGGGACAAAAACAGAATTTTCCCACTTCCAAATACAAAGAAAGCTATAACCCTGTGAGATGAATGTACACATCACAAAGCAGTTTCTCAGAAAGCTTCTTACTTCTTTTTATCTGAACATGTCTCCTTTTTCATCACAGGCCACAATGCGATCCCAAATATCCCTGTGCAGATTCTACAAAAACAGTGTTTCCAAACTGCTGACTAAAAAGAAAGGTTTAACTCCATGAGATGAATTCAGACATCACAAAGTGGTTTATCACATAGCTTCTGTCTAGATTTTATCCTGGGATATTCACTTTTTCACTTTTGGCCTCAAAGAGTACCTAAACGTCCATTGGCACATTGAACAAAAACAATGTTTCCAAACTGTTGAATTGAAAGAAAAGTTTAATTCTGTGAGATGAATACATACATCACAAAGCAGTTTCTCAGAAAACTTCTTTCTATTTTCTATCTGAAGAAGATTCCTTTATCAGCATAAGCCTAAATGCGCTCCCAAATATCCCTTTGCAGTTTCTACAAAACCAGTGTTTCTAAACTGCTGAACCCAAGGAAAGGTTTAACTCTAGGAGATGAATGCACACATCCCAAAGCAATTTCTCAGAAAGCTTCTTTCTTGTTTTTATCTGAAGATGTTTACTTTTTCATCATAGACCCCAGTGTGCCGCCAAATATCCCTTCGCCGATTCTACAAACACAGTGTTTCCAACTTGTTGAATGAAAATAAAGGTTTAACTCGGCAAGAGGAGCGTACATATCACAAAGTCATTTCTCAGATGGCTTCCTTGTAGTGTTTATCCTGGGATATTCGGTTTTTCGCCATTGGCCTGAATGAGCTCCCAAATATCCATTTGCATAGTCTTCCAAAATAATGTTTCCTAATTGCTGAATTGAAAGAAAGTTTTAACACTGTGAGATGAATGCACACATCACAAAGAAGTTTCTCAGAATGCTTTTGTCTAGTTTTTATTTGAAGAAGTTTGCTTTTTCACCATAGGCCTCAATTCACTTCCAAATATGCCTTTGCAAATTTTACAAAAACAGTGTTAAAAACGGCTGAATTGGCTGGGCATCATGGCTCATGCCTGTAATCCCAGCAATTTGGGAGGCTAGCCGGGTGTGGTGGTGTATGCCTGTAGTCCCAGATATTCAGGAGGCTGAGGCAGGAGAATGGCATGAACCTGTGAGGTGGAGCTTGCAGTGAGCTGAGATTGGACCACTGCACTCAGGAAGGACGACAGAGTGAGATTCCATCTAAGAAAAAAAAAACTGCTGAAAGAAAAGAAAGGTTTAAATCTTTGAGTTGAATGCACACATCACAAAACAGTGTATTAGATAGCTTCCTTCTAGTTTTCATTGTGGGATGTTTGCTTTCTTGCTCTTGTCTTAATGAGGTCCCAAATGTCCATTCGCAGAATGGACAAAATCAGTGTTTCCTAACTGTTGAAATGAAAGAAAGGTTTAACACTGTGAATTGAGTGCATACATCACAAAGAAGTTTCTCAGAATGCTTCTGTCTAGTTTTTATCTGAAAAAGTTTGCTTTTTCACCATAGGCTTCAATGTGTTTCCAAATATCCTTTTGCAGACTCTACAAAAACAGTGTTTAAGAACTGCTGCATGAAAAGAAAGATTTAACTCTATGAGTTGAACACATACATCACAAAACCGTGTGTTAGATATCCTCCTCTTGTTCTTATCGTGGGATATTCCCTTTTTCGCATTTTCCTAATGACCCCACAAATGTCCATTTGCAGAATGGACAAAAACAGGGTTTCCAATCTGCTGAATAGAAAGTGTTAATTCTGTGAGATGAATGCACACAACACAAAGCAGTTTTTCAGAATACTTCCCAGTAGATTTTATCTGAAGATATTTTCTATTTCACCATAGGCCTCAATTCACTCCCAAATATATCTCCACAGATTCCACAAACACAGTGTTTCCAACTTGTTGAATGAAAATAAAGGTTACGCTCTGTGAGATGAATGCACACATCACAAAGCGATTTCTCAGACTGCTTCCATCTAGTGTTTATCCTGGGATATTCACTTTTTCTCCATTGGCCTCAATGAGCTCACAAATGTTCATTCACAGAATGGGTCAGAACAGTGTTTCCTAACTGCTGAACTGAAAGAAAGGTTTAACACTGTGAGATGAATGCACACGTCACAAAGAAGTTTCTCAGAATGCTTCTGTTTAGTATTTATCTGAAGAAGTGTTCTTTTTCACCATAGGCCTCAATGTGCTTCCAAATATGCCTTTGCAGATTCTACAAAAACAGTGTGTAAAAACTGCTGAATGAAAAGAAAGATTTACTTCTGCGAGTTGAATGCACTCATCACCAAAAGGTGTTTTACATAGCTTCCTTCTAGTTTTTATTGTGGAATATTCCCTTTTTCACCTTTGTCCTAATGAGCTCCCAAATATCCATTTGCAGAATGGAAAAAAAAAAAAAAAAACAGGGATTCCAATCTGTTGAATAGAAAGAAAGTTTATTTCAGTGAGATGAATGCATACATCACAAAGCAGTTTTTTCAGAAAGCTTCTTTATAGTTTTTATCTGAAGATATATCCTTTTTCAACACAGGCCTCAATATGCTCCCAAATATTCCTTCACAGATTCTACAAAAACAGTGCTTCCAAACTGCTGAATTAAAAGTAAGGTGTAATTCAACAAGATGAATGTACACATCACAAAGAATTTCCTCAGACAGCTTCCTTGTAGGTTTTACCCTTGGATATTTGCTTTTTCCCAAAGGCCTCAATGAGCTCCCAAATGTCCATTTGCAGAATGGACAAAAATGTTGTTTCCAAACTGCTGAATAAAAAATAAAGTTATAACTCTGTGAGATGAATGCACACATCACAAAGCAGTTTCTCAGAAAGCTTCCTTCTTCTTTTTATCTGAAGATGTTTCCTTTTTCACCATAGGCCACAATGGGATCCCAAATATCCCTGTGCAAATTTTACAAAAGCAATGTTTCCAAATTGCTGAATGACAATAAAGGTTTAACTCTGTGATATGAGTTCACACATCACAAAGTGGTTTATCACATAGCTTCCTTCTAGATTTTTATCTTGGGATATTCACTTTTTCCCTTTTGACCTCAAAGAGTACCCAAATGTCCATTGACAGAATGGACAAAAACAGTGCTTCCAAATGGCTGTATTGAAGGAAAGGTTTAACTCTGCCAGATGAACACACACATCAGAAAGCAGTTTCTCAGAAAGTTTATTTCTAGTTTCTATCTTAAGGTGTTTTCTTTATCACCATAGGCCTCAATGCACTTCCAAAAATATCCCTTCGCAGTTTCTACAAAAACAGTGTTTCCAAACTGTTGAATGAAAATAACGTTTTAACCTCTGTGAAATGAACATGAACATCACAAAGAGATTTCTCAGACGGCTTCCTTCTAATGTTTATCCTGGGATATTCACGTTTTCTTCATTGGCCTCAATGAGCTTAAAAATGTCCATTCACAGAATGGACCAGAACAGTGTTTCCTAACTACTGAATTGAAAGAAAGGTTGAACAATGTGAGGTGATAGCACTCATCAGAAAGAAGTTCCTCAGAATGCTTCTGTCTAGTTTTTATCTGAATAAGTTACTTTTTCACTATAGGCCTCAATGCAATCCCAAATATTCCCATGCAGATACTACAAAATCAGTGTTTCCAAACTGCTGACTGAAAAGAAAGGTTTAACTCTGTGAGATAAGTTCACATGCCACAGCACGGTTTCTCACATAGTTTCCTTCTAGATTTTATCCTGGGATATTTGCTTTTTCGCTTTTAGCCTCAAAGGGCTCCCAAATGTCCACTGGCAGAATGGACAAAAATAGTGTTTAGAAACTGCTGAACAGAAAGGAAGGGTTATCTCTGTAAGATGAATATACACATCACACAGCAGTTTCTCAGAAGTTTGTTTTTTCACTGTAGGCCTCAATGCCTTTCCATATATCTCTTAGCAGATGCTACAAAAACAGTGTTTAAAAACTGCTGAATGAAAAGAAATGTTTAAATATGCAAGTCGAAGGCACACATCACCAAACGATGTCTTAGATAGGTTTTTCTCTTTTTTCTCATGGGATATTGCCTTTTCACCATTGTAATGAGCTCTCAAATGTGCATTTGCAGAATGGAAAAAAAAGGGTTTCCAAACTGCTGAATAGAAAGAAAGGTTTAACTCTGAGAGATGAATGCACACATCACAAAACAGTTTTACAGAAAGCTTCTTTCTCGTTTTAATCTGAAGATATTTCCTTTTTCATGGTAGGCTGCATCATTCCAAAACATCCTTTCACAGATTCTACAAAAACAGTGCTTCCAAACTGCTGAATGGAAAGAAAGGTGAAACTCAGTGAGATGAATGCACACATCACAAAGCAGTTTCTCAGACAGCTTCCTGCTAGTTTTTACACTGGGATAGTCTCTTTTCCTCCAATGGCCTCAATAAGCTCCCCAATGTCCATTCTGTGAATGGACAAAAACGGTGTTTCCAAACTGCTGAATACAAAGAAACTTATAACTCTGTGAGATGAATGCACACATCAAAAAGTAGTTTGTTAGAAAACTTATTTCTTCTTTTCATCTAAATAAGTTTCCTTTTTCACCACAACCCACAAAGTTCTCCCAAATATCCCTTTGCAGATTCTACAAAGTGTTTCCAAACTGCTGAATGAAAAGAAAGGTTTAACTCTGTGAGATGAATTTACACATCACAAAGTGGTTTCTCGCATAGATTTCTTCTAGATTTTATCCTGGGATATTCTCTTTCTTGCTTTTAGTCTCAAAGAGTTCCCAAATGTCTACGGGTAGAATGGACATAAAAAAAAGTTTCCAAACTGTTGTAAAGAAAGAAATATTTAACTCTGTGAGATGAATACACACATCATAAAGCAGTTTCTCAGAAAACTTATTTCGAGTTTCTATTTGATGATGTTTTATCATCATCGGCCTCAATGCATTCCCAAATATCTCTTTGCAGTTTCTACAAAACCGTATTTCTAAACTGCTGAATTCAAAGAAAGGTTTAACTCCAAGAGATGAATGCATAAATCCCAAAGCAGTCTCTCAGAAAGCTTCTTTCTTGATTTTAACTGAAGATATTTCCTTTTTCACCACAGACCTCAATACTCTCCCAAATATCCCTTCGCAGATTCTACTAACACAGAATTTCCAACCTGTTGAATGAAAATAACGTTTTAACTCTGTGAGATGAATGCACACATTACAAAGGGATTTCTCAGAAGGCTTCTTTCTAGTGTTTATCCTGGGATATTGGCTTTTTCGCCATTGGCCCCAATGATCTCCAAAATTTCCATTTGCAAAATGGACCAAAAAGTGTTTCCTAACTGCTGATTTGAAAGAAAAGTTTAACACTGTGAGATGAATGCACACATCACAAAACAGTTTCTCAGAAAGCTTCTTTCTGCTTTTTATCTGAAGATATTTACTTTTTCACCACAGACCACAATGCAATCCCAAATATCCCTGTGCAGATTCCCCAGAAACAGTGTTTCCAAACTGCTGAAAGAAAGGAATGTTTGACTCCACGGGATGAATTCACATATCACAAAGCATTTTCTCACTTTGCTTCCTTCTACATTTTATCCTGGGTTAATCACTTTTTGGCATTTGGTCTCAAGGAGCTCCCAAATGTCCCTTGGCAGAATGCACAAAAAAACGGTGATTCCAAACTGCTGAAGTGAAAGGAATATTTAACTGGAAGATGGATACACATATCCCAAGCAGTTTCTCTGAAAGTTTCTTTCTAATTTCTATCTGAAGATGTTTTCTTTATAACCATAGATCTCAATGTGCTCCCAAATATCTCTTCACAATTTCTACAGAAACAGTGTTTCTAAACTGCTGAATCCAAAGAAAGGTTTAACTCTAGGAGACAAATGCACACATCCCAAAGCAGTTGCTGAAAAAGCTTCTTTCTTGTTTTTATCTGAATTTTTTTTGTTTTCACCATAGGCTTCAATGCACTTCCAAATATCCCTTCTCAGTTTCTACAAATACAGTGTTGCTAAACTGGTCAATCAAAAGAAAGTTTGAAGTCTAGGAAATGAATGCACACTTTCCAAAGCAGTGTCAGAAAGCTCCTTTCTTATTTTTATCTAAAGATGTTTCCTTTTTCACCATAAACCTCCATGCGCTCCCAAATATCCCTTTTGAGATTCTACTAACGCAGTGTTTCCAACTTGTTGAATGAAAATAAAGGTTTAACTCTGCAAGATGAACACACACATCACAAAGCGATTTCTCAGATGGCTTCCTTCTAGTGTTCATCCTGAGATATTTGCTTTTACTCCATTGACCTCAATGAGCTCCTGCATGTTCATTAGTAAAAGGAACCAAAACAGTATTTCCTAATTGCTGAATCAACAGATAGTTTTAACACTGTGAGACAAATGCACACATCACAAAGAAGTTTCTCAGAATGCTTTGGTCCAGTTTTATCTGAAGAAATTTGCTTTTTCACCATAGGCCTCAATGCGCTTCCAAATATGCCTTTGCAGATTTTACAAAAACAGTATTTAAAAGCTGCTGAATGTAAAGAAAGTTTTAACTCTGCAAGTTGAATACATATATCACAAAACGGTGTCTTAGATAGCTTGTTTCTAGTTTTTATGGTGGGATATTACCTATTTCATATTTGTCCTAAGGAGATCCCAAGTGTCCAATCACAGATTGGACAAAACCGGAGTTTCCAATCTGCTAAATAGAAAGGAAGTTTTAGCTCTGTAAGATGAATGTGCACATCACAAAGCAGTTTTTCAGAAAGCTTTTTTTCTAGTTTTTATCTGAAGACATTTCCTTGATCACCACAGGCCTCAATGCATTCCCAAATATCCCTTCACAGATTCTACAAAAACAGTGCTTCCAAACTGCTGCATGAAAAGAAAGGTGTAACTCTGTGTGATGAATGCACACATAACAAAGCAGTTTCTCAGCTAGCTTCCTTCTAGTTTTTACCCTGGAATATTTGCTTTTTCTCCAGTGGCCTCAATGACCTCCCAAATGTCCATTCACAGAATGAATAAAAACAGTGTTTCCAAACTGCTGAATAGAACGAAAGTTATAACTCTGTGAGATGAATGCACACATCACAAAGCAGTTTCTCTGAAAACTTCTTTCTTCTTTTTATGTGAAGATGTTTTCTTCTTCACCATACGCCACAATGCGATGCCAAATATCCCTGTGCAGATTCTACAAAAACAGTGTTTCCAAACTGCTGAATATAAAGAAGGGTATAACTCTATGAGGTGAATTCACAAGCAGTTTCTCACATAGCTTCCTCCTAGATTTTATCCTGAGATGTTCACTTTTTTTGCTTTTGGCCTCAAAGAGTTCTGAAATGTTCATTGGCAGAATGGACAAAAGCAGTGTTTCCAAACTGTTGAATTGAAACAAAAGTTTAACTCTGTGAGATGAATACACACATCCCAAGGAGTTTCTCAGAGTGCTTCTTCCTACTTTCTACCTGAAGAAGTTTTCTTTATCACCATTGGCCTCAATGTGTTCCCAAATGTCACTTCATAGTTTCTACAAAAACTGTTTCTAAACTGCTGAATCTAAAGAAAGGTTTATCTCTAGGAGATGAATGCACACATCCCAAAGAGGTTTCTCATAAAGCTTCTCCTTTATATCTGAAGATGTTTCCTTGTTCATCACAGACCTCTATGCACTCCCTAATATGCTTTCACAGATTCTACAAACACAATGTTTCCAACCTGTTGAATTAAAACAAAGTTTTAATTCTGTGAGATGAGTGCACACATTAAAAAGCAATTTCTCAGATGGCTTCTTTCTGTTGTTTATCCTGGGATATTTACATTTTCACCATTAGCCTCAATGAGCTCCCAAATGTCCATTTGCAGAATGTACCAAAATAGTGTTTCCTAACTGCTGAGTCAAAAGATAGTTTCAACACTGTGAGATGAAAGCACACATCAGAAAGAAGTTCCTCAGAATGCTTCCATCTAGTTTTCTTCTGAAGAAGTTTGCATTTTCAGTGTAGGCCTCAATGCACTTCCAAATATCCCTTTGCAGATTCTACAAAAACAGTGTTTAAAAACTGCTGAATGAAAAGAAAGTTTTAACTCTGTGAGTTGAAGGCACACATCACAAAACAGTGTCATAGATACTTTCCTTCTAATTTTTATCATGGGATATTCCCTTTTGTGACTTTGTACTAAATAGCTCCAACATGTCCATTCACAGAATGGACAAAAACGGAGTTTCCAAGCTGCTTAATAAATAGAAAGGTTTAACTCTGTGAGGCAAAAGATCACATCACAAATCAGTTTTTCAGAAAGCTTCTTTCTAGCTTTTAACTGAAGATATTTCCTTTTACACATAGGTGTCAAAGTGCTCCGAAATATCACTTCTCAGATTCTACAAAAACAGTGCTTCCAAATTGCTGAATAAAAAGAAAAACATAACTGCAAGATGAAGACACACTACACTAACAGTTTCTCAGATAGCTTCTTTCTAGTTTTCACCCTGCAATATTGGCTTTTTCTCCAATGGCCTCAAGGAGCTCCCAAGTATCCATTCACAGAAGGGACAAAAATAGTGTTTCCAAATAACTGAATAGAAAAAAGTTGTAACTCTGTGAGATGAATGCACACATCACAAAGCAGTTTCTCAGAAAGCTTCTTTCTTCTTTTTATCTGAAGATGTTTCCTTTTCACCACAGGCCACAATGCAATCCCAAAAATCCCTGTGCAGATTCTACAAAAGCAGTGTTTCCAAACTGCCAAGTAAAAAGAAAAGTTTAAATCTGATTGATGAATTCACACATCACAAAGCTGTTTCTTATCTAACTTTCTTCTAGAATTTATCTGGGGTATTCACTTTTTCACTTTTGTCCTCAAAGAGCTTTGAAATGTTGATTGGCAGAATAGACAAAAGCAGTGTGTTGAAACTGCTGAATTGAAAGAATGGTTTAACTCTGTAAGATGAATACACACATCCTGAAGCAGTTTCTCAGAAAGCTAATTTCTAGTTTCTCTCTGAAGATGTTTTCTTTACCACCAGAGGCCTCAATGTGCTCAAAAATATCTCTTTGCAGTTTCTGCAAAAACAGTGTTTCTAAACTGCAGAATCCAAAGAGAATTTTAAGTCTAGGAGATGAATGCACACATCCCAAAGCCGTTTCTCAGAATGCTTCTACCTTGTTTTTATCTGAAGATGTTTCCTTTTTACCACAGACCTCAATGCACTCTCAAATATACCTTCACAGATTCTACAAACACAATGTTTCCAACCGACTGAATGAAAATGAATGTTTAACTCTGTGAGATGAATGCACACGTCACAAAGCGATTTATCAGATTATTTCCTTCTAGTGTTTGTCCTGGGATATTCGCTTTTTCACCATTGGCCTCAATGGGCTCCCAAATGTCCATTTGTAGAATGGACCAAAACAGTGTTTAATAACTGCTTAATCAAAAGAGACATTCAACACTGTCAGATGAAGACACATTTCACAAAGAAGTTTCTCTGTATGCTTCTGCCTGGTTTATATCTGAAGAAGCTTGCTTTTTCACCATAGGCCTCAATTCATTTCAAATATCCCTTTGCAGATTCTACAAAAATATTGTTTAAAACCTGCTGACTGAAAAGAAACTTTAACTCTGTGAATTGAATGCACACATCAGAAAATGGTGTCTTAGATAGCTTTCTTCTAGTTTTTGTCATGTGATATTCCCTTTGTCACCTTTTTCCTAATGAGCTCCCAAATGTCCATTCGCAAAATGGACAAAAACAGGTTTTCCAATCTGTTGAATAGAAAGAAAGAGTTAATTCTGTGAGATGAATGCACATATCACAAAGCAGTTTCTCAGATAACTTCCTTCTAGTTTTCACCCTGAGATGTTCACTTTTTCTCCAATGGCTTCAAGGACCTCCCAAGTGTCCATTTACAGAATGGACAAAAACAGTGTTTACAAACTGCTGAATAGAATGAAAGTTATAACTCTGTGAGATGAATACTGACATCACAAAGAAGATTCTCAGAAAACTTATTATAGGTTCTATCTGAAGATGTTTTTCTTTATCACCATAAGGCCTCAAAGTGTTCCCAAATATCACTTCGCAGTTTCTACAAAAACAGTGTTTCTAAACTCTTGAATCCTAGGAGAGGTTTAAATCTAGGAGATGAATGCACACAACCCAAAGTAGTTTCTCAGAAAGCTTCTTTCTTCTTTTTATGTGAAGATTTTTTCTTTTCACCATAGACCTCAGTGTGCTCCCAAACATCTGAAGATTCTACAAACACAGTGTTTCCAAACTGTTGAATGAAAAATAAAGATTTAACTTTGTGAGATGAGCTCAGACATCACAAAGTGATTTCTGAAATGGCTTCCTTATAGTGTTTATCCTGTGATATTCACTTTTTCACCATTGGCCTCAAGGAGCTCCCAGATGTCCATTTGTAGAATGAAACAAAACAGTATTTCCCAACTGCTGAATCAAAAGAAAATTTTAACCCTGTGACATGAATGCACACACTCCAAAACAGTTTCTCAGAATGCTTCCGTCTACTCTTTTTCTGAAGAAGTTTGCTTTTCCTCCATATTCCTCAATGTGGTTGCACATATCCCTTTGCAGTTTCTACACAAACATGGTTTAAAACCTGCTTAATCAAAAGGAAGCTTTAACTCTGTGAGTTGAATGCACACATCACAAAATGGTGTCTTAATTAGCTTCCTTCTAGTTTTTATTGTGGGATATTCCCTTTTCCTTTTTTGTCCTGATGAACTCCCAAATATTCATTTGCAGAATGGATAAAAGCAGGATTTGCAACCTGCAAAATAGAAAGAAATGTTTAATTCTGTGTGTTGAATGCACACATCACAAAGCAGTTTTTCAGAAAGCTTCTTTATAGATTTTACCCTGGGATATTCTCTTTTTCTCCAAAGGCCTCAATCAGCTCCCAAATGTCCATTTGCAGAATGGACGAAAATGGTGTTTCCAAACTGCTCAATAGAAAGAAAGTTATAACTCTGTGAGACAAAAGTACACATCACAAAGCAGTTCCTCAGAAAGCTTCTTTCTTCCTTTTTATCTGAAGGTGTTCCCTTTTTCACCACAACCCCAATGTGATCCCAAGTATCCTTGTGCAGATTCTACAAAAACAGTGCTTCCAAACTGCTGAGGGAAAAGATAGGTTTAACTCTGTGAGATGAATTCACACATCACAAAGCCGTTTCTCACATAGCTTCCTTCTAGATTTTATCCTGAGATATTCGCTTTTCCACTTTTGGACTCAAAGTATTCCCAAATGTCCATTGGTAGAATGGACAGAAATGGTGTTTCCAAACTGCTGAATTTAAAGAATGTGTTAACTCTGTGAGATAGATACACGCATCACAATGGAGTTTCTCAGAAACCTTCTTTCCAGTTTCTATGTGAGGATGTTTTCTTTATCATCATAGGACTGAATGCACTCACAAATTCCCTTTGCATTTTCTACAAAAACAGTGTTTCTAAACTGCTGAATCCAAAGAAATGTTTAACTTTAGGAGATGAATGCCTACATCCCAATGCAGTGTCTCTGAGAGCTTCTGTCTTAGTTTTATATGAAGATGTTTCCTTTTTCAGCATAGGCCACAATGCACTCCCAAATATCCCCCCACAGATTCTACAAGCACCGTGTTTCTAATCTGTTGAACGAAAATAAACGTTTAACTCCACACGAAGAATACACACATCACAAAATGATTTCTCAGATGTCTTCCTTCACGTGTTTATCCAGGGATATTTGTTTTTTGCCATTGATCTCAATGAGCTCCCAAATGTCTATTTGCAGAATAGATCAAAACAGTGTTTCATAACTGCTGAATCAAAAGAAAAGTTTAACACTGTGAGATGAATGCACATATCACAAAGAAGTTTCTCAGAATGCTTCTTTCTAGTTTTTATCTGAAGAAGTTGCGTTTTCACTGTAGACCTCAATGTGCTTCCAAATATCCCTTTGCATATTCTCCAAAAACAGGGTTTAAAAACTGCTGAATGAAAAGAAATATTTAACTATATGAATTGAATGCACACATCACAAAATAGTGTCTTTGAGAGCTTCTACCTCGTTTATATCATGGGATATTCCCTTTTTTGCCTTTATCCTCAGGAGCTTCCAAATGTCCATTCCCTGAATGGACAAAAGCAGGGTTTCCAATCTACTGAATAGAAAGAAAAGTTTAAGTCTGTGAGATGAATGCCCATATATCACAAACAGTTTTTCTGAAAGCTTCTTTCTGGTTTTTATCTGAAGATATTTCCTTTTTCACCATAGGCCTCAAAATGCTCCAAAATATCCCTTTTTAGATACTACAAAAACAGTCTTCCAAACTGCTGAATTAAAAGAAAGGTTTAACTCAGGGAAATGAATGCACACATCACAAAGTGGTTTCTCCGATGGCTTCCTTCTGGTTTTTACCTGAGGATATTTACCTTAACTTCTATGGCCTCAAGGAATTCCCAAATGTCCATTCCCAGAACGAACAAAAAAAGTGTTTCCAAACTGCTCAATGGAAACAAAGTTATAACTCTCTTAGATGAATGCACACATCACAAAGCAGTTTCTTAGAAAGCTTCTTTCTTGTTTTTATCTGAATATGTTTCCTTTTTCACTGAAGACCTCAATACACTCCCAAATACCCCTTCACAGATTCTACAAACAGAGTGTTTGCAAATTGTTGACTGAAAATAAAGGTTTAACTCTACAAGATGAACACACACATCTCAAAATGCTTTCTTAGAGAGCTTTCTTCTAGTTTTTATCATGGGATATTCCCTGTTTTGCTTTGTCCTAATGGGCCCCCAAATGTCCATTCACAACATGGACAAAAACAGGGTTTCCAATCTGCTGAATAGAAAGATAGGTTTAACTCTGTGAGATGAATGCACACATCACAAAGCGGTTTTACAAAAAGCTTCTTTCTACTTTTTATCTGAAGTTATTTCCTTTTTCACCATAAGCCACAATCAGATCCCAAATATCCCTGTACAGATTCTACAAAAACAGTGTTTCCAAACTGATAAATGCAAAGAAAAGTTTAACTCTGCAAGATGAATTCACATATTACAAAGCAGTTCCTCACATAGCTTCCTTCTAGATTTTATCCTGGGATATTCCCTTTTCATTTTTGGCCTTAAAGAGTTCCCAAATGTCCATTGTCAGAACGGACAAAACCACTATTTCCAAACTGCTGAATTGAAAGAAAGTTTTAACTCTGTGAGATGATTACACATACCACAAAGCAGTTTCCCAGAAAGCTTATATCTAGTTTCTATCTGAAGATGTTTTCTTTATCAATATAGGCCTTAATGTGCTTCCAAATATCCCTTTACAATTTCTACAAAAACAGTGTTTCTAATCTGCTGAATACAAAGAAAGTTTTAACACTGGGAGATAAATGCAGATATCACAAAGCAGTTTCTCAGAAATCTTTCTCGTTTTTATCTGAAGATGTTTCCTTTTTCACCATAGACCTCAATGCACTCCCAAATATACCTTCACTGATTCTACAAGCATAGTTTTTCCAACCTGTTGAGTGGAAATAAAGGTTTATCTCTGTGAGATGAATGCACATATCACAAGGCGATTTCTCAGAAAGTGTCCTTCTAGTGTTTCTTCTGGGATATTCACTTTTTGCCATTGACCTCACTGAGTTCCCAAATATCCTTTCACTGAATGGACTGTATTTCCCAACTGCTGAATTGAAAGAAAGTTTTCACACTGTGAGATGAATGCCCACAAAACAAAGACGTTTCTCAGAATGTTTCTGTCTAGTTTTCATCTGAAGAACTTGACTTTTTCACCATGGGTATGAATGCACTTCCAAATATCCCTTTGCAGATTCTATAAGAACAGTGTTTAAAAGCTACTGAAGGCAAAGAAAGCTTCAACTCTGTGAGTTGAATGTGCACATCACAAAATGGTGTCTTAGATACCTTCTTTCTTGTTTTTAACATGCAATATTCTCTTTTCTGTCTTTGTCTTAATGAGCTCCTAAATGTACATTTGCACAATGGACAACAACAGGGTTTCCAATCTGCTAAATAGAAAGATATTTTTAACTCTGTGAGATGAATGCACACATCACAAAGTGATTTCTCAGGTAGATTCCTACTAGTGTTTATCATGGGATATTCCCGTGTTTTTTTTTTTTGGCCATTGGCCTCAATGAGTTCCCAATGTCCATTCACAGAACGGACCAAAATGGGGTTTCCTAACTGCTGAATCAATAGAAATTTTTCACACTGTGAGATGAATGCCCACAAAACAAAGATGCTTCTCAGAATGTTTCTGTCTATTATTTATCTGAATAACATTGTTTTTTCACCATAGACCTAAGTGCATTTCCAAATATCCATTTGCTGATTCTATAAAAAAGAGTGTTTAAAAGCTGCTGAATGAAAAGAAAGGTTAACTTTGCGAGTTGCATGCACACAACACAAATTAGTGTCATAGATAGCTTCTTTCGTGATTTTATCATGCGATATTCCCTTTTTGGTCTTCCTCCTAATGAGCTCCCAAATGTCCATTCACAGAATGGACAAAAACAGGATTTCCAATAGGCTAAATATAAAGATAGTTTTAACTCTGTGAGATGAATGCACACATCACAAAGCAGTTTTTCAGAAATCTTCTTTCTGCTTTTTTATCTGAAGATACTTCCTTTTTACCATAGGCCTCAACGTGCTCCCAAATGTCCCTTCACAACTTCTACAAGAGCAGAGCTTCCAAAATGTTGAATGAAAAGAAAGGTGTAACTCTGCGAGAGGAATGCACACATCAAAAAACAGTTTCTCAGATAGTTTCCTTCTAGTTTTTAACCTGGGATATTAGCTTTTTCTCCAATGGCCTCAATGAGCTCCCAAATGTCCATTCACAGAATAGACAAAAATGATGTTTTCAAATGTCTGAATAGAAAAATGTTATAATTCTATGAGATGAATGCACACATCACAAAGCAGTCTCTCAGAAAGCTACTTTCTTCTTTTTATCTTGAGATGTTACCTTTTTCACCATGGGCCACAATGTGATACCAAATATCCCTGTGCAGATTCTACAAAAACAGTGTTTCAAAACTGCTGACAGAAAAGAAAGGTTTAACTCAGGGAGATGAATTCACACCTCACAAAGCGGTTTCTCACATAGCTTCCTTCTAGATTTTTTCCTGGGATATTCACTTTTTTCTTTTGGCCTCAGAGGTCTCCTAAATGTCCATGGTCAGAATGTACAAAAAGAGTGTTTCCAAACTGCAGAATTAAAATACGGGTTCAACTATGAGATGAATACACAGATCACAAAGCAGTTTCTCAGAAAGTTTCTTTCTAGTTTCTATCTGTAGATGTTTTCTTTATCACCATAAGCCTTAACATGCTCCCAAATATCCCTTCACAGGTTTTACAAAAATGGTGTTTCTAAACTGTTGAATCCATATAAAGTTTTAAGAGGTATCCTTTTTAACCATAGACCTCAATACACTCCCAAATATCCCTTCACAGATTCTACAAACACAGTGTTTCCAACCTATTGAATGAAAATAAAGGTGCAACTCTGTGAGATGAATGCACACATCACAAAGCACTCTCTGTCATGGCTTCCTTCCAGTGTTTATCCTGGGATATTCACTTTTTCACCATTGTCCTCAGTGAGCCCCAAATATCCATTCACAGAATTGATCAAAACGCTGTTTCCTAACTGCTGAATTGAAGGAATGGTTTAACACTGTAAGATGAATGCACCCATCACAAATAAGTTTCTCAGAATGCTTCTGTCTAGTTTTTCTCTGTAGAAGTTTCTTTTTTCACCATAGGCCTCAATGCGCTTTCAAATATCCCTTTACAGATTCTGCAAAAATGGTTTTTAAAAACTGCTGAATGAAAAGAAAGGTTTAACTCTGTGAGTTGAATGTCCACATCACAAATTGATGTCTTATATAGCTTCCTTCTAGCTTTGATCTTGGGATATTCCCTTTTCTGCCTTTATCCTAACAAGCTCCTAAATGTCCATTTGCAGAATGTTGTTGGAATTCAGTGACACTGAATGGAAGGACTGGCTGAAACCATGGCAGAGGAGCATAAATTGTTAAGATTTCAATGACATATGTTAGTTCCTCAAATTAATACTTTCATAGTCTCTTACCCCTGTCTTTACTACAATCTCTGAACATAAATTATGAAGATTTCATGGACACTTATCACTTCCCCAATCAATACCCTTGTGATTTCCTATGCCTGTCTTTACCTTAGTCTCTTAATCCCATCATCTTTGTAAGCTGAGGAGGATGTATGTCGCCTCAGAACCCTGTAATGATTGTGTTAACTGCAAAAATTGTTTGAAGAGCATGTGTGTTTGAACAACATGACATTTGGACACCTTGAAAAAAGAACAGGATAACAGCAATGTTCAGGAAACAAGGGAGACAACCTTAAACTCTGACTGCTGGTGAACCAGCTGGAACAGAGGTATATTTCTCTCCTTTCAAAAGCAAATAGGAGAAATATCACTGAATTCTTTTCCTCAGCAAGGAACATCCCTGAGAAAGAGATGTACCCCTGATGGTAGGCCTCTAAAATGGCTCCTTTGGGGGCAGCTGTCTTTAACAGTGGAAGACAAGGGGACAAAATAAGCCCTGGTCTCCTATAACGCTCCCAGGCTTATTTGGATGAGGAAATTCCCGCCTAATAAATTTTGGCCAGACTGGTTGTCTGCTCTCAAATCATGTCTCCAGATGTTATCAATGACAATGTGTGCCCAAAACTTCCTTAGCAATTTTAATTTCAACCCATCCTGTGGTCCTGTGATCTTGCCCTGCCTCCATTTGTTTTGTGATATTTTATTACCTTGTGAAGCATGTGATCTCTGTGATGCACATGCTATTCATACACTCCCTCCACTTTTGAAAATGCCTAATAAAAATGCTGGTTTTACAGCTCAGGGTACCACAGAACCTGCCGATATGTGATGCCTGTCCCAGACACCCAGTTTTAAAATTTATATCTCTCGTACTCTTTCCCGTTATTTCTCAGACCAGCTGATGCTTAAGGAAATAGAAAGGAACCCATGTTGACTATTGGGGGTGGTTTCTCCTGATATCTTGTGCACCAACGTGGTTTTCTCTTTTCTTCTAAGTGAATGAGGGAACGCATTTCCCTTTGATAGGTGCAGATAAATGGCATCAGTTTGGTGCACACATATACATGTTTGACTCCCTGATGACTGGCGAGTAGTTTGTGTATGGTCTGGGTTAACTATAGGTCATGCAGAGTCTAAACATCATGCTTATCTCTGCTATATTAAACTCTTGTTAAAACAGGGTGGTGTTGGAGTTCCTATGGAAAATATGGTCACTCTATTCAGGACAGTGGAACAATTCTGTCCTTGGTTTCCTGAAAAAGGAACCTTAGATGTAGAACTATAGGATCGTGTTGGTGCAACATTCAGGGAACTGGTCTCCACAGGGAATTATGTTCCCATCAGCGTTTGTGGTGACTGGACCTTGGTATATGCTGTCCCGATGACATACCAATCCCGTGATCTGTACATTTACCACAATTTTCTGAATCTGACCACCCTCCACCTCGTCCTCAACCTTCCTCTCCCACACAGCCTTCGTTATCTGATCAACCTCTCCCTTCAGCTACTCCTCCCACACCTGACAATGTTGAAAATTCAATATCTAACTCTGGTGATTTTGGATTGTGGTCACTCTCTTATGATCTTATTTCTTTTCATGAAGAGCTGATATTTGCAACTTCTGTGTACCCTTCTTCACGCATGAATGCCAGTAATCACCAGTATACTCGTGCTCCTTCTGCTCTCCCAATCCCCCTTTCTCACACTCTCATTCCAATCCAACCCCCCTCAAACTCAGTTTCCCTCATCTATGCATGCTTTACATGTCACTTCTATGCCACTCTGTCTCAGATGCCTACTCTTGAAACTTCAGTGCAACACTTATTATGCCAAAACAAGTGGATTAGATGCGTGGATTTATCCAGTCTCACTAGACCCACCTATCTTCCAAGGGGTACAAATGCATCTTATGTACCTCTTAATCTTACCTCTTTAAAAGAACTTAAGTATGTTTGTACTCAGTATGGTCCTACTTCTCCTTATGTTAAAATGATATTACAAACATTTTTACAGAGGTCACTTTACTTCCTTTAGACTGGGACCTTTGGCAAAAGCTGTTCTGACTCCAGTTCGGCATTTACAATTTCGTACTTGTAGGTCAGAAGAGGCCTGATAGCAGGCTCAACTAAATCAGACTAATGACGTTCTAGTTACTCAGGCTCAGCTCACAGGCTCTGATAGTTTCTCTGATACTTATGCCCAATTAAACTTTGATACTCTTACCATGGAACAAGTAACAAAGGTGTGTATGAGAGCTTGGGATTAATTACGCACTCCTGGTCAAGCTCCTGTTTCTTTTACCATGGTTAACCAAGGTCACTCTGAATTATACCCTGATTTGTTAGCTAAATTACAAGACACTGTTGAAAAATCTGTCCCTGATGAACACACTTAAGGTATTGTCCTTCGTATGTTAGCTTTTGAAAATACAAACCATGAGTGTAAAATGGCCATGCATTCTGTCCAATGATAAAATTTACCTGATCATGAGGTGCTGCCTGCATATATTAAAGCGTGTGAAAACATTGGATCAGACACCCACAAAGCTATTCTGTGGGCACAGGTTACAAAGGACACCAACCAAACTAGTCCCACTAATTCTTTTCATGGAGTCTGCTATAGTTGCAACCAACTTTGCCATAATCGAAAAAATTGCCCCATTAAAAACTTAAAAGAGGCCAAGCCGGCTCAACGAACATGGCCAAATGCTGCTGCTACTGTTTGTCCACATTGTTGCAAAGATAAACATTGGAAAAGTAATTGCCGCTCTAAGGATGATATAAATGGAAACCCCCTGCCACAACACCAGGGAAATAGGGAGCGGAGCCTGTCCCAGGCCCTGACATCAAATGAGATGCTTCAGACTCAGACCAACTTTGCGTTTTTGCTTCAAGTGATAACAACACAACCCTCAGCACAAACAAACTTACGTACAGCCAACTCAAATGGGTCCCAGCCTCTCCTTCTCTCTCATTACAATGCTTGTCCACCTCCATGGTAGAAGACAAGACAATTGATCTCTGTACTACCATTCCTCTGAATTTGCTACCTTTTTGCCTTTAATTGTCCTCATGGGGATCACTGGCCATTTACCTCAAGGTTTGGTGGTTCTACTGTTAGGTAGGGGATACACCTCTGCTGAAGGTATCATCATTCATACTGGTCTCATTAAATCTGATTCCATTGATGAGATTAAATTAATCATGTCTGCCAAGGTTCCTGCTTCCATTCTGGCTAGTGAGTTAATTGCTCAATTGCGTTCACTACCTAACATCATTTTAAACAAAGGATATAAGACACGTGGCCCTGGGATGTGCTCTGGCAGTGAAGGGGCCATTTATTGGATTAATGAAATGTCTAACTAACAGCCCACCTGCACCATATATATTCAAGGAAGAAAGTTTGAACACCTAGTAGATAATGGTGCTGATGTTTCTGCTATTTCCTCTAGTTTATGGCCTTCCTCTTGGCTTAAACATCCTGTTAACATGGGACTAGTAGGTGTTGGAAAAGCTGAGGAAGTTAATGAGAGCACATTTATCTTACCTTGCACGGGCCCTGATGGTCAAAAGGGTACAATTCAGTCCTATATCACACCTATTCCCATTAATCTTTGGGGTAGAGATTTACTGGCACGATGGGGGGTTGAAATTAATATTCCACATAACTCTTATAGTGCTCCCAGTCAGCATATGTTGGAAAACATGGGGTTTGTTCCTGGGCCCAGTCTTGAGCCAAAGCATGAAGGGATTACTAAACCTCTCCCAGTTACTGTAAAAGAAAACAGGATGGATTTAGGTTATCCTTTATTTTGGTGTCCACTGCCATGCCTCCTGATCCTATCCTTTTACAATGGAAATCTGACACACCAATTTGGATTCTGCAGTGGCTTCTTTATAAGGAAAAACTGGAGGCTTTAACTGAATTGCTTTCTGAACAGTTACAACTCGGAAATGTGGAACCCTCTCTTTCCCCCTGGAATTTTCCTGTGTTTCTAATAAAAAAGAAATCAGGCAAGTGGTGGATGGTAACCGACTTAAGGGCCATTATTACTGTAATTAAACATATGGGAGCCATTCAACCCGGCTTGCCTGGCCCTGCTTTAATACCTGAAAATTGGCCTCTCATAACTATTGATCTTAAAGATTTTTTTTCATATAGCTACACATAAATCAGATTGTGAAAAATTTGCTTTTACTGTACCGTCTATCAATAATCAGTAGCCTGCAGCTCATTATCAATGAAAGTACTTCCTCAGAGAATGCTGAATAGCCATACAATCTGCTAGCTTTGGACAACTGTTTTCAGCAGTTCGAACCTAATTTCCCCAGGCCTATATTCTTCATTATATTGATGATATTTTAACTGCTGCTCCCACTGATAAAGAATTAATTCACTGCTATCAAATTTTGAGCCACCGTGTTACAGAGGATGGATTACACACTGCTCAGGATAAAATTAAACAGACCACTCCTGTTCAATATTTAGGAATACTGGTCGAAAAACAACACATTCAACCTCAAAAAGTTCAAATTAGGAGAGATTCCTTGAAATCTTTAAATGACTTCCAAAAATGTTGGGTAACATTAACTATTTAAGACCTGTTTAGATATTCTGAACTATGCGCTGCCTAACTTGTTTTCTATGCTGCGGGTAGATTCCGATCTCTGCAGTCCCAGGACGTTGACCCCTGAGGCTTTTCTAGAACTTGAATTTGTAGAGTAAAGAATCCAGATTGCCCAGTTATCTAGAGGACAACCATTTCGACTTTCAACTTCTGGTTTTTGCTTCATGACACTCGATACTTGGACGAATAGTTCAGAATAGTGATTTAGTGGAGTGGTGTTCCCTTCCTCATTCTGTGTCAAAAACTTTGTCTATCTGGAACAAAGAGCCATATTAATTGGACAAGTTCTGTGTAGAATACTTCAAATTTCTGGAATTAATCTGAATTTAATTGTAGTTCAAGCTGCCTTTCAACATTCCGTAGTGTGGCAAATTCATCTGACTGATTCTATTGGTGCTATTGACAATCATTATCCAAAAATAAATTGTTTGATTTTATAAAAATGATGTCTTGGGTGGTCCCTCCATTAACAAAATATCAGCCCATTCCTGAGGCCGTTACAGAGTTCAGTGATGGCTCCGGTAATGACAATGCTGGTTATGTAGCTCCTACAGACAAGCTTATTTCTACCTCTTATACTTCTGCTCAAAAGGCAGAGTTAATTGCTGTGATTACTGCCTTACAGGATTTCCCCAAACCTTTAAATATTGTCTCTGATTCTGCTTATGTTGTACATGTCACTAAATATATAGAAACTGCTACTAACAAACACATTGATAATTCTGAATTGGCTTCATTATTTTCAAGGTTACAACAGGTGGTTCGCCAACATAGACACCCTTCTATATTACACCTATTAGAACTCACACCACTTTACCAGAAACCATGTCTGCCAGTAACCAGAAAGTCAACTGTTTGGTCTCTTTTACCACCCAAGAAGCTCAGGAGTTCCATGATGTTACTCATGTCAATGCCGCTGGGTTAAAAGATAAATTTGCCTCTACCTGGACACAGACTAAGTTTATTGCTGACAGCTGCCCTCAGTGCCAGGTCTTTGTACTACCAAATCAGGAACCTGGTGTTAATCTCAGAGACCTAACTCCTAATGTTTTATGGCAAATGGATGTGACTCATGTTAGCTCTTTGGCAGACTGGCATATGTACATGTTTCCATAGATACCTTCTCAGGTTTAATCTGGGCCACTTGCCAACAGGAGAAGGCATGGCTCATGATGAAAAACATCTGTACCCTTGCCTTGCAGTTATAGGGCTTTCATATCAACTAGAGACAGACAACACACCTGGATATGTTAGTAAGGCTTTTGCTTTATTTATGAAACAGTGGGGAATTTCCCATATTACTGGAATCCCTTACAATCCTCAGGGACAGGCTGTGGTGGAACGGGACAATCACACTTTAAAAACCCAATTGTCCAAATGGTCTGAACAATGAAAACATGATTTAACTATCCCCCACTCCCAATTACATTTGACATTGTTTACTTTAAAATTTTTAAATGTTTCTAAAGATAATGATCTAACTGCCACCAAATGCCACTATAGAGACTAAAAATTATCCCCAAACGAAGATAAGCCAGTGTTCTGGAAAAACTCCCAAACTAATACTTGGGAGCCTGGCACAATAACATGGGGAAGAGGGTATGCTTGTGTTTCACTGGCAAAGGATGAATCCCCCGTCTGGGTACCCACCAGGGCACTCAAGCTTCGGATAAATACTGACAATGAAAACTACAGGGAAAAGAAGTCCATGTCAGAGACCGCCCTCAGATGTGGTGATATCTGTGCCAGCTCCTCAGAAGCAGGCACACTAAATCACAATGTGTCTGATTCAATCCTCTCTGATGGCAATGGAGACCCATCTAACTAATCCCACTTCTAATTACCTTACTTTTTCTCCTTACACACCTAAGTATCTCACCAATTATATTAGCCTGAAAATAACATCCCTCTGTTTTTCCCTTCTCCTTCAGCACTCAATCTGGCTTACAATGGGTTTTATTTAATAATTCTCTTCCTTATATTTTCTATCTCACCAGTTTTCTCTCACACTGATTTACCTGCTACACATAATTATTCTTATTGGGCTTATGTGCCTTTTCCTCCACTTATCTGACCTCTCACCCTGATGGATGCTCCTGCAGAAATCTACACTAATAATAATGTGTAGATTCCTGGAGCTGCAGATGACCTTTGTCCTGCTCAACCAGGAGAAGAAGGCACTGCATTTAATGTTACCATGGGTTATAAATACCCCCTCCCCATCTGTGCGACAGTCATGCACCTGGTTATATCCATCTGGAACCTCAAGTTTGGATTGCTTATCTTCCAGATAAATCAGCCACAGAGGAACCAGGATATTTAGTACTCTGGCCTCTCCCTTTCTCCTTTAAAACAAATGAAAGAGGGAGTAATGGGAGATACACCATACTTTCAATATAAACCTGCAGGAAAACCATGCCCTAAAAATTTGAGGGCCCGTCTAAAACTTTAATTTGGGAAGATTTTGTTAACTCACAAACAGTAATATTTTTAAAAAATAACTCATATGGTTTAGTAATAGACTGTGCACCAAAGGGCTATTTAAAAGTAATTGTTCCTCTGGTGAACAGGAATGCCTGGAGGCTACTTATTTTATTTCTTATAGGGAGAACGATAATCATCATTCTACTTTGCGTAGGAGGCACAGCTCATTCTTTCTTTAAAATGGGAAGATACAGGCATTACCCCCTGAGGCCTCATATGATACTCCCCATTCAGAGCCCAGAACACCCAGAACTTTGGGAATTGGTTATTGCCTTGCCTTGACTTAAGGTATGGGAAGGGGAAACTATTCTGTCTGTTGTCCCCACTACCACCACCATCTCACAGTATCAACATAGATCCAGACATTCTGCTTTACTTACCTCCAACTTGACTGTTCCCGTACAGAGTTGTGTTTAGCCACCTTACATGCTGCTAGTGGGAAATATCAAAATTGGGATGAACAATCAAACTGTCCAATGCATTAATTGTCATTTATACACTTGTATTAACTACAATTTTGACTCCAGGAAAAGTGTAATGTTGGTTTGAGCTGAGAAGGAATCTGGATTCTGATAACTTTGCCCAAACGTTGGGAATCCTCCCCATCAATACATTTAATTAGTGAAGTGTTAGAGCAAATTCCCAAAAGATCTAAGAGATTTGATTTCACTTTAGTTGTTGTGATCATGGGCCTAATTACAGTCACTGCCATGGCCATCATGCCAGAATGCTGTTACATCAATCTATTCAAAGGACTCATTTTGTTAATGATTGATAAGACATTTCCACCCACGTGTGGAATTCTCAACAAGGCATTGAGAAAAAAAATGGCTAATCAAATTAACGATTTAAGACAGTCTGTTATTTGGCTTGTATATTGTGTAGTGAGTCTTGAGCATCACATGCAAATGTAGTGCGACTGAAATAACTTTAATTTCTATATCACCCCATATTCTTATAATAAGACAGATCATTCATGGGAAATGGTCAAAGGACACCTTCTGGGTAGGGAAGATAATGTATCATTAGACATAACTAAATTAAAGAAATAAATTTTTGAAGTCTCTCAAACTCACTTGTTCATTGTGCCTGTAGCTGAGGCATTAGATCAGACAGCACAAAATTTTTATTGTTTAAACCCCATGACTTGGATTAAGACTATTGGGGGATCCACTGTAGTAAATTTTTAAATTATGTTTCTCTGTTTAATCAGCTTGTTTGTAGTATGCCGGACCAATCAAAGAATCTTGCGACAAAATCGAGAGAACAAACAAGCCTTCATTGCCATGGCACATTTATATAAAACGAAAGGTAGAGATGTTGCAGGAAGTCTGGGACCCCAAATGGAGGGACTGGCTGAAGCCATGGCAGAAGAATATAAATTGTGAAGATTTCAAGGACATTTATCAGTTCCCCAAAAAAATACTTTTATAATTTCTTATGCCTGTCTTCACTGCAATCTCTGAATATATATTATGAAGATTTCATGGACACTTATTGCTTCCACAATGAATACGTTTCCTATGCCTGTCTTTAGCTTAGTCTCTTAATCCCATCATCTTCATAAGCTGAGGAGGATGTAGGTCACCTCAAGACCCTGTTATGATTGCGATAACTGCACAAAATGTTTGAAGAGCATGTATTTTGAACAATACGAAATCTGGGTACCTTGAAAAAAGAACAGGATAGCAGCAATGTTCAGGGAACAAGGCAGATAACCTTAAACTCTGAGTGCCAGTGAGCAGGGTGGAACAGAGCCATATTTCTCTTCTTTCAAAAGCTAATAGGAGAAATATTGCTGAATTCTTTCCCATCCAAGAAACATCCCTGAGGAAGAGAATACACCCCAGAAGGGAGGTCTCTTAAATGACTGCTTTTGGGTGACTGTCTTTTATGGTCAAAGACAAAGGGATGAAATAAGCCCCAGTCTCCCATAGCACTCCCAGGCTTATTACGATGAGGAAATTTCTGCCTAATAAATTTTAGTCAGACAGGTGGTCTGCTCTCAAAACCTAACTACTGATACAATGTGATCAATGACAATGTGTGCCTAAAACTTCACTAGCAATTTTAATTTTGTCCCATCCTGTGGTCCTGTGATCTTGCACTGCCTCCATTTGCTTTGGGATATTTTATGACCTTGTGAAAAATATGCTCTCTGTTACACACGCTCTATTCAAGCACTCCCACCCCTTTTGAAAATCGCTAATGAAAACTTGCTGGTTTTATGGCTCAGCGGCATCACAGAACATGTTGACATGTGAAATCTCCCCCAGACACCCAGCCTTAAAATTTCTCTCTCGTACTCTTTCTCTATATTTCTCAGACCATCCGATGCTTAGCGCAATGGAAAAGAACCCACGTTGACTATTGGGGGCAGGTTCTCCCAATAGCAGAATGGACAAAAATGGGGTTTCCACTCTGCTGAATAAAAGGAAAGGTTGAATTCTGTGAGATGAAAGCACAAATCACTAAGTAGTTTTACAGAAAGCTTCTTTCTAGCTATTAACTGAAGATATTTTCTTTTCAACCATAGGCATCAAAGCACATTCAAATATCCCTTTGCAGATTCTACAAAAGCAGTACTTCCAAACTGCTGAATGAAAAAGAAGGTGTAAATCTGCCAGATGAATGCACATCTCACAAAGCAATTTCTCAGATAGCTTCCATCTAGTTTTTACCCAGGGATATTCACTTTTCCTCCAATGGCCTCAATGAGCTCCAAAATGTCCATTTGCAGAATGAACAAAAACGGTGTATCCAAACTGCTCAGTAGAAAGAAAGTCATAACTCTGTGAGATGAATGTACACTTCATAAAGCAGTTTTTCATAAAGCTTCTTTCTAGTTTTTATCTGAAGATATTTTCTTTTTCATCATAGGCCTTAAAGGGATTCCAAAAATACCTTTGCAGATTCAACAGAAACAGTGCTTCCAAATTATTGAATGAAAAGAAAGGTGTAACTCTGCAGGATGAATGCACACATCACAAAGCAGTGTCTGAGACAGCTTTCTTCTAGTTTTTACCCTGAGATACTCACTTTTTCTCCAATTGCCTCAATGAGCTCTCAAATGTCCATTCACAGAAAGGACAAAAACGGTGTTTCCAAACTGTTGAAAAGAAATAAAGTTATAACTCTGTGAGATGAATGCACACATCCCAAAGCAGTTTCTCAGAAAGCTTCTTTTTTCTTTTTATCTGAAGATGTTTCCTTTTTCACCACAGGCCTCAGTGAGATTCCAAATATTCCTGTGCAGCTTTTACAAAAACAGTGTTTCCAAACTGCTGGTTGAAAAGAAATGTTTAATTCTGTGAGATGACTTCACACATCACAAAGCAGTTTCTCACATAGCTTCCTTCTAGATTCTGTAATGGGATATTCACTTTTACACTTTTGGCTTCAAAGAGCTAACAAATGTAAATTGGCAGAATGGACAAAAAACAGTGTCTCCAAACTGCTGAATTGAAAGGGAGGTTTAACTCTGAGATGAATACACACATCACAAAGCAGTTTCTCAGAAAGTATCTTTCTAGTTTCCATCAGAAGATGTTTTCTTTTTCACCATAGGCCTCAATGTGTTCTCAAATATCATTGCACAGTTTCTCAAAAAGCAGTGTTTCTAAACTGCTGAATAAAGAAAAGTTTTAACTCTAGGAGATGAATGCACACATCCCAAAGCAGTTTCTCAGAAAGCTGCTTCTTTCTTTTTATCTGAAGATGTTTCCTTTTTCACCACAACCCACAATGTGATCCCAACTATCCCTGTGCAGATTCTACAAAAACAGTGTTTCCAAACTGCTGAATGAAAAGAAAGGTTTAACTCCGTGGGATGAATTTACACTTCACAGATAGGTTTCTCAAATGGCTTCCTTCTAGATTTTATCCTGGGATATTCGCTATTTCACTTTGGCCTCAAAGAGCCCCTAAATGCCCGTTGGCAGAATGGAGAAAAACAGTGTTTCCAAACTGCTGAATTGAAAGAAACGTTTAACTCTGTGAGATGAATACACATCACAAAGGAGTTTCTCAGAAATCTTCTTTCTTGTTTCTATCTGAAGATATTTTCTTTATCAACATAGGCCTCAATGCACTCCCAAATATCCCTTTGCAGTTTCTAAAAAAACAGTTTTTCTAAACTACTGAATCCAAAGACAGGTTTCACTCTAGGAGATGAAGGTAGACTTCACAATGTAGTTTCTCAGAAAGCTTTTTTCTTGTGTGTGTGTGTTTTTTAAGATGTTTCTTTTTTCACCCTCAACCCTAATGCACTTCCAAATATCCCTTTGCAGATTCTATAAACACGGTGTTTCCAACCTATTGAATGAAAACAGAGGTTTAACTTTGCAAGATTGCATCCCACATCAAAAAGTCATTTCTCAGATGACTTATTTCTAGTGTTTATCCTGGGATATTTGCTTTTTATCCATTGGCCTCAATGAGCTTCCAAATGTCAATTCACAGAATGGACCAAAACAGTGTTTCCTAACTGCTGAATCAAAAGAAATGTTTTACAATGCGAGATGAATGCACACATCAAAAAGAATTTTCCAGAATGCTTTTGTCTAGTTTTTATCTGAAGAAGTTTGCTTTTTCACAGTAGGTCTCAATGTGCTTCCAAATATCCCTTTTCAGATTCTACATAAACCGTGTTTAAAACTGTTGAATGAAAAGAAAGATTTAACTCTGTGAGTTGAATGTGCACATCACAAAATGGTGTCTTAGATAGCTTCCTTCTAGTTTTTATCTTGCAATATTCCCTTTTTCACCTTTGTCCTAACGAGCTCCTAAATGTCCAGTTACAGAATGGACAAAAACAGGGTTGGCAATCTGCAGAATAAAAAGGAAGTTTTAATTCTGTGAAATGAATACAGATATCACCAAGCAGTTTTTCAGGAAGCTTCTTTCCAGTTTTTACCTGAAGATATTTCGTTTTTCACAGTAGGCCTCAATTCACTCCTAAATATATCTTCACAGATTCTACAAAATTAGTGTTTCCAAATGGCTGAATGAAAAGAAAGATGGAATCCTGCGTGATGAATGCACACATTACAGGCATTCCCTCAGATAACTTCTTTCTAATTTTTACTGTGGGATATTCGCTTTTTCTACAATGGCCTCAATGAGCTCCCAAAAGTCCATCTGCAGAATGGACAAAAACGGTGATTCCAAACTGCTGAATACAGAGAAACTTATAACATTCTGAGGTGAATGCACACATCACAAAGCAGTTCCTCAGAAAGCTTCTTTCTTCTTTTTTTTCTGAAGTTGTTTCCTCTTTCACCACCGGCAACAATGAGATCCCCAGTATCCCTGTGCAGATTCCACAGAAACAGTGTTTCCAAACTGCTGAGTGAATAGAAAAGTTTAACTCTGTGAGATGTATTCACACATCACAAAGCAATTTCTCACATAGCTTTAATCTAGATTTTATCCTGGGATATTTGCTTTTTCACTTTTGGCCTCAAAGTGTTCCCAAATGTCCGTTGGCAGAATGGACCAAAACAGTGTTTCAAAACTGCTGAGTTGAAAAAAAATGTTTCACTCTCTGAGATGAACGCACAGATCACAAAGTGGTTTCTCATAAAGCTTCCTTCTAATTTCTATCTGAATATGTTTTCTTGATCACCATAGGCATCATTACGCTCCTAAATATCCCTTTGCAGTTTCCACAAGAACAGTGTTTCTAAACTGCTGAGTCCTAAGAAGTGTGTAACACTGCAGGATGAATGCAAACATCCCAAAGCAATTTCTTAGAAAGCTTCTTTCTTGTTTTTATCTGAAAATATTTCCTTTTACACTGTAGAACTCAATCCACTCCCAAATATACCTTTGCAGATTCCACAAACACAGTGTTTCCACTTTATAACTACAAGAGTTACAACTTTATAACTATAACTTCCTTGTAGTTATAGTTGTAACTGAAGGTATAACTAACTATAATTATAACTACAAGGAAGTTATCTGATAAACCAACCTGTGATGTGTGCATTCATCTCATAGTGTTAAACCTGTCTTTTCATTCAGCAGTTTGGAAACACTGTTTTCTTACAATCTGCTAAGAGATAATTGGTAGCACATTGAGGCCAACGGTGGAAAAGGAAGTCTCTTCAGATATATATTAGAAACAATGTTTCTTAGTAACTGCTTTGTGATGTGTGCATTCATCTTGAAGAGTTAAACCTTTCTTTTGCTTCATCTATATGGAAACATGGTTTTTGTCCATTCTGCCAAAGGACATTCATCAGCCCTATAAGGCCAGTGGATGGAAATATGTGAGCTCATTGAGGCCAATAGTGGAAAACTGCATATCCCAGGTTAAATACTAGAAGGAAGATATCTGAGAAACCGCTCTGTGATGTGTCCATTCATGTTGCAGAGTTAAACATTTCTTTTCATTGAGCATTTTGATAGCATTGTTCTCTTAGATTCTGCGAAGAGATATTTGGTAGTGCATTGAGGCCTAGGATGAAAAAGGAAATATCTTCAGATAAAAACTAGAAAGAAGCTTCCTGGGAACCTGTTTTCAGATGTGTTCATTCATCTCACAGAGTTAAATCTTTCTTTGGATTCAGCAGTTTGTGAACACCGTTTTCGTCCAATTGCAAATGGACATTTGGGAGATCTTAGAGGCAATGGCCAAAAAGTGAATATCCCAGGACAAAAACTAGAAGGAAATTATCTGACAAACCGAAGTGTTATTTGTGCTTTTTTCTTACAGAGTTAAAGATTTCTTTTCTTTCAGTAGTTTGGAAACAGTGTTTTATTGTATTCTGTGAAGAGATATTTGGTAGTGCTTTAAGGACCATGGTGAAAAAGGAAGTATCTTGGGAGAAAAACTAGACAGCAGGTTTCTGAGAAACTGTTTTGTGATGTGTGCATTCATCTCACAGAGTTAAACGTTTCTTTGGATTCAGCAGTGTGGTAACAGTGTTTTTGTTTATTCTGCAAATGGACATTTGGTAGCTCTTTGAAGTCAATGTTGAAAAAGTGAATATCCCAGGATAAAAGATAGAAAGAAAGTACCTAAGGAACTGCTTTCTCATGTGAGCATTCACTCCAGTTAAAACCTTCCTTTCTTTCAGCAGTTTGGACACACTGTTTTTGTAGTATCTGAGAAGGTGTATTTGGGAGATCATTGAGGCATACAATGAAAAAGGAAATACCTTCAGATGAAAACTAGAAAGAATCTTTATGAGAAACTGCTTTGTGATGTGTGCATTCATCTCACAGAGTTACACCTCTCTTTGGATTCAGCAGTTTGGAACAATGTTTTTGTCCATTCTGCAAAAGAACATTTGGGAGCTCATTGAGGCCAATGGTGAAAAAGCGAATATCACAGGACAAAAACCAGAAGGAAATTATCTGACAAACAGACCTGTTATGTGTGCATTCCTCTCCCAGATTTAAACCTTTCTTTCATTCAGTAGCTTGGAAACACTGTTTTCTTACAAGCTGTGAAGAGACATTTTGTAGTGCATCGAGGCCTCCTGTGAATAAAGAAATGTCTTCAGATAAATAGTAGAAAGAAGCTTTCTGAGAAACTGCTTTGTGATGTGTCTGTTCACCTCACAGAATTAAACTTTGTTTTTTCTTTTTTTCTTTTGGATTCAGCAGTTTGGTAACACTGTTTTTGTTTATTCTGAGAATGGACATTTTGTAGGTCATTTAGGTCAATGGCAAAAAGTTGAATATCCCAGGATAAAAACTAGAAGGAAGGTGATCTGAGGACATGGTTTGTGATGTGTGCATTCATCTCACAGAGTTACACCTCTCTTTGGATTCAGCAGTTTGGGAACAAAGTTTTTGTCCATTCTGCAAAAGGACATTTGAGAGCTCATTAGGCCAAAGGTGAAAAAGCGAATATCCCAGGGCAAAAACCAGAAGGAAGTTATCTGACAAACCGACCTGTGATATGTGCATTCCTCTCCCAGAGTTAGACCTTTCTTTTCATTCAGGACCTTGGAAACACTGTTTTCTTACAATCTGCGAAGAGAAATTTAGTAGTGCATCCAGGCCTCCTGTGAATAAGGAAATGTCTTCAGATAAATAGTAGAAAGAAGATTTCTGAGAAACTGCTTTGTGATGTGTCCGTTCACCTCACAGAATTAAACTTTTTTTTTTTTGGAGTCAGCAGTTTGGTAACACTGTTTTTGTTTATTCTGAGAATGGACATTTGGTAGGTCATTTAGGTCAATACAAAAAACTGAATACCCCAGGATAAAAACTAGAAAGAAGGTATCTGAGAAACTGCCTGGTGATGTGTGCATTCATCTCACAGAATTACACCTCTCTTTGGATTCAGCAGTTTGTGAACATGGTTTTTGTCCATTCTGTGAATGGACATTTGCGAGATCATTGAGGCCAGCATCAAAAAAGCAAATATCTCAGGATAAAAACTACAAGGAAGTTATCTGTCAAACTGACCTATGAGGCATGCATTCTTCTTACTGAGTTATACCTCTCTTTCCATTCAGCTGTTTGAAACATGGTTTTCTTAGTATCTGGGAAGAGATATTTGGAATCACATTGAAGCCTATGGTGAAAAAGGAAATACCATCAGATAAATAGTAGAAACAATGTTTCTTAGTAACTGCTTAGTGATGTGTGCATTCATCTCATAGAGTTAAACTGTTCTTTGACTTCATCAGTTTAGAAACATGTTTTTTTGTCCATTCTGCAAATGGACATTTGGGAGCTCATTGAGGCCAATGACTGGATATTTGGGAGCTCATTCAGGCAAATGGTGAAAAACTGAATATCCCAGGATAAAAACTAGAAGGAAGATATCTGTGAAACAGCTTTGTGATGTGTCTATTTATGTTGCAGAGTTAAACCTCTCTTTTCATGCAGCAGTTTGGTAGCACTGTTCTCTTAGAATCTGCAAAGAGATATTTGGTAGCGCATTGAGGCCTACTATGCAAAGGATATATCTTCAGATAAAAACTAGAAAGGAGTTTCCTGGGAAACTGCTTTCAGATGTGTTCATTTATATCACAGAGTTAAAGTTTTCTTTGGATTCAGTAGTTTGGAAACACTGGTTTTGTCCATTCTGTGAATGAACATTTGGGAGATCTTTGTGTCCAATAGTAAAACAGCAAATACCTCGAAACAAAAACTAGAAGGAAGTTATCTGACAATCCGACTTGTGATTTGTGCATTGGTCTCACAGAGTTAAAGATTTCTTTTCCTTCAGGAATTTGAAAACAGTGTTTTCTTGTATTCTGTGAAGAGATATTTGGTAGCACTTTGAAGCCCATAGTGTAAAAGGAAATATCTTGTGAGAAAAACTGGACAGCAGCTTTCTGAGAAACTGCTTTGTGTTGTGTTTATTCATCTCACAGAGCTAACTCTTTTATTGGATTCAGCAGTGTGGTAACACTCTTTTTGTTTATTCTGCGAATGGACATTTTGCACCTCTTTGAGGTAAATGGCAAAACCGAGAGTATCACACGATAAAAACTAGAAAGAAGATATCTGAGAAACTGCATTGTTATGTGTGCATTCATCTCACAGAGTTAAAAATCTCCTTTCGTTTATCAGTTTGGAAAACTGTTTTTGTAGTATCTGTGAACGTATATTTGGGAGTGCACTAAGGCCTATGATGAGAATGGAAATATCTTCAGATGAAAACTAGAAAGAATCTTTCTGAGAAACTGCTTTGTGATGTGTGCATTCATCTCACAGAGTTACACCTCTCTTTGGATTCTACAGTTGGGCAACAATGTTTTTTGTCCATTCTATGAAAGGACATTTGGGAGCTCACTGAGGCCAATGGCAAAAATGTCAATATCCCAGGACAAAAACCAGAAGGAAGTTATCTGATAAACCAACCTGTGAGGTGTGCATTCCTCTAACAGATTTAAACCTTTTCTTCATTCAGCAGTTTGGAAGCACTGTTTTCTTACAATCTGTGAAGAGATATTCTGTAGCATGTCGAGGCCTCCTGTGAATAAGAAAATATCTTCAGATCAATGTAGAAAGAAGCTCTGAACGACTGCTTTGTGATGAGTTAGTTCACTTCACAGAGTTAAACGTTTCTTTTTATTCAGCAGTTTGGTAACACTGTTTTTGCCCATTCTGTGAAGGCAGATTTGGGAGCTCTTTGAAATCAATGGCAAAAAAGCGAATATCCCAGATAAAAACTAGATGGAAGTTATCTGAAAAACTGACTTGTGTTTTGTGCATTCATCTCACAGAGTTAACATTTCCTCTCACTCAGTAGTGTGGAAACAGTGTTTTCTTGTATTCTGCTGAGAGATATTTGGTAGCACTTTGAGGGCCAATTTTAAAAATAAAATACCTTCTGAGAAAAATTAGAAAGAAGCTTTTCGAGAAACTGCTTCGTGATGTGTGCATTCATCTAACAGAGTTAAATTTCTCTTTCTATTTATCAGGTTTGAAACCCTGTTTATGTCCATTCTGCTAATGGACATTTGGGAGTTCATTGAAGCCAAGGATGAAAAAGGGAATATCCCAGGATAAACCCTAGAATGAAGCCATCTGATAAATCGCTTTGTGCTATGTGCCTTCATATCACCAAGTTAAACATTTATTCTCATTCAACAGGTTGGAAACACTGTGTTCTCAGAATCTGTGGATGGATATTTGGAGCTGCACTGAGGTCTATGTTGATAAAAGGAACATATTCAGAGAGAAAGTAGAATGAAGCTTTCTGAGAAATTCCTTTGTGGTGTGTCTATTCATCTCAGAATGTTAAACCTTTCTTTCAATTCTGCAGTTTGGAAACACTGTTTCTCTCGATTCTGCCAAGGGACATGTGGGAGTTCTTTGAGGTCAAAAGTGAAAAAGTGAATATCCCAAGATAAAATCTAGAAGGGAAGCTATGTGAGAAACTGCTTTGTGATGTGTGCGTTCATCTCACAGAGTTAAATTTTCTTCACTCAGTAGTTCGGAAACATTATTTTTGCAGAATCTGCACAGGAATATTTGGTAATGAATTGTGGCCTCTGGTGAAAAAGGAAACCTCTTTAGATAAAAAGAAGAAAGAAGCTTTCTGTGAAACTGTTTGTTATGTGTGTATTCATCTAACAGAGTTATAACTTTCTTTCTATTTAGCTATTTGGAAATACCGTTTTTGACCATTCTGTGTTTGGAAATTTTGGAGCTCATTGAGGCCATGGGAGAAAAAGGGAATATCTCAGGGTGAAAATTCAAAGAAAACTATCTGAGAATCTGCTTTGTGTTGTGAGCATTGATGTCTCCGAGTTACACCTTTGTGTTCATTCAGCAGTTTGGAAGCACTGTTTTGTAGAATCTGCAAAGGGATATTTGGGAACACATTAATGCCTATTGTGAAAAAGGAATTACCTTCAGATAAAAACTAGAAGGAAGCTTTCTGAAAAACTGCTTGGCGATGTGTGCATTCATCTCACAGAAATAAACCTTTCTTTCTTTTTAGCAGATATGAAAACCTGCTTTTGTCCATTCTGGAAATGGACATTTGGGAGCTTGTTAGGACAAAGGTGAAAAAGGGAATATCCCACGATAAAATCTAGAAAGAACCTACCTAAGACATCGTTTTGTGATGTGTGCATTCAACTCACAGAGTTAAACCTTTATTTTCATTCAGCAGTTTTTAAATACTCTTTTTGTAGAATCTGCAAAGGGATATATGGAACTGCATTGAGGCCTTCAGTGAAAAAGCAAACTTCTTCCATTAGGAAACTGGACAGAAGCGTTCTGAGAAACTCGTTTGTGATGTGTGCATTCTCACAGTGTTAAACCTTTCTTTCAATGCAGTAGTTAGAAAACTCTTTTTTGGTCCATTCTGCGAATGGACATTTATAATCTCACTGAGAAACTGCTTTGGGATGTGTGCATTCTTCTCCTAGAGTTAAAACTTTCTTTGTATTTAGCAGTTTGGAAAACCCTGTTTTTGTAGAAATGCAAAGAGATAATTGGGAACATATTGAGGCTTATGGTGATAAAGAAAACTTTTTCAGTTAGAAACCAGAAAGAAGCTTTCTGAGAAACTGCATTGTGATGTGTGTATTCATCTCACAGAGTTAAACTTTCTTTCAATTCAGCAGTTTGGAAAAATGGTATCTGCAGAATCTGCAAATGGATATTTGGAAGTGCATTGAGGCCTACAGTGAAAAAGCAAACATCTTCAGATAAAAGATAGACAAAAGCATTCTGAGAAACTTATTTGTGATATGTGCATTCATTTCCCAATGTTAAACCTTTCTATTGATTCAGCAGTTAGGAAACATTGTTTTGGTCCATTCTGCAAATGAATATTTGGGAGCTCATTGAGGACAATGGCAAAAATATGAATATCCCAGGATAAACGCTAGAAGAAAGCCACCTGATAAATCACTTTGTGATGTGTGCATTCATCTCACAGAGTTAAACCTTAATTTTAATTCAGCAGTTTGGAAACACTGTGTTTGTGGAATATGCGAAGGGATATTTGGTAGTGCCTTGAGGTCTATGGTGAAAAAGGAAACATCTTCAGATAAAAACAACAAAGAAGCTTTCTGAGAAACTGCTTTGGGATGTGTGCATTCACTCCTAGAGTTCAACATTTCTTTGGACTCAGCAGTTTGCAAACTCTGTTTTTGTAGACACAGAGAAGAGACATTTAGGAGTGCATTGAGGCCTATGTTGATTAAGATAACATCTTCAGATAGAAACTAGAAAGAAGCTTTCTGAGAAGCTGCTTTGTGATGTGTGTATTCTTCTCACAGAGTTAACCCTTATTTTAAATTCAGCAGTTTGGAAACACCGTTTTGGCCATTCTGCCAGTGGACATTTGGAAGCTCTTTTGGACAAAAGTGAAAAAGTAAATATCCCAGAATAAAATCTAGAAGGAAGTTAAGTGAGAAACTGCTTTGTGATGTGTGAATTCATCTCACAGAATTAAACATTTCTTTTCATTCAGCAGTTTGGAAACACTGTTTTTGTAGAATCTGCACAGGGATATTTGGGGTCACATTGTGGCCTGTGGTGAAAAAGGAAACAGCTTCAGATAAAAAGAAGAAAGATGCTTTCTGAGAAACTGCTTTGTGATGTGTGTATTCATCTCACAGTTTTATAACTTTCCTTCTCTTCAGCAATTTGGAAACACCATTTTTGTCCATTCTGTGATTGGACATTTGGGAGCTCTTGAGGCCATGGGAGAAAAGTGAATGTTCCAGGGTGAAAACTACAAGGAAGTCTCTGAGAAACTGCTTTGTGATGTGTGTATTCATCTTGCAGAGTTACACCTCTCTTTTCATTAAGCAGTTTGGAATTACTGTTTTTGTAGAATTTGCAAAGGGATATTTGGTAGTGCATTGGGCCTACAGTTTAAAAGGGAATATTTTCAGAAAAAAACTAGAATGAAGCTTTCTGAAAAACTGCTTTGTGAAATGTGCATTCATCTCACAGAGTTAAAGCTTTCTTTCTGGTCAGCACATTGGAAACCCTGTTTTTGTTCATTCTGTGAAAGTACATTTTTGAGCTCATTAGGACAATGGCAAAAAAAGGAATATCCGTCAATTAAAATGGGAAGGAAGCTATCTAAGACACTGTTTTGGGATGTGTGCATTCAACTCGCAGAGTGAAAACTTTACTTTCATTCAGCAGTTTTTAAACCTGTTTTTGTAGAATCTGAAAAGGATATTTGAAAGCATATTGAGGTCTATGGTGATAAAGCAAACTTCTTCAGATAGACAGAAGCATTCTGAGAAACTGCTTTGTAATATGTGTATTCATCTCACAGAATTAAACTTGTCTTTGAATTCAGTAGTTTGGAAACACTGTTTGTGCAGAATATGCAAAGGGACGTTTGGAAGCACGTTGAAGCCCATGGTGAAAAAGCAAACTTCTTCATATAAAAACTAGACAATAGCATTCTGAGAAACTTCTTTGTGATGTGTGCATTCATCTCACAGTGTTAACACTTTCTTTCAATTCATCAGTTAGGAAATACAATTTTGGTCCATTCTGCAAATGGACATTTGGGAGTTCATTGAGGCCAATGGCAAAAAAGCGAATGTCCCAGGAAAAACACTAGAAGGAAGCCATCCAAGAAATAGCTTTGTGATGTGTGCGTTCACCTCACAGTGTTAAACATTTGTTTTTATGCATCAGGTTGGAAAGACTGTGTTTGTCGAATCTGCTGAGGGATATTTGGGAGCGCTTTGAAGACTATGGTTGAAAAGGAAACATCTTCAGATAAAAACAGAAAAGAAGTTTTCTGAGAAACTGCTTTGGTATTTTTGCATTCTTCTCCTAGAGTTAAACTTATTTTGGATTCATTAGTTTGGAAACCCTGTTTTTGTGGAATCTGCGAACAGTTATATGGGAGCATATTGAGGCATATGGTGATAAGGAAAACATCTTCAGATAGAAACTAGAAAGAAGCTTTCTGAGAAACTGCTTTCTGATGTGTGTATTCATCTCACAAAGTTAAATCTTTCAATTCAGCAGTTTGGCAACATTGTTTTTGTCCATGCTGGCAACAGACATTTAGGAACTCTTTGAGGTCAAAAGTGAAAAAGCAAATATCCCAGGATAAAATCTAGAAGGAAGCTATGTGAGAAACCTCGTTGTGATGTGTGATTTCATCTCGCAGAGTTAAACCCCTCTTTTCATTCAGTGGTTTGGAAACTTTGTGGTTGTAGAATCTGTGCAGGAGGGGTCACATTATGGCCTGTGGTGAAAAAGGAAAAAACTTCATTCAAAAAGAAGAAAGAAGCTATCTGAGAAACTACTTTGTGATGTGTGAATCCTTCTCACTGAATTACAACTTTCTTTGTATTCGATAGTTTGGAAAAATCATTTTTTTCCATTTGCCGAATGGACATTTGGGAGTTCAATGAGGCCATTGGAGAAAAAGTGAGTATCTCAGGGTAATAACTAGAAGGAAGCTATCTGAGGAACTGCTTTGTGATATGTGCATTCATTTGGCCGAGTTACACCTTTCTTTTCATTCAGCAGTTTGGAAGCACTGTTTTTGTAGACTCTGCAAAGGGATATTTGGGAGTGCATTGAGGCCTAGGTGAAAAAGGAACTGTCTTCAGATAAAAACTAGAAAGAAGCTTTCAGAAAGTCTGCTTTATGGTGTGTGCATTCATCTCACAGAGTTAAACCTTTCTTTCTATTTAGCAGATTGGGAATCCTGTTTTTGTCCATTCGCAGAATGGACATTTTTGATCTCATTAAGACAATTGGAAAAGGGGAATATCCCACGATATAAACTAGCAGGAAGTTATCTAAGACAGAGTTTTGTGATGTGTACATTCAATTAGAAGAGTGAAACCTTTATTTTCATTCAGTAGTTTTTAAACACTGTTTTTTTGTTTTTTTGTTTTTTTTTGTAGAATCTGCAAAGGGATTTTGGGAAATGCATTAAGGCATATGGTGAAAGGGCATATATCTTCAGATAAAAATTAGACAGAAGCATTCTGAGAAACTTCTTTATGATGTGTGCATTCATCTCACAGTGGTAAAACTTTCTTTCAATTCAGCAGTTGGGAAACACTGTTTTGGTCAGTTCTGGAATGGACATTTGGGAGCTCATTGAGGCCGGCCAATGGCGAAAAAGCAAATATCCCAGGATAAACAGTAGAAGGAAGCCATCTGAGAAATTGCTTTGTAATGTGTGCATTCATCTCACAGAGTTAAACCTTTATTTTCATTTAACAGGTTGCATATAATGTGTTTCTAGAATCTGTGGAGGGATATTTAGAAGCATATTGAGGCCTACGATGTAAAAGCAAACCTCTTCAGATAAAAACTAGACAGACACATTCTGAGAAACTTGTTTGTGATGTGTGCATTCATCTCACAGTGTTAATACTTTCTTTTGATTCAGCAGTTGGGAAAAACAGTTTTGGTCCATTCCACGAATGGACATTTTTGACCTTATTGAGGCCACTGGCACAAAAGTAAACATCTAAGGATGAACAGGAGAAGGAAGCCATTTGAAAAATCGCTTTGTGATGTTTGTGTTCATCTCACAGAGTTAAAACTTTATTTTCATTCAACAGGTTGGAAACATTGTGTTTGTAGAATGCAAAGGGATATTTTGGAGTGCATTGAGGTCTATGGTGAAAAGGAAACATATTCAGATAAAAAGAGGGAAAAAATCTTTCTGAGATCATGCTTTGGGATGTGTGCATTCATCTCCTAGAGTTAAAACTTTCTTTGAATTCATCAGTTTGCAAACACTGTTTTTGTAGGATCTACAAAGGGATATTTGGGAGCACATTTAGGCCTATGGTGATAAAGAAAACATCTTGAGAAAGAAACTAGAGAGAAGCTTTCTAGAAACTGCTTTGTGGTGTCTGTATTCATCTCACAGTGTTAAACCTTTCTTTCAATTTAGCAGTTTGGAAGCACTCTTTTGTCCTTTGTGCCAAGAGACATTTTGGACCTCTTTCAGGACCAAAGCTAAAAAGCAAATATCCCAGTATAAAATCTAAAGGGAAGCTATATGTGAAACTGCTTTGAGATGTGTTAATTATCTAGCACAGTTAAATATTTATTTCCCTTCAACATGTAGGAAACACTGTGTTTGTAGAATCTGTGGAGGAATATTTGGGAGCACATTTTAGTCTATGGTGAAAAAAGAGAAATCTTCTGATAAAAACAATAAAGAAGCTTTCTGAGAAAATGCTTTGGGATGTGTGCATTCATCCCCTAGAGATAAATCTGTCTTTGGATCCAGCAGTTTAGAAACACTGTATATGTAGAAACTGCAAAGGGATATTTGGGAGTGCATTGAGGACTATGGTGATAAATAAAACATGTTCAGACAGAAACTAGAAAGAAGATTTTGAGAAATTGCTTTGTAATGTATGTATTCATCTCACAGAGTTAAACCTTTCTTTCAGTTCAGCAGTTTGGAAACACTGTTTTTGTCTATTCTGCCAATGAACATTTGCTAGGTCTTTGAGAACAAAAGCAAAAAAGTGAATATCCCAGGATAAAAACTAGAAGAAAGCTGTGTGAGAAACCGTTTTGTGATGTGTGAATTAATCTCGCAGAGTTAAAGCATTCTTTTCATTCAGCAGTTTGGAAACAATGTTTTTGTAGTATCTGCACAGGGATATTTGGGATCACATTACAACCTGTGTTGAAAAAGGAAACATCTTCAGATAAAAAGAAGAAAGAAGCTTTCTGAGAAACTGCTTTGTGATGTGTGCACTCATCTCACAGAGATATAACTTTCTTTGTATTCAGCAGTTTGGAAACACCATTTTTGTCCATTCCGTGAATGGACATTTGGGAACTAACGGAGGCCACTGGAGAAAAAGCGAATATCCCAGGTAAAAACTAGAAGGAAGCTATCGGAGAAACTGCCTTGTGATGTGTGCATTCATCTCACCGAGTTTCACTGTTCTTTTCATTCAGGAGTTTGGAAGTACTCTTTTTGTAGAAACTGCGAAGGGATATATGGGAGCACATTGAGGGCTATTGTGAAAAAGAGAATAACATGAGATTAAAACTAAAAAGAAGGCTTCTGAAAAAGTGACTTATGATGTGTGCATTCATCTCACAGAGTTAAACCTTCCTTTCTATTCAGCAGGATAGAAACCCTGTTTTTGTCCATTCTGTGAATGGACGTTTGGGAGCTCATTAGGACAAAGGCAAAAAAGGGAATATCCCATGATAAGAACTAGATGGAATCTATCAAAGACACCATTTTGTGATGTGTACATTCAACTCGCAGAGTTAAATCTTTCTTTTCTCTCAGCAGTTTTTAAACTTTGTTTTTGTAGAATCTACAAAGGGATATTTGGAAGAGGATTGAGGCCTATGGTGAAACAGCAAACTTCTTCAGATAAAAACTAGACAGAAGAATTCTGAGAAACTTGTTTGTGATGTATGCATTCATCTCACAGTGTTGCACCTTTCTTTCAATTCAGCAATTAGGAAACGCTCTTTTGGTCCATTCTGTGAATGGACATTTGGGAGCTCGTTGAATCCAATTTTGAAAAAGCTAATATCCTAGGATAAACACTAGAAGGAAGCCATTTGAGAAATAGCTTTGTGATGTGTGTGCTCATGTCACAGAGTTAAACCTTTTGTTTTCATTCACAGGTTGGAAACATTGTGCTTGTAGAATCTGTGAAGGGATATTTGGGAGCCCACTGAAGTCTACAGTGAAAAATGAACTATCTTCAGATAAAAACAGGAAGAAAGCTTTCTGAGAAACTGCTTTGTGATGCCTTCATTCATCTCCTAGAGTTTAACCTTTCTTTGGATTCTGCAGTTTTGAAACACTATTTTTGCAGGAACTGTGACAGAATATTTGGGAGCACATTGAGGCCTACTGTGATAAAGAAAATATCTTCAGATAGAAACTATAAAGAAGCTTTCTGAGAAACTCATTTGTGATGTGTGTATTCACCTCACAAAGTTAAACCATTATTTCAATTCAGCAGTTTGGAAACATTGTTTTTGTACCTTCTGTACATTCTGCCAATGGATATTTGGGAGCTCTTTGAGGCCAAAAATGAAGTAGCCAATATCCCAGGATAAAATCCAGAATGAAGATGTGTGAGAAGCCACTTTGACATGTGTGAATTCATCTCACAGAGCTAAAACTTTCTTTTCATTCAGCAGATCGTAAACACTGTTTTGGTGGTATCTGCACAGGGATATTTGTGATCACATTGTGGCATGTGGTGAAAAAGGAAACATCAACAGATAAAAAGAAGAAAAAAGTTTTCTGAGAAACTGCTTTGTTATGCTTGGACTCATCTCACAGAGTTATAACTTAGTTTTTATTCATCAGTTTGGAAACAGTTTTTGTCCAATGTACAAGCTAACGTTAGGCAGCTCCTTGAGGCCATGGGAGAAAAAGTGAGTATCCCAGGTAAAAACTTAAAGGAAGCTATCTGAGAAACTGCTTTGTGTTGTGTGCATTCATCTCACCTCAGTTACATCTTTCATTTCTTTCAGTAGTTTGGAAGCACTGTTTTTGTGGAATCTGTGAAGGGATATTTGGGAATGCACTACAACCTATGCTGAAAAAGGACATATCTTCAGATAAAAACTAGAAAGAAGCTTTCTGAAAAAATGCTTTGTGATGTGGGCTTTCATCTCATAGCACTAAAAATTTCTTTCTATTCAGCAGATTGGAACCCCTGTTTTTGTCTGCAAATGGACATTCGGGAACTCATTAGGACAAAGGCAAAAAAGGGAACATCCCACAATAAAAACTAGAAGGAAGTTACCTAAGACACTGTTTTGTGATATGTGCATTCACCTCACAGTGTTAAAACTTCCTTTTGAAGAGGCAGTTAGGAATCATTATTTTGGTCCATTCTGTGAATGGACGTTTAGGAACTCATTGAGGCCAACTGCAAATAAGTGAATATCCCAGGATAAACACTACAAGGAAGCCATATGAGAAATCACTTTATGATGTGTGCGTTCATCTCGCAGAGTTAAATCTTTGTTTTTATTCAACAGGTTGGTAACAATGTGTTTGTAAAATCTGCAGAGGGATGTTTTGCAGTGCAATGTGGTCTATGATGAAAAAGGAAATATCTTCAGATAAAAACTAGAAAGAAGCTTTCAGAAAAACCACTTTTTGATGTTTACACTCATCTCATAGAATTAAACCTTTCTTTTTATTAAACATATTGAAAACCCTGTTTTTGTTCATTCTGCAAATTGACGGTTGGGAGCTCTTTAGGTCAAAGGTGAAAAAGCGAATATCCCAGGATAAACACTAGAAGGAAGCAATGTAAGAAACGGTTTTGTGATGTGTGCATTCAACTCTCAGAACTAAACCTTTCTTTTCATTCAGCAGGTTTTATACATGGTTTTTGTAAAATTCACAAAGGGATATTTGGAAGCAAATTGAGTGCCTATGGTGGATAAGCAATATTCTTCAGATAAAAACTAGACAGAAGCATTCTGAAAAATTTCTTTGTGATATTTGCATTTGTCTCACAGTGTTAAAGCTTTCTTTCAATTCAGCACTTAGGAAACACTGTTTTGATCCATTTTGCAAATGGACATTTAGGAGCTCATTGATTCCAATGGAGAAGAGTGAATATCCCAGGATAAACCCTAGAAGGAAGCCATCTGAGAAATTGCTTTGAGATGTGTGCATTTATCTCACAGAGTTAAACCTTTGTTTTCATTCAACAGTTTGTAAACACTGTGTTTGTAGGTACTGTTGAGAGATATTTGGGGTCACATTGAGATCTATGTTGACAAAAGAAACATCTTCAGATAAAAACAAGAAAGATGCTTTCTGAGAAACTGATATAGGATGTGTGTACTCACCTCCAAGAGTTAAATCTCCCTGTGTATTCAGCAGTTTGGAAACACTGTTCTTGTAGAAACTGTGAAGGGATATTTCCGAGTGCATTGAGGCCTGCAGTGATTAAAAAATAAATCTTCAGATAGACTAGAAAGAAGCTTTTTGAGAAACCGCTCTGAGATGTTTCTATTCATCTCAGAGAGTTAAACATTTCTTTCAAATCTGCAGTTGGAAACACTGCTTTTGTCCATTCTGCCAATGGACTTGTGGGAGCTCTTTGAGGCCGAAAGCAAAAAAGCAAATATCCCCAGATAAAATGTGAGAAACCACTTTTTGACGTGTGAATTCATCTCACCAAGTTACACCTTTATTTTCATTTAGCTCTTTGGAAGCACTGTTTTTGTACAATCCATGAAGGGATATTTTGGAGCACTCTTCAGTTGCTCCTTGAGGAGAATGGTGAAAAAACAAATATCACAGGATAAAAACAGAATCAAATTATCTGACAAACCTACTTGTTATTTCTACATTCATCTCACTGAGTTAAACATTTCTTTTCATTCAATAGTTTGGAAACAATGTTATCTTGGATTCTCCAGGGAGGTATTTGATAGCACTTTGAGGCCTATGGTGAAAAGAGAAATATCTTCAGATAAAAATTACAAAGAAACTTTCTGAGAAAGTGCTTTGTGATGTGAAGCCAATGGCACAAAAAGCATACACCCAAGGACAAATGCTAGAAGGAATTTATCTGACAAACTGACTTGAGATTTGTATATTCATCTTAAAAACATAAACATTTCTTTTCATTCAGTACTTTTGAAAAAGTGTTTTCTTGGATTCTCTGAGGAGATATTTGATAGCACATTGAGGCCTACAGTGAAAAAGGAATTATCTTCAGATAAAAACATGTATCTCACAGGGATAAAACTTTCATTGTATTCAGCAGTTTGGAAACAGTGTTTTTGGCCATTCTGTAAATGGACATGTGGGAGATTTTTGAGGCCAATCGCGAAAAAGCAAATATCCTAGGATAAAAATTAGAAGGAAATTAATGGACAAACTGACCAGTGGTGTGTGCATTCATCTTGCAGAGTTATAGCTGTGTTTTCACTCAGCACTTTGGAAACACTTTTCTTAGAATCTGTGAAGAGATACTCGGTAGTGCATTGTTGCCTATGGTGAAAAAGGAAATATCTTCACATAAATTGTAGAAACAATGTTTCTGAGTAACTGCTGTTGTATATGTGAATTCATCTCATAGAGTTAAACCTTTCCTTGGATTCATCAGTTTGGAAACACGGTTGTTGTCTATTCTGTGAATGGACATTTGGGAGTTGATTGAGGCCAATTGCAAAAAACTGAATCTCCCAGGATAAAAATAGGAGGAAGATGTTGGAGAAACCCGTTTGTGGTGTGTCCATTCATATTGCAGAGTTAAACCTTCCTTTTCATTCAGCATATTGGTAGCACTGTTTTCTTAGAAACTCTGAAGAGATATTCAATGGCTCATTAAGGCCTAAGATGAAAAAGGAAATACATTCAGATAAAAACTAGAAAAAAGCTTTGTGAGAAACTATTTTCAGATACGTTCATTAATCTCACAGAGTTAAAACTTTCTTTGGATACAGCAGTTAGGAAACACTGTTTTTGTCCATTCTGTGAATGGACATTTGGGAGATCTTTGAGTCCAGTGGTGAAAAAACAAATATCCCGGGACAAAAACTAGAAGGAATTTACCTGACACACTTACCTGTGATGTGGGCATTCCTCTGTCAGAGTTAAACTTTTCTTTTCATTCAGCAGCTTGGAAACACTGTTTTCTTACAATCTGTGAAGAGATATTTGGTGGCTCATTGAGGCCCCTGTGAAAAAGATAATATCTTCAGATAAAAACTAGAAAAAAGCTTTCTAAGAAACTGTTTTGCGATGTGTGCATTCACGTCACAGAGTTAAACCATTATGTGAATTAAGCAGTGTGGTTACACTGCTTTTGTTTATTCTGTGAATGGACATTTCATAGCTCATTGAAGTCAAAGGCAAAAAAGTGAATATCCCAGGATAAATACAAAGAAGATATCTGACAAACCACATTGTGATGTGTGCATTCATCTTGCAGAGTTAAACATTTGTTTTCATTCAGCAGTTAGGAAACCCTGTTTTTGTAGTATCTGTGAAGGTATATTTGGAAGTGCATTGAAGCCAATGGTGACAAAGGAAATATATTGGATGAAAACTACAAAGAATATTTTGAGAAACTGCTTTGTGATGTGTGCATTCATCTAACAGAGTTACACCTCTCTTTGGATTCAGCAGTATGAGAACAATGTTGTTGTCCATTCTGCGAAAAGACATTTGGGATCTCATTGAGGCCAATGGCAAAAAAGGAAACATCCCAGGACAAAAACTAGAAGGAAGTTACCTGACAAACCGACCTGTGAAGTGTGTATTCCTCTCACAGAATTCAACCTTTCTATTCATTCACCAGTTTGGACACACTGTTTTCTTACAATCTGCCAAGAGGTATTTTGCAGTGCATTGAGTCCTCCTGTGAATAAAGAAATGTCTTCAGATCAACAGTTCAAATAAGGTTTTTGAGAAACTGCTTTGTGATGTGGGCATTCACATCACAGAGTTAGAGGTTTCTTCAGATTCAACAGTTTGGTTACACTGTTTTTGTCCATTCTGCAAATGGATATTTGGGAGCTCTTTGAGGTCAATGGAAATAAAGGGAATGTCCAAGGCTAAAAACTAGAAGGAAGTTATCTGACAAACCCACTTGTGATTTGTACATTCATCTCACAGAGTAAAACATTTCTTTTCATTCAGCAGTTTTTAAACAATGTTTTCTCTGATTCTTCAAAGAGATATTTTGTAGTGCTTTGATGCCTGTGGTGAAAAAGGAAATATCTTCAGACAAAAAAAAAAAAAAAAGAAGTATTCTGAGAAACTGCTTTGTGATGTGTGCATTCATTTCACAGAGTTAAATCTTTCTTTGGATTCAGCAGTTTGGGGAACACTGTTTTTGTCCATTCTGCGAATGCACATATGTGAGATCTTTGAGGCCAATGGCGAATAAGCAAATATCCTAGGATAAAAACTAGAAGGAACTTATCTGACAAGATGACATGTGATGCATGCATTCATCTTGCAGAGTTAAAACTGTCTTTTCATTCAGCAGTTAGGAAACACTGTTTTCTTAGAATCTGTGTAGAGATATTCAGTAGCTCTTTGAGGCCAGTGGGGAAAAAGCAAACATCCCAGAACGAAAACTAGAAGAAGGTTATCTGACCAACCGACTTGTGATTTGTGCATTTGTGTCACAGAGTTAAACATTTCTTTTCATTCAGCAGTTTGGAAACAGTGTTTTCTTGTAGTCTGTGAAGACTTTTAGTAGTACTTTGAGGCCCATAGTGAAAAATGAAATATTTAGTGGGAAAAACAAGAGAGAAGCTTTCTGAGTAACCCCTTTGTGGTGTCTGCACTCATCTTGCAGAGTTAAACATTTCTTTTCAATGAACAGTTTGGAAACGCTCTTTTTGTAGTATCTGGGAAGGTGTAGTTAGGAGCACATTGAGGTCAATACTGAAAAAGGAAACAACTTCAGATAAACAGCAGAAAGAAGCCCTCTGGTAAACTGCTTTGTGTTGTGTTCATTCATCTCAATGAGTTAAACTTTTCGTTGCATTCAGTAGTTTTGGGACAATGTTTTTCTCCATTCTTCATTTGGGACAATGTTTTTCTCCTTTCCTTTTTGTGCAGAGTGGAGCTCACTGAGCTCGAAATTGAGTTCACTGAGGCCAATTTTGAAAAAGTGAATATCCCAGGGCAAAAACTAGAAGGAAGGTGATTGACAAACAGACTGTGATGTGATATTCCTCAGACAGTGTTAAACCTTTCTTTTCATTCATTAGTTTGGAAGCACTGTTTCCTTAAAATCTGTGAAGATATATTTCGTATGCATTGAGATCTCTTGTGTAAAAGGAACTATCTTCAGATAAAATCTAGAAAGAAGCTTTCTGAGAAACTGTTTTGTGATGTGTGCATTCATCTAACAGAGTTAAACCCTTCTTTGGATTCAGCAGTTTCACAACACTGTTTTTGTCCATTCTGCAAAAGGACATTTTGGAGATCATTGGGGCCAATGGCAAAACAGCGAATATCACAGGACAAAAACTAGACGGAAGTTATCTGACAAACTGACTTGTTATTTCTGCATTTGTCTCACAGAGTTAAAGATTTCTTTTCATTCAACAGTTTGAGAACAGCGTTTTCTTGTATTCTGTGAAGAGATATTTGGTAGCACTTTGAGGCCCATAGTAAAAAAGGAAATATCTTGTGAGAAAACTAGAGAGAACTTTTCTGAGAAACTGCTTTGTGATGTGCACTTTCATCTCACAGAGTTAAACATTTCTTTTCATTCAGCAGTTTGGAAAAACTGTTTTTGTAGTGTCTGTGAAGGTATATTTGGAAGCGCAGTGATGACAATGATGAAAAAGGAAATAACTTCAGATAAAAACTAGAAAGAAACTTTCTGGGAAACAGTTTCGTGATGTGTGCATTCATCTCAAAGAGTTAAACCATTCTTTGGATTCAGCAGTTTTTGAAAAATATCTTTCTCCATTCTGTGAAAGGACATTTGGGAGATCTTTGAGGCCAATGGCAAAAAACTGAATTTCCCACGACAAAAACTAGAAGGAAGGTATCTGAGAAACCAAGTTATGATTTCTACATTTGTCTCACAGAATTAAAGGTTTCCTTTCATTCGGCAATTTGGAAACAGTGTTTTCTTCTACTCTGTGAAGAGATATTTGGTAGAGTTTTGAGGCCCATGGTGAAAAAAAGGAAACATCTTGTGAGAAAAACTAGAGAGAAACTTTCTGAGAAACTGCTTTGTGACGTGTGCATTCATCTCACAGAGTTAAAACTTTCTAGAAAACAGAATATCCCCAGCTAACACGAAAAAGAAGCTATCTGTGAAACTGCTTTGTGATGTGTGCATTAATCTCACAAAGATAAACCTTTATTTGATGTAGCAAGTTGGAAACACTGTTTTTGGAGAATCTGTAAAAAGACATTCAGGAGCCTGTTTCAGCCTATGGTGAAAAACTAAATATCTCCAGATGAAAACTACAAAGTTGCTATATGTGAAACTGCTTTGTGATGAATGGATTTATCTCGTAGAGATAATTGCTTCTTTTGCTTCAGCAGATTGGAAACACTTATTTTGGAGAATCTGAGAAGGGACGTTTGGGCACCATTTAGGTCTATGAGGAAAAAGCGAATATACCAAGATGAAAACTACAAAGAATCTATCTGTGAAACCGTTTTGTGTTGTGTGGATTCATTTCTCTGAGTTAAACCTTCCTTTTTATCCAGCAGTTTGGAAACACTCTTTTTGGAGAATCTGCAAAGAGACTTTTGGGAGCCCTTTGAAGCCTATTGGGAAAAAACAAATATCCCCAGATAAAAAGTAGAAAGAAGCTACCTGTGTAAGTTCTTCATGATGTGTGGATTCATCTCACAGGATTAAATTTTTCCTTCATCCAGGAGGTTGGAAACACTGTTTTTGTAGAATCTGCCAAGGGACATTTTGAAGCCCACTGAGGCCTATAAGTCAAAATCGAATATCCCCAGATGAAAACCGGAAAACTGCTATCTGTGAAACTGCTTTGTGATGTGTGGATTCATCTCACAGAGTTAACCCTTTCTTTTGTTTCAGCAGGTTGGAAACACTTTTTTTTGAATAATATACAAGGGGACATTTGGGACCCCTTTGAGGCCTTTAGGAAAAATACTAATATTTCCAAATGAAAACTAGAAAGAAGCTATATGTGAAACTGCTTTGTAATGTGTGGATTCATCTCACAAAGATAAACCTTTCTTTTCATGTGTCAGGTTGGAAACACTCTTTTTGCAGAATTGCAGAAGACATTTGGAAGCCTATTTAGGCCTACGGTGAAAAACTAATATCTCCAGATGGAAACTACAAAGAAGTTATCTGTGAAACAGCTTTCTGAAGGGTCAATTCATCTCGTAGAGTTTCCCCTTTCTTTTGATTCAGCAGGATAGAAACACTTTTTTATTTATTTGGGAGCCATTTAGCCCTATAGGGAAAAAAGAAATTATCCCCGGATAAAAACTGGAAAAAATCTATCTGTGGAACTGTCTTGTGTTGAGTGGATTCATTTCACAGAGTTAATCCTTTTTTATCCAGAAGTTGGAAACACCTTTTCTGGAGAATTAGCAAAGAGACTTTTCAAAGCCCTTTGAGATCCATGAGGATAAACAGAATATCCCCAGATAAAAACTACAAAGAAGCTACCTGTGAAACTTCTTCATGATGTGCAGAATCATTTCACAGAGTTAAAGTATTCTTTTGATTCAATAGGTTGGAAACACCCTTTTTGTAGAATCTGCAAAGGGACATTTGGGAGCCCATTGAGGCCAATGGGGAAAAACAGAATATCCCAAGATAAACACTAGAAAGAAACTATCTGTGAAACGACTTTGTGAGGTGTGGATTCACGTCACGGAGTTAAACACTTCTTTTTATTTAGCAGGTGAGAAATACTGTTTTTGGATAAACTGCAAAGGGACATTTGAAAGCCCAATGAGGTCTAAGGAAAAACAGCAATATCCCAAGATCAAAACTACAAATAAGCTATCTGTGAAACTGCTTTGTGATGTGTGGATTCATCTCATAGAGTTAAACTTTCCCTTTGATCTGGCAGTTTGGAAACACTCTTTTTGGAGAATTTTGCAACGGACATTTGGGAGCCTTTTGAGGCCTATGGGGAAAAACAGAATATCCTGATAAAAACTAGAAGGAAGCTATCTGTGAAACTGCATTATGATGTGTGATTTCACCTCACTGATTTAAACCTTTCTTTTGATTCGCTAGGTTGGAAACACTTGTTTTCTAGAATCTAGAAGGGACATTTTAGAGCCTATTGAGGCTTATGGGGAAAAAACGAATATCCCCAGATAAAAAAAACTAGAAAGAAGCAACCTGTGAAGCTGCTTTGTGATGGGTCTATGTATCTCACAGAGTTAAACATTTCGTTTTATTCAGCAGGTTGGAAATACTCTTTTTGGAAAACCAGCAAAGGGACATTTAGGAGCCCATGGTTACCTATGGGGAAAACTGAGTATCGCTAAATAAATCTAGAAAGAAGTTACTTGTGAAACCGCTTTGTTATGTGTGGATTCATCTCACAGATTTAAATTTTTCTTTTGATTAAGCAGGTTGGAAACTCTTTTTAGAGAATCTATGAAGGGACATTTTTGAGTCCCTTGAAGTCTATAAGAAAACTGAATATCCCCAGATAAAATGTAGAAAGAAGTTATCTGTGAAACTGCTTTGTGATGTGTAAATTCAACTCACAGAATTAAACCTTTTTCTTAATTCAGGAGAATGGAAACACTGATTTTTGGAATCTATGAAGGTACACTTCGGAGCCCATAGAGGTTTAAGTGAAAAACCAAATATCTTCATAAAAAATAAAAAATAAAAAAAAAAAAAAAGCTGTGAAACTGCTTTGCGATGTGTGGATTCATCTCAGTGAGTTAAATTTTTCTTTTGATTCACCAGTTGGAAACACTATTTTGGAGAATTTACTAAGGGATATTTAAGTGCTTAAAGAGTCATTTGTGGAAAAATCAAATCAAATATTTCCAGATAAAAACTAGAAAGAAACTATATTTGAAACTGCTTTAGATGTCTGGATTCTTCTCACAGAGTTAAATCTTTCTTTTCATTCAGCAGGTTGGAAGCACTCTTTTTCTGGAAACTTTTAAGGGACATTCTGGAGCTCATTGAGGCCTATGGGGAAAAAACAAATATCCCTAGATAAAACTAGAAAGAAGACATCTGTAAATCTGCTTTGTAATGTGTGGATTCATCTTACAGAGTTAAACCTTTCCTTTTATTCAGCTGGTTGGAAACACTCCTTTTGTAGAATCTGAGAAGAGACATGTTGAAGTCATTGCTGACTACAAGAATAAACTAAATAACCCTAGATAAAAATTAGAAATAACATGCCCTGAAACTGTTTGGTAATGTGTGGATTCATCTCAAAAAGTTAATTTTCTTTTTATTCAGCAGGTTGGAAACCCTGTTTTTGGAGAACCTGCGAAGGGACATTTGGGAGCCCTTTGGGGCCTATGGGAAAAAGAGAATACATGCAGATAAAAACTAGAAGGAAGCTATCTGTGAAATTGCCTTGTGATGTCTGGATTCACCTCACAGAGCTAAACCTTTCTTTTGATTCAGCAGGTTAGAGACACTCTTTTTGTAGAATCTCAAAGGGACATTTGAAATCAAATTGAGGCCTATGGGGAAAAACTAAATATCCCCAGAAAAAAAGTAGAAAGAAGCAATCTGTGTAACTGTTTTGTGATGTGTGGATGCATCTCACATACTGAAACATTTCTTTTCATTCAGCAAATTGGAAATCCTCTTTTTGGAGAATCTTCAAATGGAAATTTGGGAGCCCATTGAGTTCTATGGAGAAAAACTGAATATCCCCAGATAAAAACTAGAGAAAAGTTATCTGTGAAACTACTTTGTGACTTGTGGATTCATCTCACAGTGTTAATTTTTTCTTCTGATTCAGCAAGTTGGAAACACTCCTTTTGTAGAATCTGCAAATGGACATTCTGGAACCCTTTGAGGCCTTTAAAAAAATGAATATCCCGTGATGAAAACTAAAAAGAAGCTATCTGTGAAACTGTTTTGTGATGTGTGAATTCATTTTACAGAGTTAGACTTTTCTTTTGATTCAGCAGGATGGAAACATTCTTTCTGTAGAATCTGCGAAGGGACATTTGGGGGCCCATTGAGGCCTATGAGGAAAATCTGAATATCCCCAGGTAAAAACTGCAAAGAATATATCTGTGAAATTGCTTTGTGATGTGTGTATTCCTCTCACAGAGCTAAACCTTTATTTTGATTCAGCAGGTTGCAAACACTCGTTTTTCAACATCTGCAAAGAGATAATTTGGAGCCCATTGAGGCATATAGGGAAAAATCGAATATCCCCAGATAAAAATTAGAATGAACATATCTGTGAAACTGCTTTTGGATGTGTGGATTCATCTCACAGAGTTAAACATTTTTTTGATTCAGCAGGTTGGAAACAGTCTTTTTGTAGTATCTGTGAAGTGACTTTTGAGAGTTCATTGAGGCATATGTGGAAAAACAGAATATGCCCAGCTAAAAACTAGGAAGAAATTATCTGTGGAACTGTTTTGTGATGTGTGCATTCATCTCAGAGTGCAAACCTTCTTTTGATTCAGCAAGGTGGAAATACTCTTTTTGTAGAATCTATGAATGGACATTTGAGAGCCCATTGTGGACTATGGGGAAAGATCAAATATCTCCAGATAAAAACTAGAAAGAAACTATCTGTAAAACAGCTTTTTGGTGTGTGGATTCATGTCATAGAGTTAAATCTTTCTTTAGATTCAGCAAGTTGGAAACACTTTTTTGAAAAATATTTGAAGGCACTTTTGGGAGTCCTTTGAAGACTATGGGGAAAAACTGAATATCCCCAGATAAGAACTAGAATGAAGATATCTGTGAAACAGCTTTGTGATGTGTGGATGGATCTCACAGTGTTAAACATTTCTTTTTATACAGCAGATTGGAAATACTCTTTTTGGAGAATCAGCGAAGGGACATTTGGGAACCCATTGAGAAATATGGGGAAAAACCAAACATTCCCAAATAAAAATTAGGAAGCAGATATATAAGAAACTGCTTTGTGATGTGTGGATTCACCTCACAGAATTAAACTGTCTTTTGTTTCAGTGGGTTGGAAACACACCTTGTGGGATCTGTGAATGTACATTTGGGAGTCCATTGAGGCCAATGGGGAAAAAACTGATATTCCCAGATAAAAACTGGAAAGAGGTTTTCTGTGAAACTGTTTTGTGATGTGTGGTTTCATCTCACAGACTTAAACCTTTCTTTTGATTCAGCAGGTTTGGAAATACTCTTTTTGGAGAATTTGTGAAGGGATATTTGGGAGCCCATAAAGGTCTATGGGGAAAAACCAAATATCCACAGATTAAAAACCAGAAGTAAGCTATCTGTGAAACTGATTTTTGATGTGTGGATTCATCTCAAAAAATTAAATATTTCTTCTAATCCAGCAGGTTGGAAACACTCTTTATGTAGAATCTGCAAAGGGACATTTGGTAGCCCATTGAGGTCTATAAGTAAAAGCAGAATATCTACAGAAAAAAAGACAAAGAAGTTATCTCTAAAACTGCTTTCTGTTGTGTGGATTCATATCACTGAATTAAACCCTTCTTTTGGTACAGCAGATTGGAAACACTCTTACTGAATAATCTATGAAGACACATTTGGGAGCCCATTGAGGCCAATGGGGAAATATCGAATATTCCCAGAAAGAAACTAGAATGAAGCTATCTGTGAAACTGTTGTGTGATATTGGATTCATCTTGCAGAGTTGATGCTTCCTTTTGATTAAGCAGGTTAAAAACATTTTTTGGAGTATTTTCAAATGCACATTTGGAAACTCATTGAGGCCTATAGGAAAAAACTGAATATCCCCCCCAAAAAACTAGAAAGAAGTGTTCTGTGGAACTGCTTTGTGATGTGTGGAATCATCTCACAGAGTTTAAACTTTATTTTGATTCGGCAGTTTGGAAATACTGTTTTTAGAGAATCTGCAAAGAGATATTTGGGAGCCCATGGAGGCCTAGAAGGAAAAATTGAATATCCTTAGATAAAAAGTATAATGAAGGACTTGGTGGAACTGCCTTGTGATGTGTGGATTCATCTCAGAGTGGTAAAGCTTTCTTTTGATCAGCAGGTGGGAAACACTATTTTTGTAGAATCTTCAAAGGGACATTTTGGAACCCATTGAGGCCTATGGGAAACAAATGAATGTCGCCAGATAAAAAGTGGAATGAAGCTATCTATCAAACTGTTTTGTGATCTGTGGAGTCATCTCACAGAGTTAAACCTTTCTTTTAGATTCAGCTGATGGGAAACACTTTTATGGTTGAATCTGTAAAAGGATATTTGGAGCCCATTGAGGCCTATAAGGAAAAACCGAATATCCCGAGATAAAACTAGAAAGAAGCTATTGTGAAACTGCTTTGTGATATGTTGATTCATCTCACATAGTTAAACCTTTCCTTTGATTGAGCAGGATAGAAACACTCTTTTTTGTAGAAGCTGCAAAGTGACATTTGGGAGCCCATGGAGGTTTAGAGGAAAAACTGAATATCCCAGATGAAACCTGGAAAAAAACTCTCTGTGAAACTGCTTTGTGATGTGTAAATCATCTTAGAGAGTCAAACATTTCTTTTTATTCAGGAAGTTGGAAACACTCTTTTTGGAGAGTCTTCAAAGGAAAATTTTGTCACTCAAAGAAACCTATGTTGAAAAACCTAATATCCTCAGATGGAAACTAGAAAGAAACTCTCTGTGAAATTTCTTTATGGTGTGTTAATTAATCTCACAGAGTTAAACCTTTCTGTTGAGTCAGCATAATGGAAACACTCTAATTGGAGGATCTGTAAAAGGACATTTTGGAGTCCATTCAGGGCTATGGGGGAAAACTCAATATCCCCAGATAAAAACTGGAAAGAAGATATATTTGAAAGTGTTTTGTGATGTGTGGATTCAGCTCACATAGTTAAAGCTTTCTTTTGGTTAATCAGGTTGGAAACCCTATTTTCGAAGAATATGCGAAGGGACATTTTGGATCTCATTGACACGTAAGTGAGAAAATGGAATATCTTAGTTAAAAACTAGAAATAAGCGATCTGTTAATCTTCTTGGTGATGTGTGGATTCATCTCACAGAGTTAAAGCCTCCCTTGGATTCAGCAAGTTGGAAACAGTATGTTGAAGAATATGCAAAGGGACATTTCGAAGCAAATTGGTGCCTGTAAGTGAAATGGGAACATTCCAAGATAAAAACTAGAAAGATGCTATCTATAAATGTGCTCTTTGATGTGTGGTTGCATCTCACAGAGTGAAACATTTGTTTAGATTCCACAGGTGGAAATACTTTTTTGGAAAATCTGTGAAGAGATATTTGGGAGTCCATTGAGGCTTATGCAGAAAAGCCAAAACCTCGAGATAAAAACTAGAAAGAAGCTACATGTGAAACTGTTTTGTGATGTGTGGATACATCTCTCATAATTGAGCCTCTCTTTTTAATCAGCAAGTTGGAAACACTCTTTTTGTATAATCTATGAGCAGACATTTTGAAGCCCTTTGAGTCCAATGGGGAAAAACCGAATATACCCAAATAAAAACTAGAAAGAAGCTATCTGTGAACTACTTTTTGGAGTGTTTTCTCAACAAACAGAGTTACATTATTTTTTTTAATTTATTTATTATTATTATACTTTAAGTTGTAGGGTACATGTGCATAACTTGCAGGTTTGTTACATATGTATACTTGTGCCATGTTGGTGTGCTGCACCCATCAACTCGTCATTTACATCAGGTATAACTCCCAATGCAATCGCTCCCCCCTCCCCCCTCCCCATGATAGGCCCCGGTGTGTGATGTTCCCCTTCCTGAGTCCAAAGTGATCTCATTGTTCAGTTCCCACCTATGAGTGAGAACATGCGGTGTTTGGTTTTCTGTTCTTGTGATAGTTTGCTAAGAATGATGGGTTCCAGCTGCATCCATGTCCCTACAAAGGACACAAACTCATCCTTTTTGATGGCTGCATAGTATTCCATGGTGTATATGTGCCACATTTTCTTAATCCAATCTGTCACTGATGGACATTGGGGTTGATTCCAAGTCTTTGCTATTGTGAATAGTGCTGCAATAAACATACGTGTGCATGTGTCTTTATAGCAGCATAATTTATAATCCTTTGGGTATATACCCAGTAATGGGATGGCTGAGTCATATGGTACATCTAGTTCTAGATCCTTGAGGAATCGCCATACTGTTTTCCATAATGGTTGAACTAGTTTACAATCCCACCAACAGTGTAAAAGCGTTCCTATTTCTCCACATCCTCTCCAGCACCTGTTGTTTCCTGACTTTTTAATGATCGCCATTCTAACTGGTGTGAGATGGTATCTCATTGTGGTTTTGATTTGCATTTCTCTGATGGCCAGTGATGATGAGCATTTTTTCATGTGTCTGTTGGCTGTATGAATGTCTTCTTTTGAGAAATGTCTGTTCATATCCTTTGCCCACTTTTTGATGGGGTTGTTTGTTTTTTTCTTGTAAATTTGTTTGAGTTCTTTGTAGGTTCTGGATATTAGCCCTTTGTCAGATGAGTAGATTGCAAAAATTTTCTCCCATTCTGTAGGTTGCCTGTTCAATCTGATGGTAGTTTCTTTAGCTGTGCAGAAGCTCTTTAGTTTAATGAGATCCCATTTGTCAATTTTGGCTTTTGCTGCCGTTGCTTTTGGTGTTTTAGACATGAAGTCTTTGTCCATGCCTATGTCCTGAATGGTACTACCTAGGTTTTCCTCTAGGATTTTTATGGTATTAGGTCTAACATTTAAGTCTCTATTCCATCTTGAATTAATTTTCGTATAAGGAGTAAGGAAAGGATCCAGTTTCAGCTTTCTACTTATGGCTAGCCAATTTTCCCAGCACAATTTATTAAATAGGGAATCCTTTCCCCATTTCTTGTTTCTCTCAGGTTTGTCAAAGATCAGACGGCTGTAGATGTGTGGTATTATTTCTGAGGACTCTGTTCTGTTCCATTGGTCTATATCTCTGTTTTGGTACCAGTACCATGCTGTTTTGGTTACTGTAGCCTTGTAGTATAGTTTGAAGTCAGGTAGCGTGATGCCTCCAGCTTTGTTCTTTTGACTTAGGATTGTCTTGGAGATGCGGGGTCTTTTTTGGTTCCATATGAACTTTAAAGCAGTTTTTTCCAATTCTGTGAAGAAACTTATTGGTAGCTTGATGGGGATGGCATTGAATCTATAAATAACCTTGGGCAGTATGGCCATTTTCATGATATTGATTCTTCCTATCCATGAGCATGGTATGTTCTTCCATTTGTTTGTGTCCTCTTTTATTTCACTGAGCAGTGGTTTGTAGTTCTCCTTGAAGAGGTCCTTTACATCCCTTGTAAGTTGGATTCCTAGGTATTTTATTCTCTTTCAAGCAATTGTGAATGGAAGTCCATCAAAACAGAGATTTGGCTCTCTGTTTGTCTGTTACTGCTGTATAAGAATGCTTGTGATTTTTGCACATTAATTTTGTATCCTGAGACTTTGCTGAAGTTGCTTATCAGCTTAAGGAGATTTTGGGCTGAGACAATGGGGTTTTCTAAATATACAATCATGTTATCTGCAAACAGGGACAATTTGACTTCTTCTTTTCCTAACTGAATACCCTTGATTTCTTTCTCTTGCCTGATTGCCCTAGCCAGAGCTTCCAACACTATGTTGAATAGGAGTGGTGAGAGAGGGCATCCCTGTCTTGTGCCAGTTTTCAAAGGGAATTTTTCCAGTTTTTGCCCATTCAGTATGATATTGGCTGTGGGTTTGTCATAAATAGCTCTTATTATTTTGAGGTACGTTCCATCAATACCGAATTTATTGAGGGTTTTTAGCATGAAGGGCTGTTGAATTTTGTCAAAAGCTTTTTCTGCATCTATTGAGATAATCATGTGGTTTTTGTCTTTGGTTTTGTTTATATGCTGGATTATGTTTATTGATTTGCGAATGTTGAACCAGCCTTGCATCCCAGGGATGAAGCCCACTTGATCATGGTGGATAAGCTTTTTGATGTGTTGCTGAATCCGGTTTGCCAGTATTTTATTGAGGATTTTTGCATTGATGTTCATCAGGGATATTGGTCTAAAATTCTCTTTTTTTGTTGTGTCTCTGCCAGGCTTTGGTATCAGGATGATGTTGGCCTCATAAAATGAGTTAGGGAGGATTCCCTCTTTTTCTATTGATTGGAATAATTTCAGAAGGAATGGTACCAACTCCTCCTTGTACCTCTGGTAGAATTAAGCTGTGAATCCATCTGGTCCTGGACTTTTTTTGGTTGGTAGGCTGTTAATTATTGCCTCAATTTCAGAGCCTGCTATTGGTCTATTCAGGGATTCAACTTCTTCCTGGTTTAGTCTTGGAAGAGTGTAAGTGTCCAGGAAATTATCCATTTCTTCTAGATTTTCTAGTTTATTTGCGTAGAGGTGTTTATAGTATTCTCTGATGGTAGTTTGTATTTCTGTGGGGTCGGTGGTGATATCCCCTTTATCATTTTTAATTGCATCGATTTGATTCTTCTCTCTTTTCTTCTTTATTAGTCTTGCTAGTGGTCTGTCAATTTTGTTGATCTTTTCAAAAAACCAACTCCTGGATTCATTGATTTTTTGGAGGGTTTTTTGTGTCTCTATCTCCTTCAGTTCTGCTCTGATCTTAGTTATTTCTTGCCTTCTGCTAGCTTTCGAATGTGTTTGCTCTTGCTTCTCTAGTTCTTTTAATTGCGATTCTAGAGTGTCAATTTTAGATCTTTCCTGCTTTCTCTTGTGGGCATTTAGTGCTATAAATTTCCCTCTACACACTGCTTTAAATGTGTCCCAGAGATTCTGGTATGTTGTATCTTTGTTCTCATTGGTTTCAAAGAACATCTTTATTTCTGCCTTCATTTCGTTATGTACCCAGTAGTCATTCAGGAGCAGGTTGTTCAGTTTCCATGTAGTTGAGCGGTTTTGATTGAGTTTCTTAGTCCTGAGTTCTAGTTTGATTGCACTGTGGTCTGAGAGACAGTTTGTTATAATTTCTGTTCTTGTACATTTGCTGAGGAGTGCTTTACTTCCAATTACGTGGTCAATTTTGGAGTAAGTACGATGTGGTGCTGAGAAGAATGTATATTCTGTTGATTTGGGGTGGAGAGTTCTATAGATGTCTATTAGGTCTGCTTGCTTCAGAGATGAGTTCAATTCCTGGATATCCTTGTTAACTTTCTGTCTCGTTGATCTGTCTAATGTTGACAGTGGAGTGTTGAAGTCTCCCATTATTATTGTATGGGAGTCTAAGTCTCTTTGTAAGTCTCTAAGGACTTGCTTTATGAATCTGGGTGCTCCTGTATTGGGTGCATATATATTTAGGATAGTTAGCTCTTCCTGTTGAATTGATCCCTTTACCATTATGTAATGGCCTTCTTTGTCTCTTTTGATCTTTGATGTTTTAAAGTCTGTTTTATCAGAGACTAGTATTGCAACCCCCGCTTTTTTTTGTTCTCCATTTGCTTGGTAAATCTTTCTCCATCCCTTTATTTTGAGCCTATGTATGTCTCTGCGTGTGTGATGGGTCTCCTGAATACAGCAGACTGATGGGTCTTGACTCTTTATCCAGTTTGCCAGTGTGTGTCTTTTAATTGTACCATTTAGTCCATTTATATTTAAGGTTAAGATTGTTATGTGTGAACTTGATCCTGCCATTATGATATTAACTGGTTATTTTGCTCGTTAGTTGATGCAGTTTCTTCCTAGCCTCGATGGTCTTTACATTTTGGCATGTTTTTGCAATGGCTGGTACCGGTAGTTCCTTTCCATGTTTAGTGCTTCCTTCAGGGTCTCTTGTAAGGCAGGCCTAGTGGTGACAAAATCTCTAAGCATTTGCTTATCTGTAAAGGATTTTATTTCTCCTTCACTTATGAAACTTAGTTTGGCTGGATATGAAATTCTGGGTTGAAAATTCTTTTCTTTAAGAATGTTGAATATTGGCCCCCACTCTCTTCTGGCTTGGAGAGTTTCTGCCGAGAGATCAGCTGTTAGTCTGATGGGCTTCCCTTTGTGGGTAACCCGACCTTTCTCTCTGGCTGCCCTTAAGATTTTTTCCATCATTTCAACTTTGGTGAATCTGGCAATTATGTGTCTTGGACTTGCTCTTCTCGAAGAGTATCTTTGTGGCACTCTCTGTATTTCCTGGATTTGAATGTTGGCCTGCCGTACTAGGTTGGGGAAGTTCTCCTGGATGATATCCTGAAGAGTGTTTTCCAACTTGGTTCCATTTTCCCCCTCACTTTCAGGCACCCCAATCAGACGTAGATTTGGTCTTTTTACATAATCCCATACTTCTTGCAGGCTTTGTTCATTTCTTTTTCTTCTTTTTTCTTTTGGTTTCTCTTCTCGCTTCATTTCATTCATTTGATCCTCAATCGCTGATACTCTTTCTTCCAGTTGATCGAGTCGGTTACTAAAACTTGTGCATTTGTCATGTATTTCTCGTGTCATGGTTTTTATCTCTTTCATTTCGTTTATGACCTTCTCTGCATTAATTACTCTAGCCATCAATTCTTCCACTTTTTTTTCAAGATTTTTAGTTTCTTTACGCTGGGTACGTAATTCCTCCTTTAGCTCTGAGAAATTTGATGGACTGAAGCCTTCTTCTCTCATCTCATCAAAGTCATTCTCCGTCCAGCTTTGATCCGTTGCTGTCGATGAGCTGTGCTCCTTTGTCGGGGGAGATGCACTCTTATTTTTTGAATTTCCAGCTTTTCTTCCCTGCCTTTTCCCCATCTTTGTGTTTTTATCTGCCTCTGGTCTTTGATGATGGTGATGTTCTGATGGGGTTTTGGTGTAGGTGTCCTTCCTGTTTGATAGTTTTCCTTGTAACAGTCAGGACCCTCAGCTGTAGGTCTGTTGGAGATTGCTTGACGTCCACTCCAGACCCTGTTTGCCTGGGTATCAGCAGCAGAGGCTGCAGAAGATAGAATATTTCTGAACAGCGAGTGTACCTGTCTGATTCTTGCTTTGGAAGCTTCCTCTCAGGGGTGTACACCACCCTGTGAGGTGTGGGGTGTCAGACTGCCCCTAGTGGGGGATGTCTCCCAGTTAGGCTACTCAGGGGTCAGGGACCCACTTGAGCAGGGAGTCTGTCCCTTCTCAGATCTCAACCTCCGTGTTGGGAGATCCACTGCTCTCTTCAAAGCTGTCAGACAGAGTCATTTGCGTCTGTAGAGGCTTCTGCTGTGTTTGTTATTGTTTACTGTGTCCTGTCCCCAGAAGTGGAGTCTACAGAGACAGGCAGGTTTCCTTGAGCTGCTGTGAGCTCCATCCAGTTCGAGCTTCCCAGCAGCTTTGTTTACCTACTTAAGCCTCAGCAATGGCGGGAACCCCTCCCCCAGCCTCGCTGCTGCCTTGCCGGTAGATCACAGACTGCTGTGCTAGCAATGAGGGAGGCTCCATGGGTGTGGGACCCTCCCGGCCAGGTGTGGGATATGATCTCCTGGTGTGCCTGTTTGCTTAAAGCGCAGTATTGGGGTGGGAGTTACCCGATTTTCCAGGTGTTGTGTGTCTCAGTTCCCCCCAAAGGGATTCCCTTCCCCCTTGTGCTTCCCAGGTGAGGCGATGCCTCGCCCTGCTTCAGCTCTCGCTGGTCAGGCTGCAGCAGCTGACCAGCACCGATCGTCCGGCACTCCCCAGTGAGGTGAACCCAGTACCTCAGTTGAAAATGCAGAAATCACTGGTCTTCTGTGTCGCTCGCGCTGGGAGTTGGAGACTGGAGCTGTTCCTATTTGGCCATCTTGCTCCACCCCCCTTCGAGTTACATTATTTTGATTCAGCAGTTTGGAAACAGTCTTTTTGAAGAATCTGCAAAGGGACATATAGATGCTCAGAAAGGCCTAAGGGGGAAAACTAAATATCCCCAGATAAAAAATGGAAATAAGCTATCTCTGAAACTGCTTTGCGATGTGTGTATTCACCTCAGAGTTAAACCTTTCTTTTGATTCAGCAAGTTGGAAAAACTCTTTTAGGATAATCTTTGAAGGGATATTTGGGAGCCCTTTGAGGCCAAAAAAAAAAAAAAAAGTCAATATCCCCACATAAAATCTAGAAAGAAGCTATGTATGTACTGCTTTTTGATGTATGAATTCAACTCAAAGAGTTAAACCTCTTTTTTTATTAAGCAGGTTGGAAAAATTCTTTTTGGAGAATCTGCAATGGGACAATTGTGTGTCAATAGAGGCCTATGGGGAAAAAAAGAATATTCTCAGATAAAAAGTAATAAGAAGCTACTCGTTAAACTACTTTGTGTTGTGTGGATTCATCTCACATAGTTAAATTTTATTTTGATTCAGTAAGTAGGAAACACACCTTTTGGAGAATCTGCACAGGGACATTTGGGAGTCCTTCGAAGCCTATGGGGAAAAACATAATATCCCCAGATAAAAACTACAAAGAACCACTGTGTAAAGCTGGATTGTGTTTGGTGCTTTCATATCGCAGAGTTAAATTTTTGTTTTGATTCAGCAGGTTGAAAACACTCTTTTGCATAATCTGCATGGGGATATTTGGGAGCCCATTGAACCCAATGGAGAAAACTGGAATATCCCTAAATAAAAACTAGAAAGAAGCTATCTGTGAAACTGTTTTGTGATGTATGGATTCTTCTCACATAGTTAAATTTTTCTTTTGATTCCACAGTTTTGAGACACTCTTTTTCTAGAATATGGGAAGCAAACTTTTGGAGAGCATTGTAGACTATGGCAAAAAAGCAAATATTCCCAGATAAAACCAGAAAGAAGGAATCTGTGAAACTTCTTTGTGATGTGTGGATTCATCTCACAGAGTTAAGTATTTCTTTTATTCAGCAGTTTGGAAACACTCTTTTTGGGGAATCTGAGAAGAGACATTTGGAAGCCATTGAGGCATATGGGGAAAAACCAAATAATCCCTGATAAAAACTAGAAAGAAGCTTTCTCTGAAACTGTTTTGTGATGGGTGGATTCAACTCACAGAGTTAAATCTTTGTTCTAATTCAGCAAGTTGAAAACATTCATTTTGCTGTTGGACTCATCTCACAGTGATAACCCTTTCTTTTGATTTAGCAGGTAGGAATCACCCTTTTTGGAGATTCTGTGAAGGGACATATGATTGCCTTACTGCCATTTGGGAAACACAGAATATTACCAAATAAAAATTAGAAAGAAGCTTTCTCTAGAACTCCTTTTGATGTGTGGATTCATCTCAAAAAGTTAAACTTTCTTTTGGTTTGACAGGATTGAAACTGTCTTTTTGAAGAATCTGTGAATGCACGTTTGAGAGCCCATTGAGGACTATTGGAGAAAACAGAGTATCCCCAGATAAAAACTAGGAAGAAACTATCTGTTAAACTGTTTTTTGATGTGTAGATTCATCTCACAGGGTTAAAACTTTCTTTAGATTTAGCAGGTTGGAAACACCTTTTTTGTAGAATATGTGAAGGGACGTTTGGGAGCTTACTGAGGCCTGTGGGGAAATACAGAATATCCCCAGATAAAAAGTCAAAAAAAACTATCTGTGAAATTGTCTTTTGGTGTGTGCATTCAACTCAAAGAGTTAAACATTGTTTTATTCAGCAGGTTGGAAACACCTTTTTTAGAGAATCTGTGAATGAACATTTGGGAACCTTTTGAGGGCTATAAGCAACAACAGAATATCCCAAGATTAAAACTAGAAAGAAGCTATCTGTGAAACTGATCTTTGTGATGTGTAGATTCATCTCACAGAGTTAAAACTTTCTGTTGAATCAACAGGTTGTATACGCTCTTCTTGGAGAATCTGCAAAGGGACATTTGAGAGCCCATTGGAGCCTATGGGGAAAAACAGAATATCCCCAAATATAAACTACAAAGAATCTATCTGTGAAAAGGCTTTATGATTCATGGATTCGTCTCATAAAATTAAACCTTTCTTTTGATTCAGCAGGTTGGAAACAGTCTTTTTGGAGAATCTGCAAAGGCACATTTGAACGTCCATTGAGGTCTATTGGGAAAAACAAAATATCCCCAGATAAAACTAGAAAGCAGCTATCTGTGAAACTGTGTTTGTATGTGTGGATTCAACTCTCAGGGTTAAACCTTTCTTTTGATTCAGCAGATTGGAAACACTCTTTTTTGAGAATCTGCAAAGAGACATTTGGCAGTTTATTGAGGCTCATGGGGAAAAACAGAATATTCCTAGATAAAAGGTAGATAGAAGCTATCTGTGAAGCAGCTTTTTGATGTGGGGATTAAACTTACATAATGAAACCTCTTTTTTTATTCAGCAGGTTGAAAACACTCTTTTTGGAAGATCTGCGAATGGATATTTGGAAGCCCTTTGAGGCCTACGGGGGAAAAAAAACCAATATCCCCATATTAAAACAAGAGAGAAGCTATACGTGAAACTGTTTTGTGATGTGTGGATTCATATAACAGAAGTAAAGCTTTCGTTTGATTCAGCATGTTAGAACCACTGTTTTTGTAGACTCTGTGGTGGGACATTTGGTAGCCAACAAGGTCTATGCAGAAAAACTGAATATCCCCAAATACAAACTACGAAGAAGCTATCTGTAAAACTGCTTTGTGATGCGTGGATTCATCTCACAGAGTTAAACCTTTCTTTTGATTTGCCAGGTTGGAAACACTCTTTTTGTAGAATCTGTGAAGGGACATTTGGAATCCCATTGAGGCCTATTGGGAAAAACTAAATATACCCAGATAAACACTTGAAAGAAGCTACCTATGAAACTGCTTTGTGATGTGTGGACCCATCTCACAGAGATAAAACTTTCTTTTAATTTAGCAAGTTGGAAGCACTCTTTTTGGAGAATCTGCAAAGGGAAATTAGGGAGCCCTTTTAGGCCAAGGGGAAAAACTGAATATCCCAGATAAAACATAGAAAGAAGTTATCTGTGAAACTGGTTTTTCATTTGTGGATTTTTCTCACATAATTAAACCTTTCCTTTTATTCAGCAGATTGGAAACACACTTTTTGTAGAATCTGTAAAGGGACATTTGGGAGCTCATAGCTGCCTATGGCAAAAACCCAAATATTTCTAGATAAAAAACTAGAAAGAAGCTTTCTGTGAGACCACTTTGAGATGTATGGATTCATATCACAGAGGTAAAAATTTCTTTTAATTCAGGTAGATGGAAACGCTCTTTTTGGAAAACCATCAAAGGGACATTTCTGAGCCCTTTGATGCCTATGGGGGAAATCTGAATATACCCTGATAAAAACTAGAAAGGAGTTTTCTATGAAACTTCTTTTTGATGTGTGGACTCATCTCAGAGAGTTAAGCTTTTCGTTTGATTCAGCAGGTTGGAAGCACTCTTTTTGGGGACTCTATGAAGGGACATTTGGGAGCCCACTGAGGACTCTGGGGAAAAAGTGAATATCCCCAGAAAACAACTAGAAAAAATATTTATCGGTGAAACTGCTTTGTGATGTGTGGATTCATCTCACATAGTTAATTCTTTCTTTTTATTCAGCAGGTTGGAAACACTTTTTTTGGAGAATCTGTGAAGAAACATTTGAGAGCCCATGAAGGCCTATGGGGAAAAACTGAATATCCATAGATAAAAGCTAGAAAGAAGCTATCTGTGAAACTGCTTTGTAATGTGTGGACTGAGTTCACAGAGTTAAAACTTTCTTTTGATGCAGCAAGTTGGAACAAGTCTTTTTGTAGAATCTGTGAAGGGACATTTGGGAGCTCATTGAGGTCTACAGAAAAAAACCATATTTCTCCAGATAAACACTAGAAAGAAGCTATCTCTGAAACTGCTTTCTGATGTGTGGATTTATCACATAGAGTAAAACTTTTTTTTGATTCAGCAAGTTGGAAACACCCCCTCCAGAGATTCTGCAAAGGGACATTTAGGAGCCCATTAAGGCCTATGGGGAATAACAAAACAACACCAGATGAATACTAGAAAGAATGATTCTCTGAAACTGCTTTGTGATGCATGGATTTATCTCCCAGACTTAAACCTTTTTTTTAATTCATTAGGTTGCAAGCACTCTTTCTGGAGAGTCTGCAAAGGGACATTTGGGACCCCATTCAGGTCTATGAATAAAAGCCGAATATCCTCAGATAAAAACTCTAAAGAAGCTATCTGTGAAACTGCTTTGTGATGTGTGGATTCATCTCACCAAGTTAAACCTCTCTTTTGATTCAGCAAGTTGGAAATATTCTTTTTAGAGAATCTGCAAAAGGGCATTTTGGAGCCCTTTGAGGCCTATGGAGAAAAATTGAATATCCCCCAATAAAAACAAGGAAGAAGCTGTCTGTGAAACACCTTTGTGACGTGTGGATTCATCTCACAGAGTGAAAACTTTCTTTTGATTCAGCAGGTTTGAAACAGTCTTTTTGGAAAAATCTGTGAAAGGTCACTTGGGAGCCCATGGAGGCCAATGCCAAGAACCCAAATAGCACCAGAAAAAACTAGAAAGAAGCTATCTGTGAAAATACTTTGGAATTTGTGAATTCATCTCACCAAGTTAAGCCTTTCTTTTGAATTAGCTTTTTGAAAACTCTTTTTGGAGAATTTGCAAAGGGACATTTTGGAGCCCATTATGGGTTATGGGGAAAAGCAAATATAAAATGTAGAAAGAAACTATCTGTAAACTGCTTTGTGACGTGTGGATTCATATCAAAGAGTAAAACTTTTTTTTGATTCAGATGCTTGGAAACACTTTTTGGAGAATCTGTGAAGAGACATTGTGAGCCCATTAAAGCCTATTGGGAAAACCCAAATATCATCAGATAAAAGCTAGAAAGAAGCATTCTGTGAAACTGCTTTGTGATGTGAGGATTTATCTCACAAAGTTAAACCTTTCTTTTGATTCAACAGATTGGAAAAACTCTTTTTGGAGATTCTGTGAAGGGACTTTTGGGATTCCATTGTAGCCTATGGGGTTAAACTGCATATCCCTGGATAAAAACTAGAAGTAATCTATCTGTGAAACTACATTGTGATGTGTGGAATCATCTGGCAGAGTTAAAACTTTCTTTTGAATCAGCAGGTTTTGTAGAATTGTTAAGGGATATTGTGGAGCCCATTGAGGCCTATTGGAAAAAAAAAACACATATGCCCAGATAAAAACAAGAAAGAAGCCACATGTGAAACTGCTTTTTGATGTGTGTACTCATCCTACAGGGGTAAATATTTTGTTTGATTTAGCAGGTTAAAAATACTCTTTCGTAGAATCTACAAATGGACATTTGGGAGCCCATAGAGGCCTATGTCAAAAAATTGAGTATTTCCAGATAAAAAGAAGAAAGAAGGTATCTGTAAAACAACTTTGAGATGTGTAGATTCATCTCACCGAGTCAAGCCATTGTTTTAATTCAGCAGGTTAGAAACACTCTTTTTGGAGAAATTGCAAAGGCACATTTTGGAGCCCTTTGATGCCTACAGGGAAAACAGAATATCCCCAGATAAAAAATAGAAAGAAGCTGTCCATGAAACTGCTTCATTGTTTGTGGATTCAACTCACAGAGTTAAACCTTCCTTTTGATTCAGCAGATTGGAAACACTCTTTTTGGAGAACCTGCAAAGAGACATTTGGGAGCCCATTTAGGCCTATGGGGAAAACCCGAATATCCCCAATAACAACTAGAAAAAAGTTATTGGTGAAACTGTTTTGTGATGTGTGGATTCATCTCATAGGGTTAGACCTTTATCTTGATTCATCAGGTAGGAAACATTCTTTTTGTAGAAACTGTGAAGGGACATTTGGGAGCCCTTCGGGGTCTATGGGAAAAAGAGGAACATCTCCACATAAAGACTAGAAAGAAGCTGCCTGTGGAACTGCTTTGTGATGGGTGGAATTATCGCACCAAGTTCAACTTTTCTTTTGATTTACCTGGTTGGAAACAGTCTTTTTGGAGAAGGTGCAAATGAAAGTTTTGGTGTCCATTGAGGCCTATGGGGAAAAGCTGAATATTCCCAGATTAAAACTCTAAAGAAACTATCAAACTTATTTGTGGTGTGTGGATTCATCTCAATAAGTTAAACATTTAGTTTTATACAGCATGTTGGAAACACTCTTTTGGGAGAATCTGTGAAGGGACATTTTGGAGCCCACTGGGGCTTATGGGAAAACCAAAAATATCCCCAGATAAAACCTTGAAAGAAGCTATCTGTGAAAATGCTTTCTGATCTGTGTGGATTAATCTCATGGAGTTAATTTTTTCTTTTGATACACCAGGTTGGAGACACTCGTGTTTGAGGATCTGTGAAGGTACATTTCGGAGTCCATTGAGGCCTATGGGGAAAAACAATATAGCCCAGATAAAAACTAGAAAAAAGCTATCTGTGAAACTGATTTGGGATGTGTAGATTCATCTCACAGAGTTAAACCTTTCTTCTGATACAGCAGGTTGGAAACACTTCTTTTGGAGAATTTGTGAAGGGACATTAGGAAGCACACTGGGACCTATGGGGAAAAACTGATTATCTCCAGATAAAAACTAGAAAGAAGCTATCTGTGAAACTGCTTTGCAATATGTAGATTCATCACACAGAGTTACATCATTTTTTTTTTTTTTTTGATTCAGCAGGTTGGAAACACTGTTCATGAAATAACAGTGAAGGGATATTTGGGAGTCTATTGAGACATAAAAGGAAAAATCAAATATCCCCAGTTAAAAACTATAAGGAAGCTATCTGTGAAACTTCTTTGTGATATGTGGATGTACATCACAGAGTTAAAACTTTATTTTGATTTACCAGGTGGAAATTACTCTTTTGGAGTATCTATGAAGGGACATTTGGAGCCCATGTGGGCCTACGTGGAATAACCGAATACCCCCAGATTAAAAAATAGAAAGAAGCTATTTGTGATACTCCTTTGAAATGTGTGGATTCATATCATTGAGTTAAACCTTTGTTTTGATTCAGCAGGTTGAAAACGCTTTTTTAAAAGAATTTGCTAAGGGACATTTTGGAGCCCTTTGAGGCTTAGCAGGAAAAAAACAAATATCCCCAGAAAAAAATTAGAAAGAAAATCCCATGTGATTTGTAGTTTCAACTCACAGTGTTAAAACTTTATTCTGATGCAGCAGTTGGAAACACTCTTTTTGAAGAATCTTTGAAGGGATACTTAGGACCCTGTTGAGGCCTATGGGGAAAAGCAAAATATACTTAGATAAAAACTAGAAAGCAGCTTTCTGTAAAAATACTTTGTTATGTGTGGACTCATCTCACAGTGTTAAAACTTTCTTTTGATTCAGCAGATTGGAAATACTCTTTTTGGAGAATCTGTGAAGGAACATTGGGCAGCCCATTGAAGCCTATTGGGAGAAACATAATATCCACAGATAAAAACCATTAAAAAAGCTATCTGTTTAACTGATTTGTGATGTTTAGGTGGATCTCAGAGAGTTAAACTTTTCTTTTGATACAGCAGGATGAAAATAGTCTTTTTAGGATAATTTGTGTAAGGACATTTTGGAGCCCATTTAGGCCTATCTGGTAAAGCTGAATATCTTCGGATAAAAGCTAGAAAAATGCTATCTGTGAAACTGTTTTGTAATGTGTGGATTCATCTCACAAATTTAAAGCTTTCTTTTGATTCACCAGGTTGGAGAGGCTCTTTTAGGAGAAACTGCAAAGAGACATTCGGAAGCCCATTGAGGCCTATGGGGAAAAACCAAATATCCCCAGATAAAAACTAGGAAGAAGGTATCTAAGAAACTGCTTCGTGATGTGTGCTTCATCTCACAGAGATAAACCTTTCTTTTGATTCAGTAGGGTGAAAACACTGTTTTTGGAGAATCCGCATAGGGACATTTGGGAGTCAACTAATGCCTATGGGGAAAAAACATCCCCAGATAAAAAATAGAAAGAAGCAATCTGTGAAATTGGTTTGTGATGTGTGAATTCATCTCACAGAGTTAAACCTTTCTATTGATTCAACAGGTTATAAAGTCTCTTTTTGTAGAATGTAAGGGACATTTGGGAGCCATTTAAGGCCTGTGGGGAAAAATATATATCCTCAGAAAAAAAGTAGAAAGAAGCTATCTGTGAAATGGCTTTGTTTTGTGTGGATTCATCTCACAGAGTCAAAACTGTATTGTGATTTGCCAGGTTGGAAAAACTTTAATTGTTGAATCTGTAAAGGGACATTTTGGAGACCTTTAAGCCTGCTGGTAAAAAGCAAATATTCCCAGATAAAAACTAGAAGAAGCTATCTGTGAAATTATTTTTTGATGTGTGGATTCATCTCATAGAGTTAAACTATTCTTTTGATTCAGAAGATTGGAAACACTCTTTTTATAGAATCTAAGATGGACATTTTGGAGTCCATTGAGCCAACTGGTAAAAAGTTAATATCCCAAGATAAAAACTAGAAAGGAGCTATCTGTGAAATCATTTTGTGTACATCTCACAAAACGTTTATTTTGATCCAGCATGTTAGAAACTCTTTTTGTAGAATCTTGGAAGGGACATTTGGGAGTCCATTGAGACCTACTGGGAAAGATTGAATATCCCCAAATAAAAACTAGAAAGAAGCTATTTGTTAAACTGCTTTGTATTGTGTGGATCCACCCCACAGAGATAAACATTTCTTTTGATTCACCAGGTTGGAAAAACTCTGTTTATAGAATCTGCAATGGGACATTTGGGAGCCCTTTCACGCCTATGGGGAAAAACAGAATATCCTCAGATAAAAACTAGAAAGAAGCTATCTGTAAAATTGGTATATGATGTGTTGATTCATCTCACAGAGCTAAACCTTTCTATTGATCCAGACGTTTGTAAAGACTCTTTTTGTAGAATCTGAGAAGGGACATCTGGGAGCCCATTGAGACCTGTGGGTAAAATCTGAATATCCCCAGATAAAAACTAGAAAGAAGTTATCTGTGAAAGGCCTTTCTCTTGTGTGGATTCACCTCACAGAGTTAAAACTTTCTTTTGATTCAGCAGTTTGGAAACACTCTAATTGTATAATCTGTGAAATAATATTTCGGAGCTTATAAAGGCCTATGGGGAAAAGCAAAATATCACCAGATAAAACCTAGAAAAAAGCTCTGTGAAGTTGCTTTATGATGTGTGGATTCATCTCTTACAGAGTTAAACCATTCTTTTTATTCAGCAGGTGGGAACACTCTTTTTGAAAAATCTGCATAGGGATAATTTGTGTCCATGGAGCCTTATAGGGAAAAACTGTATATCCCCAGATAAGTTAGAAAGGAGCTATCTGTGAAATAGCCTTGTGATAAGTGGATTCATCTCACAGAGTTAAACTTTTCTTTTGATTCAACAGTTGGAAACACTCTTTTTGAAGAATCTGTGAAGGGACATTTGGAAGTCAATTTAGGCCTATGGGGAAAACTCAATATCCCCAGATAAAAATAAGAAATAGTTATCTTTAAAACTGCTTTGTGATGTGCAAATTCATCTCACAGAGGTAAACATTTCTCTTGATTCTGCAGGTTGGAAAAACTCTTTTTGTAGAATCTGCAAAGGTACATTTGGGAGCCTACTGGTGCCTATGTGGAAACCTGAATATCCCCAAACAAAAACTAGAAAGAAGCTATATGTGAAAACGTTTTGTAATGTGTGGATTCATCTCACAGAATTAAATGTTTCTATTGAATCAGCAGGTGGAAGAAACCCTTTATGGAGAATCTGGGAAGGGAAATTTGGTAGCCCAAAGTAGCCTGTGGTGAAAAACTTAACATCCCCAGATAAAAACTATAGAGAAGCTATCTGTGAAACTGATTCATGATATCTGAATTCATATCACAGAGTTAAAACTTTCTTTTGTTTCAGCAGTTTGGAAACCCTCTTTTTGGAGAATCTGCGAAGGAACATTTGACAGCTTATTGAGGTCAAAGGGGAAAAAATCCAATTATAAAAACTAGAAAGAAGCTTTCCATGAAACTGCTTTGTGATGTGTGGATTAGTCTCATGAAGTTAAACCTTTCTTTAGATTCAGCAGGTTGGAAGCACTTGTTTTAGAGAATTTGTGAAGAGACATTTGGGAACCCATTGAGGCTTATGTAAAAAAACTGAATATCCCCAGAAAAAAAATAGAAGCTTCCGTTTGATTCAGCAGTTTGGACAAAAATTTCAGAAACTCTGCAAATGGATATTTGGGAGCCCTTTGAGGCCTATGGTGACAAATAGAAAAATTCTTAGATAAAAACTAGAAAGACACTCTAATTTGAAAATCTGCAAAATGGATTTTGTGAGATCATTGAGACCTATAGGGAAAAAACCAATATCCTTAGATAAAAACTGGAAAAAAACTATCTTTGAAACTGCTTTGTGATGTGTGGATTTATCTCACAAAGTTAAAATATTTTGCTTCAGCTATTTGGAAACTCTTCTTTTGGAGAATCTGCTAATGGACAATTGGGATCCCATTGAAGCCAAGGAGGAAAAACAGAATATCCCCAAATAAAAACTAGAAAGAAGCTGTCTGTGAAACTGCTTTGTGATGTGTGAATTGATCTCACAGAGTTAAACCTGTCTTTTGATTCAATAGTTTGGAAACACTCTTTTTGGAGAATCTGAGCAGGGATATTTGGGAGTGCTTTGAGGCCTTTGGTGAAAAACCGAATATCCAGAAATAAAAACTAGGAAGAAGCTATCTATGAAGCTGCTTTGTGATGGGTGGACTTATCTCACAGAATTAAACCTTTCTTTTGATTTAACAGGTTGGAGACCCTGTTTTTGGAGGACCTGGGATGGAATGTTTGGGGGCCCATTGAGGCCTGTAGGGAAAAATGGAATATCCCCAGATAAAAACTAGAAGAATGGTATCTGTAAAACTGTTTTGGGATGTGTGGATTCATCTCACAGAGTTAAGCCATTCTTTTGATACATCAGGGTGGAAACACTCTTTTTATAGAATCTTTGAAGGAACATTTGTGAGCCCATTGAGGCCTATGGGGAAAAACCAAATATCCCTTGATAAAAAGTAGAAAGAAGCTATCTGTGAAACTGTTTTTTGATGTGTAAATTCCCCTCACAGAGGAAAACATTTATTTTTATTTAGCAGGTCAGAAACACTGTTCTTTTACAATCTGTGAAGGGATATTTGGGAACCAATTTATCCTTATTGGGAAAAACCAAATATCGCCAGATAAAAACTAGAAAAGAAAAAAGCTATCTGTGAAATGGTTGTGTGTTGAGTGGATTCATCTCAAAGAGTTAAACCTTTCTTTTGATTCTGCAGTTGGAAACACTTTCTGGATAATCTACGAAGGGACGTTTGGAAGCCAATTGAGGTCTCTGTGGAAAAACTGAGTATCACCAAATAAAAACCAGAAAGGAGGTACCTGTGAAACTGCCCTGTGCTATGCAGATTCATCTCAAAGAGGTAAACGTTTCTCTTGATTCAGCAGTTTGGAAACACTATTTTTGTAGAATCTTCTAAGGGACTTTTGGGACCCCATTGAGGCCAAAGGGGAAAAACCAAATATCCCAAGTTAAAAACTACAAGTCCATGGAGACCTATGTGAAAACTCGAATATCCCCAGATAAAAAGGGACATTTGGGAGCCTATTGTGGCCTGTGGGGAAAAACTGAATTTCCCCAGATAAAAACTAGAGAGAAGCTATCTGTGAAACTGCGTCATGGTGTGTGGACTCATGTCACACTGTTAACCTTTCTTTTGATTCAGCAGATTGGAAACACTCTTTTTGGAGAATCTGAAAAGGGATATTTTGGAGCCAATTGAAACCTATTGGGAAAAACCATATATCCCCAGATTAAAACTAGAAAAAAATTTATCTGGGAAACTGCTTTGTGTTGTGTGTTCATCTCACAGAGGTAAAGATTTTTATTGATTTAGCAGGTTGGAAACACTCCTTTTGGAGAATCTGTGAAGGGACATTTTGGAGCCCATTGAAACCTATGGAGAAAAAGGGAATATGACATTATAAAATTTAATTCAGCAGGTTGGAAATAATCTTTGTAGAGGATTCGTGAATTCATATTTGGGAGCCCATTGAGGCCTTTAGGGAATAACTGAATATCTCCAGATAAAAACTAGATAGCAACTATCTGTGAAAATTTTGTGAGGTGTGGTTTTATCTCAGAGAGGTAATCTTTCTTTTCACTCAACAGGCTGGAAACACTCCTTTTGTAGAATCCTCAAAGAGATATTTGAGAGGCCAGTAAGCCCTATGGGAAAACTGAATATCCCCAGACAAAAACTACAAAGAAACTTTCTGTGAAACTGTTTTCGGATGTGTGAATTCATCTCAAAGAGTTAAAACTTAGTTTTAATACAGCAGGTTGGAAACACTCTTTTAGTAGAATCTGTGAAGGGATATTTTGGACCCCATTGAGACATCCAAAAAAAAAAAAAAAAAACCAAAAAACAAAAACAAAAACAAAAAAAAAAAACGTAATATCCACAGATAAAACTCGGAAGAAGCTATCCATGAAACTAGTTTTTGATGGGTGGATTCAACTCACAGCGTTAAACCTTTGTTTTGATTCAGCTGGTCGGAAATACTCTTTTTGGAGAATCTGAGAAGGGACATTTGGAGCCCCTTGGAGCCAACAGGGAAAAACCAAATACCCCCAGATAAAAAAGAGGTAATCTTTGGGACTGCTTCATGACGTGTGGATTCATCTCACAGAATTAAACCTTTCTTTTGATTCAGCAAGTTGGAAGCACTCTTTTTGGATAATCTACAAATGGACATTTGGGAGCCCATTGAGGCCTATGAAAACAAAACAAAACAAAACAAAATAACAGAATATCCCCAGATAAAATCTAGAAATAAGCTATTCATGAAACTGCTTTGTGATGAGTGGATGCAAATCACAGAAATAAAGGTTTCGTTTGAATCAGGAGGTTGGAAAAACTCCTTTTGGAGAATCTACAAAGGGACATTTGGGAGCCCATTAATGTCCATTGGGAAAACTGAATATCCTCAGACAAAATACAGGAAGAAACTATTCATGAAACTGCTTTGTAATGTATGGATTCATCTCACAGAATTAAAACTTTCTTTTGATACAGCAGGTTTCTGTGAAGGGACAGTTGGGAGCCCATTGAGGTCTATGGGGAAAAACTGAATATCTCCAGATAAAAGCTGAAAAAAAGCTATCAGAGAAACTGTTTTGTGATGTATGGATTCATCAAATACAGTTAAACCTTGTTTTTTATTCAGCAGGTTAAAACATCTCTTTTTGTAGTTCTCTGAAAGGACATTTTGAAGCCCATTGAGGCCTAAGGAAAAAACCGAATATGCCTGATAAAACTAGAAAGAAGTTGTTTGTAAAACTGTTTTTTATTGTGTTGATTCAACCCACCCAGTGAAAACTTTATTTTGATTCAGTAGATTGGAAACAGGGTTTTTGGAGAATCTGCAAAGGGACATTTATGGGCCTATTGAGGCATATGGGGCAAAACCGAATATCCTCAGATAAAAACTATAAAAAAGCGATCTGTGAAACTGCATTGTGATGTGTAGATTCATCTCTTAGAGGTAAACATTTCCCTTGATTCAGCAGGTTGGAAATACTCTTATTGTAGTATTTTCAATGGGAAATTTTGTAGCCCATTTAGGTCTGTAGGGGAAAATCTGAATATCCCCAGATAAAAACTACAAAGAAGCTATCTGTGCAATTGATTTTAGATATGTGGATTTATTTCACAGAGTTAAACCTATCTTTTGTTTCACCAGGTTGAAAATACTTCTTTTGTAGAATCTGAGAAGGGACGTTTTGGAGCCCACTGTGGCCAAAGGAGAAAAACTGAATATCCCCAGATAAAAACTAGAGAGAAGCTATCTGTTAAATTGCTTGTTGATGTGTGGATTCATCTCATAGAGTTAAACATTTATTTTGATTCAGCAGGTTGGAAACACTCTTTTTAAAAAAATCTGCAAAAAGATAGTTGGGAGCTTGTTGAGGCCTATTGGGAAAAACTGAACATTCCCAGATAAAAACTAGAAAGAATCTATCTGTGCAACTTCTTTGTGATTTGTGGATTCATCTCACAGAGTTAAAACTTTCTTTTGATTCAGGAGGTTGGAACCTCTTTTCATAGAATCTGCAAATGGACATTTGAGAGCCCATTGAAGCTCACAGGGGAAAATGAAATATCCCCAGATGAAAACTAGAAAGAAAACATATGTGAACTCTTCTGTGATGTGTGGATTCATTCCACAAAGTTAAACTTTTCTTTTGATTCAGCAGGTTGGAAACACTATTTTTGGAAAATCTATGAGTGCACATGTGGGAGCCCATTGAGGCCTATGGGGAAAATATGAATATCCCCATATAAAAACTTGAAAGAAGCTATCTCTGAAACTACTTTCTGACGTGTGGATTTATTTCACAGAGTTAAAACTTTCCTTTGATACAGCAGGTTGAAAACATTCTTTTTTTTAGAATACATGTAGGGAAATTTTGGAGCCCATTGAGGCCTGTGGGGAAAAACTGAATATCCCCAGATAAAAAGCAAAAAGAAGCTATCTGCAAAAGTACTTTGTGAAGTGTGGATTCATCTTACAGTGTTAAACCTTAATTTTGATTCAGCAGGTTGAAAACATTCTTTTAGGGGACTCTAATTTGGGATACTCTTTGGGATATTTGAGAGTTATTGAGGTTTATGAGTTAAATCTTTCTTTTGATTCAGCAGGTTGGAAACACTTGGAGAAACTGCTAAGGGACATTTGGGAATCCATTGAGGCATAGGTTGAAAAACTGGATACCCCCAGAAAAAACTATATAGAAGCTATCTGTGACACTGCTTTGTGATGTATGGATTCATCTCACAGAGCTAATGCTTTCTTTTGATTCAACATGTTGGAAAGAGTCTTTTTGGAGTAATTCTCAAGGGATATTTGGAAGGCCATTGAGTCCCATGTGGAAAAACCTTATATCCTCAGATAAAAACCAGAAAGGATCTATCTGTGAAACAGTTTTGCTATGTGTAAATTCATCTCACAGAAGTAAACCTTTCTTTTGATTCAGTAGGTTGGAAACACTCTTTTTGTAGAATCTGCAAAATGACTTTTGAAAGCTTATTTAGGCCTGTGGGGAAAAACCAAATATCCGCAGATAAAAACTAGAAAGAAGCTATCTGTGAAACTGCTTTGTGATGTGGGCTACATCTCCCAGAGTTAAACCATTCTTTAGATTCCACAGGTTAAAAATACTCTTTTGTTAGAATCCACGAAGGGACATTTGGGAACCCATTGAGGCCTATGGGGTAAAACCAAATATCCCCAGATAAAAACTATAAAAAAGCTACCTGTGAAACTGTTTTGCAATGTGTGCATTCATCACACAGAGTTAATCCTTTCCTTTGATTCAGCAGATTGGAAACACTCCTTTTGGAGAAACTGTGAAGGGACATTATGGTGCCCACTGGGGCCTATGGGCAAAAATCAAATACCTCTAGATAAAAAGTAGAAGGAAGCTATCTGTGAAATTGCTTTGTGATGTGTGGATTCATCTCACAGAGTCAAATATCTCGTTTGATTCAGCAGGTTGGAAACACTCTTTTTGGAGAATCTGTGAAGGGACATTTTGGAGTCCAATGAAGGCTGAGGGGAAAATCAGAATATCCTTATATAAAAACTAGAAAGTATCTATCTGTGAGACTATTTTGTGATGTATGCATTCATCTCACCGAGATAAACCTTTCTTCTGATTTAGCACTTTGGAAACACTCCCTATGCAGAATCTGCTAAGGGAGATTTTGAAGCCCATTGAAGACTATGGAGAAAAACAGAATGCCACCACATAAAAACTGGTAAGAAACTATCTGTGAAATTGATTTCGGATATGTTGATTCATCTCACTGAGTGTAACCTTTCTATAGATTAAACAGTTGAAAATACTTTTTTTGGAAGAATCTTTGGAGAGATATTTGGGGCCATATTGAGGCTTATGCAGAAAAACAGAATATCCACTGAAAAAACTAGAAAGAAGCTACCTGTGAAATTTCTTTGGGATAGGTGGATTCATCTCACAAAGTCAAATTTTTCTATTGATTCAGCAGGCTGGAAACACTCTTTTTAGAAGATCTTAAAAAAACATTTGGCAGCATATTAAGGTCTATGTGGAAAAACCGAATATCCCCAGGTAAAAACTAGAAAGAACCTTTCTTTGAAACTGCTTTGTGTTGTGTGGATTCACTCAGTGTTAAACCTTTATTTTGTTTCAGCAGATTGGAAAACCTATTTGGTAGAATCTGCAAAGAAACATTTGGGAGCTTATTTTGGCTTCTCGAAAAGAACTGAATATCCATGGATAACAGATAGAAGGAGCTATCTGGGAAAGAGCTTTGTGATATGTGGATTCACATCACAGAGTTAAACGTTTCTACTGGTTCAGTAGGTTGGAAATACTCTTTTTGGTAATTTGTGATGGGATATTTTTGAGCCCATTGATGGCTATGGTGAAAAACAGAATATCCCCAGATAGATAGTAGAAAGAAGTGATCTGTGAAACTGCTTTCTGATGTTTGGATTGATACCTAACAGTTAAACCTTTCCTTTCATTCAACAGGTTGGAAACTCATTTTTTTTACAGAATCTGTAAATGGACTTTTAAGAGCCCATTGAGATCTAAAGGGAAAAACAAAATATCCCCAGATGAAAACAAGAAAGTAGCTGTCTGGGAAACTGCTTTGTGATATGAGTATTCATGTCACAGAGTTAAAACCTTCTTTCGATTCAACAGGTGGGAATCACTCTTTTGGAGAATCTGCAAAGGACATCTGAGAGGGCATTGAAGCCTAAGGTTAAAAAGTAAATGTCTCCAGATAAAAACTAGAAAGAAGTTTTCTGTGAAACTGCTTTGTGATGGATGGATTAATCTCACTATGTTAAACCTTTCTTTTGGTTTAACACGTTGGAACCACTGTTTTTGGAGAACCTGTGAATCGACTTTTGGGAGTCCATTGAGGCCTATCAGGAGAAATTAAATATTCCCTGATACAAACTAGAAAGAATTTGTCTGTGAAACTTCTTCATGATGTGTGGATTCATATCACAGAGTTAATCCTTTCTTTTGATTCAGCAGGTTGGAAACCCTCTTTTTGGAGAATCTGCAAAATGACATTTGGGAGCCAATTTACACCTACAAGGAAAAACAACATCCACAGATAGGCAAAAAAACAAGCTAGCTATGAAACTGCTTTGTAATGTGTGGATTCATCTCACAGTGTTAAACCTTTCATTTATTCAGCAGGTTGGAAAACCTCTTTTTGGAGAATCTGCTAAGGAACATTTGAAAAACCATTGAGGCCTATAGGAAGAAACCAAATGTCCCCAGAGAAAACTAGAAAGAGCAATCTGACAAACTGCTTTATGATATCTGTATTCATCACAGAGAGTTAAATCTTTCTTTTCAGCAGACTGGAAAAACACTTTTTGTAGAATCTCTGAAGAGACATTTGTGGGCCCATTGAGGCCTATGAAAAAAACTGAATTACCCAATTAAAAACTGGAAAGAAGCTATCTGTGAAACTGATTTGTGATGTTTTGATTCATCTCCAAGAGATAACACATTCATTTGATTCAGCAGGTTGGAAACACCCTTTTTAGAGAATCTGCAAAGAGACATTAGGGAATCCATTGAAGCCTATGGAAACTAATGGAAAATCTCCAGATAAAAACTAGAAAGAATCTATCTGTGAAACTGCTTTGTAATACGTTGATTCTTCTCACAGCATTAAACCTTTCTTTTGATTCCTCAGGTTGGAAACACTGTATTTGGAGAATCTTCAAAGGGACATTTTGAAGCCAATCTAAGGGGAAAAACAGAAAATCTCTAGGTATAAAGTAGAAAGAAACTAAGTGTGAAACTACTTTGTGATGTGTAGATTCATATGACAGAGATAAACATTTCTATTCATTCAGCACGTTGGAAACACTGTTTTTGGAGTATCTGCTAAAGGACATTTGATAGCTCATTGAGGCTTATGGGGAAAAACCCAATATCCTTAGATAAAAGTTAGAAAGAAGCTATCTGTGAAACGGCTTTGTAATATATGGATTCATCTCACAAAGGTAAGCCTTTCTTTTCGTTCAACAGGTTGGTAACACTCTTTTTCTAGAATTTGCAAAGTGACATTTTAGAGTCAACTGAGACCTATGGAGATAAACGCAATATCCTGCAATAAAAACTCAAAAGAAGCTATCTGTGAAACTTCCTTGGGATGTGTGGATTCCTATCACAGAGTTAAATGTTTCTTTTGATTCCACCATTGGAAACAGTGTTTTTCTACAATCTGTGAAGGGTAATTTGGGAGCCCATTTAGGCCTATAGGGAAAATCTGAATATCACCAGAAAAAACTGGAATGAATCCATCTGTGAAACAGCTTTGTGATGTGTGGATTCATCTCACAAATTTAAACCTTTGTTTTCATTCGGCAGGTTGGAAACTCTCCTTGTGGAGAATCTTCAAAGGGACATTTGGGAGCCTACTGGGGCCTATGGGGAGAAACAGAATATCCCAAGTTAAAACTAAAAAGAAGTTATCTGTAAAACTGTTTCCTGATGTGTGGATCTGTCTCACAGATTTAAACCTTTCTTTTGATCCAGCAGGTTGGAAGCACACTTTTTGGAGAATCTGAGAAGGGGCATTTTGGTGTCCACTGGGGCCATGGGATAAAACTCAATATCCTCAGAAAAATTATAAAGAAGCTATCTGTGAAACTGCTTAGTAAAATGTGAATGCATCTCAGAGTTTAACCTTTCTTTTGATTCAGCAGGTTGGAAACACTTTTCGTAGAATATGCGAATGAACATTTGGGAGTCCTTTTAGGAGGTGGTTGAAAAACAGAATATCTCCAATTAAAAACTAGAAAGAAGGTATCTGTAAAATGCTTTTTGATTTATGGAATCATCTCACAGAGATAAAACTTTCTTATCATTCAGTAGGTTGGACACACTCTTTTTGAAGTATCTGTGAAGAGAAATTTGAGAACCAATTGTGGCATATGGGGAAAACTGAATATCCCCAGATAAAAACCAGAAAGAAGTTATTTGTGAAACTGCATTGTAATGTGTGGATTCATCTCACAGTGTTAAAACTTTCTTTTGATTAAACAGACTGGAAACACTCTTTTTGGAGAATCTGTGAAGAGATATTTGAAAGCCCATTAGGGCTTACAGAAAAACCATATATGCTTAGATAAAAACTAGAGAAAGAAGTTATCTGTGAAACTCTTTTGTGGTGTGTGAATTCATTTCACTGAGTTAAACCTTTCTTTTGATTCAGCACGTTGGAAATACTTTTTTTGTACAATCTGGGAAGGGAAATTTTGGAACCATTTTAGGCCTATGGGGAAATGTCAAGGTAAAAACTGGAAAGAAGCTATTTGTGAAACTGCTTTTTCATGTGTTGATTCATCTTACAGAGTTAAGCCTTTCTTTTGATTCAGCAAGTTGGAAATACTCTTTATGGATAATCTGCAAACGGACATTTGGGAGCCTGTTGATACCTATGAAGAAAAACGGTATATCCCCAGATAAAAACTAGAAAGAATTATTTGTGCAACTGTTTTGTGATGTGTGGATTCATACTACAGTGTTAAACCATTCTTTTGATGCAGCAGCTTAGAAACACTCTTTTTGAATAATCTGTGGAGGGACATTTGGAAGGCCTTTGAGCCCAGTGAGGAAATACTGAATATCCCCAGATAGAAACTAGAAAGAAACTATCTGTGAAACTGCCTTGTTATATGCGGACTCAGTTCACAGAGTTAAACCTTTCTTTTATTTCAGCAGGTTGGAAATACTCTAACTACAGAATCTGTGAAATGACATTTGGGAGCTGATTGAGGACTATGGGGAAATATCGAATGTCCTAAGATAAAAACTAGAAAGAAGTTGTCTGTGAAGCTGCTTTGTGATGGGTGGATTCATCTCACAGAGTTAAATCTTTCTCTTGATTCAACAGGTTGGAAACATTTTTTATGAAGAATCTGTGAAGAAACATTTTGGAGCCCTTTTAGGCATATGGGGTACAACGGATTATCTCCAGATAAAAGCTAGAAAAAAGCTATCCATGAAACTGCTTTGTGATGTCTGGATTCAGCTCAAATAATTAAACTTTTCTCTTGATTGAAAAGATTGGAAATACTATTTTTGCAGAATCTGCAAAGGGATATTTTGGGGCCCTTTGAAATCCATGGGGTAAAACAGAATATCCCTAGATAAAAACTAGAAAGAAGCTATCTGTGAAACTGTTTTCTGATATGTGGATTCATCTCACAGAGTGAAATTCTTTTGATTCAGCAGGCTGGAGACATACTTTTGTAGAATCTTCGAAGGGACATTCTGTAGCCCATTGAGGCCTAGTAGCAAAATTGAATATTTCTGGATAAAAACTAGAAAGAAGCTATCTGTGAAACTGCTTTGTAATGTGTAGATTCATCTCACATAGTTAAAACTTTCTTTTGATTCAGCAAGTTGGAAACACTCTTTTTGAAGAATACGTGAAGGGATATTTGGGAGTCCATTGACATCAAACTGGAAAAACTAAATATCCCCTGAAGAAAACTTGAGAGAATTTGAAAAATCTGCAAAGGGACAATTGGGAACCCATGGAGACCTATGGGGAAAAACAGAATATCCCAGATAAAAACTAGAAAGAAGCTATCAGTTAAAAGTCTTTGCAATGTGTGGATTCACCTCACAGGGCTGAATATTTTATTTTGATTCAGCAGGTTGGAAACACTCTAATGGAGAATCTGAAAACGGACATTTGGGAGATTATTGAGGCCTATGGGGCAAAACCGAATATACCCTGATATAAAATGGAAAGAAGCTATATGTGAAACTGTTTTTGAGGTGTGGGTTCATCTCAAAGAATTAAAGCTGTCTCTTAATTTAGCATGTTGGAAACACTTTTTTTTTTATAATCTGAAAAGACATTTGGGAGGCCGTTGAGGTCCTTGGGGAAGAACAGAATATCCTTAGATATAAAATAGCAGCTAATTTGAAACTGCTTTGTGGTGTATGGATTCATGTTACAGAGTTAAACTTTTCTCTTGACTCAGCAGGATGGAAACACTTTTTGTGCTATTTAAAATTGGACATATGAAAGCCCATTGGTCCAATGGGGATAAATGGAACGTCCTCAAATAAAAACTATAAAGAAGTTATCTGTGAAACTGTTTTGTGATATGTGGACTCATCACACAGAGCTTAACCTTACTTTTGATTCAGCAGGTTGGAAACATGTTTTATGGAGAATCCCTGAAGGGACATTTAGGAGCCCATTGAGACCTATGGAGACAAACCTTATATCCCTAGATAAAAACTAGAGAGAAATTGTCTGTGAAACTGCTTTGTGATGTGTGGATTCATCTCACAAAGTTAAATCTTTCTTTTGATTCAGCAGTTTGGAAGCACTTTTGTCGAGAATCTCCGAGAAGAAATGTGGGAGCTCATTGAAGCCTAAAGGAAAAATTCAAATATCCCCAGATAAAAACTAGAAAGACATTATCCATGAAACTACTTTGTTATATGTAGATTCATCTCACAGAGTTAAACTTGTATGTAGATTCAGCATGCTCTAAACACCTCTTTGGAGTATCTGTGAAGGGGCATTTAGGAGCCCATTGAGGCTTAGGGGGAAAAACCAAACATCCCCAGATAAAAACTAGGAAGAATTTATCTGTGAAACTGCTTTTTGATGTGTGGATTGATCTCACAGAGTTAAAATTTTATCTTGATTCAGGAGGTTGGAAAAATTTTTTGGAGAATCTGCAAAGGGACACTAAGGAGCCCACTGAGGGTTATAAGGGAAAAATCAAATATTCCCTGGTAAAAACTAGAAAAAAAAAACCATCTGTGAAACTGCTTTGCGATGTGTGGATTGATCTCACAGAGTTAAAATTTTATCTTGATTCAGGAGGTTGGAAAAATTTTTTGGAGAATCTGCAAAGGGACACTAAGGAGCCCACTGAGGGTTATAAGGGAAAAATCAAATATTCCCTGGTAAAAACTAGAAAAAAAAACCATCTGTGAAACTGCTTTGCAATGTGTGGATTTATCTCACAAAGTAATTTTTCTTTTGATTCAAGTTTGGTGAATCTGTGAAGGAATATTGTGGAGTCCATTGAGGCCTAGGGGAAAAAACCAAATATCCCCAGATAAAAACTAGAAAGTAGCTTTCTGTGAATCTGCTTTGTGAAGTGTGGACTATCTCACTGAGTTAAATCATCTTTTTGTTTGAGGAGGTTAAAAACCCTTGATTTGGAGAATCGGCAAAGAAATATTTTAGTGTCCATTGAGACCTATGGGGAAGAACAGAATATCCCCAGGTAGAAACTAGAAAGAAGCTATCTGTGAATCTGTTTTCTGATGTGTGGATTCGTCTCACAGAGGTAAACGTTTCTTTCTACTCAGCAGGTTGGAAACACTCTTTTTGGAGAATCTACAAAAGACATTTGGGAACCCATTGAGGCCTAAGGAGAAAATTCTAATATACTCGTGTAAAAACTACAAAGAAGCTGTCTGCAAAACAGCTTTGTGACGTGTGGATTCATATCATAGAGATAAAAGTTTCTTTTGATTCAGGAGGTTGGACACACTCTTTTTGGAGCATCTGCAAAAGGACATTTTGGAGCCCATTGAGGCCAATTGGGCAAAACCAAATATCCCCAGATGAAAACTAGAAAGAAGCTATCTGTGACACTGCTTTGTCATATGTGGATTGATCTCACAGAGTTAAACTTTTCTTTTGATTGAGCAGGTTAGAAACACTCTTTTTGGAAAATCTGCGAGGGACATTTCGTAGACCATTGAGGTCTATGGGGAAAAATCAAATCCCGTATAAAGACTAAGCAGAAGCTACTTGTCAAACTGCTTTGTGATGTGTGGATTCATCTCGTAGTGACAAAAGTTTCTTTTGATTCAGCAGGTTGGAAATATTCTTTTTAAAACATCTGTGCAGGGACATTTTGGAGCCCATTGTGGCATACAGGGCAAAAGCGAATATCCCTAGATAAAAACCAGAAAGAAGATATCTGTGAACCTGCTTTGTAATATGTTGGTACAAGTCACAGAGTGAAACTTTTCTTGTGACGCATAAGTTTGGAGACACTCTAATTGGAGAATCTGTGAACGGCCATTTGGGAGCAAATTGAGAACTATGGTGAAAAGCAGAATATACACAGATAAAAACTGGAAAAATTCTGTCTGTTACAGTGCTTTGTGATGTGTGAAATCATTTCACAGAAGTAAGCCTTTGCCTTGATTCAGCAATTTGCAAATACTCTTTTTGTAGGTCTATGAGGAAAAACTGAATATTCCCAGATAAAAACTAGAAAAAAGTGATCTGTGAAATTGCTTTGTCATGTGTGAATTCATCCCACAGTGTTAAACCTTTCTTTTGATTCAGCAGGTTAAAACTCACTAACTGGAGAATCTGGGAAAGGACATTTGGAAGCTCATTGAGATATAGAAAAAAAAAAAAAAACTGAATATCCCGGGGGGTGGGGAACTAGAAAGAAGCTATCTGTGAAACTGCTTTGTGTTGTGTGGATTCATCTCCCAGAGTTAAACTTTTTTAGTTCTAGCAGGTTGGAGCAACTCTTTTTGGAGAATCTGCCAAGGGACGTTTGGGGGCCTTAAGAGGCCTATAAGGAAAAACCAAATATCCTCAATAGAAACTATGAAGAGGATATCTGTAAAACTTCTTTGTGATGTGTAGGTTTACCTCACAGCATTAAACCTTCTTTTTGTTTTTTGATTCAGCAGGTTGGAAACACTGTTTTTAAAAAATTGGTGAAGGGACATTTGGGAACCCATTGAGGCCTATGGAGAAAAACCAAATATCCTTAGATAAAAATTGGAAAGAAACTATCTGTGAAACTGTTTTATGATGTGTGGATTCATATCAAAGTGTTAAATCTTTCTTTTGATGAAGCAAGCTGGAAACACTCTTTTCAGAGAATCTGCAAAGGGACATTGAGGCCTAAGGGAAAAAACCGAATATCTCCAAATAAAAACTAGAAAGAATCTATCTCTAAAACTGCTTTGTGATGTGTGGATTCATCTCACAGAGTTAAAACTTTATTTTTATTCAGCAGATTGGAAACACTCTTTGGAGAATATGAAAAGGGACATTTGGGAACTCATTGAGGTCTATTGGAAAAACTGCATATCCCCTGATAAAAACTAGAATGAAGCTATGTGTGAAACTGCTTTTTGATGTGTGTATTTATCTGAAAGAATTAAACCATTCTTTTGAATCACCAAGTTGGAAACACATTTTTTAGAGACTCTGCAAAGGGACGTTTGAGAGTACATTGAGGCCTATGGGTAAAACAGAACGGCCCCAGATGAGAAGTAGAAAGAAACCATCTGTGAAACTGCTTTGTGATGCGTCGATTCATCTCACAAATTAAACCTCTATTTTGCTTCAGCAGGTTGGAACACTTTAATTGGAGACTTTGTGAAGGGACATTTTGGAGCCCATTGGGGCCTATGAAAGAAACCCGAATATCCCCAGATAAAAATTAGAAAGAAGATATCTGGGAAACTGCTTTGTGATATGTGAATTCATCTTACAGTGTTAAAACTTTCCTTTTATTCAGGAGGTTGGAAACACTCTTTTTGGAGAATTTGCGAAGGGACATTTGAGAGTTAATTGAAGCCCATGTGGAAAAACCAAACCAAATATCCCCAGACAATAATTAGAAAGAATCTACCTGTGAAATAGTTTTGTGATGTGTAGATTCACCTCACAGAGTTAAACCATTCTTTTGATTCAGTAGGTTGAAAACATTCTTTCTGGAGAATGTTTGAAGGGATGTTTAAGAGCCCATTGAGACCTATAGGGGAAAAATGATTATACCTTAAGAAAAACTGAAAAGAAGATAGCTATGAAAATGCTTTGTGATGTGTTGATGCATCTTTCAGAGTTAAAATTTTGTATTGATTCAGCAGGTTCAAAACACTATTTTGGAGAATCTGTGAATAGACATTTGAAACTTCATTAAGGCCTCTGCTGCCAAACTGAATACCCCCAGATATAAACTAGAAAGAAGCTATCTTTAAAACTGCTGTGTGATGTGTGGATCTATCTCACAGAATTTAACCTTTCTTTTGATTCAGCATATTGGAAACACCCATTTTAATGAATCTGCAAAGGGAAATTTGGAGGGCCATTGAGGTCTATGGGAAAAACTGAATATATTAAGATAAAAATGAGAAAGAAGCTATCTGTGAAGTTGCTGTGTGTTACATGGCCTCATCTCACAGAGTTATCAATTTGCTTTCATGCAAACATTTTTCTAGAAGATCTACAAAGAAACATTTGTGAACCCATTCATATCTACTAAAAAAAACCCTGATTACCTGTAGATGAAAACTAGAAAGAAGGTATCTATGAACTGCTTTTTGATGTGTTGATTCAAATCACAGAGCTAAACCTTTTTTTTGATTATGCAGGTTAGAAATAGTCTTTTTGGAGAATCTGCCAAGGGACATTTGGAAACCATTGAGACCTACAGGGCTAAACCAATTATTCCTAGATAAAAACAATGAAGAAGCTATCTGTGAAACTTCTTTGTGATACGTGAATTCATCTCAGAGATTTAAACTTTTCTTTTGATTCAGGAGGTTGGAAACACGCTTTTTAAAGCATCTGAGAAGAAACGTTTGGAAGCCATTGAAATCTATGGGAAAAATTTGAATATACCCAGATAAAAACAAGAAAGAAGCTATCTGTGAACTTTCTTTCTGATATATATTCATCAAATAGAGTTAATTTTTTTTTGATTCAGTACATTGGAAACATTTTCATTGAAGGATCTGTGAAGAAACATTTTGGAGCCCATTGTGACCTATAAGTAAAAACTGAATATCCCCAGATAAAAACTAGAAAGAAGTTCTCTGTGAAACTGCTTTATGATGTGTGGATTCATCTCTCAGAGTTAAACCTTTGTTTTGATCCAGTCGGTTGGAAACACTTTTTTTGTGGAATCTGCAAAGGGACATTTGGGAGCCCACTGTGGTCTAAAAGTAAAAACTGAATATCCCCAGAAAAAAACTAGAATAAAAGCTATCTGTGAAACTGCTTTGTGATGTGTGGATTCATCTGACAAAGTTTAACTTTACGTTTGATTCAGCAGGTTAGAAACACTCTTTTTTTCAGAATATGTGAAGGGACATTTGGGAGTCCATTTAGGCCTGTGTGGAAAAATTGAATATCCAGGGATAAAACCTAGAAGGAAGATATCTGCGCACATGCTTTGTGATTCGTGGATTTACCTCACAGACTTAAACCTTTCTTTTGATTCAGCAGCTTGTAAACACTCTAGAGTATCTGTGAAAGGACATTTGGGAGCACATTGAAACCTATGGAGAAAAACTAATATCCCCACATAAAAATTAGAAATAAGCTATCTATGAAACTGTTTTGTGTTATGTGGATTTATTTCACATAGGTAAACCTTTCTTGGATTCAGTAGGTTGGAAACACTCTTTTTGTGGAATCTGTGAAGGAATATTTGGAGCCCCTTTGGGCCTATGGGTAGAAAGAGCATATCCCCAGATAAAATCTAGAAAGAAGCTGTCTGTGAAACTGCTTTGTGATGTGTGGATTTATCTCACAGAGTTAAAACTTTTTTTGATTCAGCAGGTTGTATACACTCTTTTTAAAGAATGTGCAAAGGGAAATTTGGGGGCCCAACGAAGCCTATGGGAAAAAAACAGAATATCCATGATAAAAACTAGAAAGAGGCTATCTGTGAAACTGCTTTTTGATGTGTTGACTCACCTCACATAGTTAAATCTTTCTTTGTATTCAGCAGGTTGGAAACATTCTTTTTACAGACTATGAAGGTACATTTGGGAGCCCAATGAGGCCAAACTGGAAAAACGAAATGTCCCCAGAAAGAAGCTTGAGAGAAGTGATCTTTGAAGCTGATTTCTGATGCCTGGATTCGTCTCACAGATTTGTACCTTTCTTTTAATTCAGCAGGTTGGAAATATTTTTCTATTTAAAACTTTCTTTTGATGCAGCAAGTTGGAACAAGTCTTTTTGAAGAATCTATGATGGGACATTTTGGAGTCTATTGAGTCATATGGGGAAAAACTGAATATCCCCAGATAGAAACCAGAAAGAAGCTATCTTTGCAACTGCTTTTTGATGTTTGGATTCATCTCACAGAGTTAAACTTTTTTATTTTTTTTGATTCAGCAGGTTGATAAGACTTTCTTTTTGAGACTTTAGAAGGGACATTTGGGAACCCACTGAAGCTTATGGGGAAAAACCAAATATTCCCATACAAACCTAGAAAGAAGCTGTCTAAAACACTGCTTTGTGATATGTAGATTCATCTAACAGAGTCTAAACTTTCTCTCGATTAATCAGGTTGAAAACACTCTTATTGGAGAATCTGAAAGGAAAGATTTTTGAGCCCTTTGAGGCCTATGGGGCAAACTCAAATATCCCCAGCTAAAAACTAGATAGACGCAAACTTTGATACTGCTTTGTCATGTGTGGATTCATCTCATAAAGTTAAACCTTGCTTTTGATTCAACAGGATGGAAATACTCTTTTTGGAGAGTTCATGAAAGGAAATTTGGGAACCCATTGATGCTTATGGGGGGAAAAAAAACTTCCCCAGATAAAAACTAGAAAGAAGTTGCCTATAAAACTACTTCATGATGTGTGGATTAACCTCACAGAGTTAAAGATTTCTTTGCTTTCAGCAGGTTGGCAACAACTTCTGGATAACATGCAAAGGGACATATGGTAGCCCATTGAGGTCTATTGGGAGAAACAGAATATCTCCATAAAAAAACTATAAGGAAGCTTTCTGTGAGACTGCTTTGTGATGTCTGGATTCATATCATAGAGTAAAACCTTTCTTATGATTGAGCAGTTTGGAAACACTCTTATTATAGAATCTGTAAAGAGACATTTGGGAGCCCACTGAGTCCTATAAGGTAAAAACAACTGTCACCAGAAGAAAACTAGAAAGAAGTGATCTATTAGCCTGCTTTGTGATGTGCAGATTCACCTCACAGAGTTAAACTTTGATTTTGCATCAGCAGATGGTAAACACTCCTTTTGGAGCAGCTGCGAAGGGATATTTGGTGGCTATTGAAGACTACAGGCCAAAATGGATTATCCCCACATGAAAACTAGAAAGAAGCTATCTGTGAAATTGGTTTGTGATGTGTGGCTTCATCTCACAGAGTTAAGCCTTTCTTTTGATTCAGCAGATTAGATACAGTATTTTTCGAGAATCTGTGAAGGGATGTATGGGAATCCACTGAGGCCTAAGGGGCAACATCGAGTATTCCCTGATAAAAAAGGAAAAGGATGATATCTTGAAACTGCTTGTGATGTGTGGGTGATCTCACGGATGAAAGCTTATTTTGATTCAGCAGGGTGAAAAGACACCTTTTGGAGAATCTGTGAGGAAATACTTGCAGCCCATTAAGCCCTATCTGGAAGAGCTGAATATCCCCAAATAGAAACTAGAAAGAAGCTATCTGTGAAACTGCTTTGTGATGTGTGGATTAATCCCACAGAGTTAAAACTGTCTTTTGATTCAGCAGTCTGGAAACACTCTGAGAAATCTGTGAGGGAACATTTCAGAGCCCATTGAGGTCTACTGGGAAAAAGCAAATATTCCTCAAGAAAAACTAGGAAGAAGCTATCTGTGATACAGCTTTGTGATGTGTGGATTCATCTCACAGAACTAAATGATTCTTTTGATTATTCAGGAGGGAAACACTCTTTTTGGAGAATCTGCAAAGGGAACTTTGGGATCTCATTCAGTTTTATGGGGGAAAAGTGAACATCTCCCAATTAAACCTAGAAAGAAGCTATGTGTGAAACTGCACTGTAATGTGTGGATTTATCTAAAAGAGTTAAACATTTCCTTTGATCCAGCAAGTTGGAAACACTCTTTTGGGATAACCTGTGAAAGGACATTTGAGAACTTATTAAGGCCTATGGGGAAAAACTGAATATCCCCAGATTAAAACTACAAATAAGCTATCTGTGAAACTGCTTATTGATGTGTAGATTTATCTCCCAGAGTTTAACCTTTCCTTTGATTCAGAAGGTCGAAAGCACTCTTTTTGGAGAATTTGTGAAAGGACATTTAGGAGCCAATTGAGGCCTATGGGGAAAAACTAAATAGACCCAGATACAAACCAGAAAGAAGCTATCTCTGAAACTGCTTTGTGATGTGTTGGTCCATCTCACAGTGTTAAACCTTTCTTTTAATTCAGCAGGTTGGAGACACTCTTTTTGGACAGTCTGCAAAGGGATATTTGAAAGCACATTGAGTTTTATGGAAAAAAACTGAATATCCCCATATAAAACTTAGAAAGGAGCAATCTGTGAAACTGCTTTGTGATGTGTGGATTCATCTCAGCATTAAGATTCTTTTGATTCAGCAGGTTGGAAACACTCTTTTTAAGAATCTGCAAAGGGATGTTTGGGAGCCCATTGAGGAATAGATGGAAAAAATGAATATTCCCTGATAAAAACTGGACAGAAGTTATCTGTGAAATCACTTTGTGATATGTGGATTCATCTCACATAATTAAACATTTATTTTTATTCAGCACTTTGAAAACACTCTTTTTGAATAATCTGCAAAGGGACATTTAAGAGTCTATTGAAGCCTATGGGGAAAAACTGGATAACCCCAGACAAAAAGTAGAAAGAAGCTGTCTGTGAAACTGCTCTGTGATGTGTGGATTCATCTCACAGATTTAAGACTTTCCTTTGATTCAGCAGGTTAGAAACACTTTTTCCGGAGAATCTGCAAAAGTACATTTAGGCACCCATTGTGTTCTATAGGAAAAAACAAAATATCCCAAGATAAAAACTAGAAAGAAACTATCTCTGAAACTGCTTTCTGACGTCAGATGCATCACACGGAGTGAAAACTTTATTTTGAATAAAAAGGTTACAAACACTCTTTTTAGAGAATCTGTGAAGGGACATTTGGGATCCCCTTGAGGCCCATGGAAAAACAGAATATCCAAAGATAAAAACTAGAAGGAAACTATCTGTGAAACTGCCTTGTGATTCCTGGATTCATCTCACAGCATTTACCTTTCTTTTGATTTGGCAGTTAGGAAATATTCTTTTTGGATAATCTGCAAAGGGACATTTGGGAGCCCATTGAGGTCTATAAGAAAAAAAAGCAAATATCCTAAGATAAAAACAAGAAGGAAGCTATCTGTGAAAGGATTTTGTGATATGTGAATTAATCTCACAGAGTTAAACCATTCTTTTGATTCAGCAGGTTTGAAACACTCTTTTTGGAGACTCTGCAAAGGGACATTTGGAAGCTCATTGAGGCCTATGGGTCAAAACCAAATATCCTGAGATAAAACTAGAAAGAAGTTCTTTGTGAAACTACTTTGTGATGTGTTGATTCATACCACAGAGTTAAACATTTCTTTTGGTTCACCAGGTTGGAAACTCTCTTTTTGCAGAATCTGTGAAAAGACATTTAGGAGCCCATTGAGGCCTATGAGGCAAAATCAAATACTCTCCCCCCAAAAATCTAGTAAGAAGCTGTTTTGGAAGCGGCTTTGTGATGTGTGGATTCATCTCGCAGAGTTAAACATTTCTTTTGTTTCACAAGGTTGGGAACAGTCTTTTTGGAGAATCGGCGAAGAGACATTTGGGAGCCCATTGAGGCCTTTAAGGAAAAACAAATATCCCCAGATAAAAACTGGAAAGAAGCAATCTGTGAATCTGCTTTGTGATTTTTGGATTCACCTCAATGAGTTAAACCTTTCTTTTGATTCAACAGGTTGGAAACACTCCTTGGAGAATCTGCAAAAAGACATTTTGTAACCGATTGGCATTTATGGAGAAAAAATGAATATATCCAAATAAAAACTAGAAAGAACCTGTCCATGAAAGTGATTTGTGATGTGTTGATTCATTAGAGTTAAACGTTTCTTTTGTTTTAGAAGTTTGGAAACACTCTTTTTGAGATTCTGCGAGAGGACATTTCAGAACCCATTGAGGTTTAGGTGCATAATTTAATGTCCACAGATAATAACTAGAAAGAACATATCTATGAAACTGCTTTTTGATGCATGAATTCATCTCACTGAGTTAAGTATCTTTTGATTCAGCATATTTGAAACACTCTTTTTGGTGAATCTGCAAAAGGACATTTAGTAGCCCATTGAGGACTATAGGCAAAAACAGAATATTCTCAGTTAAAAATGAAAAAGAAACTGCAAAACTGCCTTTTGATGTATGGATTCATGTCACAGAGTTAAACTTTTCTTTTGATTCAGCAGTTTGGAAAAACTCTTTTTGGAGAATCTGCAACAGACAATTAGGAGCCCATTGAGGCCCATGAGGAAAAACTAAACATCCCCAGATGAAAACTAGAAGGAAGTTGTCTTCGAAACTGGTTTGTTATGTGTGGATTCATCTCACAGAATTGACCCTTTCTTTTGATTCAGCACGTTGGAAACACTCTTTTTGGAGAATCTGTGAAGGGACACTTTGGAGTCCATTGAGTCATATGGGGAAAAATAAAATATCCCCTGATCGAAACTGTTAAGAAGCTATCTGTGCAATGGTTTTGGGATGTTTGGATTAATCTTACAGAAGTAAACTTCTCTTTTAATTCCGCAGGTTGAAAACACTCTTTTTGAGACTTTGTGAAGGCACATTTGGGAGCCCATTGAAGCCTAAAGGGAAAAACTGAATATCCTTATACAAACCTAGAAAGAAGGTTTCTAAAAAAATGGTTTGTGATATGTAGGTTCAGTTCACAGATTTTAACATTTCTCTTTATTCATCAGGTTGAAAACACTCTTACTGGAGAATTTGCAAAGGTACATTTGGGAGCCCTTTCAGGCCTATGGGGAAAAACCAAATATCCCCATTTAAAAATTAGAAAGAAGCGATCTTTAAACTGCTTGGTATTGTATGGATTCATCTCACAGTTAAAAATTCTTTTGATTCAGCAAGTTGGAGAAACTATTTGTATAGTTTCTGCAAACAAACTTGTGTGAGCCCATTGAGGCCTATTGGGAAAAAACAAATATCCCCAGATAAAAACTGGAAAGAAGTTGCTTGTGAAACTGCTTTGTGATGTGTGGATTTATCTGACAGTAGTTAGACCATTCCTTTGATTCAGTGGATTGGAAACACTCTTTTGGATAATTCGTTAAGGGTATTTGGGAGCGCTTTTAGGCCTATGTGAAAAATATGAACATCTCCTAATAAAAACTAGAATGAAGCTATCTATGAAACTGCTTTGTGATGTGTAGTTTCACCTCACAGAGTTAAACCTTTCTTTTGTTTCAGCACTTTGAGCACACTCTTTTTGGAGAATCTGTGAAGGGAAATTTGGGAGCCCATTGAGGCCTATGGGGAAAAACCAAACTTTCACAGATAAAAACTAGCGAGTACCCCTTTCCTTTGATTCAGCAGAATGGAAACATTCTTTTTGGAGTATCTGCGAAGGGGCATTTTGTAGCCCATTGATGCCTATGGGGCAAAACCGAGTAGTCCCTGATAAAAAGTAAAAAGAAGACATATTGAAACTGCTTGTGATGTGTGAGTTATCTCACACAGGTAAATCTTTCTTTTGATTCAACAGGTTAAAAAGACTCTTTTTGGAGAACCTGTGAGACAACTTTTGGGAGCCCATTAAGGCCTATGTTGAAGAGCCGAATATCCCCAGATAGAAACTAGAAAGAAGTTACCTGTGAAACTGCTTTGTGATATGTGGATTCATCTCACAGAGTTAAAACTTTCTTTTAATTCAGCAGTTTGGAAACACTTTTTTTGGAGTTTCTGCAACAGGACATTTTGGAGTCCATTGAGACATATAGGGAAAAGTCAAACATTTCCTAATAAAAGCAAGAAGGAATCTGTGTGTGTGAAACTGCTTTGTGATGTGTGGATTCATCTCACAAAGGTAAATATTTATTTTGATTTAGGAGGTTGGGAACACTTTTTGTTGAATTTGTGAAGGAACATTTGGGAAACAATTGAGGACTTTGGGGAAAAACTGAAGATCCCCAGATAAAAACTACAAGGAAGCTATCTTTAAAACTATTTTGTGATGTGTGTATTGATCTCACAAAGTTTATCCTTTCCTTTGATTCAGCAAGTAGAAAACACTCTTTTTGCAGAATCTGTGAAAATACATTTTTGAGCCCATTGAAATGTATGTGGCAAAATTGAATATCCCCAGGTAAAAACTAGAAAGAACCTATCTGTGAAACTTCTTTGTGATGTTTGGATTCATCTCACAGAGTTAAACCTTTCTTGTGATTAAGCAGGTTGCAAACACTCTTTTTGGAGAATTTGTGAAGGGACATTTGGGAGACCTTTGGGGCCAATGGGGAAAAATTGAATATGCTCAGATAAAAAGTAGAAAGAAGCTATCTGTGAAACTGCTTTGTGATTTGTGTATTCATCTCACAGAGTTAAACTTTCCTTTTGATTCAGTAGGTGGGAAACGCTCTTTTTGGAGAATATGCAAAAAGACATTTTTGAGCACACTGAGGTCTATGAAGAAAACCAGATTATCCCCAGATAGAAACTACAGAGAAGCTATTTGTGAAACTACTTTGTAATGTGTGGATTCATCTCACAGAGACAAAACATTCTTCTGCTTCATCAGTTTGAAAATGCTCTTTTTTGAGAAATAGTAAAGAAACATTTTGGAACCCATAGAGGTCTATGGGGAAAAACCTAATATCTCCAGATAAAAACTAGAAGGAAGCTACCTTTGAAACAACTCTGTAATGTGTGCATTTGTCTCACAGAGTTAAACCTTTATTTGGATTCAGCAGGTTGAAAACACTATTTTTGAGAATCTGTGAAGTGACATTTAGGAGCCCATTGAGGACTCTGAAGAAAAACAAAATATACCCAGATCAAAACTAGAAGGAAGATATCTGTGAAACTGCTTTGTGATGTGGATCCATCTGATGTGGATGTGTGTGGATTCATCTCACTGACTCAAACCTTTCTTTTCATTCAGCAGATTATAGGCACTCTTCTTTGAGAATCTGTGAAGGGACATTTGGGAGCCCATTGAGACCCAGAGGGAAAAATTGAACATCCCCTTATAAAAGCTAGTAAGAAACTATGTGTGAAACTGCTCTGTGATGGGTGGATTCATCCCAAAAAGGCAAATCTTTCTTTTGATTCAGCAGGTTGGGGACACTCTTTGGTGAATTTGCAAAGGGATATTTGGGAGACAATTGAGCACTTTAGGGAGAAACGGAATATCCCCATATAAAAACGACAAGGAAGCTACCTGTAAAACTGTTTTGTGAGTGTGAATTCATCTCACAGAGCTTAACCGTTCCTTCATTTCAGCAGGTAAAAAAAACTATTTTTGCGAAATCTGCAAAAAGACATTTTTGAGCCCACTGAGTCATATGTAGCAAAATTGAATATCCCCAGAGAAAAGCTAGAAAGAAGCTGTCTGTGGAACTACTTTGTGATGTTTGGATTCATCTCACAGAGTTAAACCTTTCTTGGGATACAGCAGGTCGTAAGTACTCTTTTTGGAGAATCTGTGAAGGGACATTTGGGAGCCTTTTGAGGCCAATGGGGAAAAATTGAATACGCTCAGATAAAAACTAGAAAGAAGCTATCTGTGAAACTGCTTTGTGATTTGTGAATTCCTCTCACAAAGTTAAACCTTCCTTTTGATTCAGCAGAGTGGAAACACTCTTTTTGGAGAATCTGCAAAAAGACATTTGGGAGCCCATTGAGGCTTATGGGGAATATCTGAACATCCCCAGCTAAAAACAAGAAAGATGCTATCTGTCAATCTGCTTTATGATATATTGATTTATCTCACAGATTTAAACCTTTCTTTTGATTCAGCAGGTTGAAAACAGTGTTTGGCGTATCTGGAAGAAACATTTCGGAGTCCATTAAGGTTCATGGGACAAAACAGAGTATCCCCAAATAAAAACTAGAAAGAAGCTCTTTGTGAAACTTCTTTATGATATGTGGATTCATCTTACAGAATTAAACTTTTCTTTTGTGTCGGCAGGTAGGAAACACACTTTTAAGGAAGGTTCAAAGAGATATTTCAGAGTCCACGGAGGCCTATGGGAAAAATCTGAATATCCCCAGTAAATAATAGAAAGAAGTTGTCTCTGAAGGAGCTTTGTAATGTGTGGATTTATATCACAGAGGTAAACTTTTTTTTTTGTTTTTTTTTTTTAATTTAGCAGGTTCAAAACACTCCTTTTGAGAATCTGTGAAGGGATATTTAGGATCCCATTGAGGACTATGAAGGAAAAATAAACATCCCCAGATAAAACTAGAAGGAAGATATCTATGAAGCAATTAGTGATGTGTGGATTCATCTCACAGACTTAAATGGTTCTTTTCATTCAAGGTTGGAAATACTCTTTTTTGAGAATCTGCAAAGAGACATTTTAAGTCCATTGATACCTATAGGGAAAAATTGAACATTCCCTGATAAAAGATAGGAGGAAGCTATGAGTGAAACTGCTTTGTGGTGTGTGGATTCACCTCAAAGAGGTAAATCTTTCTTTTGACTCAGCAGGTTGGGAACACTCTTTTAGTTGAATTTGCAAAAGAACACTTGGGAGACCATGGAGGACTTTGGGGAAAAACTGAATATCACCAGAAAAAAATGACAAAGAAGCTATTGGTATCTACTTTGAAATGTGTGGATTTATCTAACAGAGTTTAACCTTTCCTATGATTCAGCAGGTAGAAAACACTCTTTTTGCAGAATCTGCAAAATGATATTTTTGAGCCCATTGAGACGTATGTGGCAAAATTGAATATCCCCAGATGAAAACTAGAAAAATGATATTTGTGAAACTACTTTGTGATATGTGGATTCATCTCACATAGTTAAACCATTCTTTTGACTCAGCAGGTTGGAAACACTATTTTTGGAGAATCAGTGAAGAAACATTAGAGGCCTATGCGGAAAAACAGAATATACCTTGATAAAAACTAGAAAGAAGATATCTGTGAAACCGCTCTGTGATGTGTGGATTCTTCTCACAGAATTAAACCTTTCTCTTCATTCAGCAGGTTGGAAACATTTCTTTTGGAGAATCTGCAAAGGGCGATTTGGGAGCCCAGAGAAGCCTATTCGAAAAAACTGAACATCCGCAGATAAAAACAAGAAAGAAGCTATCTGTGAAATTGCTTTGTGATGTATTGATTCATCTCACAGAGGTTTACCTTTCTTTTGATAAAGTAGAATGAAAACACTTTTTTTGGAGAATCTGTGAAGGGACCTTTAGAAGACCATTAAGACCTATGGGTAAAAAAGGAATATAACCAGATAAAAACTGGAAAGAAGCTATCTGTGAAACGCTTTGGGATATATGGATTCATCTCACAGATTTAAACCTTTCTTTTGATTCATCAAGTGGGAAACACCCTTTGTGGAGAATCTCTGAGGGGATATTAGGGACCCTATTGTGGCCTCTGAGGCAAAACTGAATATCCCCAGATATAAAGTAGAAAGAAGTAATCCATAAAACTGTTTTGTCATGTATGGATTCATCTTGTAGAGTTAAACCATTCTTTGGATTCAGTAGTTTGGGAGCAGTCTTTTTACAAAATCTGTGAAGGGACATTTTGAAGTCCATTGAAGCCTATGGGGACAATTGAAAATCCCAGATAAAAACTATTAAAAGTTACCTGTGAAACTGCCTAGTGATGTGTGGATTCATCTCACAGACTTAAAACTTTCTTTTGATTCAGCAGATTGGAAACTGTCTTCTTGGAGAATCTTCAAAGGTACATTTCAAAGCCTGTTGATGCCTATTGGGAAAAACTGAATATCTCTAAATAAAAACTCAAAAGAAGCTATCAGTGAACCCTATTTGTGATGTGTGTATTCACCCTACAGAGTTAAACCTTTGTTTTCATTAGCAGGTTGCCAACACTCTTCTTGGAGGATCTGGGTGCCCATTGTGGCCTATGGGGAAAAACAGAATATCTCCAGATAAAACTAGAAGGAAGCCATCTCTGAAAGTTATTAGTGATGTGTGGATTCATCTCAGAGAGTTAAAACTTTCTTTTGAATCAGCTGGTTGGAAACACTCTTTTTGGAGAGTCTGTAAAGGGACAATAGGGAGCCCCTTGAGGCCTATGAAAACAAGAGTATATCCCCACCTAAAAACTAGAAAGACGATATCTGTTAAACTGCTTTGTGATATATGGATTCATCTCACAGAGTTAAACATTTTTTTGATTCAGTAGGCAGGAAACACTCTTTTTGGAGAACTTCAAAGGGACTTTTGGGAACGCATTGTGGCCTAAAGGGAAAAGCTGAATATCCCCAGATAAAAATTAGAAAGAAGCTATCTATGAAACTGCTTTGTGATGTGTGAATTCATCCCATGGAGATAAACCTTTCTTTTGATTCAGCAGTTTGGAAAAACTCTTTTTGGGAAACCTGCGAAGGAACATTTCAGAGCCCATTGAGGCCTATGGGAAAAAGCCAAACATCCTTAGATTAAAACTGGAAAGTAGGTATCTGTGAAACTGCTTTTTGATGTGTGGATTCATCTCACAGCATTAAAACTTACTTTTGATTCAGCGGCTTGGAATCCTTCTTTTCAGAGAATGTGCAAAGGTATATTTTGGAGCCCATTGTGGCCTAAGAATAAAACCTGTATATCCCCAGATAAAAACTCAAAGAAGATATCGGTGAAACTGCTTTGTGATGTGTGGATTCCTCTCAGAGAGTTAAAAGATTCTTTTGATTCAGCAGGTTGGTAACACTTTTTGGATAATGTATGAACGGACATTTGGGAATCCATTGCGACCTAGGAAAAAAACTAACATCCTTATATAAAAACTAGAAATATGCTATCTGAAAAAATTGTTCGTGATGTGTGGATTCATCTCAAAACTGTAAACTTTCTTTTGATTCAGCAGATTGAAAACACTCTTTTTAGAGAATCTGCAAGAGAACATTTGGGATCCCATTGAGGCATATTGGGAAAAAGCAAATATCTTAAGGTAGACACTTGAAAGAAGCTATGAGTGAAACTGATGTGATGTGAGGATTCATTGGACAGAGTTAGAAAATTCTTTTCATTCACCAGGTTGGAACCACTTTTTCTGGAGAATGTATGAAAGGACATTTGGGAGTCCTTTGAGGACTCTGGGGAAAAAACAAATATCCCCAGATGAAATCTAAAAAAGAAGCCATCTGTGAAACTGCTTTGTGATATGTAGATTCGTGTCATATAATTAAAACTGTCTTTGAATCCTCAGGTTGGAAACAGTTTTTGGAAAATCTGTGAAGGGACATTTAAGAGACCATAGAAGCTTATGGGGAAAAATTGAATATCCCTAGATAAAGCTAGGAAGAAGCTATCTGTGAAACTGTTTTCTGAGTTGTAAATTTATCTCACAGAGTTAAAACTTTATTTTGATTACATTGGTTAGAAACACTATTTTTGGAGTCTCTGATAAGGGACATTTGGGATCCCTTTGGGGCTTATGGAGAAAATCCAAATATCCTCAGATAAAAACCAGAAGGAAGCTATCTGTGAAATTGCTTTGTGATGTGTGGATTCATCTCACAGAGTTAAACCATTCTTTTGTTTCAGCATGCTGTAAACACCCCTTTTGGAGAACATTTGGGAGAGACATTTGGGAGTCCATTGAGGCCTATGGGGAAAAACCGAGTATTCCCTGACACAAAATAGAAAGAAGCCATCTGTGAAACTTAATTGTGATATGTGGATTCACCTCACAAAATTAAACCTTTCTTCTGATTCAACAGGTTGGAAATGGTGTTCTTGTTCTTCTGATTCATCAGGTTGGAAACAGCAGGTTGGAAAAATTGGCCTCTGGGGAAAAAACAAATATCCGAAGAAAAAAACTAGAAACAAGATATCCGTTAAATTGTTTTGTGATGTGTGGATTCATCTTACAGAGATAAAACTTTCTTTTGATTCAGCCGTTTGGAAACACTCTTTTTGGAGAATCTTCTAAGGAACATTTGGGAGCCCTTTGAAACCTATAGGGAAATACCGAATATCCCCAGATAGAAAATAGAAAGAAACTCTCTGTGAAACTTATTTGTAATGTGTGGATTCATCTCACAGAATTAACCCTTTCTTTTGTTTCAACAGTTTGGAAACACATCTATTTTGAGAATCTGTGAAGGGACATTTTAAAGCCCATTGAGGCCCATGGGGAAAAACTGAATATTACCAGATAAAAACTAGAAAGAAGTTATCTGTGAAACTGGTTTTTGATGGTTGGAGTCATCTCACAGGGGTAAACCTTTCTTTTGATTTGGCACGTTGAAAACATTCTTTTTGAAGATTCTGCGAAGGGACGTTTGAATATCCATTGAAGGCTATGGGGAAAAATGCATATTCTCAGATGGAAACCCAAGAGTAGCTGTCTGTGAAACTGATGTGATGTATGTATTCAGCTCAGAGAGTTAAACCATTATTTTGATTCAGCTGATTGCAGACACTCGTTTTGGAGAATCTGTGAAGGGACATTTAAAAGCCTATTGAGGCCTATGAGGAAAAACCAAATATTCCCAGATAAAAACTAGAAACAAGCTATATGTGAAACAGCTTTGTGATGTGTGAATTCATGTCAAGAGGTAAACATGTTTTTTTGATTCAGTAGGTTGGAAACAGTCTTTTTGAAGAATCTGCGGAGGTACATTTGAGAATGTATTGAGGCCTGTGTTGACATAGATAAGGCCGAATATCCTTAGAGAAAAACTAGAAAGAAGCTATTTGTCAATCTGCTTTATGATTTGTGAATTTTTCCCACAGAGCTAAACCTTTCTTTTGATTCAGCATCTTGAAAACCCTCTTTTTGAAAAATCTGCAACGGGACATTTGGGAGCCCATTGAGGCCTATGGGAACAAACCCAGTATCCCGAGATAAAAGCTAGAAAGAGCCTATCAGTGAAACTGTTTGTGATGTGTGAATTTATCTCACAAAGTAAAACTTGTCTTTTGATTCGACAGGTTGTAAACACTTTTTGTGGCAAGTCTGTGAAGGGACATTTGGGAGCCCATTGAGGGCTATGGAGAAAAACAGAATATTTCCAGATAGAAACTCGAAAGGCACTGTGTGTGAAACTGATGTGATATTTGGATTCATGTCACAGAGTTAAACCATTCTTCTGACTCAGCAGGTTGGAAAAACTTTTTTTTTTTTTTTGGAGAATCTGTGAAGGGATATTTTGGAGCACATTATGGCCTGTGGGGAATAGCAGATTATCCCCAGATAAAAGCTAAAACGAAGCTATCTGGGTAACTACTTTGTGATGTGTGGATTCATCTCACAGAGTTAAACCTTTCATTTGATTCAGCAGGTTGCAAATTCTCTTTTTGGATAATCTGTGCAGGGACATTTGGGAGCCCATTGAGGCCTAAGGGGAAAAACGAATATCCCTGATAAAATTTAGAAAGAAGCTATTTGTGAAACTGCTTTGTGATGTGTGGATTCATCTTGCAGAGTTAAGCCTCTCTTTTGATTCAGCAAGTTGGAAGTACTCTTTCCAGAAGATCTGCAAAGGGATATATGGGAGCCCAATGAGGCCTTTAAAGAAAAGTTGAATATCCTTAGATAAAACGTGGAAAGAAACTATCTGTGAAACTGCTTTCTGATATGTGAAAACATCCTAAAGAGTTAAGCCATTCTTTTGATTCAGCAGTTTGAAAACGCTTTTTGGAGAATATACAAAGGGACCTTTGGGAACCCATTGTGGCCTGCAGAAAAAAAAAAAAAAAAAAAAAAAGAATATCCCCAGATAAAAACCAGAAAGAAGCTATCTGTGAAACTTCTTTGTGATATGTGGATTCTTCTGCCAGAGTTAAACCATTCTTTTGAATCAGCAGGTTGGAAATACTCTTTTTGGAGAATCTACGAGTTGACATTTGGGAGCCCATTGAGGCTACAGGGAAAAATTGAATATCCCCAGATAAAAACTGGAAAGAATCTGTATCTGAAGCTGCTTTGTGATTTGCAGATTCATCTCACAGATTTAAAATTTCCTGATGATTTATCGGGTTGGAATTTTTTTTTTTTTTTTTTTTTTTTTTTTTTTTTTTGAGAATCTGCAAAGGGACATTTGGAAGCCCTTTCTGGTCTATGGGAATAAAGCAAATATCCCTAGATAAAAACTAGAAAGAAACTATTTCTGAAACAGCTTTTTTACGTGTGGATTCCACTCACAGAGCTAAACCTTTCTTTCCATTCAGCAAGTTGGAAACACTCTTTTTAGAGAATCTGCAAAGGCACATTTGGGAGCCCATTGAGGCCTATAGGGAAAAGACAAATATCCTTAGATAAAAACTGGAAAGAAACAGTCTGTGAAACTGCTTTGTGATGTGTGGATTTATCTCTCAGAGTTGGTTCTACTGATTCAACAGGTTGGATACACTTTTTTCGGAGAACCCGTGAAGGGATATTTTGGAGGCAGTTGAGGCCTATGGGAAAAACTCAGCATCCCCAGATAAAAGTTACAGAGAACATAACTGTGAAACTGTTTTGTGATGGGTGGATTCATTTCACAAAGTAAAACTTTTCTTTTGATTCAGCAGGTTGGAAACACTCTTTGTGGAGAGTCTTTGAAGGGATATGTGGGAGCCCATTGAAGGCTATGGGGAAAAACAGAATGTTTCCTGTTAACAGAATATTTCCTGATAGAAACTCAAAAGAAGCTATGTGTGAAACTACTTTGTGATGTGTGGATTCAACACACAGAGTTAAACCTTTCTTTTGACTCAGCAGGTTGCAAATAGTGTTTTTGGATAATCTCTGAAGGAACATTTGGGAGCCCATTGAGGCCTATAGGAAAAAAATGATTACACCTGATAAAGACTAGAAAAAAGCTATCTGTGAAACTGCTTTGTGATGGGTGAATTCATCTCACATAGTTGAACCTTTTTTTTGATTCAGCAGGTTGAAAACACTCTTAATAGAGAATCTGTGAATGAACATTTGTGAACCTACTGAAGCCTATCAGGAAAAAACTAGTATTCCAAGATAACTCAAAAGAAGCTACATGTGAAACTGATGTGATCTGTAAATTCCTCACACAGGTTTAAACCATTCTTTTGATTCAGCAGGTTAGAAACATTCTTTTTGGAGAATTTGCAAGGGGACATTTGGGAGCCCATTGAGGCCTGTGAAGAAAAACTGAATATCCCTAGATTAAAAACCAGAAAGAATCTATTTCTGAAATTGCTTTGTGATTTGTGGTTTCATCTCATTGAGTTAAACTTTCCTTATGATTCAGCAGGTTAGAAACACTGTGTGTGTGTGTGTGTGTGTGTGTGTGTGTGTGTGTGTGTGTGTGTGTGTGTGTGAATCTGTGAAGGGACATTTGGAGGTCTATTCCAGCCTAGGAGAAAAAACCAAATATCCCCAGATAAAAGCTAGAAAGAAGCTATTTCTGAAACAGTTTTGTTATGTGTGGATTCCTCTCACAGAGTTAAACCTTTCTTTTGATTCAGCAGGTTGGAAACACTCTTTTTGCAGAATCTGCAAAGGGACATTTGGCCGTCCATTGAGGCCAGTAGGGAAAAACTAAATATCCTTAGATAAAAACCAGAAAGAAACAATCTATGAAACCGCTTTGTGATGTGTGGCTTTATCTCTCAGAATTAAAATTTTCTATTGATTCAGCACGTTGGAAAGACTTTTTTCTGGAGAATCTGTGATCAGATATTTTGGACCAATTGAGGCCTGTAGGGAAAAAACCAAATATGCGAATATGCCCATATAAAAATTTGACAGAAGCTATCTGTTAAACTACTTTGTTATGGGTGGATTCATCTTGGAGAATTAAGCCTTTCTTTTGATTCAGCAGATTAGAAACACTCTTGTTGGAGAATCTCCAAAGGGACATTTGAGAGCCCATTGAGGCCTATAAGGAAGGCTGAACATACTTAGATAAAAACTGGAAAGAAACAATCTGTGAAACCGCTTTTTTTGTGTGGATGCATAGGTTGGCAACACTTTTGGACAATATACAAAGGGACAATTTGGAGCCAATTGTTGCCTAAGGAATAAAACCCAAATATCCTTCAATAAAAACTAAAAGGAGCTATCTGTGAAACTGCTTTGTGATGGCTGGATTCATCTCAGTCAAACCTTTCTTTTTATTCGGCAGGTTGTAAACACTCCTTTTGAAGAATCTGTGAAGGGACATTTTGGAGTCTCTCGGGGCCTATGTTGAAAAACTGAGTATACTTAGGTAAAAACTAGAAATGAGATATCTGAGGAACTGTTTTGTGATGTGTGAATTCAGCTCCCAGGGGTAAACATTTCTTTTAATTCAGCAGATTGGAAACACTCTTTTTCTAGAATCTGTGAAGGGACATTTGGGAGCCCTTAGAGGACTTTTGGGAAAAAAAGAATATCCACAGATGAAAGAAGCTATTTGTGAAACTGCTTTGTGATGTGTAGATTGATCTCAAAGAGTTTAAACCTTCCTTTCGATGGTTGGAAAAACTTTTTTTTTGAGAATCAGTGAATGGAAATATGGGAGTCCGTTGGGGCTGCTGGGAGTAAACGGAATATCCCCAGGTTAAAACTAGAAAGAAGCTATCTGTGAAACTGCTTTGTCATGTGTGGATTCATCTCACTGTGTTAACACTTTCTTTTAACTAAGCATGTTTCAAAAACTCTCTCGATAGTCTGCAAAGGTTTGGAGGACCTTTGAGGCCTATGGGGAAAAACTGAATATCCCCAGACAAGAAGTAGAAAGCAGGTGTCTAAGAAACTACTTTGTGATATGTGGATTCATCTCAAAGAGTTTAACATTTGTTTTGATTCAACAGGTTGGAAAAACTCTTTTTGGAGAATCTGCAAAAGGATATTGGTAGCACATTGAAACTTATGTTTAATAAATGCATATCTCCATATAAAAACTAGAAAGAAGCTGTCTGTGAAACTACTTTGTTATGTGTAAATTTTTCTCACAACGTTACACTTTTCTTTTGATTCAGCAGGTTGGCAACACTCTTTTTGTAGAATATGCGAAGTGACATTTGGCAGTCCACTGAGGCCAATGGGGAAAATCTGGATATCCGCAGATAAAAAGTAAAAACAAAGCTTTGTGTGAAACTGCTTTGCAATGTGTGGATCCATCTCACAGATATATTCTTTTCTTTTGATTAAGAAGCTTGGAAACAATCTTTTTGGAGAGTCTGTGAAGGGACATTTGGAAACTCCATGAGGCCCATGGGGAAACACAAAATATACCCAGATAAAAACTAGAAAGAAACTATCTGTGAAACTACTTTGTGATGTGTTGGTTCATCTGAAAGAGGTAAATTATCCTGCTGATTTAGCAGGTTGGAAACCCTCTTTTTGTAGAATTTGCAAAAAGACATTTGGGAGCCCATTGAGATTTTGAAGAAAACCCGAATATACCCAGATAAAATATACCCAGATAAAAACTAAAAAGAAGCTATCTGTGAAACTATTTTGTGATGTGTGGGGTTATCTCATAGAGTTGTTTTTGACTCAGCAGGTTGGAAACACCTTTTTTGGAGACTCTGTGAAGGGACATTGGAGAGCTCATTGAGGGCTATGGGGCAAAACAGAATATCCTGAGATAGAAAATAGAAAGAAGCTATTTGTTAAACCGCTTTGTGATGTGTGTGTTCATTTCAGAGAGTTAAATCCTATCTTTTGATTCACCCTGTTGGAAATACTCTCTTTTCATTATCTGCAAAGGGATATTTGGGAGCTTATTGAAGCCTACAGGGAATAGCTAAATATCCCCAGATGAAAACTAGAAGGAAGCTATCTATGAAACTGCTTTGTGATGTGTGGATTCATTTAACAGAGTTAAAACTTTATTTTCATTCATCAGGTTAGAATCCCTCATTTTCTAACATCTATGAAGAGACATTTGGGAGCCCGTTGAGGTCTATAGGGAGTAACCTAATATCCACAGATAAAATCTAGCAAAAACATATCTGCTAAACTGCTTTGGGGTTTGTGGATTCATTTCACAGATATAAACCTTTTTTTAATGCAGCAGGTTGACAACACTCTTTTTAGAGTTTCTGTGAATAAACATGTGGGAGTCCCTTGAAGCCTATCGGGAAAAATCAAATATCCCCAGATACAAACTAGTAAGATGCTATCTGTGAAACTGCTTAATGATATGTGGATTCATCACACAGAGTTAAAACTTACTTTTTATTCAGCTGGTTGGAAACACTATTTTTTAGAATCTGCGAAGGGACATTTGGGAGTTTGTTGAGATCTCTGAAGAAAAACCGAATATTTTTGGATAGAAATGCGAAAGAAGCTAACTGTGAAACTGCTTTTGATGTGTAAATTCATCAGATTGAAAACACGCTTTTTGAACAATCTGCAAAGGGACATTTGGGAGCCCTTTGAGACCTAAGGGGAAAATCCAAATATCCCAGGTAAAAACGAGAAAGAAGATATCCATGAAACTGCGCTGTCATGTATGAATTTATCTCACAGAAGTAATCATTTCTTTATATTCAGCAGGCTGGAAACACTATTTCTTGAGAAACTGAAGGGATATTTGCGAGCCAATTTAGGCCTATGGGGAAAAATTGAATATCCAGAGATAAAAACCAGAAAGAAGTTATCCATCAACTGCTTTCTGATGTGTGTATTCATCTCACAGTGTTCAAACTGTCCCTTGATTCAGCAGGTTGGAAACATTTTTTTAAGAATCTGCAAAAGAACATTTTGAAGCTTATTGAAGCCTATGGGGAAAAGCAAAATATCCTTAGATAAAAACTAGAAAGAAGCTATTTCTGAAACTGCTTTGGATGTGTAAATTCATCTCAAATAATTAAATCCTTTTTTGGGGGATTCAGAAGGTTGGAAACACTCTTTTTGTAGAATCTGCAAGGGGACATTTGGGAGTCCATAGATGTCTATGGGGAAAAGTCAAATATCCCCAGATAAAAACTAGAAAGATGTTATTGGCGAAATTGCTTTGAGATATGTAAATTCATCTCACAGATTTACAACTTCCTTTTCATTCAGCAGATGAGATACACTATTTTTTTTTTGAATCTACAAAGAGACATTTGGGAGTCCATTGAGGCCTATAGGGAAAAACTGAATATTCCCAGATAAAAACTCAAAAAATGTTATCTCTGAAACTGCTTATTGATGTGTGTATTCAACCCACAGAGTTGCACGTTTGTTTTGATTCAGCAGGTTGGAAACACTCTTTTTGAAGAATCTGCAAAGGGACATTTGGGAGGCCATTGTGGTGTATGGGGAAAAACTATCGCCAGATAGAAAATAGGAAGCAGCTATTTGTGAAACTGCTTTGTGATGTGTGGAGTCACTTCACAGAGTTAAAACTTTCTTTTGATTCAGCAGTTTGGAATCACTCTTATTGCAGTATCTGTGAAGGGACATTTGAGAGCCCACTGAGGCCTATTGGGAAAAGTCTAATATACCCACATAAAACTAGAAAGAATCTGTCTCTTAAACTGCTTTGTGATGTGTGGATTCATCTTACAGAGTTAAAGTTTCCTTTGATTTGGCTAGTTGGGAACAGTCTTTTTGTAGACTCTACGAAGGAATATTTTGGAGCCCATTGTGTGTTATAGGGAAAAACAAAATATACCCTCGTAAAAACTAGAAAGAAACTATCGTTAAGCTGCTTTCTGATTCCTGGATTTATCTCATAGAATTAAACCTTTCTCTTTATTGAGCAGATTGGAAACACTCTTTTTGGAGAACATGTGATGGAACATTTGGGACTCCATTGAGGCCTATGGGGCAAAATGCAATATCCCCAGATGAAAACTAAAAGAAACCTATCTGTGAAACTGATTTGTGATGTGTAGATTTATCTCACAGATTTAAACTTTTCCATTCATTCAAGAGCTTTAACACACTGTTTTTCTAGAATCTGTGAAGGGATATTTGGGAAATCATTGATGCCTAGGAGGAAAAAGAGAGTATTCTCAAATGAAAATTAGAAAGAAGCTATCTGAAACTGCTTTTGGATGTATGGATTCATCTCACAGACTTAAACCTTTCTTTTGATTCAGAGATTGGAAACACCCTTTTTGAAAAATCTCTGAAAGTACATTTGGGATCCAATTGAGGGCTGTGGGGGAAAAAAGAATATCCCCTGAAGAAATTTAGAAACAAGATATCTGTGAGACTTCTTTGTGATCTGTAGATTCATTTAACAGAGTGAAACTTGCTTTTTGATTCAGCACGTTGGAAACACTCTTTTTGGAGACTCCGTAAGGGGACATTTTGGAGCCCATTTAAGCCTAAGAAAGAAAACAAATACTCCCAGATACAAACTAGAAAGAAGGTATTTGTGAAACTCTTTTGTGATGTGTGTATTTGTCTCCCAGAGTTAAAACTGTATTTTGATCCAGCAGGTTGGAAACATTCTTTGTCAATAATCTGTGAAGGGATATTTGGGAGTCCATTGAGTTCAATAAGAAAACTCTGAGTATCCCCAGAGAGAGACTAGAATGAAGCTATCTGTGAAACTGCTTTGTGATCTGTGGATTCATCTCAAAGAATTAAACTTTTCTTTTGATTCAGCAGGTTGGAAAAACACTTTTGGATAATCTATGAAGGGACATTTGGGAGTTCATTAATATCTATGGTAAAAAAAAAAAAAAAAAAAAAAAAAAAATCCCCAGATAAAAACTAAAAAGAAATTATCTGCGAAACTTCCTTGTGATGTGTGGGTTCATCTTACAGAGCGAAACCTTTTTTTTTTTTTTTTTTTTTTTGAGTCAGGGAGTTGGAAACACTGTTATTGGAGATTCTGTGAAGAAATATTTGGGAGACCATTGAGGCCTTTGAGGAAAAACCGAATATCCCCAGGCAAAAACTAGAAAGAAGCTATTTGTGAAACTGCTTTGTGATGTGTGGATTCATCTCACGTAGTTAAACCTTCTTTTCATCAGCAGAATGAAAACTCTCTTTTTGTAGAATCTGTGAAGGACCATTTAAAAGCTCATTGAGATCAATGTCCCCAGATAAAAAATATCCACATATCCCCAGATAAAAACCTGAAAGAAGCTATCTGTGAAATTGCTTTGTGATATGTGGGTTCATCTCACAGAGTTAAACCTTTTATTTGATGCAGAAGTTGGAAACATTTGCTTTGAAGAATTTGTGAATAAACATTTGGGATCCCATTTAGGCCTTTGAGATAAAACAAAATATCCCTAGATGAAAACTAGAAATAAGTTATCAGTGAAAATATTTTGTGATGTGTAAATTCTTCTCCCAGAGCTAAAGCTTTCGTTTGATTCAGCAGATTGGAAACACTCTTTTTGGAGAATCTGCAAAAGGATATTTTGAATCCTATTGAGGCCTATGGGAAAAAAATTGAATATCCCCTGATAAAAACTAGAAAGAAGCTGTATGTGAAACTGTTTTTGCAATGAGTGGATTCATGTCACAGAATTAAACCTTTCTTTTGATTCAGCAGGTTGGAAAACTCTCTTTGGAGAATCTATGAAGGAACATTTCGGAGCCAATTTTGGCAATTGGGGAAAAACAAAATATCCCCAGATATAAACTAGAAAGAAACTATCTATGTCACGGCTTTGTGATGTGTGGATTCGTGTCACAGAGTTAAACCTTTCTCTTGATTCACCAGGTTGGAAACACTCTTTTTGTAAAATCTGAGAAGGGACATTTAGGAGCCCGCTGAGGCCTATGGGGTAAAAGCAAATATACCCAGATAAAGATCAGAGAGAAGATATTTGAGAAACTGCTTTGTGATGTGCAGATTCATCTCACAGAGATATATTTTTCTTTTGATTCAGCATGTTGGAAACACTGTTTTTGGAGAATCTGTGAAGGGAAATTACGGTGCCCATTGAGGCTTATGGAGAAAAATGGAATATCCCCAGATAAAAACTAGAAAGAAGCTATAAGTGAAACTGCTTTATGATATCTGGATATATCTCACATAATTAAATTTTTCTTTTTATTTATCAGTTTGGAGACACTCTTTTTGTACAATCACTGAAGTGACATTTGGAAGCCCTCTTAGACCTATGGAACAAAGCTGCATATTCCCAGATAAAAACTACAAAGAAGCCATCAGGGAAACTTCTTTTTGGTGTGTGTTTTCATCTCACAGTGTTAAACCTTTCTTATGATTCTGCAGGTTGGAAACACTCTTTTTGGAGAACCTGCAAAGGAACATTTAGGAGCCCATTAAGGCCTATGGGGAAAAACAAAATATCCCCATACAAAAACTAAAAATAATCTATCTGTGAAACTACTTTGTGATGTGTGGGGTCATCTCACAAAGTTATATCTTCCTTTGGTTCAGCAGGTTGTAAACATTCTTCTAGTAGATTCTTTGAAGGGATATTTTGAATAACTTTTAGACCTATGGGGAAAAACTGAATGTTCAAAGATAAAATCTAGAAAGAATGTATCTTTGAAACTGCTTTGTGATGTGTGGATTCATCTCATAGAGTTAAGCTTTTCTTTTGATTCAGCAATTTGGAGACTTTTTTTTGCAGAATCGGTGAGGGGACATTTGAAAGCCCATTGAGGCCTATAGAAAAAAAAAGAATATAACCAGAAAAAAAAAAAACTAGGAAAAAGGTATCTGTGAAACTGCTTCGTGATGTGTGACTTCATCTCACAGACATAAGCCTTTCCTCTGATTCAGGAGGTTAGAAACCCTCTTTTGGTAGAACCTGTGAAGTGACATTTGAGAGCCCTTTGAGGCCTGTGCAGAAAAGTCACATATCCCCAGAGAAAATCTAAAAAGAAGCTATCGGTGAAACTTACTTTTTATATGTGTTTTTATCCCTCAGGGTAAAAACTTTCTTATGATTTCACAAGTTGTAAACACTCTTTTTGGAGAATATTCAAGGAGACATTTGGGAGTCCTTTGAAGCCTATGAAAAGAAACTGAATATTTCCACATAAAAACCAGAAAGAAGCTATGTGTACAATTGCCTATGAAGCCTATGAGGCAAAAATGAATATCCAAAGATAAAAATGAGAAAGAATTTACCTGTAAAATGACTTTGTGATGTGTGGGTTCATCAAACAGTGTTGAACTTTTCTTTTGATTCATCAGTTTGGAAACACTCTTTCTGGAGAATCTGCAAAGGGACATTTGGGTGTCCATTGACATCATAAGAAAGGCTGAACTCTGAGAGAAGAATGCACAAGCCACAAACCAGTTTCTAAGAGAGAAACCTTCCAGTTTTCATCTTGGGATATTCCCTTTTTCGCCATTGGAATCAATGAGTTCCCAAATGTTCATTAGCAGAAAGAACAAAAACAGTGTTTCCAAGCTGATGAATCAAAAGAAAGCTTACATCACAAAGAAATTTCTTAGATATCTTCCTTCTAGTTTTTATCTGATGATATTTTATTTTGCACCATAGGCCCCAATGAGCTCTCAAATGTCCTTTTGCAGATTCTGCAAAAACAGTCTTTCCAAATGACTGAATCAAAATAAAGGTTTAATTCTGTAAGATGAATGCACACATCACAAGCTATCACAGATAGCTTCCTTCTAGATTTTATCTTAGTATATCTGCTTTTCAGCATTGGCCTGAATCAGTTCCCAAATATCCATTCACCGAATGGACAAAAACAGTGATTCAAACAGCTGAATCAAAAGAAAGGTTGAACTCTGTGAGATGAATGCACACAGAACAAGGCAGTTTCTCAGAAATCTGCTTTCTAGATTAATCTGAAGATATTTTCATTTTCACCATTGGCCTGTGTGTGCTCCCAAACGTACTTTCACAGATTCAACAAAAATACTGTTTCCAAACTGGTGAATCAAAATAAAGGTTTAACTCTGAGAGCAATGCACACATCAAAAAGCAGTTTCTCAGAAAGTTTATTTCTAGTTTTTGTCTGAAGATACATTCCTTTTCACCATAGGCCTCAGTGCAGTCCCAAATGTCCTTTCACAGAATCTAAAAAACATTGTTTCCAAACTGCTGAGTTAAAAGAAAGGTTTAACTGTGAGAAGAATGCACACATCACACAGCAGTTTCTGAGAAAGTTTCTTTCCAGTTTTTATCTAAAGGTATTTTCTTTTCCAACATAGGTGTCAATACGCTCCCAAATGTCCTTTCAAAGATTCTAAATTAGATAGTATTTCCAAATTGCTGAATTAAAGGAAGGTTTAACTCTGCAAGATAAAATGCAAATCAAAAAGCGGTTTCTCAGAAAGCTTCTTTCCAGTTTTTATCTGAAGATATCTCCTTTTACACAATAGGCCTTGGTGCATTCCAAAAAGTCCTTTTGTAGATCCTACAAAAACAGTGCTTCCAAACTACTGAATCAAAGGAAAGTTTTAAGTCTGCGAGATGAATGCACATATCACAAAGTGGTTTCTCAGATAGCTTCCTTCTACTTTATATCTCGGGATATTGACTTTTCACCAGTGACCTCAATTAGCTCCCAAATATCCCTTAGGAGATTCTAGAAAAACATTATTTCATTGGCCTCAATGAGTTCCCAAATGTCAGACAGAAAGTGCTTCCAAACTGCAGAATCAAAAGACAGGTTTAACTCTATGAAATGAATGCACACATCACAAAGCAGTTTCTCAGAAAGAAACTTTCTAGTTTTTATCTGAAGATATTTTCTTTTTCACCGTAGGCCTCAATGCCATGCCAAATATCCTTATGCACATGCTAAAAAAAACTGTTTCAAAACTGCTGAATGAAAGAAAGGTTTACCTCTGTGAGAGGAATGCACATATCAGAACATGATTTCTCAGATAGCTTCCTTCTAGTTTTTATCCTGGGATAATCACTGTTTCGCCATTGGCCTCAATAAGCTCCCAAATGTCAGATAAATACAGTTTCCAACCTGCTGAATCAAAAGAAAGGTTTAATTCTGTGAGATCAATGCTCACATCACAAAGAAGTTTCTCAGAAAGCTTCTTTCTAGTTTTTATCTGAAAATATTTTATTTTTCAACATAGGCTTCAATACGCTCCTAAATATCCCTTTGCAGATACTACAAAAACAGTGTTTCCAAACTGCTGAATGAAAAGAAAGTTGTAACTCTGCGACATGAATGCACACATAACAAAGCTGTTTTTCAGATAGCTTCCTTCTAGTTTTTATCCTGGGATTTTCCCTTTTTCATCACTGGCCTCAATGAGCTCCCAAATATTCATTTGCAGAATGGACAAAAACAGTGTTTCCAAACAACTGAATCAAAAGAAAGGTTTAACTCTGTGAGACAAATGCACATATCCCAAAGCAATTTCTCAGAAAATTTCATTCTAGGTTTTATCTGAAAATATTTTGTTTTTCAATGTAGGCTTCAATGAGTTCCTAAATATCCCTTTGCAGATACTACAAAAACAGTGTTTCCAAATTGCTGAATGAAAAGAAAGTTGTAACTCTGTGACATGAATCCACACATAACAAAGCTGTTTCTCAGATAGCTTCCTTCTAGTTTTTATCCTGGGATATTTCCTTTTTTGCCACTGGCTTCAATGAACTCCCAAATATTCATTTGCAGAATGGACAAGAACAGTGTTTCTAAATTGCTGAATCAAAAGAAAGGTTTAACTCTGTGAGACAAATGCACATATCACAAAGCAGTTGTCAGAAACTTCTTTCTAGTTTTCAACTGAAGATTTTTTTGTTTATCACAGGCCTCTATGTGGTCCCAAATATCCCTTTGCAGATTCTACAAAAACAGTTTTTCAAAACTGCAGAATGAAGAGAAAGGTTTCACTCTGCAAGATGAATGCGCACATCACAAAGCAGTTTCTCAGAAAGCTTCTTTCCAGTTTTTGTCTTAAGATGTTTCCTTTTTCACCATAGACCTCAATGCACTCCAAATATCCCTTCGCAGAGTCTACGAAACAGTGTTTCCAAACTGCCAAAGGAAAAGAAAAGTTTAGCTGTGTGAGGTGAATGGACACAACACTAAGCAGTTTCTCTGATGGCTCCTTTTAATTCTTATCAGAATATATTTTCTTTTTCACCATTGGCCTCAAAGCGCTCCTAAATCTACATTGACCAAATCAACAAAAAAAGTGTTTCCAAACTGCTGATTCAAAAAAAAAAAGGTTAAACTTGGTGAGATGAATGCACATAAGACAAAGCCGTTTCTTAGATGGTTTCCTTCTAGTTATTATCCAGGGATAATCGCTTTTTCACCATTGGCCTCAATGAGCTTACAAATGTTCACTGGCAGAATGAACAAAAACAGTGTATCCAAACTGCTGAATCAAAAGAAAGGTTTAACTCTGTCAGATGAATGCCCATGTCACAAAGCAGTCTCTCAGAAAGGTTCTTTTTAGTTTTTATCTGAAGATACATTCTTTTTCACCATAGGCCTCAATGTAAATCTCTGTTGGTAAAATGGAGAAAAGGAGCGTTTCCAAACTTCTGAATCAAAGGAAAGTTTTAAATCTGTGAGATAAATGCACACATCACAGAGCAGTTTCTCAGATTGCTTCCTTCTAAGTTTATCCTGGGATATTCACTTTTTCGCCATTGGCCTCAATGAGCTCCCAAATGTCATTCACAGAATGAACAAAGATAATGTTTCCAAACTGCTGAATCAAAAGAAAGGTTTAACTCTGTCAGATAAATGCACACATCACAATGCAGTTTCTCAGAAAGCTTCTTTATAATTTTTGTCTGAAGATATTTTCTTTTTCACCACAGGCCTCAATTGTGCTCCCAAATACCCCCTCACAGACTCTACAAAAACAGCATTTCCAAACTGCTAAATGTAAAGAAAGGTTTAAATATGTGAGATGAAGGCACACATAACAAATTTGTTTCTCAGAGAGCTTCCTTCTGGTATTCATACTTGGATATTCACTTTTTCGCAATTGGCCTTACGTAGCTCCCAAATGTAAGACAAAATCAGAGTTTCCAAACTGCTGAATCAAAAGACATTTTTAACTCTGTGAGATGAATGCACACATCAAATAGCAGTTTCTCAGAAGGGTTCTTCCTAGTTTTCCTCTGAAGTTACTTTCTTTTCCCCCATATGTCTCAATGCACTCCAAAATATCCCTTCACAGATTCTACAAAAACAGTTTCTAAACTGCTGAATGAAAAAAAGGTTTAACTCTGTTAGATGAATGTGCAAATCACAATACGGTTTCTCAGATCGTTTCCTTCCAATTTTTTTCCTGGGATATTTGCTTTTTTGCCAATGGCCTCAAGGAGTTTCCAAATTTCCATTCACAGAATGGAAAAAAAAAAAACCAGTGTTTACTAGTTACTGAATAAAAAGAAAGATTTAACTCTTTGAGATGACTGCACACATCACAAACAGTTTCTGTGAAAGCTTCTTTCTAGTTTTTATCTGAAGATATTTTATTTTTCACCATAGACCTCAATGTACTCCCAAATATCCCTTTGCAGATTCTACAAAACAGTGTTTCCAAACTGCTGAATGAAAAGAAAGGTTTATCTCTGTGAGATGAATGGACACAACACGAGAGGGGTTTCTTACATAGTTTCTTTCTAGTTTTTATCAGAAGATATTTTCTTTTTCATCGTAAGCCTCAATGTGCTCCTAAATCTCTATTGGTAGAATGGACAAAAACAATGTTTCTAAACTGCTGAATCCAAAGAAAGTTCTGAATCTCCAAGATGAATGCACACACCATAAAACGGTTTCTCAGATAGCTTCTTTCTAGTTTTTATCATGGGTTACTCGCTTTTTTGCCATTGGCCTCGATGAGCTCCCAAATGTGCATTTGCAGAATGGACAAAAACAGTGTTTCTCTTCTGCTGAATTAAAAGGAATGTTTAGCTCTGTGAGATGAGTTCACACAACACAAAGCAGTTTCTCCAAACTGTTCTCTAGTTTTTATCTGAAGATATTTTCTTTTTCACCATAGGTCTCAGTGTGCTCCCAAATATCCCTTCACAGATTCTACAGAAACAGTGTTTCCAAACTGCTGAATGAAATGAAATGTTAAACTCTGTGAGACGAATGAACACATCACAAAGTGGTTTCTCCTATAGTTTCCTTCTAGTTTTTAGACTTGAACATTTGCTTTTTCATCATTGGCCTAAATGAGCTCCCAAATGAAGGACAAAAACAGGGTTTCTAAACTGCTGAATCCAAAAAAATGTTTAACTCTGTGACATGAATGCAAACATCACAAAGCAGTTTCACAGAAGGCTTTTTTCTACTTTTTATCTGAAGTTACTTTCTTTTTCACCATAGCCCTCAATATGCTCCCAAGTATCCTTTCACAGATTCTACAAAAACAGAGCTTCCAAACGGCTGAATGAAAAGAAATATTTAACTAGGCAAGATGAATGGGTACATCATAAAGTGATTATTCAGATAGCTTTTTTCAAGTTTTTATCAGAAAATATTATCTTTTTCACCATAGACCTCAATATGCACCCAAATGTCCATTCACAAAATGCACAAAAACAGTGCTTCTAAAGTGCTGAATCAAAGGGAAGGTTTTATTCTGTGAGGTGAATGCACACATCACAAAGTGGTTTCTCGGAAAGATTCTTTCTAGTTTTTTTTCTGAAGATATTTTCTTTTTCACCATAGGCCTCAATCCACTATCAAATAACCCTTCACAGATTCTACAAAAACAGTGTTTCTGAACCGCCAAATGAAAATAAACTTTTAACTCTGTGAGATTAATTCACACACCTGAGAGCAGTTTCTCAGATAGTGTCTTTCTAGTTTTCATGCTGGAACATTTGCTTTTTCTCCATTGACCTCAATGAGATCCCAAATGCCCTTTGGCAAAATGGTCACAGTGTTTCCAAGCTGTTGAATCAAAAGAAAGGTTTAAGTCAGTGAGATGAATGCACACATCAGAAAGCAGTTTCTCAGAAAGGTTCTTTCGAGATTTTGTCTGAAGATACTTTGTTTTTCACCATAGGTCTCAATGTGCCCTGAAATATCTCTTCGCAGATTCTACAAAAACTGTGTTTCCAAACTGCTGAATAAAAGAAAAGTATAAATCTGTGAGATGAATGTACACATCACAAAGCAGTTTCTCAGAAAGCTTCTTTCTAATTTTTATCCTGGTATATTCACATTTTTGCCATTGGCCTCAGTGAGCTCCCAAAAGTCCATTTGCAGAATGGACAAAAACACTGCTTCCAAACTGCTGAATCTAAAGAAAGATTTAACACTGTGAGATGAATACACACACCAGAAAGCAGTTTCTTCGAAGGTTTCTTTCTGGTTTTCACCTGAAGTTACTTTCTTTTTCACCATAGATCTCATTGCTCTCCAAAACATCCATTCACAGACTCTACACAAACAGTGTTTCTGACCTGTTGAATGAAAGTAAAGTTTACCTCTGTGAGATGAATGCACACATCACAAAGTGGATTCTCAGATAGCTTCCTTCTGGTTTTCATCCTGGGATATTTGGTTTTTCGTCACTGACCTTAATGAGATCCCAGATGTCCATTCAAGGAATGGACAAAAACAGTGTTTCCAAATGGTTGAATCAAAAGAAAAGTTTAACTCCGTCAGATGAATGCACACACCACCAAGCAGTTTCTCAGAAAGCTTCTTTCTAGTTTCTATCTGAAGATACTTTCTTTTTCACCATAGACCTCAATGAGCTCCCAAAATCAGTATTTCCAAACTGCTGAATGAAAATAAAGGTTTACCTCTGTGAGACGAATGCACACATCACAATGCAGTTTCTCAGATAGCTTCCTTCTAGATTTTATCCTGGGATATTCGCTTTTTTTTCTATTGGCCTCATGAGCTCCCAAACGTCCATTTACAGAATGGACAAAACAGTGTTTCCAAACTGCTGAATCAAAAGAAATCTTTAACTATGCAAGTTGAATGCACACATCAGAAAGCTGTTTCTCAGAAAGTTTCTTTCTAGTTTTTATCAAAAGATATTTTCTTTTTCATAATTGGCCTCAATACACTCCTAAATCTCCATATGCCAATTGGACAAAAACAGTGTTTCCAAACTGCTGATTCAAAAGAAAGGTATAACTTAGTGAGATGAATGCACACATCACCAAGCAGTTTCTCAGATAGCTGCCTTCTTGTTTGTATCTCGGGATATTTGCTTTTCCTCCAGTGGCCTCTTTGAGCTCCAAATTATCCCTTCGCAGATTCTACAGATACAGTGTTTCTAAACCACTGAATGAAAAGAAAGGTTAATTCTGCGAATGAATGCACACAACACAAAGCAGTTTCTCAGATAACTTCCTTCTGGTTTATATACTGGGATATTTGCTTTTTCACCATTCACCTCAACAAGCTCCCAAATGTCCACTTGGAGAATGGAAAAAAAAAACAGTGTTTCTCAACTGCTGAATCAAAAGAAATGTTTAACTCTGTGAGATGAATTCACATGTCACAAAGTAGTTTCCCTGAAAGCTTCTATCTAGTTTGTATTTGGAGGTGTTTTGTTTTTCACCATAGTCCTAATGTGCTTCCCAAATATCCCTTTTCAGATTCTACAAAAACAGTGTTTCCAAACTGTTGAATGAAAAGAAAGATTTTACTCTGTGACATGAATGCTCACAGCACAAAGTGGTTTCTCAGATAGTTTCCATCTAATATTTATCTGCTGAATCCGAAGAAAGTTTTAAATCTGCAAGATGAGTTTCTCAGATAGCTTTCTAGTATTTATCATGGGATATTCACTTTTTTGCCATTGGCCTCAATGAGCTCCCAAATGTAGGACAAAAACAGGGTTTCCAAACTGCTGAATCAAAAGAAAAGTTTAACTCTGTGAGACGATTGCACAAACTGCAAAGCAGTTTCTCAGAAAGCTTCTTTTTAGTTTTCTCTGAAGTAACATTCTTTTTCACCATAGGACTCAATGAGCTCCGAAAAATTCCTTCACAGACTCTACAAAACTAGTGTTTCCAAAGCGTTCAATGAAAAGAAAGTTTGAAATCTGAGATGAATGCAGACGTCACAAAGCATTTCTCAGATAGCTTGCTTCTAGTTTCTCTCCTGGGATATTCACTCTTTCATCATTCGTCTCAATGAGTTCCAAAATGTCCATTCATTGTTTTCAACTGGATCAAAAAAAAAGAAGTTTGCCAGAAAGCTTCTTTCTAGTTTTTTTCTGAGTGTTTCACAAAGCATTTCTCAGATAGCTTGCTTCTAGTTTCTCTCCTGGGATATTCACTCTTTCATCATTCGTCTCAATGAGTTCCAAAATGTCCATTCATAGAATGGACAAAAACAATGTTTCCAATCAACTGGATCAAAAAAAAAGGGTTAACTCTGTGAGATGAATGCACACATCACAAAGCAGTTTGCCAGAAAGCTTCTTTCTAGTTTTTATCTGAAGATGTTTTCTTTTTCACCATAGGCCTCAATACACTCTCAAATATCCCTTCACAGATTCTACAAAAACAGTGTTTCCAAACTGCTGAATGAAAAGATATGTGTAACTCTATGAGATGAATGCACACATCACAAAGTGGTTTCTCAGACAGGTCCTTCTAGTTTTTATACTGGGATATTCCCTTTTTCACCAATGTGCTTCCAAATGTCTGTTCAGAGAATGCAGAGAATGGACGAAAACAATCTTTCCAGAGTGCTGAATCAAAAGAAAGTTTTAACTATGTCAGATGAATGTCCACATAACAAAGCAGTTTCTCAGAAAGCTTCTTTCCAGTTTTATCTGAAGATATTTTCTCCTTCACCATAAACCTCAATGTGCTCCCAAAAACGTTTCCATACTGCTGAATCAGAAGAAATGTTTAACTCTGTGAGATGAATACACACATCACAAACCACTTTCTCAGAAAGCTTCTTTCTAGCATTTATCTGAGTGTAATTTATTTTTCACCATAGACCTCATGTGCTCCCAAATATTCCTTCGCAGATTCTACACAACAGTTTTTTCACACTGCTGAATGAAAAGAAAGGTTTAACTACATGCAATGATGGAGAAAATGCTGCACTGTTTCTCAGATAGCTTCTTTCCAATTTGTATCAGAAGATATTTTCCTTTTCACCATAGACCTCAATGTGCTCCTAAATCTCCATTGGCAGAATTTACTAAAACAATATAGCAGACTGCTGATTCAAAAGAAAGGTTTAATTTAATGAGGTGAATACACATATTACAAAGCAGCTTCACAGATAGCTTCCTTCTAGTTTACATTGTGGGATATTCCCTTTTTCAGCATTGGCCTCAATGGACTCCAAAATATCCCTTTGCAGATTCTGTAAAAACAGTGTTTCCAAACTACTGAATGAAAAGAAAGATTTAACTCTTTGAGAATGCACATATCATAAAGCCATTTCTCAGATAACTTCTTTCTGATTTGTATCTGAAGATATTTTCTTTTTCACTTTAGGCCTCAATGTGCTCCCAAATATCCCTTCTCAGATTATACAAAAACAGGGTATCCAAAGTGCTGAATAAAAAGAAAGGTTTAACTCTGTGAGATGAACGCACACATCACAAAGCAGTTTCTCAGATAACTTCCTTCTAATTTTTGTCCTGGGATATTCACTTTTTTGTCACTGGATTCTTTTAGATACCAACCCCATTCACAGAATGGACAAAAACAGTGTTTACAAACTGCTGAATCAAAAGAAAGTTTTAACTGTGTCAGATGAATATGCACACATTACAAAGCAGTTTCTCAGAAATCTTCTTTCCAGTTTTTATGTGGAGGCGTTTTCTTTTTCACTATAGGCCTCAATGCACTCCCAAATAACCCTTTGCAGATTCTATAAAAACAGTGCTTCCAAACTGCTCATTGAAAGGAATGTTTTAACTCTGTGATATGACTGCACACATCACCAAGTGAAGTCTCAGATAGTTTCCTTCTAGTACACATATCACAAACCCAACTTTCTCTAGTTTGCTGAAGGAAAAGAAAGGTTTAACTACATGCAATGATGGAGAAAATGCTGCACTGTTTCTCAGATAGCTTCTTTCAATTTTGTATCAGAAGATATTTTCCTTTTCAGGACCTCCCTGGGATATTAGCTTTTTTGCCATTGACCTCAATGATCTTCCAAAAATCTCTTTGAAGAATGGACAAAAACACTGTTTCCAAACTGCTGAATCAAAGAAGGGTTTAACTCTGAGAGATGAATGCACACACCACAAAGCAGCTTCTCAGAAAGATTCTTTCTAGTTTTTAACTGAAGATACTTTCTTTCACACCATAGGCCTCAATGTGCTCTGAAATATCCCTTCACAGATTCTACAAAAATTGTGTTTCCATACAGTTCAATGCAAAGAAAGGTTTAAATCTGCAAGATGAATGCACACATCACAAAGTGGTTTCTCAGGTGTCTTCCTTCTAGTTTTTGTGCTGAGATGTTCACTTTTTTTCCTTTGGCCTCAATGAGATCCCAACTGTGCATTTGCAGGATGGACAAAAAGTGTTTCCAAACTGCTGAATCTAAACAAATGATCAAATATTTGAGATAAATGCACAGATCACAAAGCAGATTCTCAGTGAGCTTCTTTCTAGTTTTTATCTTAAGATACTTTCTTTTTCACCTTAGGGCACAATGTGCTCCAAAATATCCCTTCACAGATTCTATAAAAATAGTGTTTCCAAAGTGCTCAATGAGAAGAAAGGTTTAACTCTGTTAGATGACTGCACACATCACAGAGTGGTTTCTCCAATAGCTTTCTTCCAGTTTTTATCCCAGGAAATTTAGTTTTTCGCCATTGGCCTCAATGACCTCCCAAATGTCCATTCAAAGAATGGACAAAAACAGTGTTTCCAAACGGCTGAGTCAAAAGAAAGGTTTGCCTCTGTGACATGAATGCACACAACACAAAGCGTTTTCTCAGAAACTTTCTTGTTTTTGTCTGAAGGTACTTTCTCTTTCACCATAGGCCTTAATGCACCCCCATAAACAGTGTTTCCAAGCTGCTGAATCAAAAGAAAGTTTTAACTCTGCGAGATGAATGCACACATTACAAGGAGTTTTCTCTGAAAGTTTCTTTCTACTTTTTCTCTGAAGGTACTTCCTTAATCACAATAGGCCTCAATGCACGCTGAAATATCCCTTTGCAGTTTCTACAAAAACAATGTTTCCAAACTGCTCAATGAAAATACAGTTTTTACTGCGAGATGAATGCACATATCACATAACAGTTTCTCAGAGAGCTTCCTTCTAGTTTACTTCTCTGGATGTTGACTTTTTCTCCATTGGCCTCAATGAGCTAACAAAGATTCCTTTGGAGACTCTACAATAACAGTGTTTCCAAACTGCAAATTGAAACCAAAGGTTTAAATCTAGGAGATGAATGCACACATGACAAATTGGTTTCTCAGACAGTTTCCTTCCAGTTTTTATCCCTTATTTGCTTTTTCGGTCATTGAGATGAAGAAACTTCTTTGTGATGTGTGCATTCCTCTTGCTGAGTTAAAACTTTCTTTTCATTCAGCAGTTTGGAAACACTGTTTTCTTAGAATCTGTGAAAGGATATTTGGAGCACATTGAGGCCTGTGGTGAAAAAGAAAATATCTTCACATAGAAACTAGAAAGAAGCTTTCTGAGAAACTGCTTTGTGTTGTGTGCATTCATCTCACATATTTAAGCCTTTCTTTTGATTCAGCAGTTTGGAAACACTGTTTTTGTCCATTCTGCGAAAGGATATTTGGGAGCACATTGAAGCCAATGATGAAAAAGCATATATCCCACGATAAAAACCAGAATGAAGCTATCTGAGAAACCACTTTGTGATGTGTGCATTCATCTCACAGAGTTAAAATTTTCTTATCATTCAGCAGTTTGGAAACACTGTTTTTATAGAATTCATGATGGGATATTGGGGAGTGCATTAAGCCTACAGTGAAACCTAAAATATCTTCAGATAAAAACTAGAAAGAAGGTTTCAGAGAAACTGCTTTGTGCTGTGTGCATTAATCTCAAAGAATTCAGCAGTTTGGAAACACTGTTCTTGTCCAATCTGCAAATGGACATTTGGAAGCTCATTGAGGGAAATGGTGAAAAATCGAATATCAAAGGAAAAAACTAGGAGGAAGCTATCTGAGAAACAGCACTGTGGTGTGTGTATTCATCTCACTGAGTTAAACCTTTGTTTTCATTCAAAAGCTTGGAAACACTGTTTTTGTAAATCTGCAAAGGAATATTTGGGAACTCATTGAGGCTTATGGTGAAAAAGAAAATATCTTCAGATAAAAACTAGAAAGGAAGTTTCTGAGAAACAGCTTTGCAATGTGTGCATTCATCTCCCAGATCTAAATCTTCCTTTTGATTCAGCAGTTTAGAAACCCTGTTTCTTTCCATTCTGCAAATGGACATTTGGAAGCTCATTGAGGCCAATGGTGAAAAACCCATTGCACCAGGAGAAAAACTAGATGGAGGCTATCTGAGAGATCACTTTGTGATGTATGCATTCATCTGACACAGTTAAAACTTTCTTTAACTTTAGTAGTTTGGAAATACTGTTTTTGTAGAATCTGTGAAGGGATACTTTGGGGTGAAATGAGGCCTATGATGAAAAAGAAAATATCTTCACATAAATACTGGAAAGAGGCTTTCTGAGAAACTGCTTTATGAAGTGAACTTTCATCTCACAGAGTTAAATCTTTCTTTTGTTTCAGCAGTTTGGAACCTCTGTTTTTGTTCATTCTGCAAATGGACGTTTTAATCTCATTGATGTCAATGGTGAAAATGAGTATCCCAGGATAAAAACTAGAGGGAAGCTATCTGAGAAACCACTTTGTGATGCGTGCATTCATCTCACAAAATGAAACCTTCCTTTTCATTCAGCACTTTGGAAACACATTTTTTGTAGAATTTGCAAAGTGATATTTGGATGTGAAATGTGGCCTATGGTGAAAATGAAAATATCTTCACATAAAAACTAGAAATAAGCTTTCTCAGAAACTACTTTCTGATTTGTGCCTCTGTCTCAAAGCGTTAAACTTTTCTTTTCATTCAGTATTTTGGAAACAGTGCTTTCATATAATCTGCAAAGGGATAATTGGGATTGAATTGAGGACTATGGTTAAAATGAAGATATCTTCAAGTGAAAACTACATAGAAGCTTTCTAAGAAACTGCTTTGTGGTGCGTGTCTTCATCTTAAAGAGTTTACCTTTGTTTTGATTCAGCAGTTTGGAAACACTGCTTTTGGCCATTCTGTGAATGGATTTTGGGAACTCATTGAGGCAAAAGGTGAAAAAGTGAATATCCCAAGACAAAAACTAGAATTAAGGTATCTGAGAAAGCACTTTCTGATGTGTGCATTCATCTCACAGAGTTAAATCTCTTTTTGATTCAACAGTTTGGAAATACTGTTTTTGTAGAATGTGAGAAGGGATATTTGGGAACCCCTTGAGGCCTATGGTGAAAAAGATAATAACTTCAGATAAAAAGTAGTAAGAATCTTTCTGAGTAACTGCTTTGTGATGTGCACATTCATCTCCCAGAGTTAAAATTCTCTTGCAATTCAGCAGTTTGGAAATACTGCTTTTCTCCATTCTGTAAATGGAAATTTGATAGCTCATTGGCACCAATGCTGAAAAACTGAATATACCAGGAAAAACCTGGAAGCAAGCTATCTGAGAAAATGGTTTCTGATGTTTGCATTCATTTCACAGAGGTAAAGGTTCTTTTCGTTTAGAAGTTTGAAAATACTGGTTTGGAAGAATCTGCCAAGGGATATTTTGGAGTGCATTGAGGCCTATGCTGAAAAAAAAATCTTCAGAAAAAGACTAGAAATAAACTTTCTGAGAAATTGCTTTGTGATGTATGCATTCATCTCAAAGAGTTAAACATTATTTTTGATTCAGCACTTTGTAAACACTGTATTTATCAATTCTCTGAATGGACATTTGGGAGCTCATTGAGTCCATTAGCAAAAGAGTGATTATGCCAGACAAAAACTAGATGGAAGGTATCAGAGAAACTGCTTTGTGAATGGTGCATTCATCTCACAAAATTAAACTTTTATTTTGATTCAACAGTTTGGAAATGGTATTTTCACAGAATAGACATTTGGGAGTTGATAGAGGCTGATGGCCTACAAGTGAACATCCAAGGTAAAAACTAGAAGAAAGCTATCTGAGAAAATTCTCTGTGATGCATGGAGTCATCTCACAGAGATAAACCTTTCTTTTCATTCAACAGTTTGGGAATGCTGTTTTGGTCCTTTCTGCAAATGGACATTGGGGAGCTCATTGAGGCTAATGGTGAAAAAGTGAATATCCCAAGATAAAAACTAGAAGGTAGCTACCTGAGAAACTACTTTGTGATGTATGCATTCACATCACTGAACTAAACATTTCCTTTCATTCAGCAGTTTGGAAACACTGTTTTTGTAGAATCTGCAAAGGGATATTTGGGAGCACACTGAGGTCTATGTTAAAGAAGAAAAAGTCTTCATATAAAAACTAGAAAGAAGCTTTCTGAGAAACTGCTTTGTGATGTGTGCATTCATCTCACAGATTTAAAGACTAATTTTCATTTAGCAGTTTGGAAACACTGTTTTTGTCCATTCTGCAAATTGACATTTGGGAGTTTACTGAAGCCAGTGGCAAAAAGGTGAACATGCCAGGATAAAAACTAGATGGAAGCTATCTGAGAAACGACTTTGTGATGTGTGCAGTCAACTTGCAGAGTTAAAGCTTTACCTTGATTCAGCAGTTTGAAAATACTGTTTTTGTAGAGTCTGAGAAAGAATATTTTGGAGTGCATTGAAGCCTACAGTGGAAAAGGAAATATCTTCAGATAAAAACTAGAAAGCAGATTTATAAGAAACTGCTTTGTGATGTGTGCATTTGTCTCACAGAGTTCAAACTTTCTTTTGATTCAGCAGTTTGGAAACACTGTATTTGTCCACTCTGCGAATGGACATTTGGGAGCTCATTGAGGCCAATGGTGAAAAAGTGAATATCCCAGGATTAAAAACTGGAATGAAGCTATTTGAGAATCCACTTCGTAATGAGTGCATTCATCTTACATAAGTAAATCTTTCTTTTCAATCACCAGTTTGGAAATGCTGTTTTTCTACAATCTGTGAAGGCAAAATTTGGAGCGCATTGAGGCCATGATACAAAATAAAATACCTTCAAAAAAACTAGAAATAAGTTTTCTGAGAAACTGCTTTGTGATGTGTGCATTTATCTCACAAACTTAAACATTTGTTTTGATTCAACCATTGGAAACACTGTTTTTGTCCATTCTGTGAATGGACATTTAGGAGCTCATTGAGGCCAAGGGTGAAAAAGCTAATATCCCAGGATAAAAACTAGAAGGAAACTATCTGAGAAACAGCTTTGTGATGTGCACATTAATCTCACAGAGTTAAACCTTTGTTTTCATTTGGGAGTTTGGAAACACTGTTTTTGCAGAATCTGCACAGGGATATTTAGGAGTGCATTGAGGCCTATGGTGAAAAAGAAAGTATCTTCAGATAAAAACTATAAAGAAACTTTATGAAAAATTTCTTTGTGTGTGCACATTCATGTCACAGTGCTAAATCTTTTTCTTTTTCTTTTTTGATTCACCAGTTTGATTTCAGGGGAACCAGTTCCCATTTCCAATGTCGATTCTTTTCTATTTTTCCCTAAGTGTCATCCAGTCTGAGAAATAAAGGGAAAGAATGCAAAAAAGATCAATCTTAAAGATCAGTGTCCAGTGGTTACATCACATGTTGGCAGGTTCCATGATGCCTCCTGAGCCACAAAACCAGCAAGGATTTTATTACTGATTTTCAAAGGGGAGGGAGTGTATGAATAGGGTGTGGGTCACAGAGATCACATGCTTCACAAGGCAATCAATAAAATATCACAAGGCAAATGGTGGCAGAGTGAGATCACAGGACCAAGGTGAAGTTATAATTGCTAATGAATTTTCATGTCCCACTGGGCATGAACTGTCATTGATAACATCTTATCAGGAGACAGGATTTGAGAGCAGACAGTCAGTCTGACTAAAATTTCCTAGGCAGGAATTTCCTCATCCTAATAGACCTGGGAGTACTAGGGGAGACTGGGGATTATTTTGTCTCTTATCTACAACTGTATAAGACAGATATTCCCAGAGTGGCCATTTTAGAATCCCCAATGCCCCACAGGGAATGCATTCTCTTTCTCAGGGCTATCCCTTGCTGAGAAAAAGAATTCAGCAATGTTTCTTCTATTCAGTTTTGTAAGAAGAGAAATATGGCTCTATTGCACCTGGCTCCCATGCAGACCTAATGGTTATTTCCCTTGTTCCCTGAACATCGCTGTTATCCTGTTCTTTTTTCAAGGTGCCCAGATTTCATATTGTTCAAACACACATGCTTTATGAAAAATTTGTGCAGTTAAACAATCATCACAGTGTCCTGAGGTCACATACATCCTCAGCTTATGAAGATGACAGGATTAAGAGTTTAAAATAAAGACAGGCATAGAATATCACAAGAGTATTGATTGTGAAGTGATAAACGTCCTTGAAATCTTCACAATTTTTTTTTGAGATGGAGTCTTGCTTCCCCAAGCTGGAGTGCAGTGTCACAATCTCGGCTCACTGCAAGCTCCACCTCCTGGGTTCATGCCATTCTCCTGCCTCAGCCTCCTGAGTAGCTAGGACTACAGGTGCCCACCACCGTGCCTGGCTATTTTTTTGTATTTTTAGTAGAGACATGGTTTCACCATGGTCTCAATCTCCTGACCTTGTGATCTGACCAGCTCGGCCTCCCAAAATCTTCACAATTTATGTTGAGAGATTGCAGTAAAGAGAGGTGTAAGATATTGTAAAAGTATTAATTTGGGGAACTAATAAATGTCCATGAAATCTTCACAATTTATGTTCTTCTGCCATGGCTTCAGCTGGTTCCTCCATTCAGGGTCCCTGGATTCCTCCAAAAGTTTGGAAACACTCATTTGAAGAATCTGCAAAGGAATATTTTGGAGTGCATTGAGACATATGGTAAAAAAGAAAATATATACACATGAAACGTAGAAAGAAGCTTTCTGAGAAACTGCTTTGTGATGTGTGCATTCATCTCACAGAGTTAAGCTTTTCTTTTGATTCAGCACTTTGGAAACACTCTTTTTGTCCATTCTGCTGATGGACATTTGGGAGCTCATTGAGGTAAATAGTGAAAAAGTGAATATCCCAGTATAAAAACTAGAAGAAAGCTATCAGAGAAACTGTTTTGTGATGTGTGCATCCATCTTGCAGAGTTAAATCTTTCTTATGATTCAGCAGTTTGGAAACACTGTGTTTGTACAATCTGCGATGGCATATTTGGGAGCACATTGAGGCCTATGGTTGAAAAGAAAATATCTTCTGATAAAAAGTGGAAAGAAGCTTTCTGAGAAACTGCTTTTTCATGTGTGCATTCATCTCACAGAGTTAAAACTTTCTTTTGATTCAGCAATTTGGAAACACTGTTTTTGTCCATTATGCAAATGGACATTTGGGAGCCCATTGTGGTGAATGGCAAAAAAGTGAATATACCAGGATAAATACTAGAAAAACCTATCTGAGATACTGCTTTGTGATGTGTACGTTCATCTCAAAGAGTTAACACATTCTGTGACATTGAGGACTAGAATGAAAAAAGAGCAATCTTGAGATAAGACTGGAAAGAAGCTTTCTGAGAAACTGCTTTGAGATGTGTGCATTCAGCTCACAGAATTAAACCTTTCTTTTGATTCTGCTATTTGGAAACACAGTTTTGTCCATTCTGCGAAGGGACATGTGCGAGCTCATTGAAGCCAATGGCAAAAAAATGAATATCTCAGGATACAAACTAGAAGAAAATTTTCTGAAAAACCACTCTGTGATGTGTGCTTTTATCTCAGAGTTAAACTTTTCTTTTCATTCAGCAGTTTGGAAACACTGTTTTTGTGAAATCTGGGAAGTGGTATTTGGGAGTGCCTTGAGACCTATGGTGAAAAATGAAACAAGAAGAAAACGGGACAGAAGGTTACTAAGAAACTGTTTTGAGATGTGTGCACTTATCTCACAGAGTTAACACTTTCTTTTGATTCAGCAGTTTGGAAACACTGTTTTTGTCCATTATACGAATGGATATTTGGGAGCTCATTGAGGCGAATGGTGAAAAAGTGAATATAACAGGATAAAAACTAGGAAAAATTATCTGAGATACTCTTTTGTGATGTGTGTATTCATCTTACAGAGTTAAAACTTTCTGTGAATCATCAGTTTGGAAACACTGTTTTCCTGGAATCTGCAAAGGAATATTTGGGAAAGCTTTGAGGCCTATCATGAAAAAGAACAATCTTGAGATAAAACTGGAAGGAGGCTTTCTGAGAACCTGCTTTGAGATGTGTGCATTCATCTCCCAGAGTTAAACCTTTCTGTTGATTCAGCAGTTTGGAAACACAGTTTTGTCCATTCTGCAAAGGGACTTTTGTGAGCTCTTTGAGGCCAATGACAAAAAAAAAATGAATATCACAGGATAAAAACTAGAAGGAAGCTATCTGAGAAACCAATTTCTGATATTTGCTGTTATCTCACAGAGTTAAAACTTTATTTTCATTCAGCAGTTTGGAAACACCATTTTTGTGGAATCTACTAAGTGATATTTGGGAGCACCTTGAGGCCTATGGTGAAAAATGAAACAAGATAAAAACGGGAAAGAAGGTTACTAAGAAACTACTTTGAGATGTGTGCACTGATCTCACAGAGTTAAAATTTCCCTTTGATTCGGCAGTTTGGGAACTCTATTTTTGTCCATTCTGCAAATGGATATTTGGGAGCTAAAAGAAGCCAATGGTGAAAAAGCAAATATCCCAGGAAAAATACTAGAAGGCAGCTATTTGAGAAAGGGTTTGTAATGTGGGCATCGAGACCTATCATGAAAAATAAAATATCTTCAGATAAAAATTAGTAAGTAGCCTTCTGAGAACTGCTTTGTGTTGTGTGCATCTGAGAAACCATTTTGTGATGTGGACATTCATCTCACAAAGTTAAACTGTCCTTTTCATTCAGCAGATTGGAAACACTGTTTTTGTAGAATATGTAAAGGGAAATATGGGACCACATTGAGGCCTATGGTGATAAAGAAAATATCTTCAGATAAAAATTAGAAACAAGCCTTCTGAGAAACTGCTTCATTTTGTGTGCATTCATTTCACAGAGTTAAAACTTTCTTTGGATTGAGCAGTTTTGAAACACTGGTTTTGTCCATTCTCTGAAAGGACATTTAGGAGCTCATTGAGGTCAATTTAAAAAAGCGAATATCGCCGGGCGCGGTGGCTCAAGCCTGTAATCCCAGCACTTTGGGAGGCCGAGGCGGGCGGATCACAAGGTCAGGAGATCGAGACCACAGTGAAACCCCGTCTCTACTAAAAATACAAAAAATTAGCCGGGCGCGGTGGTGGGTGCCTGTAGTCCCAGCTACTCAGGAGGCTGAGGCAGGAGAATGGCGGGAACCCGGGAGGCGGAGCTTGCAGTGAGCCGAGATCGCGCCACTGCACTCCAGCCTGGGCAACAGCGTGAGACTCCATCTCAAAAAAAAAAAAAAAAAAAAAGCGAATATCCCAGGATAAGAATTAGAAGGAAGCTATCTGAGAAACCATTTTGTGATATGGGCATTCATCTTGCAAAGTTATACTGTTCTTTTCATTCAGCAGATTGGAAACACCTTTTTTCTAGCATCTGCAAAGGGATATTTGGGAGCTCATTGAGACCTTTTGTGAAAAAGGAAATATCTTCAGATAAAAACTAGAAAGAAACCTTCTGAGAAACTACTTTGTGATGTGTGCATTCATCTCACCGAGGTCCACCTTTCTTTTGATTCAGCAGTTTGGAAACCATCTTTTTGTCCAATCTGCAAACGGACGTTTGAGAGCTCTTTTAGGCCAATGGCACAAAAACAAAAATCCCATGATAAAAACTAAAGGAACCTATCTGAGAAACTACTGTGAGCTGTGTGCATTCATCTGACAGAGTTAAGCTTTCTTTTGATTCAGCAGTTTGGAAACATTGCTTTTGTCCATTCTGCAAATGGACATTTTGGAACTCATCTAGGCCAATGGCAAAAACTGAATATCCCAGGATAAAAACTGGAAGGGAGATACCTGTGAAACAGCTTTGTGATGTCTGCTTTCATCTCACAGAGTGAAACCATTCTTTTCATTCAGCAGTTTGGAAACACTGTTTTAGTAGTATCTCAAGAAATATTTTGGAGCACATTTAAGCCTATGGTGATAAACATCTTCAGATAAAAACTAGAAAGAAATTTCATGAGAATCTGCTTTGTTATGTGTGCATTCATCTCACAGAGACCTTTCTTTTGATACAGCAGTTTAGAAACACTGTTTTTGTCCATTCTGTGATGGACATTTGGGAGCTCATTGAGGCCAATGGCAAAAAAGCGAATATCTCAGGATGAAAAGTAGAAGGAAACAATCTGAGACACCACTTTGTGACTTCTGCATTAATCTCGCAGAGTGAAACCTTTCTTTTCATTCAGCCATTTGAAAACAATGTTTTTGTATTATTTGCAAAGAAGCATTTGGGAGTGCATTGAGGGAAATGGTGAAAAATAAAACATCTTCTGATAAAAACTAGAAAGAAGATTTGTGAGAAACTGCTTTGTGATGTGGGGATTCATCTTACATAAGTTAACCTTTCTTTTCATTCAGCCATTTGGAAATCTTTTTTTTGTCCACACTGTGAATGGATATTTGGGATCTCATTGAGGCCAATGGTGAAAAACTGAATATCTCAGGATAAAAACTGGAAGTTAGCAATCAGAGAAACTGTTTTGTGATGTGTGCATTCATCTTAAAGAATTAAATATTTCTTTTGATTCAGCAGCGTGGAAAAACTATTTTTGTCTATTCTGCAAATAGATTTTTGGGAGCTCATTTTGACCAATGGTGAAAAAGCGAATACCCCAGGATTAAAAAAAAGAAGGAAGCTATCATAGAAACCACTTTGTGAAGTGTGCATTCATCTCACAGAGTTAAACCTTTCTTTTAATACAGCAGTGTGGAAATACTGTTTTTTTCCATTCTCCGAATGGACATTTGGGAACTCATGGAGGTCAGTGGTGAAAAAGAAAAGATCACAGGATAAACTAGTTTTCTAGTTTTCTAGGAGGATGTTATCTGAGAAATCACTTTGTGATATGTGCATTTACCTCTCAGAATTAAACCTTTCTTTTCCATCAATAGTGAGGAAGCACTGTTTTTGTAGAACGTGCAAATGGATATTTGGGAGTGCATGGAGGCCTATTCTAAAAAAGAAAATATCTTTAGATAAGAATTGAAAGAATTTTTCTGAGAAACTACTTTGTAATGTGTTCATTCATCTTACATATGTAAACATGTTTTCTTTCAGCAGTTTGGATGCTCATTGAGGCCAATGGTGAAAAAATGAATATCCCAGGATAAAAACTAGAAGCAAGCTATCTGAGAAACCACTTTTTGATGTGTTGACTGTCCTTATGTGAAGATATTTTATTTTTCACCACAGGCCTCATTGCGTACCCAAGTATCCCTTCACATATTCTACAGAAAGAGTGTTTCCAAACTTCTGAATCAGAGAAAGGTTTAACTTTGCGAGCTGAATGCACATATCACAAAGCGAATAGCTGGGATATTTGCTTTTTCACCTTTAGCCTTAATGAGCTCACAAGTGTCCATTCGCAGAGTGGACAAAAACAGTGTTTCCAAACTGTTGTATGAAAAGAAAGATTTAATTCCGTGAGGTGAATGTGTACATCACAAAGCAGTTTCTCAGAAAGATTATTTCTAGTTTTTACCTGAAGATAGTTTATTTTTTACCATAGGCATCAAAGTTCTCCCAAATATCCCTATGCAGATTCTACAAAAGCAGTGTTTCCAAACTGTCGAATAAAAAGAAAGGTTTAACTATGTTTGATGAATACACATGTCACAAAGCAGTTTTAATCTGAAGATATTTTATTTTTCATCATGTGACTCAATGTGCTCCCAAATATACTTTTGATGATTCTACAAAAACAGTGTTTCCAAACTGCTAAATCAAAAGAAATGTTAACTCTGTGAGATAAATGGACACAGCACTAACAGTTTCTCAGAAAGCTTCTTTCTAGTTTTTTTCTGAGGATACATCTTTTCTCACCATAGGCTTCAATGTGCTCCCAAATATTCCTTTGCAGATTCTACAAAAACAGTGTTTCCAAACTGTGAATGAGAAGTAATGTTTAGCTCTGCGATTTGAATGCACACATCACAAATCGATTTCTCAGCTAGCTTCTTCCTAGTTTTTATCTGAAGTGGTATTTTCTGTTTCGTCCCTGGACTCAATGCATTCCCAAATGTTCATTTGCAGGACGGACAAAAACAGTGTTTCCAAACAGCTTAATCAAAAGAAATATTTAACTCTGTGAGATAAATGCACACATCACAAAACAGTTTCTCAGAAAGCTTCTTTCTAGTTTTTAATGTGAAGAAAATTTCTTTTTCACCCTAGGCCAAAATGCGCTCCTAAATGGACCTTTGTAGAATGGACAAAATCAGTGTTTCCAAACTGATGACTCAAAAGAAAGCTTTAACTCTGTGAGATGAATGCACACATCACAAAAAGGTTTCTCAGATACCTTACTTTTAATTTTTATCTGAAGATATTTTCTTTTTCACCATTGGCCTCAATGCACTCCCAAATGTCCTTTTGCAGAATGGACAAAAACAGTGTTTCCAAACTGCTGAATCCAAAGAAAGACTTAACATTGTGAGATGAATGCACACATCAAAAAGTAGTTTCTCAAAAAGCTTCATTCTAATTTTTACCTGAATATATTTCCTCAATGTGGTCTGAAATTTCCCATCACTGATTCTACAAAAACAGCATTTCTACACTGTTGAATAAAAAGAAATATTTAACAATGTGAGTGGAATGCCCACATCACAAAAAGTTTCTCAGAAAGTTTCTTTCTAGTTTTTATCAGAAGATATTATCTTTTTCACCATGGGCTTCAAAGCACTTCCAAATATCCCTTTGCAAATTCTGCAAAAAGAGTTTTTCCAAACTGCTGAATGGAAAGAGAGATTTAATTCTCTTAGATGAGCACACACATCAAAAAGTGGTTTCTCAGATAGCTTCCTTCTAGTTTTTATCCTGGCATATTTGCTTATCCCCATTGTACTGAAAGAGCTCCCAAATATCCATTACCAGAATGGACAATAAGAGTGTTTCCAAACTGCTGAACGGAAATAAAGTTTTAATTCTTTGAGAAAAATGCACACATCAGGAAGCGGTGTCACAGACGGCTTCTTTCTAGTTTTTATCTGAAGATATTTTCTTTTTCACTGTAGGCCTCAATGTGCTCCCAAATATCTCTTCGCAGATTCTACAAAAAGTGTTTCCAAACTGCTGAATGAAAATAAAGGTTTAAATCTGTGAGGTGAATGCAAACTTCACAAAGTGGTTTCTCACATAGCTTCCTTCTAGTTTAAATCTGGGATATTCCCTTTTTCACCACCGGAGTAAATAAACTCGCAAACATCCATTTCAATAATGGACCAAAACAATGTTTCCATACTGCTGAATCAAAAGAAATGTTTAGCTCTGTCAGATGAATGCACACAGCAAAAAACAGTTTCTCAGAAAACTTCTTTCTATTTTTTATCTGAAGATATTTTGTTTTTCAACATAGGCCTCAATGTACTCTGAAATATCCCATGACACACTCTTCCAAAACAGAGTTTCCAAACTGCTGAATAAAGAGTAACGTTTATTTTTTATTTTTTTTAAGTGCCCAGTTTTCTTTTTTTTTTTTTAATTATTATTATTATACTTTAAGTTCTAGGGTACATGTACATAACGTGCAGGTTTCTTACATATGTATACTTGTGCCATGTTGGTGTGCTGCACCCATCAACTCGTCAGCACCCATCAACTCGTCATTTACATCAGGTATAACTCCCAATGTAATCCCTCCCCCCTCCACTCTCCCCATGATAGGCCCCGGTGTGTGATGTTCCCCTTCCCGAGTCCAAGTGATCTCATTGTTTAGTTCCCACCTATGAGTGAGAACATGCGGTGTTTGGTTTTCTGTTCTTCAGATAGTTTGCTAAGAATGATGGTTTCCAGCTGCATCCATGTCCCTACAAAGGACACAAACTCATCCTTTTTTATGGCTGCATAGTATTCCATGGTCTATATGTGCCACATTTTCTTAATTCAATCTGTCACTGATGGACATTTGAGTTGATTCCAAGTCTTTGCTATTGTGAATAGTGCCACAATAAATATACGTGTGCATGTGTATTTATAGAAGCATGATTTATAATCCTTTGGGTATATACCTAGTAATGGGATGGCTGGGTCATATGGTACATCTAGTTCTAGATCCTTGAGGAATCGCCACACTGTTTTCCATAATGGTTGAACTAGTTTACAATCCCACCAACAGTGTAAAAGTGTTCCTATTTCTCCACATCCTCTCCAGCACCTGTTGTTTCCTGACTTTTTAATGATCGCCATTCTAACTGGTGTGAGATGGTATCTCATTGTGGTTTTGATTTGCATTTCTCTGATGGCCAGTGATGTTGAGCATTTTTTCATGTGTCTGTTGGCTGTATGAATGTCTTCTTTTGAGAACTGTCTGTTCATATCCTTTGCCCACTTTTTGATGGAGTTGTTTGTTTTTTTCTTTGTAAATTTGTTTGAGTTCTTTGTAGGTTCTGAATATTAGCCCTTTGTCGGATTAGTACATTGCAAAAATTTTCTCCCATTCTGTAGGTTGCCTGTTCACTCTGATAGTAGTTTCTTTTGCTGTGCAGAAGCTTTTTAGTTTAATGAGGTCCCATTTGTCAATTTTGGCTTTTGCTGCCGTTGCTTTTGGTGTTTTAGACATGAAGTCTTTGCCCATGCCTATGTCCTGAATGGTACTACCTAGGTCTTCCTCTAGGGTTTTTATGGTATTAGGTCTAACATTTAAGTCTCTAATCCATCTTGAATTAATTTTCGTATAAGGAGTAAGGAAAGGATCCAGTTTCAGCTTTCTACTTATGGCTAGCCAATTTTCCCAGCACCATTTATTAAATAGGGAATCCTTTCCCCATTTCTTGTTTCTCACAGGTTTGTCAAAGATCAGATAGCTGTAGATGTGTGGTATTATTTCTGAGGACTCTGTTCTGTTCCATTGATCTATATCTCTGTTTTGGTACCAGTACCATGCTGTTTTGGTTACTGTAGCCTTGTAGTATAGTTTGAAGTCAGGTAGCGTGATGCCTCCAGCTTTGTTCTTTTGACGTAGGATTGTCTTGGAGATGTGGGCTCTTTTTTGGTTCCATATGAACTTTAAAGTAGTTTTTTCCAATTCTGTGAAGAAACTCATTGGTAGCTTGATGGGGATGGCATTGAATCTATAAATAACCTTGGGCGGTATGGCCATTTTCATGATATTGATTCTTCCTATCCATGAGCATGGTATGTTCTTCCATTTGTTTGTGTCCTCTTTGATTTCACTGAGAAGTGGTTTGTAGTTCTCCTTGAAGAGGTCCTTTACATCCCTTGTAAGTTGGATTCCTAGGTATTTTATTCTCTTTGAAGCAATTGTGAATAGAAGTTCATTCATGATTTGGCTCTCTGTTTGTCTGTTACTGGTGTATAAGAATGCTTGTGATTTTTGCACATTAATTTTGTATCCTGAGACTTTGCTGAAGTTGCTTATCAGCTTAAGAAGATTTTGGGCTGAGACAATGGGGTTTTCTAAATATACAATCATGTCATCTGCAAAGAGGGGCAATTTGACTTCTTCTTTTCCTAACTGAAACGCCCTTCTTTTCTTTGAGATGTTTGCTAACACTATTTTCGTTTAATCTGAAATTGGATATTCAGGAGTGCATTGAGGAATATGGTGAAAAAGTAAATATCCTCAGACAAAAACTAGAAACAAGCTTTCTGAGGAACTGCTTTGTGATGTGTGAATTAATCTCATAGAGTTACACTGCTTGTTGCATTGAGCAGTTTACTTACACTGTTTTCTTGGAATCTGAAATCTGATATTTCTGAGCGCATTGAAGCTTATGGTGACAAAGGAAATATCCTCGTATTAAAACTAGAAAGAAACTTTCTGAGAATTCGTTTTCTGATGTGTTAATTCATCTTACAATGTTACATGATTGCTTTCCTGGAGCAGATTGGTAACACTGTTTTTGGTGCATCTGAGAAGGGATATTTTGGATTGCATTGAAACCTATGGTGACAAAGGAAATATCCTCAGATAAACACTAGAAAGAAACCTTCTGAGAAAGCTCTTTGTGATATGTGAATTCATCTCACTGAGATACACCTTTCTTTCCATGGAGCAGTTATTTAACACTGTTTTCGTGGAATCTGCAAGGGAATATTTGGGAGTGCTTTGAGACCTATAGTGAAAAAGGAAATATCCTCAGATAAAAAACAGAAAAAAGCTTTAGAGAAACTGCTTTGTGAGTGGCAAGTTCATCTCACAGAGTTACACCTTTCTTTCATTGAGCAGTTTGGTAGCTCTCTTTTTGGGGAATCTCCAAAGGGATTTTCTGGAGCTCATAGAAGCTTATAGTGATAAAGGAAACATCTTCAGATAAAAACTGGAGAGAAGGTTTTTGAGAAACTGTTTTGTGAAGTGTGTATTCATCTCATAGAGATAAACCATTTTGTTGATTGAGCAGTTTTTCATCACTGTTTTTGCGGTGTCTGGGAAGTGATAGTTAAGAGTGCATTGAGGCTGATGGTGGAAAAGTAAATATGCAAAGACAAAAACTAGAAAGGAGCTTTCTGAGTGATTTATTTGTACAGGGTGAATTCATCTCCCTGAGGTAAACCATTCTTTTCATTGAGCTGTTTGGTAACCCTGGTTTTGTGTTATGTACAAAGGTATATTCAGAGCACAGAGAAGCCTAAGGTGAAAGAGGAAATACCCTCAGATAAAACTAGAATGAATTTTTCTGAGAGACTGTTTTGTGATGGGAGAATTTATCTCACCGAGTTAAATCTTTATTTTCATTGAGTGGTTTGTTAGCAACCTTTTCATGGAATATGTAAGGGATATTTGGGAGAAGATAGAGGCCAATGTTGAAAAAGGAAATATCTTCAGGTAAAAACAGGAGAGAAAGGTTCTGAAAACTGCTTTGTGATGTGATCATTCATCTCATAGCGGTAAAGCTTTCTGTTGAGAGAGCAGTTTGGCATCACTGTTTATGTGGTGTTTGAGAAGGGATATTTGGGAGCGAATGGGGCCATAGGTGGAAAAGGAAATATCCTCAGTTAAAAACTAAAAATCAGCTTAATGAGAAAGTTCTTTGTGATGTGTGAATTCATCTCACAGAGTAACCCCTTTCTATTCATGGAGTAGTTCCCTAACACTGTTTTCATGGAATCTGCAATGTTATGATACGGAGCACATTGAGGCCTATAGTGAAAGAGGAAATATTCTTAGATAAAAACTAGAAAGAAGCTTTCTGAGAAACTACTTTGTTGTGTATGAATTCATCTCACACAGTTACACTTTTCTTTACATGGAGCAGTTTGCTAACACTGTTTTCATGGCATCTGCAATGTGATATTTGGGAGCACATTGAGGCCTGTGGTGAAAAAGGAAATATTCTCAGATATAATGAGAAAGAAGTTTTATGAGAAACTGCTTTGTGATGTGTTAATTCATCTCTCAGAGTTACATGAGTCTTCTCATGGATCAGTTTGGTATCACTGTTTTTGGGGAATTTGAGAAAGGATATTTTGGACCTCATTGAAGCCTATGGTGACAAAGGAAATATCCTCACATAAAAACTAGAAAGATATTTTCTGAGACCGCTCTTTGTGATTTGTGAATTCACCTCACAGAGTTACACCTTTCATTTCTTGGAGCAGTTTGCTAAGACTGTTTTCATGGACTCTGCCAAGGGATATTTGGGAGCACATTGAGGCGTACAGTGAAAAGGGAAATATTCTCATATAAAAACTAGAAAGAAGGTTTCTGGGAAACTGCTTTGTGACTTTTGAATTCATCTAACAGAGTAACACCGTTCTTTCCATTGAGCAGTTTGATAACACTTTTTTCGTGGAATTTGCAATATTGTATTTGGGAGCACATTGAAGCCTATGGTGACAAAGGAAATATCCTCATATAAAAACCGAAAGAATGCTTTCTGAGAAACTCATTTGTGATGTGTGAATTCATCTCACAGAGTTACACTGTTCTTTTCATTGAGCAGTTTGTTACCACTGTTTTCTTGGTATCTGCAACGGGATATTTTGGAGCATATTGAAGCTTATGGTGACAAAGGAAATATACTCAGAAAAAAACTAGAAAGAAGCGTTCAGAGAAACCCCTTTGAGCTGTGTTAATTCATCTCACAGTGTTACATTATTCTTTTCAAGGATCTGACTGGTAACATTGTTTTTGGGAACGTGAGAAGGGATATTTTGGATCGTATTGAAGCCTAAGGTGACAAAGGAAAAATCCACAGATAAAAACTAGAAAGAAGCTTTCTGAGAAAGTTATTTCTGAAGTGTCATTTCATCTCAGAGAGTTACACCATTCTTTTCATTGAGCAGTTTGGTTACATAGTTTTCATGGAATCTTCAAAGGGATATTTTTGAACTCTTTGAGGCCTACAGTAAAAATCACTGCTTTGTGATGTGTGAATTCATCTCACAGAGTTGCACCATTCTTTTCATTGAGAAGTTTACTAACGCTTTTTTCATTTAATCTTCAATGGGATATTTTGGGGGGCATTGAGGAATATGGTGAAAAAGAAAATATCCTCTGATAACAACTAGAAGGAAGATTCATGAGAAACAGCTTTGTACTCACAGAGTACCACCACTGTTTTCAGGGAGCAGTTTGGTAGCACTGTTTTTGGCGAATCTGATAGGGATATTTTGAATGGCATTGAAGTCTATGGTGACAAGGGAAATAACCTCAGATAAAAACTAGAAAGAAGCTTTCTGAGTAAGTTCCTTGTGATGTGTGAATTCATATCACAAAGTTACACCTTTCTTTTCATGGAGCAGTTTTCTAACACTGGTTTCCTGGAATCTGCAAAGGTATATTTGGGAGTGCATTGAGACCGGTAGTGAAAAAGGAAATATCCTCAGATAAAAATGAGAACGAAGCTGTCAGATAAACTGATTTCTGATGTGTTAATTAATCTCTCAGAGTTACATGATTCTTTTCGTGGATCAGTTTGCTAGCACTGTTTTTGTGGAATCTGAGAAGGGATATTTTGGATCACATTGAAAGCTGTGGTAACAAAGAAAATATCCTCAGATAAAAACTAGAAATAAGCTTTCTGAGAAAGTTCTTTGTGATGTGTGAATTCATCTCACAGAGTTACACCACCCTATTCATTGAGCAGTTTTATAACACTGTTTTTTTTTAAATCTGCAAAGGGATGATTGAGAGAGCATTGAGGAATATGGTGAAAAATTTTATACCCTCAGATAAAAACTAGAAATAAGGTCTTTAAGACACTGCTTTATGATGTGTGAATTCATCTCACAGAGTTACATGGTTGTTTTCATTCAGCAGTCTGATAAAACTGGTTTCATAGAATCTGTAAAGGGGTACTTGGGAGCACTTTGAAGCCTAGGATGTCAAAGGAAATATCTTCAGATAAAAACGAGAGAGAAGCTTTTTGAGAAACAGCTTTGTGATGTGTGAATTCATCTCACAGAGTTACAGCGTTCTTTCCATGGAGCAGTTTGCTAACACTGTTTTGCTGGAATCTGCAAAGGGATATTTGGGACCGCATTGAGGACAATATTGAAAAATGAAGTATCCTGAGATAAAAACTATAAAGAAGCTTTCTCAGAAACTGCTATGTGATGTGTGAATGCATCACACAGAGTTTCACCGTTCTTTTCATTGAGCAGTTTGATAACACTGTTGTCATGGAATCTACAAAGGTGTATATGGGAGCATGTTGAAGCCTATGGTGAAAAAGGAAATATGCTCAGATAAAAACAAGAAAGAATCTTTCTGAAAAACTGCCTTGTGATGTTTGAATTCATATCACAGAGTTAAACTGTTCTTTCCATTGAGCAGTTTGCTAACACTGTTTTCTTGGAATTTGCAACGGGTTATTTCAGAGCACATTGAAGCTTATGCTGACATAGAAAATATCCTCAGACAAAAAGTAGAAAGAAGATTTGTGAGATACCGCTTCGTGATGTGTTAATTCATCTCAGAGAATTACATGAATTTTCTCATAAATCAGTTTAGTAGCCCTGTTTTTGGGGAATCTGAGAAGGGATATTTTAGATCGCATTGAAGCCTATGGAGACAAGGGAAATAACCTCAGATAAAAAAATACAAAGAAGCTTTCTGAAAAAGTTCTTTTTGATGTGTGAATTCATCTCACAGGGTTATAAATTGATTTTCATGGAGCAGTTTGCTTGCACTCTTTTCGTGGGATCCACAAAGGGATATTTGGAAGCACATTGAGGCCTATAGGGTAAAAGGAAATATCCTCAGTTACAAACTGGAAAGAAACTTTCTGAGAAACTGCTTTGTAAAGGGTCAATTAATCCAGCAGGGTTACACCATTCTTTTCATTGAGCAGTTTGCTAACACTCTTTTCAAGGAATCTGCAAGGGGATATATGGGAGGGCATTGAGGCCTATGGTGAAAAAGGAAATATCCTCAGATAATAAGTAGATAGAAGCTTCCTGAGAAACTGTTCATGATGTGTGAATTCATCTCACAGAGTTACAGCGTTCCTTCCATGGAGCAGTTTGCTAACACTGTTTTTGTGGAAGCTGCTATGGGATATTCTGGAGCACATTGAATCCTATTGTGATAAAAGAAATATCCTCAGACAAAGACTAGAGAGAAGCTTTCTGAGAAACTGCTTTGTGATTTGTGAATTTATATAATGCAGTTACACCTTTCCTTTCATGTAGCAGCTGGTAGAACTCTCCTTGGGGAATATGTGAGGGAATATCTTGGATCCCTTTGAAGCCTATGGTAATGCAGGAAATATCCTCAGATACAAACTAGAAAGGTTTCTGAGAATGTTCCTTGTGACGTGTGAATTCATCTTACAGAGTTACAATTTCTTTTCATGGAGTTGTTTGCTAACACTGTTTTCGTGGAATCCGCAAAGGGATATTTCAGAGCTCATTGAGACCTATCGTGAAAAACTAAACATCCTCAGATAAAAACTACACAGAAGCTTTTTGAGAAGCTGCTTTGTGATTTTTGAATTCATCTCACAGAGTTACACAATCGTTTTCATGGAGCTGTTTGGTAGCACTGTTTTTGGGGTATCTGAGAAGGGATATTTTGGAAGGCTTTGAAGCCTATAGTGACAAAGGAAATGTCCTGAGATAAAAACCATCAAGAAGCTTTGTTCGAAATTTCTTTGTTATGCGTGAATTTACCTCAGAGAGTTACACCTTTCTCTTCATGGAGGAGAATACTAGCACTGTTTTCCTGGAACCTGCAAAGGGATATTTGGGAGCTCATCAACCCCTATGGTGAAACAGAATATACCTTCAGATAAAAACCAGAAAGAAACTTTCTGAGAAACTGCTTTGTGATGTGTGCATTCCTCTCACAGAGTTACACTGTTCTTTTCACTCAGCAGTTTTCTAACACTGTTTTCTTGGAATCTGCAATGGGATATTTCTTAGCATATTAAAGCTTACGGTGACAAAGGAAATATCTTCATATAACAACTAGAAAGAAGCTTTGTGAGTCATTGCTTTGTGATGTGTTACTTCATCTCACAGAGTTACATGATTCTTTTCAGGGATCAGTTTGGTAGGACTGTTTTCTGGGGAATCTGTGAGGGGATATTTGGGATCAGATTGAAGCTGATGGTGACAAAGGGAATATCCTCAGATAAAAATTAGAAAGAAGCTTTCTGAGAAAGTCCTTTGTGGTATGTGAACTCATCTCACAGAGTTACACTGTTCTTTCCATGGAGAAGTTTGATAACACTGTTTTTGTGGAATCTGCAATAGGATAGTTGGGAGCTCATTTATGCCAATGGTGACAAAGGAAATATCCTCAGAATAAAAGCAAAAAGAAGCTTTCTGAGATACTGCTTTGTGATTTCTGAATTCATCTCACCGAGTTACACTGTACTTTTCATTGAGCAGTTTGCTAACACTCTTTTCTTGGAATCTGCAATGAATATTTTGGAGAGCATTTAACTTTATGCTGACAAAGGAAATATCCTAAGACAAAAACTGGAAATAAGTTTCTGAGAAACTGCTTTGTGGTGCGTTATTTCATCGCACAGAGTTACACCTTTCTGTTCATGCAGCAGTTTGGTAGCACTGTTTTTGGGGAGCATGTGAAGGGATATTTGGGATCCCATTGAAGCCTATAGTGTCAAAGGAAATATCCTCAGATAAAAACTAGAAAGAAGCTTTCTCAGAAACTTCCTTGTGATGTGTGAACTCATCACAGAGAGTTACACCTTTCTTTCCATGAATCACTTTGCTAACACTGATTTCCTCGAATCTGCAAAGAGATATTTGGGAGCATGTTGAGGCCTATGGTGAAAAAGGAAATATCCTCAGATAAAAACTAGAAAGGCACTTTCTGAGAAACTGGTTTTTGATGTGTGAATTAATCTCACAGTGTTACACTGGTCTTTTCGTGGAGCAGTGTGCTAGCACTGTATTCTTTTAACCTGCAGTGGGATATTTTGGAACGCTTTGAAGCTTATGGTGACATAGGAAATATCCTCATAGAAAAAGTAAAAAGAAGCTTTCTGAGAAACCTCATTGTGATGTGCTAATTCAACTCACAGAGTTACGTGATTCTTTTCATGGATCAGTTTGGTAGCCCTGTTTTTGGGGAATCTGAGAAGGGATATTATGGATCGCATTCAAGCCTATGGTGACAAAGGATATATCCTCAGAAAAACTCTACAAAGAAGCTTTCTGAGAAAGTTATATATGATGTGTGAATTCATCTCACAGAGTTACACTGTTTTTTTCATTAAGCTCTTCGATAACACTGTTTTCTTGGAATCTGCAATAGGATATATGGGAGTGCATTGAATCCTATGGTAACAAAGAAAATATTCAAAGTTAAAAACCAAAAAGAAGCTCACAGGGTTACATGATTCTTTTCATTGAGTAGTTTGATAGCAATGTTTTTGGAGAATCTGAGAAGGAATTATTTGGATCTCATTCAAGCCTATGGTGAAAAAGGAAATATCCTCAGATAAATACTAGAACGAAGCTTTCTGAGAAACCCCTTTGCAATGTGTGCATTCATCTCATAGATCTAAACATTTCTGTTGAGGGAGCACTCTGACATCAATTTTTTTTGTGGTGTCAGAGAAGGGATATTTGGGAACATATTGAAGCCTATGGTGGAAACGGAAATAGGCTCATATAAAAACTAGAAAAAAGCTTTCTGAAAAACCATTTTGTGATGTGTTGATTCATCTCACAGAGGTACATGATTATTTTCATGGATCAGTTTTGTAGCACCGTTTTTGGGGAATCTGAGAAGGCATATTTTGGATCACATTGAAGCCTATGGTGACAAAGGAAATATCCTCAGATAAAAACTAGAAAGAAGCTTTCTGAGAAAGTTATTTGTGATGTGTGAATTCATCTCACAGAGGTACACCTTTCTTTTCATGGAGTAGTTTGCTATCACTGATTCCTGGAAACTGCAAAGGGATATTTGGAAACACACTGAGACTATAGTGAAAATGGAAATATCCTCAGATAAAAACTAGAAAGAAGCTTTCTGAGAAACTGCTTTGTGATGTGTGAATTCAACTCACAGAGTTACACCATTCCTATTATTGAGCAATTGGGTAACACTGTTTTCTTGGAATCTGCCATGGGATATTTCAGAGATCAATGAAGTTTAGGGTGACAAAGGGAATATCCTCAGACAAAAACTAGAAAGATGTTTTGTGAGACACTACTTTGTGAGTTGTGAATTCGTCTCACAGAGTTACACATTTCCTTTCAAGGAGTAGTATTGGAGCACTGTTTTCGGGGAATCTGAGAAGGGATATTTTCAATCACACTGAAGTCTATGGTGACAAAGGAAATATCCTCAGATAAACAGTAGAAATCAGCTTTGTGAGAAGCTTCTTTGTGATGTATGTAGTCATCTCACAGAGTAACACCAATCTTTTCATGGAGAAGCTTGCTAACACTGTTTTCGTGGAATCTGCAAAGAGATATTTGTGACCGCTTTGAGGTCTATAGTGAAAAAGGAAATATCTTCAGATAAAAAAGAGAAAGATTTCTGAGAAACTGCTTTGTAATGTGTGAATTCACCTCACAGAGTTATACTGTTATTTTCATTGAGCAGGTTGATATCACTGTTTTCTTGAAATCTGCAATAGGATATTTGGGAGTGCATTGAAGCCTATTGTGACAAAGGAAATATCCTCAGATAAAAAACAAAAATAATATTTCCATGAAACTGTTTTGTGATGTGTCAATTCACTTCACAGAGTTACACCATTCGTTTCATTGAGAAGTTTGCTAACAATTTTTTCCTGGAATCTGCAAAGGGATATTCCAGAGCTCATTGAGGAATATTGTGAAAAAGTTAATAGTATCAGATAAAAACTAGAAAGAAGTATACTGAGTAACGACTTTGTTATGTGTCAATTCATCACTCAGAGTTACGCCATTGTTTTCATGGAACAGGTTGGTAGCACTGTTTTTGGGGAGTCTGGGAAGGGATATTTTGGATCGTATTGAAGCCTATGGTGACAAAGGAAATATCCTCAGATAAAACTAGAAAAAACTTTCTGAGAAACTTCTTTGTGATGTATATATTCATCTCTAGAGTAACACCTTTCTTTGCATGGAGCAGTTTGCTAACACTGTTTTCGTGGAATAAACAAAGGGATATTTGGGAGTGAGGTGAGAGCTATGTTGAAAAAGGAACTATCCTCAGAGAAAAACTAGAAAGAAGCTTTCTGAGAAACTGCTTTGTGATGTGTGAATTCATCCCACAGTGTTACAAAACTCTTTTCATGGAACAGATTCGTAGCACTGTTTTTAGGTAATGTGAGAAGGGATATTTTAAATCACATTGAAGCCTATGGTGACAATGGAAATATCCTCAGATAAAAACTAGAAAGAAGCTTTCTGTGAAACTTCTTTGTGATGTGTGACTTCATCTCACAGAGTTACACCTTTCCTTTCATGGAACCGTTTGCTCACATTGTTTTCATGGAATCTGCAAAGGGATATTTGGGAGTGCATTGATGCCTATGGTGAAAGAGGAAATATCCTCAGATAAAAACCAAAAAGAAACTTTCTGTGAAACTGATTTGTGAGGTGTGAAATCATCTCACTGATTTACCCCATTCTTTTCATTGAGAAGTTTGCTAACACTTTTTTGTGGAATCTGCAATGTGATATCCCAGAGAATATTGAGGAATATGGAGAAAAAGAAAATATCCTCAGATAAAATCTAGAAAGAAGTAGTATGAGAAACAACTTTCTGATATGTGTATTCATCTTACAGAGTTACACGATTCTTTTCATGTATCAGTTTGGTAGCACTGTTTTGGGGGATCTGAAAAGGAGTATTTTGAATTGCATTGAAATCAATGCGTGACATATGGAAATATAATCAGATACGAACTAGCAAGAAGCTTTCTGAGAAACTTCTTTGTGCTGTGTGTTTTCATCTCTCAGAGTAACACGTTTCTTTTCATGGAGCAGTTTGCTAACACTGTTTTTCTTGGATCTACAAAGTAATATTTGGGAGAAAGTTGAGACGTATAGTGAAAAGGAAAATATCCTCAGATAAAAACTAGAAGGAAGCTTTCTGAGAAACTGCTTTGTGATGTGTGAATTCATCTCACAGAGTTACACCGTTCCTTTTCTGGAGCAGTTTTCTAACAATGTTTTCATGGAATCTGCAATAGGATATTTCGGAGTGTATTGAAACCTTTGATGACAAACAAAATATCCTCAGACAAATGCCAAAAAGAAACTTTCTGTGAAACTGCTTAGTGATCTGTGAATTCACCTCACAGAGTTTATTTTCACGGCACAGTTTAGTAGCACTGATTTGGGGAATATGAGAAGGGATATTTTGGATCGCATTGAAGCCTATGGTGACAAAGGAAATATCCTCAGATAAACACTAGAAAGAAACCTTCTGAGAAACTATTTAGTGATATGTGAATTCATCTCACAGGGTTACACAGTTGTTTCATTGAGCTGTTTGCTAACACTGTTTCCTAGGAATCTCCAATTTGATATGTCGGAGCACATTGAAGCTTAGGGTGAAAAGGAAATATCCTCATATAAAAACTAGATAGAAGCTTTCTGAGAAACCACTTTGCAATGTGTTAATTCATCTCAGAGAGTTACATGATTCTTTTCATGGATCAGTTTTGTAGCACTGTTTTTGGGGAATCTGAGAAGGGTTATTTTCAATCACAATGAAGCCTATAGTGACAAAGGAAATATCCTCACATAAAAACTAGAAAAAAGCTTTCTGAGATATTTCCTTGTGATGTGTGAATTCATCTCACAGAGTTACACTTTTCATGGAGCAGTTTACTAACACGGTTTTCGTGGAATTTGCAAAGGGATATTTGGGAGTCCACTGAGGTCTATACTGGAAAAGGAAACATCCTCAGATAAAAACTATAAAGAACCTTCTGAGCAACTGCTTTGTGATGTGTGAATTCATCTTACAGAATTATACCATTGTTTTCATTGAGCAGTTTAATAACACTGTTTTCATGGAATCTGCAAGAGGGTATTTCGGAGCTTATTGAAGCCTATGGTTGCAAAGACTATATCCTCACATAAAAACCAAAAAGAAGCTTTCTGTGAAACTACTTTGTGATGTGTGAAATCATCTTACAGTGTTACACAGTACTTTTCATCGAGAAATTTTCTAACACTTTTTTTCCTGGCATCTGCAATGGGATATTAGGAAGCACATTGAGGAATATGGTGAAAAAGGAAATATCCTCAGAGAAAAACTAGAAAGAAGCTTTCTGAGAAACAGCTTTGTGGTGTGTGAATTCATGTCACAGGCTTACACCATTCTTTTCATGGAGCGGTTAAGTGGCACTGTTTTTGGGGAATCTGAGAAGGGAAGATTTTTATCACATTGAAACCTCTGGTGAAAAAGGAAATATCCTCAGATAAAATTTAGAAAGAAACTTTCTGAGAAACAACTTTGGGATGTGCGTTTTCTTCTCACAGAGTTACAGGATTCTTTTCTTGGAGCATTTTGCTAACACTGTTTTCATGGAATCAGCAATAGGATATTTGAGATTGCATTGAAGCCTGTTGTGACAAAGGAAATATCCTCAGACAAAAACTAGAAAAAAGCTTTCTGAGAAACTTCTCTGTGATTTGTGAATTCATCTCACAGTGTTATGATTCTTTTATTAGAACAGTTCGGTAGCACTGTTTTTGAGGAATCTCAGAAGTGTTAATTTACATTGAATTGAAGCCTATGGTGACAAAGGTAATATCCTCAGATAAAAACAAGAAAGAAGATGTCTGAGAAAGTTCTTTTTGATTGTGAGTTCATCTCAGAGAGTTACACCTTTTTTTCTTGGAGCGCTTTGGTAAGACTGTTTTCATGGAATCTGTAAAGGAATATTTTGGAGCACTTTAAGGCCTATGGTGAAAAAGGAAATATCTTCAGATGAAAACTAGAAATATCCTTTCTGAGAAACTGCTTTGTGATTTGTGAATTCATGATCCTTTTCATGGAGCATTTGGTAGCACTGTATTTGGGGAATCCAAGAAATAATATTTTGGATTGCGTTGAAGCCTATGGTGACAAATGAATTATCCTCAGATAAAATCTACAAAGAAATTTTGAGAAATTTCTTAGTGATGTGTGAATTCATTTCACAGCGTTACACCATTCTTTCAATGAGAAGTTTGCTAACACTATCTTCGTGGAATCTGAGATGGGATATTCTGGAGCACATTGAGGCCTATGGTGTAAAAGGAAATATCCTTAGACAAAAACCAGAAAGAAGCTTTCTGATAAACTTCTTTGTGATGTGTGAATTCATCTCACAGATTTATACCTTTATTTTCATGGAGCAGTTTGCTAACACTGTTTTCGTGGAATCTGCAAAGGGATATTCACAAGTGCATTGAGGACTACAGTGAAAAAGGAAATATTCTCATACAAAAACTAGAAAGAAGCTTTCTGAGAAACTGTTTTGTGATGGGTGAATTCATCTCACAGAGTTGCACCTTTCTTTTCATTGAGCAGTTTGATAGCACTGTTTTTGGGGATCTGCAAAGGGACTTCTGGGAGCTCATATAGGCCTATGGTGAAAAAGGAAATATCTTCAGATAAAAACTGGAGAGAAGGTTTTTGAGAAGCGGTTTTGTGATGTGTGTATTCACTCATAGAGATAAACCATTTTGTTGATTCAGCCATTTGGCATCACTCTTTTTGAGGTGTCTGAGAAGAGATATATGGGAGTGTACTGAGGCTGATGGTGGAAAAGTAAATATGCATAGATAAAAAATTGAAAAGAGCTTTCTGAGATATTTATTTGTGATGGGTGAATTCATCTCCCAGAGGTACCCTGTTCTTTTCATGGAGCAGTTTGTTAACCCTGATTTTGTAGAATCAACAAAGGGAAATTCAGAGTGCAGAGAAGCCTATGGTGGAAAAGGAAATATCCTCAGATAAAAACTAGAAAGAAGCTTTCTGAGAGACTGTTTTGTGATGGGTGAATTCATCTCACGGAGTTACACAATTCTTTTCATGGAGCAGTGTGGTAACACAGTTTCTTGGGAATCTGAGAAGGGATACTTTGGATCACTTTGAAGCCCATGGTGACAAAGGAAATATCCTCAGACAAAAAACCAAAAAGAAGCTTTATGAGAAACTGCTTTGTGATTTGTGAATACATCTCACTGGGTTACATGATTCTTTTCATGGAACATTTTGGGATATCTGGAAGGGATATTTTGGATCACAGTGAAGCCTAGGGAGACAAAGAAATATCCTCAGATAAAAACTAGAAGGAAGCTTCTCAGAAACTGCTTTGTGATGTGATAATTTGACTCACAGTGTTACATGATTCTTTTCATGGATCAGTTTTGTAGCACTGTTTTTTTTTGGGGGGAATATGAGAAGGGATATTTTGAATCTCATTGAAGCCTATGGTGACAAAGAAAATATCCTCAGATAAAAACTAGGAAGAAACATTTTGAGAAACTGCTTTGTGATGTGTGAATTCATCTCACAGTGTTACACAGTTCTTTTCATTGAACTATTTGATAACACTGTTTTTTTTTTTTTTGTATCTGCAAAGGCATATTTGGGAGCGCATTGAGGCCTGAGGTGAAAAACTATATATCGTCAGATAAAAGCTAGAAACAAGCTTTCTGAGAATATGTTTTGTGATCTTTGAATTTATTTCAACGAGTTGCACCATTCTTTTAATTGAACAGTTTCCTAACACTGTTTTCTTGGAATACACAATGGGATATTTCAGAGCGCATTTTAAGCTTATGATGATAAAGGAAATAACCTCATATAAAAACTACTAAGTAGCTTTGTAAGAGAAACTTATTTGTGATGTGTGTATTCATCTCACAGTGTAAAACCTTTCTTTTCATGGAGAAGTTAGTTAACTCTGTTTTCGTCGAATCTATAAAGTGATGATCGGGAGCCAGTAGAGACCTATGGTGAAAAAGAAAATATCCTCAGATAAAAATGGAAAGTAGCTTTATGAGAAACTGCTTTGTGATGTGTGAATTCAACTCACAGAGTTACACCACTCTTTTTGTTGAGCAGTTTGCTAACACTGTTTTCATGGGATCTACAATATGCTATTTCAGAGAGCATTGAAGTCTCAGGTGAGAAATGAAATATCCTCAGACAAAAAACAAAAAGAAGCTTTCTGTGAAACTCCTTTGTGATGTAAGAATTCATCTCACAGGGTTAGACTTTTGTTTTCATGGCACAGTTTGATAGCACTCTGTTTGGGGAATGTGAGAAGGCATATTTTGTACTGAAATGAAGCTCATGGTGACAAAGGAAATATCCTCAGATAAAAATTAGAAAGAAGCTTTATGAGAAACTTCTTTGTGATGTGTGTATTCATCTCACAGAGTAACAACTTTCTTTTCATGGAGCAGTTTGCTAGCAATGTTTTTGTGAAATCTGCAAAATGAACTTTCCTCAGATAAAACCTAGAAAGAAGCCTCCTGAAAAACAGCTTTGTGATGTGTGAATTCATGTTACAGAGTTTTACCATTCTTTTCATTGGGCAGTTTGATAACACAGTTTTTGTGCAATCTGCAATAGGATATTGGGAGTGCATTGAAGCCTATGGTGACAAAGGAAATATCCACAGACAAAAGTCCAAAAAGAAGCTTTCTATGAAACTCCTCTGTGATGTGTGAACTCATCTCACAGAGTTACACTGTTCTTTTCATTGAGAAGTTTGCTAACACTTTTTTCGATTAATCTGCTATGGGATATTGGGAAGCACATTGATTAATACAGTGAAAAAGGAAATATACTCAGATAAAAACTAGAAAGGTTTCTGAGAAACATCTTTGTGGTATGTGAATTTATCTCACACAGTTACACCACTTTTTTCATGTAACAGCTTGGTAACACTGTTTTGGGTGAATCTGAGAAGGGATATTTTGGGTCACATTGAATCTATGGTGACAAAGGAAATATCCTCAATTAAAAGCTAGAAATACGATGTCTGAGAAACTACTTCATCATGTGTGAATTCATCTCGCAGAGTTACACTGTTGTTTTCACTGAGTCGTTTGATAACACTGTTTTCGTGGAATCTGCAATAGGATATTTGGGAGAGCATTGAAGCCTGTGGTGACACAGGAAATATCCTCCGAGAAAAACCAAAAAGAAGCTTTCTGAGAAACTGCTTTGTGATGTGTGAATTCATCTCACAGATTTACACCTTTCTTTTTATGGAACAGTGTGCTAACACTATATTCGTGGAATCTGCAAGGGGATATTCACGAGCAATATATATTGAGGCAAATTGTGAAAAAGGAAATATCCTCAGATAAAAACTAGAAGGAAGCTTTCTGAGAAAGTTCTTTGCAATGTGTGAATTCATTTCACAGTGTTACACCTTTCCCTTCATGTAGCAGTTTTCTAACACTGTTTTTTTTTTGAATCTGCAAAGGGATATTTGTGAGTGCTTTGAGATCTATGGTGAAAAAGGAAATATCTTCACATAAAAACTAGAAAGAAGCTTTTTCAGAAACTGCTTTCTGATGTGTAAATTCATCTCACAGAGATACACTGTTCTTTTCTTTGAGCTGTTTGCTAACACTGTTTTCTTGGAATCTGCAATGGGATATTCAGGAGCGTGTTGAAGCTTATGGTGATAAAGGAAATATCCTCATACAAAAACTAGATAGAAGCACTCTGGAAAACCACTTTGTGATGTGTTAATTCATCTCACGGAGTTACACGATCCTTTTTATGGATCAGTTTTGTAGCTCTGTTTTTGTGGAATCTGAGAAGGGATATTTTGGATCACACTGGAGTCTTTGGTGACTAAGGAAATATACTCAGATAAAAACTAGAAAGAGACTTTCTTTAATCCGGTGGGACCGTGTGTCAGAACAATCTTGAATCATGAAGCTACTAACCAAAGCTGGGTCCTTCTCGAGATTTTATTCCCTCAAAGTTTCCCCCAAAGTTAAAGCCACAGCTGCGCCTGCAGGAGCACCACCACAACCTCAGGACCTTGAGTTTACCAAGTTACCAAATGGCTTGGTGATTGCTTCTTTGGAAAACTATGCTCCTCTATCAAGAATTCTTTTGTTCATTAAAGCAGGCAGTAGATATGAGGACTCCAACAATTTAAGAACCACCCATTTGCTGCAACTTGCATCCAGTCTGACAACACAAGTAGCTTCATTTTTCAAGATTACCCATGGAATTGAAGCAACTGGTGGCAAATTAAGTGTGACTGCAACAAAGGAAACCATGGCTTACACTGTGGAATGCCTGTGAGGTGATGTTGATATTCTAATGGAGTTCCTGCTCAATGTCACCACAGCACCAGAATTTCGTCGTTGGGAAGTAGCTGACCTTCAGCCTCAGCTAAAGATTGACAAAGCTGTGGCCTTTCAGAATCCACAGACTCATGTCATTGAAAATTTGCATGCAGCAGCTTACCGGAATGCCTTGGCTAATCCCTTGTACTGTCCTGACTATAGAATTGGAAAAGTGACATCAGAGGAGTTACATTACTTTGTTCAGAACCATTTCACAAGTGCAAGAATGGCTTTGATTGGACTTGGCGTGAGTCATCCTGTTTTAAAGCAAGTTGCTGAACAGTTTCTCAACATGAGGGGTGGGTTTGGTTTATCTGGTGTGAAGGCCAAATACCGTGGAGGTGAAATCCGAGAACAGAATGGAGACAGTCTTGTCCATGCTGCTCTTGTAGCCGAAAGTGCTGTCACGGGAAGTGTAGAGGCAAATGCGTTTAGTAACCTTCAGCATGTCCTCGGTGCCAGGCCACATGTCAAGAGGGGCAGCAGCCCCACCAGCCATCTACACCAAGCTGTTGCCAAGGCAACTCAGCAGCCAATTGATGTTTCCGCATTTAATGCCAGTTACTCAGATTCTGGACTCTTCGGGATTTATACTATCTCCCAGGCCACAGCTGCTGGAGATGTAATCAAGGCTGCATAGAATCAAGTCAAAACAATAGCTCAAGGAAACCTTTCCAACACAGATGTCCAAGCTGCCAAGAACAAGCGGAAAGCTGGATACCTAATGTCAGTGGAGTCTTCTGAGCGTTTCTTGGAAGAAGACGGGTCCCAGGCTCTAATTGCTGGTTCTTATGTGCCACCATCCACAGTCCTTCAGCAGATTGATTCAGTGGCTAATGCTGATATCATAAATGCTGCAAAGAAGTTTGTTTCTGGCCAGAAGTCAATGGCAGCAAGTGGAAATTTGGGACGTACACCTTTTGTTGATGGCTGTAATACTGACTAGAGGAGAGAGCTGAATATTCTCTCAGCCCAGAGCAGCAAACACATGAAAGTCAGAAATCTCTAATATAACATTTGTCTTTTTTCCAGTGAGGTAAAATAAGGCATAAATGCAGGTAATTATTCTCAGCTGACCTAAAGTCAATAGAACATTCTGCTTAGGTGTTTTATTACATTTTTCTCAATGGGTTAATCAACAAGTATTTATTATATGCTGATATTTTTGTTTTAGATGCTTTATTAAAGGAGACAGGAATGTAATTATTGAGTATAGAAGCATTAGAAACTAGTAAAAGTAAGGCTAAGTGGCTATCAGCGTAAATAGTGCCAGGTTACTATTGGTGGCTTTTCAGGTGAAATCAAGTTCAAAAGCTAAATGGTCTGGTTTTTACCCCTGTTTTGTCTTTTTTGAAATAAAATTATTTCCCCCCCCCAAAAAAAAAAAACAAAACTAGAAAGAAACCCTCTGAAAAAGTTCTTTGTGATGTTGAGTTCATCTTCGTGAGGTACACCTTTTTTTTCATGGAACAGTTTGCTAAAACTGCTTTCCTGGAATTTGCAAAGGGATATTTGGGAGCGCCTTGAGCCCTATGGTGAAAAAAGAAACATGCTCTGATAAAAACTAGAAAGAAGCTTTATGAGAAACTGCTTTGTGGAGGTTGAATTCATCGCACAGAGTTACACCTTTCTTTTCATTGAGCAGTTTTGTAGCACTTTTTTGGGGGTATCTGCAAAGGGATATTTGGAAGCTCATGGAGGCTGATGTTGAAAAAGAAAATAACTTCAAATAAAAACTGGAGAGAAGGTTTTTTAGAAACTGTTCTGTGATGTCTGCATTCACTTCATGGAGTTAAGCCATATTTGTGATTGATCAGTTTTTCATCACTGTTTTTGTGGTGTCTGAGAAGAGATATTTGGGAACACTTTGAGGCTGATGGTGGAAGAGTAAATATGCTGCACAGATGAAAGGTAGAAAGGAGACTTCTGAGAAATTTCTTTGTGATGGGTGAATTCGTCTCCCAGAGGTAAATCATTCTTTTCTTTGAGCAGTTTGTTAACCCTGCTTTTGTGGAATTGACAAAGGGATATATGAAGCACAGAGAAACCTATGGTGAAAAGGAAATACCCTCAGATAAAAACTAGAAAGAAGCTTTTTGAGAGACTGTTTAGTGATGGATGAATTCATCTCACAGTGTTAAATCTTTCTTTTCATTGAGCAATTGGGTAACACTGCTTTTGTGGAATCTGTAATGGGATATTTGGGAGTACATAGAGTCCTGAGGTGAAAGAAGAAAATTCTCTATGTAAAAACTGTAGAGAATCTTTCAGAGAAAGTCCATTGTGATTTGTGCATTCATCCCAAACAGCTAAACGTTTCTGTTGAGTGAGCACTTTGGCATCACTGTTTTTGTGGCGTCTGAGAAGGGATACTTGGGAGCACATTGAAACCTATGGTTTAAAAAGAAATATTCGTATATAAAAACTAGAAAGAAGCTTTCTGAGAAACTCCTTTGTGACATGTGAATTCATGTCACTGAGTTACACTGTTCTTTTCATTAAGCAGTTTGCTAACACTGTTTTCTTGGAATCTGCAATGGGATATTTCAGAGCGCATTAATGCTTCTGGTGACAAAATACATAATATCATATAAAAACTAGAAAGAAGCTTTCTGAGACCACTTTTGTGACATGTTAATTCATCCCACAGAGTTCCACGACTCTTTTAATGGAGCAGTTTACCAGCTGTGATTCTGGGGAATCTGAGAAGGGATATTTTGGATCTCATTGAATCCTATGGTGACAAAGGAAATATCCTCATATAAAAACTGGAAAGAAGGTCTCTGAGAAACCGCTTTGTGATGTGTTAGTTCACCTCACAGAGATATACCCCCACTTTTCTTGGAGCACTTTGCCACTACTGTTTTCATGGAATCTGCAAAGGGATATTTGGGAGCACATGGAGGCCTATAGTGAAAAAGTAAATATCCTCAGATAAAAACTAGAAAGAAGCTTTCTGAGGAACTGCTTTGTGATGAGTGAATTCATCTCACAGAGCCACATTGTGCTTTTCTTTGAACCATTTGATAACACTGTCTTCTTGGAGTCTGCCATAGGATATTCGGGAGTGCACTGAAGCCTATGGTGGCAAAGGAAATATCCTCAGAAAAAAATTAGAAAGAAGCTTTCTGAGAATCTGCTTTTTGATATGTGAATTCATCTAACAGCATTACACTGTTCTGTTCATTGATCAGTTTGCTAACACTGTTTGCTTGGAATCTGCAATGGGATATTTCGGAGGGCATTGAAGTTTATGGTGACAAAGGAAATATACTGAGACAAAAACTAGAAAGAAGCTTTCTGAGGAACTGCTTTGTGATGAGTGAATTCATCTCACAGAGCCACATTGTGCTTTTCTTTGAGCCATTTGATAACACTGTCTTCTTGGAGTCTGCCATAGGATATTCGGGAGTGCACTGAAGCCTATGGTGGCAAAGGAAATATCCTCAGAAAAAAATTAGAAAGAAGTTTTCTGAGAATCTGCTTTTTGATATGTGAATTCATCTGACAGCATTACACTGTTCTGTTCATTGATCAGTTTGCTAACACTGTTTTCTTGGAATCTGCAGTGGGATATTTCAGAGGGCATTGAAGTTTGTGATGACAAAGGAAATATCCTGAGACAAAAACTAGAAAGAAGCTTTCTGAGAAACTTGTTTCTGATGTGTGAACTCACCTCACAGAGATACAACTTCCTTTTCATGGAGCAGTTTCTCAGCACTGTTTTTAGGTAATTTGAGAAGGGGTATTTTCAATTGCATTGAGGTACAGGGTGACAAAGTAAATATCCTCAGATAAAAACTAGAAAAAAGCTTTCTGAGAAACAGCTTTATGAAGTGTGAATACATCTCACAGAGTTACACCATTCTTTTCATTAAGCAGTTTGCTAACAGTGTTTTCTGGGAATCTGTAATGGGATATTTTGGAGCACCTTGAAACTTATGGTGACAAAGGAAATATCTTCATTTAAAAAACTAGTAAGAAGCTTTCTGAGAAACTGCTATGTGATGTGTTAATTCATCTCACTGAGTTACATGACTGTTATCATGGATCAGTTTGGTAGCACTGTTTTTGGGTAACTTGAGAAGGGATATTTTGGATCGTGTTGAAGTGTATTTTGACTAACGAAATATCCTCAGATAAAAACCAGAAAGAAGCTTTCTGATAAAGTTCTTCATCACGTGAGAATTCAACTCACAGAGTTACAAATTTCTTCTCATGGAGCAGTTTGCTAACACTGTTTTCATGGAATCTGCAAAGGGATATTTGGGAGCTCATTGAGGACTAAGTTCAAAAAGGGCATATTATCAGTTAAAAGCTGGAAACAATCCTTCTGAGAAACTGCTTTGTAATGTGTGAATTCATCTCAGAGAGTTACATTGTTGTTTTCATTGAGCAGCTTGGTCACACTGTTTTCTTGGAATCTGCAATGGGATACTTTGGAGCGCAGTGAAGCCTACAGTGACAAAGGAAATATAATCAGATGAAAACCGAAAAGAAGCCTTCTGAAAAACTTCTTTGTGTTGTGTCAATTCGTCTCACAGAGTTACACTGTTCTTTTCATTGACCAGTTTGTTAACATTGTTTTCTTTGAATCTGCAATGGGATATTTCGGAGCTCATTGAAGCTTATGGTGACTAAGGAAATATCCTCAGACAAAAACTAGAAAGAAGTTTTATGAAAAACTGCTTTGTGATTTGTGAATTCAACTAAGAGTTACATGATTCTTTTCATGGAGCAGTTTGGTAGCACTGTTTCTGGGGAAACTGAGAAGGGATATTTTGGATCGCAATGAAGCCTATGTTGACAAAGGAAATATCCGCATATAAAAACTGAAAGAAACTTTCTGAGAAACTTCTTTGAGATGTGTTAATTCATCTCACCGAGTTTCAAGATTGTTTTCATGGATCTATTTTGTAGCACTGTTTTTGGGGAATGTGAGAAGGGATATTTTGGATCGCAATGAAGCCTATGGTGACAAAGGAAATATCTTCAGATAAAAACTGGAAAGAAGCATTCTGAGAAAGTCCTTTGTGATGTGTGAATTCACCTCACACACTTACACCTTTCCTTTCATGGAGCAGTTTGTTAACACTGTTTTCATAGAATCTGCAAAGGGATACTTGGCAGTGCATTGATGTCTATGGTGAAAAAGGAAATATCCTCAGATAAAAACTAGAAAGAAGCTTTCTGAGAAACTGCTTTTTGATGTGTGAACTCATCTCAGAGAGTTGTACTGTTCTTTTCATTGAGAAGGATGCTAACACTGTATTCTTGTAATCTGCAATGGGATATTTCAGAGCGTATAGAAGCTTATGGTGACAAAGGAAATATCCTCATATGAACACTAGAAAGATGCTTTCTGAGAAACTGTTTTGTGATTTGTGAATTCTTCCCACACAGTTACACCAACCTTTTCATGTAGCAGTTTTGTAGAACCCTCTTTGGGAAATATCAGAAGGGACATTTTGGATCTGATTTAAGCCAACATTGCCAACAAAAACATCCTCAGATATAAACTAGAAAGAAGCTTTCTGAGAAAGTTCTTCGTTATGTGTGAATTCATTTCACAGTGTTTCACCTTTCTTTTCATGGAACAGTGTGCTAACACTGTTTTCATGGATTCCGCAATGGGATATTCCAGAGTACATTGAGGTCTATAGTGAAAAAGGAATTATCCTCAGATGAATACTAGAAAGAACCCTTGTGAGAAACTGCTTTGTGATGGGTGAATTCATCTCAACGTGTTACACCTTTCTTTTCATTGAGCCATTTGCTAGTGCTGTTTTGGGGAATCTGCAAAGGGATTTTCTGGAGCTCACAGAGGCCTATGGTGAAAAAGGAAATATCTTCAAATAAAAACCGGAGAGAAGGTTTTTGAGAAACTGTTTTGTGATGTGTGTATTCATCTCATAGAGATAAACCATTTAGTTTAATGAGCAGTTTGGCCTCACTGTTTCTGTGGTGTCTGAGAAGGGATATTTGGGAGCACATTGAGGCTGATGGTGGAAAAGTAAATATGTTCAGATGAAAACTGGAAAGGAGCTTTTTTAGAAATTTCTTTGTGATGAGTGAATTCATCTCCCAGAGGTAAACCATTTTTTCCTTGAGCAGTTTGGTAACACTGTTTTTTTTTTGGAATCTACAAAGTAATATTCGGAGTGCAAATTAGCCTTTGGTGAAAAAGGAAATACCCTCAGACAAAAACTAGAAAGAAGATTTCTGAGAGACTGTTTTGTGATGGGAGAATTCATCTCACAGAGCAAAATCTTTCTTTTCATTGAACAGTTTGGTAGCACTGTTTTTTTTGGAATACGGAGGGATAATCAAGAGCAGATAGATGCCAAAGTTGAAAAAGGAAATATCTTCAGGTTGAAACCAGAGAGAAAGTTTCTGATAACTCCTTTGTGATTCATGCATTCATCTCATGAGGTGAAACTTTCTGTTGGTAGAGCAGTTTGACATCACTGTTTTTGTGGTGTCTGAGAAAGTATATTTGGGAGTGCATGGAAGCCGATGGTGGAAAAGGAAATATCCTGACATAAAAACTAGAAAGAAGCTTTCTGAGAAATTTCTTTGAGATGGATGAATTCAACACACAGAGTTCCACCTTTGTTTTCTTTGAGCAGTTTGGTTGCACTCTTTTACAGAATCTGCGAAGGGATATTGGGGAGCTCCTAGAGGCCTATGGTGAAAAAGGAAATAACATCAGATAAAAACTGGATACAAGCTTTTCAAGAAACGATTTTGTGATGTGTGTATTCTTGTCATAGAGTTTAACCTTTTTGTTTATTGAGCAGTTTGGTATCACTGTTTTTGTGGTATCTGAGAAGAGTTTTTGGGGGCACATTGAAGCCAATGGTGCAAAAGGAAATATCCTCAGATTTAAACTAGAAAGAAGCTGTCTTTGGATGGTTGAATTCGTCTCACAAAGTTATGTATTTACTTTCATTTTCCAGTTTGGTAGCACTATTTTTGTAGAAACTGCAATGGGATATTTGGTAGTGCATAGTAACCTAAGGTTGAAAAAGAAAATTCTTCAGGTAAAAAGCAGAGAGAAGCTTTCACAGAAACTCCTTTGTGATGTCTGCATTCATCTCAGAGGGCTAAATGTTTCTGTTGAGGGAGCACTTTGGCATCACTGTTTTTGCGGTGTTGGAGAAGGGATATTTGGGAGTGCGTTGAACCCTATGATGGAAAAGGAAATATCTTCAGATAAGAACTAGAAAGAAGCTTTCTAAGAAACTGCTTTTAGACGGGTGAATTCATCTCAGAGAGATACATAGGTTTTTGCCTTGAGCAGTTTGATAACACTGTTTTCATGGAATCTGCAATTGGATATTTGGGAGTGCACTGAAGCCTATGGTGACAAAGGAAATATCCTCAGGAAAAAAAAAGAAGCTTTCTGAGAAACTGCTTTGTGATGTGTGAATTCATCTCACAGAACTACACCTTTCTTTTCATGGAACAGATTGCTAACACTGTTTTTGTGGAATCTGCAAAGGGATATTCACGAGTTCATTGAGGCTAATGGTGTAAAAGGAAATATCCTCAGACAGAAACTAGAGGGAAGATTTCTGAGAAACTGCTTTGTGACTTGTGAATTCATCTCACTGAGTTACACAATTCTTTTCATGAAGCGGTTTTGTAGCACTGTTTTTGGGGAATCTGAGAATGCATATTTTGGATCATATTGAAGCCTATGGTGACAAAGGTAATATCCTCAGATTAAAACTAGAAAGAAGCTTTCTGAGAAAATGCCTTGTGACATGTGAATTCATTTCACAGAGTTACACCTTTCCTTTCATGTAGTAGTTTGCTAACACTGTTTTTGTGGAATCGGCAAAGGGATATTTATGAGCGATTTGAGATGTTTGGTGTAAAGGGAAATATCCTCAGATTAAAACTAGAAAGAAGTTTTCTGAGAAACTACTTTGTGATGTGTGAATTCATCTCATAGAGTTACACTGTTCTTTGCACTGATCATTTTGCTAGCAATGTTTTCGTGAAATATGTAGTAGTATATTTTGGAGCATATTGAAGCCTATGGTGACAAAGGAATTATCCTCAGATAAAAACCAAAAAGAAGCTTTGTAAGAAACTGCTTTGTGATGAGTGAATTCATCTCATAGAGTTACATTGTTCTTTTCATTGAGCAGTTTGCTAACTCTGTGTTTTTGGAATCTGCAATGGGATATTTTGGAGCACATTCAAGTTTTGGGTGATAAAGAAAATATCCTCAGACAAAAATTAGAAAGAAACGTTCTGAAAAACTGCTTTGTGATATGTGAATCTATCTCACATAGTTACATGATTCTTTACATGGAGCAGTTTGGTAGCACTCTTTTTATGGGATCTTCAAAGGGATATTCGGGAACTCCCAGGGGCCTATGGTGAGAAAGGAAATAACTTCAGATAAAAACTGCAGAGAAGCTTTTTGAGAAATGGTTTTTGATGTGTTTATTCATCTCATAGAGTTTTACCTTTTTGTTAATTGAGCAGCTCAGCATCATTCTTTTTGTGGTATCTGAGAGGATATATTTGGGAGCACATTGAAGCCTACGGTGAAAAAAGAAATATCCTCAGATTTAAACTAGAAAGAAGTTTTCTGAGAAACTGCTTTGTGATGGGTGAATTCATCTCACAGTTACACCATTCTTTTCATTGAGCAGTTTGGTAGCGCTGTTTTTGTGGAATCTGCAGAGGGATATTTGGGAGCACATAGAGGCCTAAGGTGAAAAAAGAAAATTCTTCAGGTAAAAACTGTAGAGAAGCTTTCTGAGAAACTACTTTATTATGTGTGTATTCATCTCATAGAGCTAAACCTTTCTGTTGAGGGAGCACTTAGGTTCACTGTTTTAATGGTGTCTGAGAAGGGATATTTTGGAGACAATGAAGTCTATGGTAGAAAAGAAAATATCCTTAGATAAAAACTAGAAAGAAGCTTTCTGAGAAACTGCTTTCTAATTTGTGAATTCATCTCACAGAGTTACAATTTCCTTTCATGGAACAGTTTGTTAACACTGTTTTTGTGGAATCTGAGAAAGGATATTTTAGATCACATTCAAGCCTATGCTGACAACAGAAATATCCTCAAATAAAAACTAGAAACAAGTTTCCTGAGAAACAACTTTGTAGTGGGTGAATATATCGCACAGAGTTAAACCTTTCTTTTCAATGCACAGTTTGGTAGCACTGTTTTTGTGCGATCAGCAGATGGATATTTGGGAGCGCATAGAGGCCTAAGGTGAAGAAAACATTCTTCAGTTAGAAACTGGAGAGAACTTTCTGAGAAACTCCTTTATGAGGTGTGCATTTATCTCATAGAGGTAAACGTTTCTGTTGAGGGAGCACTTTGGTATCACTGTTTTTGTGGTGTCTGAGAAGGGAAATTTGGGAGTGCATTGAAGTGTATGGTGGAAAAGGAAATATCCTGATATAAAAAATAGAAAGAAGCTTTCTGAGAAACCGCTTTGTAATGTGTTAATTCATATCACAGAGTTACACAATTAGCAGTTTGGTAGCACTGTTTTTGTTGAATCTGAGAAGGGATATTTTGGAATGCATTGAAGCCTATGATTACAGAGGAAATATCTTCAGATTAAAACTAGAAGGAAGCTTTCTGAGAATGTTCTTTGTGATGTATGAATTCATCTCACAGAGTTATACCTTCATTTCATGGAGCAGTTTGCTGACACTGTTTTCGTGGAATCTGCATAGGGATATTTGGGAATACATTGAGGACCATAGTGAAAAGGAAATATCCTCAGATAAAAACTAGAAAGAAGCTTTCTGAGAAACTGCTTTGTGATGTGTATATTCATCTCACAGAGTTGCAACGTTCTTTTCATTGAGCAGTTTGATAACAATGTTTTCATGGAATCTTCAATAGGATATTGTGGAGCACATTGAAGCCTACAGTGACACAGAAAATATCCCCAGATGAAAACCAAAAAGAAGCTTTCTGAGTAATTGCTTTGGGATGTGTGAATTCATCTCACAGCGTTGCACTGTTCTTTTCATTAGTCAGTTTGCTACCACTGTTTTCTTGGAATCTGCAATGGGATACTTTGGAGTGCATTGACGCTTAGGGTGACAAAGGAAGTATCATCAGACAACAACTAGATAGAAGGTTTCTGAGAAACTGCTTTGTGATTTTTGATTTCATCTCACAGTGTTATATGATTCTTTTTATGGAGCAATTTGGTATCCCTGTTTTTAAGGAATCTGCAAAGGTATATTCAGCTCCCAGAGCCTTACGGTGAAAAAGGAAATAACTTCAGATAAAAACTAGAGAGAAGCTTTTCGAGAAATGGTTTTGCTGTGTGTATTCATCTCATGGAGTTTAACCTCTTTGTTGATTGAGCAGTTTGGCATTACTGTTTTTGTGCTATCTGAGAGGAGATATTAAGGAACACATTGAAGTCTATGGTGAAAAAGGAAATATACTCAGATTTAAACTAGAAATGAAGCTTTCAGAGAAACTGCTTTGTGATGGGTGAACTCATCTCACAGATTTACACCTTTCTTTTCATGGAGCAGTTTGTTAGCACGGTTTTTGTGGAATCTCCAGAGGGATATTTGGTACACATAGAGGCCTAAGGTGAAAAAAGAAAATTCTTCAGGTAAAAACTGGAGAGAAATTTTCTGAGAAACTTTATGATATGTGCATTCATCTCACAGATCTAAACGTTTCTGTTGAGGGACCACTTTGGTATCACTGTTTTTGTGGTGTTTGAGAAGGAATATTTGGAAGCACCTTGAAGCCTATGGTGGAAAAGTAAATATCCTCAGAAAAAAACAAGAAAAAAGCTTTGAAGAAACTGCTTTGTGATAGGTCAATTTATCTCATAGAGTTACATCATTCTTTTCATGGAGCAGCTTTTTAATCACTGTTTTTGTGGAATCTGCAGAGAGATAATTGGGAGTGCATAGAGGCCTAAGGTGAAAAAAGAAAGTTCCTAAGGTCACAACTGGAAAGAACATTTCAGAGAAACTCCTTTGTGGTGTGTGCATTCATCTCATAGAACTGAACATTTCTGTTGAGGGAGCACTTGGCATCACTGTTTTTGTGGTGTCTGAGAAGGGATAATTGGGAGCACATTGAAGTCTATGGTGTAAAAGGAAATATCCCCATATAAAAACTAGAAATAAGCTTTCTTTGAAACCACTTTGTGATGTGTTAATTCATCTCACAGAGTTACACGATTCTTTTCATTGATCAGTGTGGTAGCACTGTTTTTGGGGAATCTGAGAAGAGATTTTGGATCGCATTGAAGACTATGGTCACAAATGCAATATCCTCATGTAAAAACTAGAAAGAAGCTTTCTGAGAAAATTCTTTGTGATATGTGAATTCATCTCACAGAACTACACCTTTCTTTTCATAGAGCAGTTTGATAACACTGTTTTCGTGGAATCTGCAAAGGGATATCTGAAAGCACATTGAGGCCTATAGTGAAAAAGGAAATATCCTCAGATAAAAACTAGAAAGAAGTTTTCGGAGAAACAGCTTGTGTGACATGTGAATTTATCTCACAGAATCATACCTTTCTTTTCATTTATGAGTTTGCTAACATTGTTTTCGTGGAATCTTCAATAGGATAGTTTGGAGTCCATTGAGGCCTATGGTGACACAGGAAATATCCTCAGATAAAAACAAAAAAGAAGCTTTCTTACAAAATGCTTTGTGATGCGTGAATATGTCTCACAGAGTTACACTGTTCATTTCATTGATCACTTTGCTAACACTGTTTTCTTGGAATCTGCAATGGGATATTTTGTAGCACATTGAAGCTTACAGTGACTGAGAAAATATCCTCATACAAAAACTAGAAAGAAGCTTTCTGACAAACTGCTTTGTGATTTGTGAATTCATCTCACAGAGTTACATGATTCTTTTCAGGGAGCAGTTTGGTAGCACTGTTTTTATGGCATCTTCAAAGGGATATTTGGAACCTCCTAGAGGCCTACAGTGAAAAAGGAAATAACCTCTGGTAAAATCTGGAGAGAAACTTTTCGAGAAATAGTTTTCTGATGTGTGTATTCATATCATAGAGTCTAACCTTTGTGTTCATTAAGCAGTTCGGCATCACTGTTTTTGTGATATCTGAGAGGAGATATTTTGGAGCATATTGAAGCCTATGGTGAAGAAGGAAATATCATCAGATTTAAACTAGAAAGAAGCTTTCTGAGAACTGCTTAGTGATGGTGAAATGCATCTCACAGAGTTTCAATTTTGTTTCCATTGAGCAATTTGGTAACACTACTTTTGTGGAATCTGCAAAAGGATATTTGGGAGTACATAGAGTCCAATGGCAAAAAAGGAAATATCTTCAGGTAAAAACTGGAGAGAAGGTTTCTGAGAAACTCCTTTGTGATGTGTGCATTCATCTCACAGAGCTAAAGCTTTCTGTTGAGTGAGCACTTTGGCATCACCGTTTGTGTGGTGTCTGAGAAGGGATATTTGGGAGCACATTGGAGCCTATGGTGGAAAAGGAAATATCCTCAGATAAAAACTAGAAAGAAGCTTCCTGAGAAACTGCTTTGTGATGGGTCAATTTATCTCACAGAGTTACATCTTCCTTTTGGTGGTGCAGTTTGTTAGCACTGTTTTTGTGGAATCTGCAGAGGGATATTTGGGAGTTCATAGAGGCCTAAGGTGTAAAAAGAAAATTCTTCGGGTAACAACTGGAGAGAAACTTTCAGAGAAACTCTTTTGTGATGTTTGCATTCATCTGATAGAGCTAAACGTTTCTGTTGTGGGAGAACTTTGGTATCAATGTTTTTGTGGTGCCTGAGAAAGGATATTTGGGAGTGCATTGAAGCCAGTGGTGGAAAAGGAAACATCCTCATATAAAAACTAGAAAGAAGCATTGTTCAAAACGGCTTTGTGATGTGTTAATTCATGTCACAGAGTTATAAGATTCTTTTCATGAAGCAATTTAGTAAAATTGTTTTCATGGAATCTGCAAATGGATATTTGGGAACACATTGATGCTTATAGTGAAAATGAAAATATCCTCAGATAAAAACTAGAAAGAAGCTTTCTCAGAAACTGCTTTATGATGTGTGAATTAATCTCACAGAGTTACACTGTTCTTTTCATTGAGCTGTTTTCTAAAAATGTATTCATGGAATCTGCAATAGGATGTTTTGGAGCACGTTGAAGCCTATGGTAACAAAGCAAATATCCTCAGATAAATACAAAAAGAAACTTTCTGAGAAACTGCTTTGTGATGTGTGAATTCATCTCACAGAGTCACACCATACTTTTCATTGAGCAGTTTGCTAGCAGTGTTTTCTTGGAATCTGCAATGGGATACTTCGGAGCACATTGAAGCTTATGGTGACAAAGGAAATATCTTCATATAAAAACTAGAAAGAAGCTTTCTGAGACACTGCTTTGTGATGTGTTAATTCATGTCAAAGTGTTACACGATTCTTTTCATTTACCATTTTGGCAGTAGTGTTTTTGGGGAATATGAGAAGAGATATTTTGTATCATACTGAAGCTTATGGTGACAAAGGAAATATCCTCAGATAAAATCTAGAAAGAAGCTTTCTGAGAAACTACTTTTTGATGTGTTAATTCATCCCACAGAGTTACACCTTTATTTTCATGGAGCAGTTTACAAGCACTGATTCCCTGGAATGTGCAAAGGGATATTTGGAAGTGCATTGAGGCCTATGATGAGAAAAGAAATATCATTAGATGAGAACTACAAAGAAACTTTCTGAGAAACTACTTTGTGGTGTGTGTATTCATCTCACAGAGTTACCCTTTCCTTTTCTTTGAACAGTTTGCTAACACTGTTTTCCTGGAATCTGCAATGGGATATTTCAGAGTGCATTGAAGCTTATGGTGACAAAGTAAATATCCACATAAAAAACTAGAAAGAAGCTTTCTGAGAAACCACTTCATATTCTGTTAGTTCATCTGAAAGAGTTACACAGTTCTTTTCATGGATCAGTTTGGTAGCTCTGTGTTTGGGGAATCAGAGAATGGATATTTCGGATCGCATTGAAGCCTATGGTGACAAACGAATTATCCTCAGTTGAAAACTAGAAAGAAACTTTCTGAGAAAGTTCTTTGTGATGTGTGAATTCATCTCACAGACCTACACATTTCTTTTCATGGAGCAGTGTGCTAACACTTTTTCTGTGGAATCTAAAAAGAGATATTTGGCAGTGCTTTGAGACCTGTGATGAAAAAGGAAATATCTTCAGATTAAAACTAAAAAGAATCTTTCTGAGAAACTGCTTTGTGATGCGTGAATTCATCTCACAGAGCTACCCTGTTTTGGTATCTGAGAGGAGATATTTGGGAGCACATTGAAGCCTGTGATGAAAATGGAAATATCCTCAGATTTAAACTAGAAAGAAGCTTTCTGAGAAACAACTTTCTGATGGGTTAATTCATCTCACAGAGTTACACGATTCTTTTCATGGATCAGTTTGGGAACACTGTTTTTGGGGAATCTGATAAAGGATATTTTGGATCGCACTGAAACCTGTGGTGACAAAGGAAATATCCTCAGATGAAAACTATAAAGAATCTTTCTGAGAAAGTTCTTTGTGATGTGTGAATTCATCGCACCGAGTTATACCATTCTTTTCACGGAGCAGTTTGCTAACACTGTTTTCGTGAAATCTGCAAATGGATATTTGGGAGGGCATTGATGTCTATGGTGAATAAGTAAATATCCTCAGATATAAATGAAAAAAGTTTTCTCAGAAACTGCTTTGTGATGTGTGAATTCATCTCACAGCGTTACACGATTCTTTTCATGGATCAGTTTGGTAGCACTGTTTTTGAGGAATCCGACAACAGTTACTTTGGATCTCATTGAAGCCTATGGTGACAAAGGAAATATAGTCAGATAAAAACTAGAAAGACACTTTCTGAGAAACTGCTTTCTGATGCGTGAATTCATCTCACAGAGTTACACTGTTCCTTTCATTGAGCAGTTTGCTAACACTGTTTACCTGGAATCTGCAAAGGTATATTTGGGAGTTCATTGAAGCTGATGGTGATAAAGGAAATACCTTCATGTAAGAACTAGAAAGAAGCTTTCTGAGAAACTGCTTTGGGATATGTGAATTCATCTCACAGGGTTACACTGTTCTTTACGTTGAGCAGTTTGTTAACACTGTATTATTGGAATCTGCAATGGGATATTTCGGCATGCATTGAAGGTTATGGTGACAAAGAAATATCCACAGATAAAAACTAGGAAGAATATTTCTGAGAAACTGTGTTGTGATTTGTGAATTCATCTCACAGACTTGCACAATTCTTTTCATGCAGCAGTTTGGTAGCTCTGCTTTTGGGGAACTTGAGAAGGGATATTTTGAATCTCATTGATGCCTATGATGACAAGGAAATATATTCAGATAAAAACTAGAAAGAAGTTTTATGAGAAATTGCTTTGTGGTGTGTGAATTAATCTCACAGTGTACACCATTCTTTTCATTGATCAGTTTGCTATCACTGTTTTCTTGGAAACTTCAATGGTATATTTCAGAGCTCACAGATGCTTATGGTGACAATGGAAATATCCTTAGAAAAAACTAGAAAGAAGCTTTCTGAGAAACTGATTGGTGATTTGTGAATTCAACTCACAGAGTTACACGATTCCTTTCATGGAGCAGTTTGGTAGCACTGTTTCTGGGGACTCTGAGAAGGGATATTTTGGATTGCATTGAAGCCTATGGTGACAAGGTGAATATACTCAAGTAAAGACTAGAAGGAAGTTTTCTGAGAAAGTTCTTTGTGATGTGTGAATTCATCTCATAGAGGTCATCATTCTTTTCATTGAGCAGTTTGATAACATTGTTTTCCTGGAATCTTCAAAGGAATATTTGGAGCCTATGGAGGCCTATGCTGAAATAGGAAATAACCTCAGATAAAAACTAGAAAGAAGTTTTCCGAGAAACTGCTTTGTGTTGTGTGAATTCATCTCAAACAGATACATGGATCTTTGCATTGAGCAGTTTGCTTACACTGTTTAATTGGAATCTGCAATCTGATATTTCGGAGTGCATTGAAGTTTATGGTGACAAAGGCAATATCCTACTGTAAAAACTAGAAAGAAGCTTTCTGAGAGGTTGCCTTCTGATGTGTGAATTTATCTCACAGATTTACACTGTTCTTTTCATTGAGTAGTTTGCCTGTTATCTTGGAATCTGCATACCGATATTTCAGAATGCATTAAAACTTATGGTGATAAAGGAAATATCCTTATATAAAATCTAGAAAGAAACTTTCTAAGAAACCGTTTTGTGATTTCTTAATACATCTTACAGAGTTACACAATTCCTTTCATGGTTGAGTTTGGCAGCACTGTTTTTGGGGAATCTGAGGAAGGATATTTTGGATTGCATTGATGCCAATGATGACAAAGGAAGCATCCTTAGGTAAAAACTAGAAAGAAGCTTTCTGAGAAAGGTCCTTATGATGTGTGAATTAATCTCACAGAGTTGCACCTTTCTTTTCATGGAGCAGTTTGCTAACAATGTTTTCATGAAATCTACAAAGGGACATTTGGGAGTGCAATGAGGCCTACAGTGAAAAAGGAAATATCTTCAGATAAAAACTAGAAAGAAACTTTCTGAGAAACTGCATTGTGATGTGTGAATCCATCTCACAGAGTTACACTGTTCCTTTCATTGAGCAGTTTGCTAACACTGTTTTCTTGGAATCTTCAATGGGATATTTTGGAGCAAATTCAAGTTTAGAGTGACAAAGAAAATGTCCTCAGGCAAATACTAGAAACAAACCTTCTGAAAAACTACTTTGAAATTCATCTCACGGAGTTACATGATTCTTTATATGGGGCAGTATTGTAGCACTGCTTTAATGGAATCTGCAAAGGGATAATGGGCAGCCCATGGAAGCTTATAGTGAAAAAGGGGATATAGTCAGTTAATATTAGAAAGAAGCTTTCTGAGAAAGTTCTTTGTGATGTGTGAATTCATCATACAGAATTGCAGCTTTCTTTCAATGGAGTAGTTTCCTAACACTTTTTTTATGGAATCTGAAAAGGGATATTTGGGAGCGCCTTGAGGACTATGGTGAAAAAGGAAATATTCTCAGATAAAAACTACAAAGAAGCTTTCTGAGAAACTGCTTTGTGTTGTGTAAATTCGTCTCACAGTGTTACACTGTTATTTTCAGTGTTACACTTCACAGAGTTACACTGTTCCTTTCATTGAGCAGTTTGATAACACTGTTTTCCTGGAATCTGCAATAGGATATTTGGGACACATAGAAACCTATGATGACAAAGGAAATACCCACAGAAAAACACTAGTAAGAAGCTTTCTGAGAAATTCCTTTGTGATTTGAGAATTCATCTCACAGAGTTACATGATTCTTTTCATGGAGAAGTTAGGTAGTGCTGTTTTTGGGGAATCTGAGAAGGGATATTTTGAATCTCATTAAAACTTATTGGGACAAAGGAAATATCCTCAGATAAAAACTAGAGGGAAGCTTTATGGGAAACTGCTTTGTGATATGTGAATTCATTTCACGGATTTACATGTTTCTTTTGAGTGTATTGAGGCCTATAGTGAAAAAGGAAATATCCTCATACAATAAAGTAGAAAGAAATATTCTGAGAAACTACTTGGTGATTTTAGAGTTAATCTCACAGAGTAACACGGTTTATCTCATGGAGCAGTTTCTTAGCACTGTTTTTGGTGAATCTGAGAAGGGATATTTTGGATCACATTGAAGCCTATATTGACAAAGGAAATATCCTCAGATAAAAAATAGAAAGAAGCTTTCTGAGAAAGTTCCTTGTGATGTGTGAACTCAACTCACAGAATTATATCTTTCATTTTATGGAGCAGTTTGATAACACTGTTTTCTTGGAATCTGCAATAAGATATTTTGGAGTGCATTCAAGCCTCTAGTGAAAAAGGAAATATCCTCAGATAAAAACAAAAAGAAGCTTTCTGAGAAACCGCTTTGTGATATGTGAATTCATCTCACAGAGTTTCACTGTCCTTTTCATGGAGCAGTTTGCTAACACAGTTTTCTTGGAATCTGTAATGGGATATATCTGAGCACATTGAAGCTTATGTTGACAAAGGAAATATTCTCAGATGAAAAATAGAAAGAAGCTTTCTGAGAAACTGCTTTTTGATTTGTGAATTTAACTCACAGAGTTACACAATCATTTTCATGGAGCAGTTTGGTAGTATTGTGTTTGAGAAATTTGAGAAGGGATATTTTGGATCACTTTGAAGCCTATGATGAAAAAGGTAACATCCTCAGATAAAAACAAGAATAAAGCTTTCTGAGAAAGGACTTTGTGATGTGTGAATTTATCTCACAGCGTTACACCTTTCATTTCATGGAGCAGTTTGCAAAATCTCTTTTCTTGGAATCTGCAATGGGATATTTGGGAGTGCATTGAGGCCTATAGTGAAAAAGGATATATCCTAAGATAAAAACTAGAAAGAAGCTTTCTGAGAAACTGCTTTGTGATGTGTAAATTCATCTCAGAAAATTACGTGGTTCTTTTCATTGAGCAGTTAGATACCTCTGTTTTCATTTAATCTGGAATAGGATATTTGGGAGTGCAATGCAGCCTATGGTGACAAAGGAAATATCCTCAGATAAAAACTAGAAAGAAATTATCTGAGAAACTTCTTTGTGTTGTGTGAAATCATCTCACAGAGTTAGACCTTTCCATTCATGAAGCAGTTTTCTAACTCTGCTTTTGTGAAATCTGCAAAGGTATATTTGACAGCACATTGAGGTCTACAGTGAAGAAGAAATATCCTGGGTTAAAAACTAGAAACAAGCTTTCTGAGAAACTCCTTTTTGATGTATGAATTCATCTCACAAATTTACACTGTTCTTTTCATTGAGCAGTTTGCTAACACTGTTTTCTTGGAATCTGCAATGGGATATTTTGGAGCACATTGAAGTTTAGGGTGACAAAGGAAATATCATCATATAAACACTAAAAAGAAGCTTTCTGAGTAATTGCTTTGTGATTTGTTATTTCGTCTCAAATAGTTACATGATAATTTTCATGGATAAGTTTCTTAGCAGTGTTTTTAGGGAATCATGAAGGAATATTTTGGATCTCATCGAAACCTATGGTGACAAAGGAAATATCCTCAGATAATATCCAGAAAGAAGCATTCTGAGAAATTTCTTTGTGATATGTGAATTCATATCACAGAGTTACACCTCTATTTTCATGGAGCAACTTGCTAACACTATTTTTGGACAATCTGCAAAGGGATATTTTTGAGTGCATTGAGGCCTATGGTGAGAAAGGAATTATCCTCATATAAAAACTAACAGGAATCTTTCTGAGAAACTGCTTTTTGATGTCTGAATTCACCTCACAGAGTTCCACTGTTCTTTGCATTGAGCAGTTTGCTTACTAGTTTTCTTGGAATGTGCACTCTGATATGTCTTATCACATTGAAGCTTATGGTGACAAAGGAAATATCCTCATAGATAAACCAAAAAGATTATTTCTGAAAAACTGCTTTGTGATGCGTGAATTCATCTCACAGAGTTACACCACTTTTTTCATTGAGTAGTTTGATAATACTGTTTTTGTGGAATCTGCAATAGGATATTTGGGAGCACATTGAAGCCTCTGGTGACAAAGGGAATAATCTCATAGATAAATCAAAAAGAAACTGTCTGAGAAACTACTTTGTGATGCGTGAATTCATCTCACCATGTTACACTGTACTTTTCACTGAGCAGCTTGCTAACACTGTTTTCTTGCAATCCTAAATGGAATATTTCAGAGTGCATTGAAGCTTATGATGACATAGGTAATATCCTCATAGAGAAAGTACAAGGAAGCTTTCTGAGAAACCACTTTCTGATGGGTTAATTCATCTCACAGTGTTATACGATTCTTTTCATAGACCAGTTTGGGATCACTGTTTTTAGGGAATCTGATAAAGGATATTTTGGATGGCATTGAAACCTATGATGACAAAGGAAATATACTCAGGTGAAAACCATAAAGAAGCTTTCTGAGAAAGTTCTTTGTGATGTGTGAATTCATTGCACAGAGTTACACCATTGTTTTTACAGAGCAGTTTGCTAACACTGTTCTTGTGAAATCTGCAAATGGATATTTGGGAGGGCATTGACACATATCGTGAATAACAAAATATCCTCAGATAGAAACAAGAAAGAAGTTTTCTCAGAAACTGCTTTGTGATGTGTGAATTTATGTCACAGAGTTACATGATTCTCTTCATGGATCAGTTTGGTAGCACTGTTTTTGGAGAATCTGACAAGGGATACTTTGGATATCATTGAAGCCTATGGTGACAAAGGAAATATAGTCAGATAAAAACTAGAAAGACACTTTCTGAGAAACTGCTTTCTCATGCGTGAATTCATCTCACAGAGTTACACTGTTCTTTTCATCGAGCAGTTTCCGTGGAATCTGCAAAGGTATATTTGGGAGCTCATTGGAGCTAATAGTGACAAAGGAAATTCCCTCATGTAAGAACTAGAAAGAAGCATTCTGAGAAACCATTTTGTGATGTGTGAATTCATCTCACAGGGTTAAACTGTTCTTTACATTGAGCATTTTGCTAACACTGTATTATTGGAATCTGCAATGGGATATTTCAGAGTGCATTGAAGGTTATGGTGACAAAGAAATATCCACAGACAAAAACTAGTAAGAAGCTTTCTGAGAAACTGCATTGTGATTTGTGAATTCATCTCACAGACATACACGATTCTTTTCATGCAGTAGTTTGGTAGCTCTGCTTTTGGGGAACCTGAGAAGGGATATTTTGAATCACATTGATGCCTATGGTGACAAAGGAAATATACTTGGATAAAAACTAAAAAGAACTTTTATGAGAAACTGCTCTGTGGTGCATGAATTAATTTCACAGAGTACACTGTTCTTTTCACTGAGCAGTTTCCTAACACTGTTATCTTGCAAACTGCAAGGAGATATTTGGGAGTGCATAGAGGCCTATGGTGAAAATGGAAGTATCCACAGATAAAAACTAGAAAGAATCGTTGAGAAACTGCTTTGTGATGTGTGAATTCATATCACAGTGTTACACCGTTCTTTTCATTGAGCAGTTTGCTAACACTGTTTTCATGGAATCTGCAAAGGGGTACTTCGGAAGGCATTGGAGCTTAAGGTGACAAAGGAAATATCCTCACATGAAAACTAAAAAGAAGCTTTCTGAGAAACCACTTTATGATGTGATAATTCATCTCACAGAGATAAATGATTATTTTCATGGATCTGTTTGGTACCTCTGTTTTGGGGAATCTGAGAAGGGATATTTTGGATCTCTTTGAAGCCTATGGTCACAAAGGAAATATCCTCAGATAAAAACTAGAAAGCAGCTTTCTGATAAAGTTCTTTGTGATATGTGAATTCACTTCACAGAGTTACACCTTATTTTTCATGGAACAGTTTCCTAACACTGTTTTCGTGGAACTGGCAAACGGATATTTGGGAGCGCATGCAGGCCTATAGTGAAAAATTAAATATATTCTGATAAAAACGAGAAAGAAGCTTTCTGAGAGACCGCTTTGTGTTGTGATAATTCATCTCACAGTGTTACACGATTCTTTCCTGTATCAGTTTGGTAACACTGTTTTTGGGGAATCTGAGAAAGGATATTTTGGATCAGATTGAAGCCTATGGTGACAAAGGTAACACTCTCTGATAAAAACAAGAAAGAAACTTTCTGAGAAAGTTCTTTATGATGTGTGAATTCATCTCCTGGAGTTACACTTTTCATTTCATGGAGGAGTTTGCTAACACTGTTTTCCTGGAATCTGCAATGTGATATATAGGAGCGCATGGAAGCTTATGGGGACAAAGTAAATACCCTCATATAAAAACTAGAAAGAAGCTTTCTGAGAAATGGCTTTGTGATGTGTTAATTCATCTCAGAGAGTTACACAATTGTTTTCATGGATCAGTTTGGTAGCACTGTTTTTGGTGAATGTGAGAAGGGATATTTTGGATCTCATTGAAGTCTATGGTGACAAAGGAGATATCCTCAGATAAAAACTAGGAAGAAGCTTTCTGAGAAAGTTCTTTGTGATGTTTGTATTCATGACACAGATTTACACCTTTCTATTCATGGAGCCATTTGCTAACACTGTTTTCTTTGAATCTGCAAAGGGATATTTGAGAGTGCATTGAGGCCTATAGTGAAAAAGGAAACATCCTCAGATAAAAAATAGAAAGAAGACATCTGGGAAACTGCTTTATGATGTGTGAATTCATCATTCAGCATTACATCACTCTTTTCATTGAGCAGTTTGCTAACACTGCTTTCGTGCAATCTGCAAAGGGATATTTTGGAGCTCATTGAGGCCTATGGTGACAAAGGAAATATCATCACACAAAAACCAAAAGGAAGCTTTCTGAGAAGCTGCTTTGCGATTTGTGAATTCATCTCACAGATGTACACGTTTATTTCAATGGAGCAGTTTGCTAACACTATTTTCGTGTAATCTGCAAAGGCATATTCGCAAGCACATTGAGGCCTATAGTTAAAAAGGAAATATCATACAGAAACCAGAAAGAAGCTTTCTGAGAAACTGTTTTGTGATTTGTGAATTCATCTTACAGAGTTACCTGATCCTTTTCATGGAGCAGTTTCATAGCACCATTTCTGGTGAAACTGAGAAGGGATATTTTGGATCGCATGGAAGCCTAAGGTGACAATGGAAATATCCTCGGATAAAAACTAGAAAGAAGCTTTCTGAGAAAGTTCTTTGTGGTGTGTGAATTCATCTCAGAGAATTAAACCTTTCTTTTCATGGAACAGTTTGCTAACACTGTTTTCATGGAATCTGCAAAAGGATATTTGGGAGCACATTGAGACCTATGGTGTAAAAGGAAATATACTCAAAAAAACTAGAAAGAAGTTTTCTGAGAAACTGCTTTGTGATGTGGGAATTCATCTTACAGAGTTTCACCGCAGTTTTCTTTAATCAGTTTGATAACACTTTTTTTGTGCAATCTGCAATAGGATATTTGGGAGTGCATTGAAGCCTCTGAAGACAAAGGAAATATCCTCAGATAGAGGCCAAAATGAATCATTCTGTGAAACTGCTTTGTGATGTGTGAATTCATCTCACAATGTTACACCATTCTTTTCATTGGGAAGTTTACTAAAACCTTTTTCATGGAATCTGCAATGTGATATTTGGGAGTGCATAGAGGAATATGTTGAAAACGACATATCCTTAAATAAAACCTAGTAAGAAGATTTCTGAGAAACAGCAATGCGATGTTTGAAATCATTTCACAGAGTTACACCATCCTTTTCATGGATCAGTATGGTAGCACTGTTTTTGGGGAATCTGCAATAGGATATTTTGGAGTACATGGAAGCCAATGGTGACTAAGGAAATATCCTCAGGGAATAACTAGAAAAAAGCTTTCTGAGACACTTCTTTGTGATTTGTGAATTCATCTCACAGAATTACAGGACTCTTTTCATGGATCAGTTTGGTACCACTGTTTTTGGGGAATCTGAGAAGGGAACACTTGAATCGCACTGAATCCTATGGTGACAGAGGAAATATCCTCAGATCAAAACTAGAAAGAATCCTTCTGAGAAACCTCTTTGTGATGTGTGAATTTATCTCTCAGATTTACACCATTCTTTTCACTGATAGGTTTGCTAACACTTTTTTCATGGAATCTGCAATGGGATATTCAGGAGTTCTTTGAGGAATATCTTCAAAAAGGAAATATACTCAGATGAAAACTAGAAAGAACCTTGTTGAGAAACAGCTTTGTGATGTGTGAATTCATCTCACAGTGCCACACCATTCTTTTCATGAGGCAGTTTGGTAGCATTATTTTTGGGGATCTGTGAAGGGATATTTTGGATTGTACTGAAGCCTATGGGTATCTGTGAAGGGATATTTTGGATTGTATTGAAGCCTGTGTTGACAAAGGAAATAACCTCAGATAAAAATTAGAAAGAAGCTTTCTGAGAAACTTCTTTGTAATTTGTATATTCATCTAACAGAGTAACACCTGTCTATTAATGGAGCAGTTTGCTAACACTCTTTTTGTGGAATCTACAAAGGTATGTTTGTGAACACATTGAGGCCTATCATGAAAAAGGAAATATCCTCAGTTAAAAACTAGAAAAATGCTTTCTGAGAAACTGCTTTGTGATGTGTTAATTCATCTCACAGAGTTACTAGATTATTTTCATGGAACAGTTTTGTAGCCCTGTTTTGGGGAATCTGAAAAGGGATATTTTGGATCACTCTGACGCCTATAGTGACAAAGGAAACATCCTCAGACAAAAACTAGAAGGAAGCTTTCTGAGAAAGCTCCTTATGATGTTTGAATTCTTCTCACAGATTTACACTTTTCTTTTCATGGAGCAGTTTGCTAACACTGTTTTTGTTGAATATACGAAGGGATATTTGGAAGTGCATTAAGGCCTATAGTAAAAAAAGAACTATACTCAGATGAAAATGAGAAGGAAGCTTTCTGAGAAACTGCTTTGTGATGTGTGAATTCATCTTACAGATTTACACCATTCTTTTCAATGAACAGGTTGTTAAAACCTTTTTGTGGAATTTGCAGTAGGATATTTGGGAGTGCATTGAAGATTATGGTGACAAAGGAAATAACCTCAGACAAAAAACAAAACAAGCTTTCTGAGAAACTGTTTTGTGATGTGTGAATTCAACTCACTGATTTACACGTTTCTTTTCATGGAACAGTTTGCTACCACTATTTTCGTGGAATCTACAAAGGGGTATTCACGAACATATAGAGGCCTATAGTGAAAAAGGAAATATCCGCATACAAAAACTAGAAAGTGGCTTTGTGAGAAACTACTTTGTGATTTGTGAGTTCATCTCACAGAGTAACTTTGTTCTATCATGGAGCAGTTTGGTAGCACTGTTTTTGGGGAATCTGAGAAGGGGTATTTTGGATTGCATTTGAAGCCTATATGGACAAAGGAAATATTCTAAGATAAAAACTAGAAAGAAGATTTCTGAGAAAATTCTTGGTGATGTGTGGATTCATCTCAAAGAGGTACACCATTTTTTTCTTGGAAGTTTGCTAACACTTTTTTTGTGGAATCTGCAATGGTATATTCGGGAGTACATTGAGGAACATGGTGAAAAAGGAAATATCCTCAGATTAAAACTAGAAAGAAGGTTTCTGATAAACAGCTTTGTGATGTCTGAATTCATCTCACAGAATTACAGCTTTCTTTTCATGGAGTAGTTTGGTAGCCCTGTTTTTGGGGAATCTGAAAAAGGGATATTTTGGATCGCCCTAAAACCTATGGTGAAAAAGGAAATATCCTCAGATAAAAACTAGAAAGAAGCTTTCTGAGAAAGTTCTTTGGAATGTGTGAATTCATCTCACAGAGTTAAACCTTTTTTTCCCTGGAGCAGTTTGCTAACACTGATTTTGTGGAATCTGCAAAGGGATATTTTGGAGCATGTTGAGGTCGATAATGAAAAAGGAAATATCGTCAGACAAAACGAGAAAGAAGCTTTCTGAGAAACTGCTTATTGAAGTGTGAATTCATCCTACAGAGCCACACTGTTCTCTTCATTGAGCAGTTTGATGACACTGTTTTCCTGCAATCTGCAATATTATAATAGGGAGTGCATTGAAGTCTATGGTTACAAAGGAAATATCCTCAGATAAAAACGAAAAAGAAGCTTTCTGTGAAACTGCTTTGTGATGTGTGAATTCATCTAACAGACTTACACTGTTCTTCTCATTGAGAAGTTTGCTAACACTTTTTTTGTGGAATCTACAAATTGATATTTGGGAACACTTTGAGGAACCTGGGGAAAAAGGAAATATCCTCAGATAAAAACTAGAGAGAAGCTTTTGAGGAAACAGCTTTGTGATGTGTGAATTCATCTCACAGAGTTACAGCATACTTTTCATGAAGCACTTTGGTAGCCCTTTTATTGGGGAATCTGATAAGGCATATTTTGGATCACTTTGACACCTATGGCAAAGAAGAAAATATCCTCAAATAAAAACTAGAGAGATACTTTCTGAGAAACTGCTTTGGGATGTGGGTATTTATCTCACAGAGTTCCACAATTCTTTTCTTGCAGCAGTATGCTAACTGTGTTTTGGTGGAATCAGCAATAGGATACTTGGGATCACATTGAAGCCTATGGTGACAAAGGATATATCCTCAGACAGAAACCAAAAAGAAGCTTTCTGAGAAACTGATTTGTTATGTAGAAATCATCTCCCAGATTTACACCTTTCTTTTGATGGAGCAGTTTGCTAACACTATATTCGTGGAATCTGCAAAGAGATATGCAAGCGCATAGAGGCCTATGGTGAACAAGGAAATACCTTCAGACAAACAATAGCAAGAATCTTTCTGAGAAACTGCTCTGTGATTTCTGAATTCATCTCACAGAGTTACACGATTCTTTTCACAGAACAGTTTGGTTGCAGTAGTTTTGGGGAATCTGAGATAGGATATTTTGGATTGCATTGAAGTCTAGGGTGAAAAAGGAAGTATCCTCAGATAAAATGACTTTATACACCGTTCCTTTCATAGAGCAGTTTGATCACGCTGTTTTCATTTAATCTGCAATTAGATGTTTAAGAGCACATTGAAGCCTATGGTGACAAAGGATATATCCTCAGATAAAAACCAAAAAGAAGTCTTCTGAGAAACTGCTTTGTGATGTGTGAATTCATCTCAAGGAGTTACATTGTTCTCTTCACTGAGCAGTTTGCTAACACTGTTATCTTGGGATTCACAACGGGATATTTCAGAGTGCATTGAAGTATATGGGAAGTATATGTTGAAAAATGAAATATCCTCAGAAGAAAACAAAAAGCAGCTTTCTGTGAAACAACTTTGTGATGTGGGAATTCATTGCACAGAATTATACCCTTCTCTCCATGGCACAGTTTGGTAGCTCTGTTTTTTGGGAATCTCAGAAGGGATATTTTCGATCACATTGAAGCCTATGGGGACAAAGGAAATGTCCTCAGATAAAAACTAGAAAGAAACTCTCTGAGAAACTTTTTTGTGAGGTGTGTATTCATCTCACAGAGTAACACCTTGCTTTTCTTTGAGCAGTTTGCTAACACTGTTCTCGTAAAATATATGAAGCGATATTGGGAGTGAGTAGAGGCTTATAGTGAAAAAGGAAATATCCTCAATAAAAATTAGAAAGAGCTTTCTGAGAAACTGCTTTGTGACATGTGAATTCGTCACACAGAGTTACATCACTCTTTTCATGGAGAAGATTGGTAGCATTCTTTTTAGGGTATCTGAGAAGGGATATTTTTAATTGTATTGAGGCCTATGGTGAGAAAGGAAATATCCTCTGATTAAAACCAGAAAGAAGCTTTCTGAGAAAGTTCTTTGTGATGTGTGAATTCATCTCACAGTGTGACACTGATATTTTCATTGAGCAGTTTTCTACCACTGTTTTCTTGGAATCTGCAATGGGCTATTTCAGAGCACATTGACATTCATGGTGACAAAGGAAATAACCTCATGTAAAAACTAGAGGGAAGCTTTCTCAGATACTGCTTTGTGCTGTGTTAATTCATATCACAGAGTTAAACGACTCTTTTCATGGATCAGTTTGGTAGCACTGTTTTTGGTTAATTTGAGAAGGGATATTTTGGATAGCATTGAAACATAGGGTGACAAAGGAAATATCCTCAGATAAAAATTAGACAGAAGCTTTCTGAGAAAGTTCTTTGTGATGTTTGAATTCATCTCACAGAGTTACACCATTCCTTTCATGGTGCACTTTGCTAACACTATTTCCCTGGCATCTGCAAGGGGATATTTAGGAGTGCATTCAAGCCTGTAGTGAAAAAAGAAACGTCCTCAAATAAAAACCGAAAAGAAGTTATTTGAGAAACTGCTTTGTGATGTGTGAATTCGTCTCACAGAGTTACACTGTTCTTCTCATTGAGCAGTTTGCTAACACTGTTTTGTGGAATCTGCAATGGGATATTTCGGAGCCTATTGAAGCTCATGGTGACAAACGAAATATCCTCAGACAAAAAGTAGTAAGAAGCTTTCTGAGAAATTGCTTTGTGGTTTGTGAATTCAACTTACAGAGTTACATGTTTCTTTTCATGTACCAGTTTAGTAGCACGTTTTTGGGGAATCTGAGAAGGGATATTTTGGATCACATTGAAGCCTATGGTGACAAAGGAAAAAACTCAGATAAAAACTAGAAAGAAATTTTCTGAGAAACTGCTTTGTGATATGTGGTTTCATATCACAGTCTTACACCTTTCTTTTCATGGAGCAGTTTGCTAACACTGTTTTCGTGGAATCTGCAAAGGGATATTCCGGAGCACCTTGAGGTCTGTAGTGAAAAAGTAAACATCCTTAGATAAAAACTAGAAAGAAGCTTTCTGAGAAACAGCTTTGTGATCTGTGAATTCTTCTTACAGTGCTACACTGTTCTTTTCATTGAGCAGCTTGATAACACTGTTTTTGAGGAATCTGCAATAGGACATTTTGGAGGGCATTGAAGCCTAAGTGACAAAGGAAATATCCTCAAATAAAAACCAGAAGGAAGTTTTCTGTGGAACTTATTTGCAATGTGTGAATTCATCTCTCAATTTTACACCTTTATTTTCATGAAGCAGTTTGCTAACACTATTTTTCTGGAATCTACAAAGGGATATTTGTGAGCACATTGAGGCAAAAGGTGAAAAAGCAAATATCCTCAGACAAAACAAGAAAGAAACTTATGGAGAAACTGCTTTGTGACTTGTGAATTCATCTTTCAGAGTTACTTGATTCTTTTCATGTAGAAATTTGGTAGCACTGTTTTTGGGGAATCTGAAAAGGGATAATTTGGATCACATTAAAGCCTATGATGACAAAGGAAATATCCTCAGATAAAAAATTGAAAGAATCATTCAGCGAATCTTCATTATGTGTAAATTCATCTCACAGAGTTACACCAATCTTTTCATTGAGAAGTTTGCTAACACTTTTTTCATGGAATTTGTTATGGGATATTCCAGAGGGCATTGAAGAATATGATGAAAAAGGAAATATCCTCAGATAAAAACTAGAAAGAAGCTTTCTGAGAAACGTCTTTGTGATGAGTGAATTCATCTCACAGAGTTACACCATTCTGTTCCTGGAGCAGTTTGGTAGACCTGTTTTTGGGGAATCTGAGAAGGGATATTTTGGATCACATTGAAGCCTATGGTAACATAGGAACTATGCCAAAATAAAAGCTAGAAAGAAGCTTTCTGAGAAACTTCTTTGTGATGTGTGAATTCATCTCAAGCAGTTACAGGATTCTTTTCTTGGAACAGTTTGCTAACACTGTTTTTGGGAAATCTGCAATAGGATATATGGGCACACTTTGAAGCCTATAATGATGACGGAAATATCCTCAGACAAAAACCAAAAAGAATCTTTCTGAGAAACTGCTTTGTGAAGTGTAAATTCTTCTCACAGTTTTACACCGTTCTTTTCATGGAGCAGTTTGCTAACACTGTTTTCGTGAAATGTCCAAAGGGATATTTGGGAGCACTTTGAGGCCAATGCTGACAAAGGAAATATCCTCAGATAAAAAATAGCAAGAAGTTTTCTGAGAAAGTGCTTTGTGATGTGTGAATTGATCTCACAGAGTTACACTGTTCTTTTCATAGAGCAGTTTGCTAACACTGGTTTCTTGGAATCCGCAGTGGGATATTTCGGAGCACATTGAAGCTTATGGTGACAAAGGAAATATCCTCATATAAAAACCAGAAAGAAGGTTTTTCAGAAACCGCTTTGTGATGTGTTAATTCCACTCACAGTGTTATACGATACCTTTCATGGATCAGTTTGGTATCACTGTTTTCGTGGAATCAGCAATAGGATATTTGGGAGTGCATTGAAGCCTATGGAAACAAAGAAATATCCTCAGATAAAAACTAGAAAGAAGCTTTGAGAAATTTCGCTGTGATGTGTGAATTCATCTCACAGAGTTACACCTTATTTTTCATGCAGGAATTTGCTAACACTGCTTTCATGGAATCTGCAAAGGGTTATTTGGGAGCACACTGAATCCTATGGTGAAAAAGGAAATATCCTCAGATATTAAATAGAAAGAAGCTTTTTGAGAAAGTACTTTGTGATGTGTTAATTAATCTCACAGAGTTACAATGTTCTTTTCATTGAGCAGTATGCTAAAACTGTTTTTTTGGAATCTGCAATAGGAAATTTTGGAGTGCATTGAAGGTTTGGGTGACAAAGGAAATATCCTCAGACAGAAACTAGAAAGAAGCTTTCTGAGAAACTGATTTGTGAGTTGTGAATTCATCTCACTGCCTTACATGATTCTTTTCATTGAGCAGTTTCGTAGCACTGTATTTGGGGAATCTGAGAAGGGATATTTTTGATCACATCGAAGCCTATGGTGACAGAGGAAATATCCTCAGTTTAAAAACTAGATAGAAGCTTTCTGAGAAATTTCCTTGTGATGTGTGAGTTCATCTCACAGAGTTACACCTTTCCTTTCATGGAGCAGTTTGCTATCACTGTTTTTGTGTTATCTGCAAAGGGATATTTGGGAGCTCATGGAAGCTGATGGTGGAAAAGGAAATATCCTGAGATAAAAACTAGAAAGAAGCTTTCTGAGAAATTTATTTGTGATGAGTGAATTCATCACACAGTGTTACCTCTTTGTTTTTTTTTGTTTGTTTGTTTGTTTTTTGAGCAGCTTGGTAGCACTGTTTTTTTTTGGAATCTGCAAAGTTGTATTCAGGAGCTCCTAGAGACTTAGGGTTAAAAAGTAAATACCTTCAGGTAAAAACTGGAGAGAGGCTTTTTGAGAAACGTTTTGTGATGTGTGTATTCATCTCATAGAGTTTAACCGGTTTTTTTTGTTTTTGATGGAGCAATTCGCCATTACTGTTTTTGTAGTACCTGAGAGGAGTTATTTGGGAGCACATTGAGGCCTTTGGTGACAAAGAAAATATCCTCAGATAACAACCAAGAAGAAGCTTTCTGTGAAACTGCTTTGTGATGTGTGAATTCGTCTCACAGAATTTTACCATTCTTTCCATTGACAGATTTGCTAACAATTTTTAAGTTTAATCTGCAGTGGGATATTCGGGAGTGCATTGAGGAATATGGTGAAAAATGAAATATCCTCAGATAAAAACTAGAAAGAAGGTTTCTGAGAAATATCTTTGTGATTTGTGAATTCATCTCCCAGAGTCACATGAGTCTTTTCATGGAACAGTTTGGTATCACTGCTTTTGGGGAATCAGAGAAGGGATATTTTGGATCACATTGAAGCCTATGGTGACAAAGGAAATATCCTCAGATTTAAACTAGAAAGAAGCTTTTTTAAAAACTTCTTTGTAATGTGTAAATTAATCTTACAGAGTTACACCATTCTTTTAATTGATGAGTTTGCTAACACTGTTTTCATGGAATCTGCACAGGTATATATTGGAGCGCATTGAGATCTATGGTGAAAAAGAAAATATTCTCAGATAAAAAGTAGAAAGAATCTTCCTGAGAAACTGTCTTGTGATGTGTGAATTCATCTCAGAGTATTATCCTGTAGTATTCATTGAGCTGTTTACTAACACTGTTTTCTTGGAATCTGCAATGGGATATTTTTGAGTGCATCGAAGACTTATGTTGACATAGGAAATATCTTCATATAACAACTAGAAATAACCTTTCTGAGAAATCACTTTTTGATGTGTTAATTCATCTCACAGAGTTACACAACCTTTTCATGGATCAGTTTGGTAGCAGTGTTTTTGGGATATCTGAGAAGGGATATTTTGAAATGCATTGAAGCCTATGGTAACAAAGGAAATATCCTCAGATAAAAACTAGAAAGAGGCTTTCTGAGAAAGTTCTTTGTGATGTGTCAATTCATCTCCGAAAGTTACACCTTTATTTTCTTGGAGCAGTTTGTTAATACTGTTTTCAAATAATCTGCAATGGGATATTCTGGAGTGCATTGAGGCCTATAGTGAAAATGTAAATATTCTAATGTAATAACTAGAAGGAAACTTTCTGAGAAACAGCTTTGTGATGTGTGAATTCACCTTACAGAGTTACAATGCTCTTTTCATTGAGCAGTTTGATAACACTGATTTCGTGGTATCTGCAATAGGGTAATGGGGAGGGCATCGAAGCCTATGGTGACAAAGGAAGTATGCTCAGATAAAAACGAAAAAGAAGCCTTCTGTGACGCTGCTTTGTGATGTGTGAATTAATCTCACAGAGCAACACCGTTCTTTTCATTGAGAAGTTTGCTAACACTTTTTCGTTTAATCTGAAATTGGATATTTGGGAGTGTATTGAGGAATATGGTGAATAAGTAAATATCCTCAGACAAAAACTAGAAAGAAACTTTCTGAGAAACTGCTTTGTGATGTGTGAATTCATCTCACAGAGTTACACTGTCCTTTACTTTGAGCAGTTTACTTACACTGTTTTCTTGGAATCTGAAATCTGATATTTTTGAGCGCTTTGCAGCTTATGGTGACAAAGTAAATATCGTCATATAAAAACTAGAAAGAAGCTTTCTGAGAAGCCTCTTACTGATGTGTTAATTCATCTCACAAAGTTACATGATTGCTTTCATAGAGCAGTTTGGTAGCACTGTTTTCGGTGCATCTGAAATGGGATATTTTGGATCGCATTGAAACCTATGGTAACAAAGGAAATATCCTCAGATAAAAACTAGAAAGAGGCATTTTGAGAAAGTTCTTTGTGATGTATGAATTTATCTCACAGAGTTACACCTTTCTTTTCATGGAGCAGTTTGTAAACACTGTTTTTGAGGAGTCTGCAAAGGTATATTTGGGAGTGCTTTGAGACCTATAGTGAAAAAGGAAATATCCTCAGATAAAAACTAGAAAAAATTCGTCTCCCAGAGTTACACCTTTCTTTTCATTGGGCAGTTTGGTAGCACTCTTTTGGGGGAATCTGCAAAGGGATTTTCTGGAGCTCAGAGAGGCCTATGGCGAAAAAGGAAATATCTTCAGATAAAAACTGGAGAGAAGGTTTTTGAGAAACTGTTTTGTGAGGTGTGTATTCACCTCAAAGAGATAAATCATTTTGTTGATTGAGCAGTTTTTTCTCACTGTTTTGTGGTGTTTGGGAAGCGATATTTGGGAGCACATTGAGGCTGATGGTGGAAAAGTAAATATGCCAAGAGAAAAACTAGAAAGGAGCTTTATGATAAATTTCTTTGCAATGGGTGAATTCATCTCCCAGAGGTAACTGATTCTTTTCATTGAGCAGTTTGGTAACCCTGTTTTTGTGGTATGTACAAGGGGATATTCAGAGCACAGAGAAGCCTATGGTGAAAGAGGAAATACCCTCAGATGAAACTAGAATGAAGCTTTCTGAGAGACTCTTTTGTGATGGGCGAATTCATCTCACAGGGTTAAAGCTTTGTTTTCATTGAGCAATTTGTTAGCACTCCTTTTGTGGAATATGCAAGGGATATTTGGGAGCAGATAGAGGCCAATGTTGAAAAAGGAAATATCTACAGGTAAAAACAGGAGAGAAAGTTTCTGATAACTCCCTTGTGATGTGTGCATTCATCTCATAGAGTCAAAGCTTTCTGTTGAGAGAGAAGCTTGGCATCACTGTTTTTGTGGTGTCTGAGAAGGGATATTTGGGAGCGCATGGAAGCGGATGGTGGAAAAGGAAATATCCTGAGATAAAAACTAGAAAGAAGCTTTCTGAGAAATTTCTTTGGGGATGGGTGAATTCATCACAAAGAATTACGCGATTGTTTTCTTTGAGCAGTTTGGTAGCACTGCTTTCATGGATTCTGCAAAGGAATATTTCGGAGCTCCCAGAGGCCTATGGTGAAAAAGGAAATAATTGCAGATGAAAACTGGAGAGAAGCACTTTGAGAAATGGTTTTGTGATGTGTGGATGCATCTCATAGAGTTTAAAATTTTTATTGATTGAGTAGTTCATCATCAGTGTTTTTGTGGTATCTGAGAGGTGTTATTTGGGAGCACATTGATGCATATAGTGAAAAAGGAAATATCCTCAGATTTAAACTAGAAAGAATCTTTCTGAGAAACCTTTTTGTGATGTGTGAATTCATCTCACAGAGATAAACCTTTCTTTTCTCTGAGCAGATTGGTAACACTATTTTGTGGAATATGCAAAGGGATATTCTGAGATACCCCTTCTCAGATTCCCGAAAAACAGTGCTACCAATTTGATCTATGAAAAGAATCGTGTAACTCTGTGAGATGAATTAACGTATCACAAAGCTGTTAGTCAGAGAGCTTCTTTCTAGTTTTTATATGAAGATTTTTCCTTTTCCACCATAGCTTCAATGCCCTCCAAAATATACATTCTAAGACACCAGAAAAACAGTAATGCCAAAGTGCTCCCTCAACAGAAACATTTAGCTCTATTAGATAAATGCACACATCACAAAGGAGTTTCTCCAAAATCTTCTCTCCTGTTTTTACCTGAAGAATTTTTTTTTGTTACCTTAGGCCTCTATGTGGTCCCAAATATTCCTCTGCATATTCCATGAAAAAGTGCAAACAAACTGCTCCATGTGATGCTGTGAGATAAATGGACCCATCACAAATTAGTTTCTCAGGATGCTTCTTTCCAGTTTTTGTCTGAGGATATTTCCTTTTCCACCATAGGCTTCAATGTGCTCCCAAATATCCCTTCTCAGACACCACAAAAACAGTGATGCCAAAGTGGTCCCTCAACAGAAATGTTTAGCTGTATGAGATGAATGCACTCCTCACAAAGGAGTTTCTCAGAAAGCTTCTCTCCAATTTTTACCATAAGATATTTCTTGATATATCTTAAGGTAAAATTTACCTTAAGATATCTTAAGGTAAAATTTACCTTAAGATATCTTAAGGTAATATTTTTGATCACATTAAAGCCTATGGTGACAAAGGAAATATCCTCAGGAAAAAAAAACAAAAAACAAAAAGAAGCTGTCTGAGTACTTTTGTGATGTGTGAATTTATCTCACAGAGTTACACCTTTCTTTTCGTGGTGGAATTTCCTAATACTGTTTTTCAGGCAATCTGCAAGGAGATATATGGGAGTGCATTGAGTCCTAAGAAATATCCTCAGATAAAACCTAGAAAGAAGTTTTCTGACAAAGAAGCTTTCTGTGAATTCATCTCACATTGTTACATTGTTGTTTTCATTGAGCAGTTTCCTGTAACTCTTTTGTGGAATCTGAAAAGGGATATTTGGGAGCACATTGAGACCTATGGTTAAAAAGGAAATATCCTCAGATAAAATCTAGAAAAAAGCTTTCTGAGAAACTGCTTCGTGATGTGTGAATTCATCTTACAGAGTTACACTGTTCTTTTCATAGATAAGATTGCTAACACTGTTTTCTTGGGATCTCCAATGGGATACTTTAGAGCGCATGGCAGCTTATGCTGACAAAGAAAATATCCTCATATAGAAACTACAAAGAAGCTTTCTGAGAATCCGTTTTGTAATCTGTCATTTCATCTCAGAGACTTACACGATTCTTTTCATGGATAATATTGGTAGCACTGTTTTGGGGGAATCTGAGAAGGGATATTTTTGATCGCATTGAAGACTATGGTGACAAAGAAATATCCTCAGATAAAAGCTAGAATTAAGCTTTATGAGAGAGTTCCTTTTGATGTTTGAATTCTTCTCATAGATCTTCAAGTTTCTTTTCATGGAACAGTTTCCTAACACTGTTTTCAAGGAATCTTCAAAGGGATATTTGGGAGCACATTGAGGCCTATAGTGAAAAAAGAAATATCCTCAGATAACAACTAGAAAGAATAATTCTGAGAAATCACTTTGTGATGTGTGAATTCATCTCAAAGAGTTACACTGTCCTTTTCTTGGAACAGTGTGGTAACACTGTATACATGGAATCTGCAATAGGATATTTTGGAACCCACAGAAGCCTATGGTGACAAAGAAAATATCCTCAGATAACAACTAGAAGGAACAATTCTGAGAAACTACTTTGTGAGGTGTGAATTCATCCCACCAAATTACACATTTCTTTTCATGAATGAGATTGCTAACATAGTTTTCGTGGAATCTGCATAGGGATATTTGGGAGTGTTTTGAGGCCTATAATGAAAAAGGAAATATCATCAGAAAAAAAAAACGAGAAAAAAGCTTTGAGAGAAATTGCTTTGTGATGTGTGAATTTATTTCACAGAGTTACACCTTTCTTTACATGGAGCAGTTTGCTAACACTGTTTTCATGGAATCTGAAAGAGGATATTTGGTAGCGCATTGAAGCCTATGGTAACAAAGGAAATATCCTCTGATAAAACTCAAAAAGACGCTTTCTGATCAACCGCTTTGTGATGTGTGAATTCATCTCACAGAGTTACACCTTTCTTTACATGGAGCAGTTTGCTAACACTGTTTTCATGGAATCTGCAAAGGGATATTTGAAGTGAAAAAGAAAATATCCTCAGATATAAACAAGAAAGAAGCATTCTGAGAAACGACTTTGTGATGTATTAATTCACCTCACAGTGTTACACTGTTCTTTCCATGGAGTGGTTTGCTAACACAGTTTCCTTTTAAGCTGAAATGGGATATTTCAGAGCACATTGAAGCTTTTGGTGACATGGGAAATATCCTCATAAAGAAAGTAAAAAGAAGCTTTCTGAGAAACGCCTTTGTGATATGTTAATTCAGCTCACAGAGTTACAGGATTTTTTTCATGGATAAGTTTGGCACCACTGTTTTTGGGGAATCTCAGAATGGATATTTTGGATCGCATTCAAGCCTATGGTGGCAAAGGAAATATCCTTAGGAAAACTCTAGAAAGAATCTCTCTGAGAAAGTTCTTTGTGATGTGTGAATTCATCTCACAGAGTTACACTGTTCTCTTTATTGAGCAGTTTGCTAACGCTCTTTTCTTGCAATCTGAAATGGGGTATTTAGGAAGGCATTGAAGCTTATGTTTACAAATAAAATATCCTCATATAAAATCTAGAAAGAAGCTATCTGAGAAACTGCTTTGTGATGTGTTAATTCATCTCACAGAGTTACATGATTCTTTTCATGGATCAGTTTGGTAGGACTGTTTTTGTGATGCCTTCGAAGGGATATTTCAGAGCATGCGAAGCCGATGGTGTAAAAGGAAATACCCTGAGATAAAAACTAGATTGAAGCTTTCTGAGAAATTTCTTTGTCATGGGTATATTCATCACACTGAGTTACACCTTTGTTTTCTTTGAACACATTGGTAGCACTGTTTTTGTGGAATCTGCAAAGTGATATTCGGGAGCTCCTTGAGCCCTATGGAGAAAAAGGAAATAGCTTCAGATAAAAACTGGAGAGAAGCTTTTTGAGAAATATTTTTGTGATATGTGTATTCATCTCAGAGAATTTAGCCTTTTTGTTGATTGAGCATTCCAGCATCACTGTTTTTGTGGTATCTGAGAAGAGATACATGGGAGCACATTGAAGATTATGGTAAAAAAGGAAGTATCCTTAGATTTAAACTAGAAAGAAGCTTTCTGAGAAACTGCTTTGTGATAGGTGAATTCATCTCACAGAATTACACCTTTCTTTTCTTTAAGCAGTTTGGTAACACAGCTTTGGGGAATCTGCAAAGGGATATTCAGGAGCACATAGAGTCCAATGGCGAAAAAGGAAATAACTTCAGGTAAAAACTGGAGAGAAGCTTTCTGAGAAACCCTTTGTGATGTGGGTACTCATCTCATAGAGTTAACATTTCTGTTGAGGGAGCACTTTGGCATCACTGTTCATATGGTGTCTGAAAAGGGATATTTTGGACTGCATTGAAGCCTATAGTGGAAAAGGAAATAGGTTAATATAACAACTAGAAAGATGTTTTCTGATTGACCACTTTGTGGTGTGTTAATTCATCTCAAAGAATTACATGATTCTTTTCATGGAGTAGTTCGGTAGCAATGTTTTTGGGGAATCTGAGAAGAAATATTTTGGATCTCATTCAAGTCTATGGTGACAAAGGAAATATCCTCTGACAAAAACTAGAAAGAAGCTGCCTGAGAAAGTTCTTTGTGATGTTTGAATTCATCTCACAGAGTTACACCTTTCTTTTCGTAGAGTAGTTTTCGATCACTGTATTCCTGGAAACTGCAAAGGGATATTTGGGAATGCATTGAGCCTATAGTGAAAAAGGAAATATCCCCAGATAAAAACTAGAAAGAAGCTTTCTCAGAAGCTAGTTTGTGATATGTGAATTCATCTCACAGAGTTACACTGTTACTATCATTGAACAGTTGGCTAACACTCTTTTCTTGGAATCTGCAATGGTATGTTTCAGAGATCATTGAAGCTTAGTGTGACAAAGGAAATATCCTCAGACAAAAACTAGAAAGAAGGCTTCTGAGAAACTGCTTTGTGATTTGTGGATTCACCTCACAGAGCTACACAATTCCTTTCAAGGAACAGTATTGTAGCACTATTTGTGGTGAATTCGAGAAAGGATATATTCAATCGCATTGAAGTCTATGGTGACAAAGGAAATACCCTCAGATGAAAAGCAGAAATCAGCTTTTTGAGAAGCTTCTTTGTGATGTATGTATTCATCTCACAGTGTAAAGCTTTCATTCATGGAGCAGACTGCTAACACTGTTTTCATGGAAGCTGTAAAAGTATATTTGTGAGCACTTTGAGGCCTATAGTGAAAAAAGGAAATATCCTCAGATAAAAATGAGAAAGAAGATTTCTGAGAAACTGCTTTGTAATGTGTGAATTCCTCTCACAGAATTACACACTTATTTTCTTTGAGCAGATTTGATAACATTGTTTTCTTGGAATCTGCAATAGGATATTTGGGAGCACATTGATGGCTCTTGTGATAAAGGAAATATCCTCAGATAAAAACCAAAAAGCATCTTTCTGTGAAACTGCTTTGTGATGTGTCAATTCACCTCACAGAGTTACACCATTGCTTTCACTGAGAAGTTTGCTAACATATTTTTCCTGGAATCTGCAATGGGATATTCTGGAAAACATGGAGGAATACAGTGAAAAAGGAAATATCCTGAGATAAAAACTAGCAAGAAGCTTACTGAGAAACAGGTTTGTGATGTATGAATTCATTTCACAGAGTTACACCATTCCCTTCATGGAGCAGTATGGTAGCACTGTTTATAAGGAATCTGCAAAAGGATATTTGGGAGCTCATTGAAGCCTATGGTGACAAAGGAAATATCCTGAAACAAAAACCAAAAAGAAGCTCTCTGAGAAACTGCTTTGTGATGTGTGAATTCACCTCATAAATTTACACCTTTCTGTTCATGGAGCAGTTTGCTAACACAATTTTCATGGAATATGCAAAGAAATATTTGTGAGCACACTGAGGCCTAAAGGGAAAAAGGAAATATCCTGACTAAAACTAGAAAGAATCTTTCTGAGGAACAGCTTTGTGATTTGTGAATTCGTCTCACAGAGTTACACGATACTTTTCATGGAGCAGTTTGGTAGCACTGTTTATGGGGAATCTGAGAAGGGACGTTTTGGATCGCATTTGATGCCTATGCTGACAAAAGAAATATAAACAGATAAAAACCAGAAATAAAGTTTCTGAGAAACTGCTTTGTTATGTGTGTATTCATCTCACAGAGCAACATCTTTCTTTTCATGGAGCAGTTTCCTAACACTGTTTTTGTGGAATCTGCAAAAGGGTGTTTTTTAGGGTATTGAAGCCTATGATGACAAAAGAAATATACTCAGACAAAAACCAAAAAGAAGCTTTCTGAGAAACTGCTTTGTGATTGGTGAATTCATCTCACAGAGTAACGGTGTTCTTTTCAATGATCAGTTTGCTTACACTGTTTCCTTGGAATCTGCAATGGGATATTTCAGATTGCATTGAAGTTTACAGTGACAAAGGAAATGTCCTCAGATAAAAACTACAAAGAATTTTTCTGAGAAAGTTCCTTGTAATGTGTGAATTCATTTCAAGAAATTATCTTTTCTTTCATGGAGCAGTTTGCTAACACAGTTTTCATGGAATGTGCGAAGGGATATTTGGGAACGCATTGAGGCCTATGGTGAAAAAGGAAGTATCCTCAGATAAAAACTAGAAAGAAGCTTTCTGAGAAACAGCTTTGTGATGTATGAATTCAACTCACATAGTTACACCATTCTTTTCTTTTTTTTTTTTTTTTTTTTGAGACGGAGTCTCGCTCTGTCACCCAGGCTGGAGTGCAGTGGCCGGATGTCAGCTCACTGCAAGCTCCGCCTTCCGGGTTCATGCCATTCTCCTGCCTCAGCCTCCCGAGTAGCTGGGACTATAGGCGCCCGCCACCTTGCCTGGTTAGTTTTTTGTATTTTTTAGTAGAGACGGGGTTTCACCGTGTTAGCCAGGATGGTCTCGATCTCCTGACCTCGTGATCCGCCTGTCTCGGCCTCCCAAAGTGCTGGGATTACAGGCGTGAGCCACCGCGCCCGGCCTACACCATTCTTTTCATGGAGCAGTTTGGTAACACTGTTTTTGGGGAATATGAGAAGGGATATTTCGATGGCATTAAAGAGTATGGTGACAGGGGAAATAACCTCAGATAAAAACTAGAAAGAAGCTTTCAGAGAAACTTCTTTGTGATGTGTGCATTCATCTCACACAGTAACAACTTTCTTTTCATGGAGCAGTGTGCTAATACTGTTTTCATGGAATATACAAAGGGATATTTGGGAGCGAGTTCTGGCCAATGGTGAAAAACTAAATATCCTCAGATTAAAAACTAGAAAGATGCTTTCAGAGAAACTGCTTTGCGATGTGTGAATTCATCTCACAGAGTTACACAACCCTTTTCATGAAGCATTCGATAGCACTGTTTTGGGGAACCTGAGATGGGATATTGTGAATTGCATTGAAGCCCATCGTTACAAAGGAAATACCCTCAGATAGAAATTTCTTTGTGATATGTGAATTCACCTCACAGAGTTACATGATTTTTTTCATGGAGCAATTTGGTAGTACTGCTTTTGGGGCTTCTGAGAAGGGATATTTTGGATCACATTGAGGGCTATGGTGACAAAGGAAATATCTTCAGATAAAAACTAGAAAGAAGCTTTCTGAGAAAGTTCTTTGTGATGTGTGAATTAATCTCACAGTGTTACACATTTCTTCTCATGGAGCAGTTTGCTAACACTGTTTTCGTGGAATCTGCAAAGGAATATTTGGGAGTGCCTTGAGGCCAATTTTGAAAAAGGGAGTATCCTCAGATAAAACTTGAAAGTAGTGTTCTGAGAAACTGCTTTGTGATGCGCGAATTCATCTCACAGAGTTACACTGTTCTTGGCATTAAGCAGTGTGCTTACTCTGTTTTTTTTTTTTTTTTTTTGGAATCTGCAATCTAATATTTTGGAGTGCATTGAAGCTTGTGGTGACAAAGGAAATATTCTCATAGAAAGGCCAAAAAGAAGCTTTCAGAGAAACAGCTTTGTGATGTGTGAATTCAACTCACAGAATTGCACTGTTCTTTCCATTGAGCAGTTTGCTAACACTGTTTTCTTGGAATCTGCAATTGGATTTTTCAGAGAGCATTGAACCCTCGGGTGGCAAAGGAAATATCCTCAGACAAAAACTGGAAAGAAGCTTTCTGAGAAATGTCTTTGTGATTTGTGAATTCATCTCACAGAGTTACATGATGCTTTTCATGGAACAGTTTGGTGCACTGTTTTTGGGGAATCTGAGAAGGGATTTTTTGCATCGCATTGAAAAATATGGTGAAAAAGGAAATATCCTGAGATAAAAACTAGAAAGAAGCTTTCTGAGAAAGTTCTTTGAGATGTGTGAATTCAACCCACAGCGTTGCACCTTTCTTTTCATGGAGCAGTTTTCTAAAACTGCTTTCCTGGAATTTGCCAAGGGATATTTGGAAGTGCCTCGAGGTCTTGAGAAGCTTTCTGTGAAACTCCTTTGTGATGTGTATTCATTTCATAGAGCTACACATTTCCGTTGGGGGAGCACTTTGGCATCACTGTTTTTGTGGTGTCTGAGAAGGGATACTTGGGAGCACATTGAAGCCTATAGTTTACAAGGAAATATCTGCATATAAAAACTAGAAAGAAGCGTTTTGAGAAACTGCCATGTGATGGGTGAATTCATCTCACAGAGTTACACCTTTCTTTTCATTGAGCAGTTTGGTAGCACCGTTTTTCTGGAATCTGCAAAGAGATGTTCAGGAGTGCATAGAGTTCAACGGTGAAAAAGGAAATGTCTTCAGGTAAAAACTGGAGAGAAGTTTTCTGAGAAACTCCTTTATGATGTGTGTATTCACCTCATAGAGCTAAACGTTTCTGTTGAGGGAGCACTTTGGAATCACTGTTTTTGTGCTGTCTGAGAAGGGTTATCTGGGAGCACCTTGAAGCCTGTGGTTTAAAAGGAAATATCCGCATATAAAAAACTAGAAAGAAGCTTTCTGAGAAACAGCTTTGTGATGTGTGAATTCATCTCACAGTTACACCATTCTTTTCATGGAGCAGTTTGGTAGCTCTGTTTTTGGGGAATCTGAGAAGGGATATTTGGATCACATTGAACCCTATGGTGACAAAGGAAATGTCCTCAGAAAAAAACTAGAACGAAACAATCTGAAAAACAGCATTGTGATGTGTGAATTCATCTTAGAGTTTTACCATTCTCTTCATTGAGCAGATTAATACAACACTGTTTTCATGTAATCTACAATAAGATATTTCAGAGTGCATTGAAGCCTATGGTGACAAAAGAAATATCCACAGATAAAAGTCCAAAAAGAAGCTTTCTGTGAAACTGCTTTGTGATGTGTGAATTCATCTCACAGAGCTACACCATTTTTTTCATTAAAAAGTTTGATAACACTTTTTTTCCTTTAATCTGCTATGGGATATCGAGGAGCGCATTGATTAAAATTCTGAAAAAGGAAATATCTTCAGATAAATACTAGAAAGAAGTTTTCTGAGAAGCATCTTTGTGATATGTGAATTCATCTCACAGAGTTACACCATTCTTTTCGTGGAACAGTTTGGTAGCTCTGTTTTTGGGGAGACTGAGTAGAGTTATTTTGTGTCACATTGAAGCCTGTGGTCACGAAGTAAGCATCCTCATTTAAAAACTAGAAAGAAGATTTCTGAGAAACTACTTCATCATGTGTGAATTCATCTCACAGAGTTACGCTGTTGTTTTCGTTGAGCTGTTTGATAACACTGTTTTTGTGGAATCTGCAATAGGATATTTGGGAGCGCATTGAAGCCTATGGTGACAAGGAAAATATCCTCTGAGAAAAATAAAAAAGAAGCTTTCTGTGAATTCATATCACAGAAATGTACCTTTCTTTTCATGTAGCAGTGTGCTAATACTGTTTTTTTGGAATCTACAAAGGGATAGTTGTGAGCGCTTTGAGGCCAATGGTGAAAAAGGAATTATCCTCACATAAAAACTAGAAAGAAGCTTTCCCAGAAACTGTTTTGTGATGTGTAAATTCATCTCATGGAGTTACAATCTTCTTTTCATTGAGCAGTTTGCTAACACTGTTTTCTTGAAATCTGCAATGGGTTATTTAGGAGCACATAATTGAAGATTATGGTGATAAAGGAAATATCCTCCTATAAAAACTATAAAGAAGCTCTCTGAGAAACCGGTTTTGATGAGTTAATTGATCTCACAGAGTTACAGGATTCTTTTCATGGACCAGTTTGGTAGCACTGTTTTTGGGGAATCTAAGAAGGGATATTTTGGATTGCATTGAAGCCTTTTGTGACTAAGGAAATATACTCAGATAAAAACTAGAAAGAAGCTTTCTGAGAAAGTTCTTTGTGACGTGTGAGTTCATCACACTGAGTTACACCTTTTTTTCATGGAGCAGTTTGCTAAGACTTCTTTCCTGGAATTTGCAAAGGGATATTTGGGAGCACCTTGAGGCCTATGGTGAAAAAAGAAACATCCTCAGATGAAAACCAGAAAGAAGCTTTATGAGAAAATGCTTTGTGATGGGTGAATTCATCTGACATAGTTAAACCTGTCTTTTCATTGAGCGGTTTGATAGCACTGCTTTTGGGGAATCTGCAAAGGGCAGTTTGGGAACTCATAGAGGTTGATGTTGAAAAAGGAAATATCTTCAGATAAATACTGAAGAGAAGGTTTATGAGAAACTGTTTTGTGATGTGTGTATTCATCTCAGAGAGATAAATCATTTTGTTGATTGAGAAGTTTGGCATCACTGGGTTTGCACTGTCTGAGAAGGGATATTTGGGAACGAATTGAGGCTCATGGTGGAAAAGTAAATATGCTTCACAGATGAAAGCTAGAAAGGAGCTTTCTGAGAAATTTCTTTGTGATGTGTGAATTCTCCCAGAGATAAACCATTCTTTTCATTGAGTAGTTTCTTAACCCTGATTTTGTGGAATCTACAAAGGGATATTCAGAGCACAGAGAAGCCTATGGTGAAAAAGGAAATACCCTCTGATAAAAACTAGAAACAAGTTTTCCGACAGGCTGTTTTGAGTTGGGTCATTCATCTCCAGAGGTAAATCTTTCTTCTCATTGAGCAATTTGGTAACACAGTTTTTGAGGAATCTGTAATGGGATATTTGGGATCATGTAGAGGCCTTAGGTGAAAAAAGAAAATTCTTTAGGTAAAAATTGGAGAGAAGCTTTCAGAGAAAATCCCTTGTGATTTGTGCATTCATCTCATAGAGCTAAATGTTTCTGTTCAGGGAGCACTTTGGCATCACTGCTTTGTGGTGTCTGAGAAGGGATATTTTGGAGCACATTGAAGCCTATGGTTCCAAAGGAAATATCCACATATAAAAACTAGAAAGAAGCTTTCTGAAAAAATTATTCGTGATATGTGAGTTCATCTCACAGAATTCCGCTGTTCTTTTCATTGAGCAGTTTTCCAACACTGTTTTCTGGGAATCTGCATTGGGATATTTCAGAATGCATTGAAGCTTATAGTGACAAAGGAAATAACCTCAGACAGAAACAGGAAAGAAACTTTCTGAGAAACTACTTTGTGATATTTGAATTCATCTCACAGAGTTACACTATTCTTTTCATGGAACAGTTTTGTAGCACTGGTTTTGGGGAATCTGAGAAGGGATAATTTGGATCACATTGATGTCTATGGTGACTATGGATATCCTCAAATAAAAACTAGCAAGAAGCATTCTGAGAAATTTGCTTCTGATGTGTGAATTCACCTCATGTAGATATAACTTTCTTTTTATGAAGCAGTTTTCCAGCACTGTTTTTGGGGAATGTGACAAGGGATATTTTGAATTGCATTGAAGCATCTGGTGACAAAGGAAATATCCTCAGATAATAATTAGAAAGAAGCTTTCTGAGAAACTGTTTCGTGATGTTTGAACTCATCTCACAGAGTTACACTGTTCTTTTCATTGAGCAGTTTGCTAATACTGCTTTCTTGGAATCTGCAATTGAAAATTTTGGAGTGCATTGAAGCTTATGGTGACAAAGGAAATAACCTCATGTAAAAATGAGAAAGAAGCTTTGTGTGAAACTGACTTGTGTTGTGTGAATTCATCTCAGAGTGTTACACCGTTCTTTTGATTGAGCAGTTTGGTAACATTGGTTTTGTGGAATCTGCAAAGGGATATTTGGGAGCGCATTGAAAACTACGGTGAAAAAGGAATTATCCTCCAGTAATAACTCGAAAGAAGCTTTCTGAGAAACTGCTTTGTGATGTGTGAATTCATCTCACATAGTTACATCATTCTGTTTATTGAGCAGTCTGATAACACTGGTTTCATGGAATCTGTAATAGGATACTTGGGAGTGGATGGAAGTCTATGGTGACAATGGAAATATCCTCAAATAAAAACCAAAAAGGAAGCTTTCTGAGAAACTGCTTTGTGATGTGTGAATTCATCTCGCCGATTTAGACAGTTCATTTCATTGAGACATGTGCTAACACTTTTTTCGTTTAATCTGCAGTTTGACATTTGGGTGTGCATTGAAGATTATGGTGAAAAAGGAAATATCCTCCCATAAAAACTAGAAAGAAGGTCTCTGAGAAGCTCCTTTTAATGTGTGTATTCATCTCACAGAATTACACCACTGTTTTCATGGAGCAGTTTGGTATCATTGTTTTTGGGGTACCTGAAAAGGGATATTTTGAATTGCGTTGAAGCCTATGGTGACAGAGGAAATATCCTCAGATTAAAAGTAGAAAGAAGCTTTCTGAAAAAATTCTTTGTGATGTCTGAATTCATCTCACACAGTTACACTTTCCTTTTCACGGAGGAGTTTTCTAACACTCTTCGTGGAATCTGCAAACAGATATTAGGGAACGCATTGAGGCCTATAGTGAAAAAGGAAATATCCTCAGATTAAAACAAGATAGAAATTTTGTCAGAAACCACTTTTTGATGTGTTAATTCATCTCACAGAGCTACATGATTCTTTTCATGGATCTGTTTTGTAGCACTGTTTTTGGGGAATCTGAGATGGGATATTTTGGATTGCATTGAAGCCTATGGTGACAAAGGAAATATCCACAGATAAAAACTTGAAAGAAGCTTTCTGAGGAAGTTCTTTGTGATGTGTGAATTCATTTCACAGAGTGATGCCTTTCTTTTCATGGAGCATCTTGCTAGCACTCCTTTCATGAAAACTGCAAAACTATATTTGGAAGCCCATTGAGATGTATAGTGAAAAGTGAAAAATCCTCAGATAAATACTAGAAAGAAGCTTTCTGAGAAACTGCATGTGACGTTTGAATTCATCTCACAGAGTTACACTGTTCTTTTCATTGAGCAATTTGCTAACACTGTTTTCTTAGAATCTGCAATGGGATATTTCAGAGAGCCTTAAAGTTTATGGTGACAAAGGACATATCCTCAAATAAAAACTAGAAAGAAGCATTCTGAGAAACCTCTTTGTGATGTGTTAATTCATCTCACAAAGTTACAATATTCTTTTCATGTAGCAGTTTGGTAGCACTGTTTTTGGGGAAACTGAGAAGGCATATTTTGGATTGCATTGAAGCCTATGGTGACTAAGGAAATATCCTCAGATTAAAAACTAGAAAGAAGCTTTCTGTGAAACTGCTTTGTAGTGTGGGAATTCATCTCACAGATTTACACCTTTATTTTCATGGAGCAGTTTGCTAACTCTGCTTTCTTGGAATCTGCAAAGGGATATTTGGGAGCGCATTGAAGCCTGTAATGAAAAAGAAAATATCCTCAGATAAAAGCTAGAAAGAATCTTTCTGAGAAACTGTTTTGTGATGTGTGAATTCTTCTCACCAAGATACACCGTTTTTTTCTTTGATCAGTTTGCTCACACTTTTTTCGTGGAATATGCAAAGGGATATTTGGCAGTGCATTGAAGCCTATGTATACAAAGCTTTCTGAGAAGGTGCTTTATTATGTCTGAATTCATCTCACTGAGTTACACTGTTCTTTTCATTGAGCAGTTGGCTAACACTGTATTCTTGGAATCTGCAATGGGATATTTCAGGTGCACTGAAGCTTATGGTGACAAAGGAAATATCCTCATATGAAAACTAGAAAGAAGCTTTCTGAGAAACTGCTTTCTATATGCTAATTCATCTCACATAGCTGCATGATTCTTTTCTAGGATCAGTTTGGTAGCAGCGTTTTTGAGGAATCTGAGAAGGGATATTTTGAATCACATTGAAGCCTTTGTTGACAACGGAAATATCATCAGATAAAATCTAGAAGGAAACTTTCTGAGAAACTTCTTTGTGATGTGAGAATTTATATAACACAGATACACCGTTCTTTTCATTGAGATGTTTGCTAACACTTTTTTCATGGAAGGTGCCATGGGATATTCCAGATCACCTTGAGGAATATGGTGAAAAAGAAAATATCACCATATAAAAACAAGAAAGAATCTTTCTGAGAAACAGCTTCATGATGTGTGAATTCATATCATAGAGTTCCACCGTTCTTTTCATGGATCAGTTTGGTAGCACTGTTTTTGGGGAATCTGAGAAGGGATATTTTGGATTGCATTGAAGCCTATTGTGACAAAGGAAATATCCCCAGAAAAATACTGCAAAGAAGCTTTATGTGAAACTTATTTGTGATGTGTGAATTAGTCTCACAGAGTAACATGATTCTTTTCTTGAAGCTGTTTTGTAACATTGTTTTTGTGGAACCTGCAATAGGATATTTGGGAGCACATTGAAGCCTATGGTGACAAAGGAAATACCCTCAGACTAAAACTAGAAAAAAGCTTTCTGAGAAATAGCCCTGTGATGTGTGAATTCACCTCTCAGATTTACACCTTTCTTTTCTTGGAGCATTTTGCTAACACTCTTTTCGTGGAATCTACAAATGGATATTTGGGAGCACATTGAGGCCTATGGTGTAAAAGGAAATCCTCAGATACAAACTAGAAAGATGCATTCTGAGAAAGTGGTTTGGATTTGTGAATTCAACTCACAGAGTTACACTTTTTTTCATTTAGCTGTTTGTTAACACTGTTTATGTGGAAACTGCAAAGGGATATTTGCAAACGCCTTCACTCCTATAGTGTAAAAGAAAATATCCTCAGATAAAAACTAGAAAGAAGCCTTCTGAGAAAGGACTTTGTGTTGCGTGAATTCACCTCCCAGAACTACAACTTTTCTTTCAAGAAGCAGTTTGCTAACACTGTTTTTGTGAAATCTGCAAAGGAATATTTGGAAGCACATTGAGCCCCACAGTGAAAAAGGAAATATCCCCAGCTAAAAAACTAGAGAGAAGCTTTCTGAGAAACTGTTTTGTGATGTGTAAATTCATCTCACAGAGTTACACCGTTCTTTTCATTCAGAAGTTTGAAAACACTGTTTTTGTGAGATCTGCAATAGGATATATGGGAGCATATTGAAGCCTTTGGTGACAAAGGATATATCCTCAGATAAATAACAAAAAGAACCCTTCTAAGAGACTGCTTCATGATGTGTAAATTCATCTCACCGAATTACACTGCTCCTTTCTTTGAGTAGTTTGCTAACACTGTTTTCTTGGAATCCATAGTGGGATATTTTGGAGTGTATTGAAGCTTATATTGACATAGGAAATATCCTCAGATAAAAACTAGAAAGAAGCTTTCTGAGAAACTGCTTTCTGATGTGTGAATTCATCTTACTGAGTTCCAACTTTCTTTTCATGGAGCAGTTTGGTAGCACTGTTTTTGGGAAACCTGAGAAGGATGTTTTGGATCTCATTGAAGCCTATGGTGACAAAGGAAATATCCTCAGATATAACCAAAAAGAACTTTCTGAGAAACTGTTTCTGATGTGTGAGCTCATCTCACAGAGTTATAGTGTTCTTTTCATTGAACAGTTTGCTAACACTGTTTTCATGGAATCTGCAATATAATATTTTGGATTGCATTGAAGCTTATGGTGACAAAGGAAATATCCCCCATGAAAACCAAAAAGAAGACTTCTGTGAAGTTGCTTTGTGATGCGTGATTTCATCTCAAAAACTTAAACCTTTCTTTTCATTGAGAAGTTTCTTAACACTTTTTTCATGCAATCTGCAATTTGATATTCAGGAGCTCAGTGAGAAATATGGTGAAAAAGGAAATATCCTCAGATAAAAACTATATACAAGATTTCTGAGAAACTGCTTTGTGATGTCTGAGATCATCTCACCGAGTTATACCATTCTTTCCATGGAACAGATTGCTAACACTGTTTTCATGTAATCTACAAGGGGATATTTGAGAGTGTATTGAGGCCTACAGTAATAAAGGAAATATCTTCAGATAAAAGCTAGAAAGACGCTTTCTGAGAAAGTTCTTTGTGATATGTGAAGTCATCTCACTGAAATACAGCTTTCTTAACAGGGAGCAGTCCACTAACACTGTTATCATGGAATCTGCAATGGATATTTCGGAGCACATTGAAGCTTATGGTGAAAAACGAAATATCCTCAGATAAAAACTAGAAAGAATCTTTCTGAGAAACTGCTTTGTGGTGCTGAGTTCAACTGACAGAGTAACACTATTCTTTTCATGGAACAGTTTGGTAGCACTGTTTTTGGGGAATCTGAGAAGGGATATTTTGGATCCCAATGAAGCCTAAAGTGACAAAGGATATATCATCAGATAAAAATTAGAAAGAAGCTTCCTGAAACCCTTCTATGTGATGTGTGAATTTACCTCACAGTGTTACACCTCTATTTTCATGAAGCAGTTTGTTAACACAGTTTTTGTGGAATCAGAAAATGGATATTTGGAAGCACATTGATGCCTATGGTGAAAAAGGAGATAGCCTAATATAAAAACTAGAAATAAGCTTTCTGAGAAAGTGCTTTGTGATGTGTGAATTCATCTCAGAGATTTACACTGTTCTTTTCATTCAGCCGTTTGCTAACACTGTTTTCTTGGAGTCTGCAATGGGATATTTTGGAGCACATTGAAGTTTATGGTGAGAAAGCAAATATCCTCATAAAAAAACTTGAAACAAACTTTCTGAGAAACCACTTGTGATGTGTGAATTCACCTCTCAGAGCTACACGATTCTTTTCATGGAACAATTTAGTGGTACTGTTTTTGAGGAAACTGAGAAGATATATTTTTGATCGCATTGAAACCTATGTTGACAAAGGAAATATACTCAGATAAAAACTAAAGAAGCTTTCTGAGAAACTTCTTTGTGATGTGTGAATTCATTTCACACTGTTACACCTTTCTTTTCATGGAACAGTTTCCTCATACTCTTTTCTTGGAATCTGCAAAGGTTTACTTGGGAGTGCATTGAGGCCTATGGTGAATAAGGATATATCCTCAGATTAAAACCAAAAATATGTTGTCTGAGAAACTGCTTTGTGATATATGAATTCTTCTCTCAGAGTTACACTCGTTTCCTCATTGAGCAGTTTGCCAACACTGTTTTCTTGGAATCTGCAATGTGATATTTTGGAACATGTGGAAGCTTGTGTTGACAAAGGAAATACCCTCAGACAATAACTAGAAAAACGCTTTCTGAGAAACTACTTTATGATTTGTGAATTCATCTCTCAGAGTTACACGATTCTTTTCATGGAGTAGTTTGGATGCACTGTTTTTGGGTAATCTGAGAAGGGATATTTTGGTTTGAATGGAAACCTACGGTGACAAAAGAAATATCCTCAGACTAAAACTAGAAGAAGCTTTCTGAGAAACTTCTTTGTGATGTGTGAATTCATCTCTCAGAATTACACGATTCTTTTCATGGAACAGTTTGGTAGCCCTGTTTTTTGGGAAAAGGAGAAGGCATATTTTGGATTGCATTGAAGCCTATGGTGACAGAGGAAAAAACCTCAGATTAAAGTTAGAAAAACGCCTCATGAGAAATTGCTTTGTGAAGTGTGAATTCATCTCACAGAATTACACTGTTCTTTTCATTGAACATTTTGCTTACACTGTTTTCGAGGAATCTACAAAGGGATACTTGGGAGCGCATTGGTGCCTATAGTGAAAAAGGAAATATCCACAGACAAAAACTACAAAGAATCTGTCTGAGAAACTGTTTGTTGATGTGCGAATTCACGTCACAGGGTTACACCATTGTTTTCATTGAGCTGTTTGATAACACTGTTTTTGTGGAATCCGTCAAGGGATATTTGGGAGCACATTGAGGCCTACAGTGAAAAAGGAAATATCCTCAGATAAAAACTAGAAATAAACTTTCTGAGAAACTGCTTTGTGATGTGTGAGTTCACCACACAGAACTGCACTGTTCTTTTCATTGGGCAGTTTGCTAACACTGTTTTGTTGTAATCTGCAATGGGATATTTCGGAGTCCATTGAAGCTTATGGTGACAAAGGATATATACACAGAGAAAAACTAGAAGGATCCTTTCTGAGAAACTTCTTTGTGATTAGTGAATTCACGTCATGGAGTGACATGATTCTTTTCATGGAACAGTTTCATAGCACTGCTTTTGGGCAATCTGAGAAAGGATATATTGGATCACATTGAAGCCTATGGTGACAAAGGAAATATCGTCAGATAAAAACTAGAAAGAAGATTTCTGAGAAACACCTTTGTGATGAATGAATTCATCTCACAGAGTTACACTATTCTTTTCAATGAGCAGTTAGCTAACATTGTTTTCATGGAATCTGCAAAAGGATATTTGGGAGCACAGTTAGACCCATAGTGAAAAAGGAAATATCCTCAGATACAAACTAGAAAAAAGTATTCTGAGAAACCGCTTTGTAATGTGTGAATTCAGCTCAGAGTTACACTGTTTTTTTCACTGAGCAGTTGACTGACACAGTTTTCTTGAACTCTTCAATGGGATATTTCAGAGCACATTGAAGCTTATTGTGAAAAAGGAAATACCCTCAGACAAAAGTTAGAAGGAAGCTTTCAGAGAAAGTGCTTTTGATTTGGTGACAAAGGATATATCCTCATGTAAAAACTAGAAAGAAGCTTTCTGAGAACCTGCTTTGAAATTGATTAATTAACCTCATAGAGTTCCAGTATTCTTTTCATTTATCACTTTGGTAGCATTGTTTTTGGGGAAAGTGAGAAGAGATATTTTGGGTTTATTTGGGTTGCTTTGAAGCCTATGGTGACTAAGGAGATGTACTCAGATAAAAACTAGAAAGAAGCATTCTATGAAAGTTCTTGTGATGTGTGAATTCATCTCACAGAGTTACACCTTGCTTTTCATGTTGCGATTTGGTAACACTCTTTTCGTGGAATCTGCAAAGGAATATTTGGGAGCACATTGAGGCCTATAATGAAGAAAGAAATATCCTCACATAAAAACTAGAAAGAAGTTTTCTGAGAAACTGCTTTGTGACGTGTGCATTCATCTCAAGGAATTACACTGTCCTTTCCATTGAGCAGTTTGACAACACTATTTTGCTGGAAACTGCAATAGGATATTTGGGAGCGCATTGAAGAATATGGTGATAAAGGAAATATCTTCAGATAAAAAACAAAAAGAATCTTTCTGAGAAACTGCTTTGTGTTGTTTGAATTCATCTGACAGAGTTACACAATTCTTTTCATGGATTAGTTTAAAAGCACTGTTTTTGGGGAATCTGAGAAGGGATAATTTGGATCACATTGAAGCCTAATGTGACATAGGAAACATCCTCAGATAAAAACCAGAAAGAAAATTTCTGAGAAAGTTCTTTGTGATGTGTGAATTCATCTCACAGACTTCCACTTTGTTTTCATGGAACAGTGTGTTAACACTGTTTTCGTGGAATCTCTAAAGGGATATTTTGGAGCGTATGGAGGCCTATGGTGGAAAAGGAGACATCCTCTGATAAGAACTAGAAAGAAGCTTTCTGAGAAACGGCTTTGTGTTGTATGCATTCATCCCACAGAGTTACACCTTCCTTTTCATTGAGCAGTTTGCTAAAACTCTTTTCTAGGAAACTGCAATGGGATATTTTGTAGCACATTGAAGCTTACGGTGCAAAAGGAATTATATTCAGACAAAAACTAGAAGGAAGCTTCCTGAGAAACTGCTTTGGGATTCATGAATTCATCTCACAGAGTTACACGATTCTATACATGAAGCAGTTTGGTAGCACTGTTTATGGGGAATGTGAGAAGGGATATTTTGGATCGCATTGAAGCCTATGGAGACCAAGGAAACATCTTCAGATAAAAACTAGAAAGAAGCTTTCTGAGACAGTTCTTTGGGATGTGTGAATTCATCTCACAGAGATACACCTTTCTTTTCATGGAGCAGTTTGCAAACACTGTTTTTGTGGAATCTGCGAAGGGATATTTTTCAGCACATTGATGCCTATGGTGAAAATGGAAGTATCCTCAGATAAAAACTAGAGAGAAGTTTTCTGAGGAACTGCTTTGTGATGGGTGAATTCATCTCACAGAGCTATGCCATGCTTTTTTTTAGAGACTTTTGATAACAAAGTTTTCATAGAGTCTGCAATAGGATATTTGGGAGTGCAATGAAGTATTTGGTGACCAAGGAAATATCCTCATAGAAAACCCACAAGAAGCTTTCCGAGAAACTACTTTGTGATGTGATAATTTATCTCACAGAGTTACACAATTCTTTTCATGGATCAGTTTGGTAGCACTGTTTTTGGGGAACCTGAGAATGGGTATTTTGGATTGCGTTGAAGTCTATGGTGACTAAGGAAATATCCTCAGGTAAAAATTAGAAAGGAGCTTTCTGAGAAAATTCTTTGTGATATTTGAATCCATCTCACAGAGTTAACCTTTGTTTACAAGGAGCAGTTTGCTAGCAGTTTTTTGTGGAATATGCAAAGGGATATTTTGGAGGGCATTGAGGCCTATGGTGTAAAAGGAAATATCCTCAGATAAAAACTGAAAGAAGCTTTCTAAGAAAGTGCTTTCTGGTGGGTGTTTTCGTGTAATGTGCAAAAGGATGTTTGGGAGCGCATTGAGGCCAATGGTGAAAAATGAAATATCTTCAGATTAAAACGAGAAAGAAGCAATTTGAGAAACCACTTTGTTATGTGTTAGTTCATCTCACAGAGCTACGCGATTCCTATCATGGATCATTTGGTAGCACTGTTTATGGGGAATCTGAATAAGAATATTTTAGATCGCATTGAAGTCTATGGTGGAAAAGGAAATATCCTTAGATAAAAACTAGAAAGAAGCTTTCTGATAAAGTTCTTTGTGATGTGTGAATTCATCTCACAGAGTTGTTACACAAACCTTTTCATGAATCGGTTTCCTAACATTGTTTTCATGGAATCTGCAAAGGGATATTTGGGAGCGCTTTGAGGCCTATAGTGAAAAACGAAATATCATCAGAAAAAAACGAGAAAGAAGCTTTCTGAGAAACTGCTTTTTGATGTATGAATTCATCTCACAGAGTTACATGGTCCTTTTCAGTGATAAGTTTGATAACACTGTTTTCGTGGAATCTGCAATAGGATATTTGTGAGCGCATTGAAGCCTATTGTGACAAAGGAAATATTCTCTGATGAAAACCAAAAAGATGGTTTCTGAGAAACTGCTTTGTGATGTGTGAATTTTTCTCACAGAGTTACACTATTCCTTTAATTGAGCAGTATGCTAACACTGTTTCCTTGGAATCTGCAAAGGGACATTTCAGAGTACATTGAAGCTTATTGTAACAAAGGAAATATCCTCAGACAAAAACTGGAAAGAAGCCTTCTGAGAAACCGCTTTGTGGCATGTTAATTTATCTCACAGAATTACACAATTCTTTTCATGGAACAATTTGGTAGCACTGTTTTTGGGGAATCTGAGAAGGGATATTTTGGATCTTATTGAAGCCTGTGTTGAAAAGGAAATATCCTCAGATAAATCTTAAAAAAAGCTCTCTGAGAAAGTTCATTGTTATGTGTGAATTCATCTCACAGAATTACAAGCACTGTTTCTGGGGAATCTGACAAGGGATTCTTTGGATTGCATTGAAACCTATGGTGACAAAGGAATTATCCTCAGACAAAAATCAAAAGGAAGCTTTCTGTGAAACTGCTTTGTGATGCATGAATTCATCTCACAAAGTTACACCATTGTTTTCTTTGAGAAGTTTGCTAACACTTTTTTGGTGGAATCTGCAATGGAATATTCGGGAACACATAGAGGAATATGGTGAAAAACGAAATATGCTCAGATATAAACTAGTAAGAAGCTTACTGAGAAACAGCTTTGTGATAGGTGAATTCATTTCGGAGAGTTACATTCTTTTCATGGAACAGCATGGTAGCACTGTTTTGGGTAATCTGCAATAGGATATTTGAGAGTACATTGAAGCCTATGGTGACTAAGGAAATATCCTCAGACAAAAACCAAACAGAAGCTTTCTGAGAAAGTGCTGTAATGTGTGAATTCCCCTCACAAATTTACACTTTTCTTTTCATTGAGCAGTTTGCTAACACTATTTTTGTGGAATCTGTAAAGGGATATTCGTGAGCTCATTGAGGCCAATGGCGAAAAAGGAAATATCCTCAGACAAAAACTAGAAAGAAATTTTCTGAGAAACTGCTTTGTGATTTGTGAATTCATCTCACTGAGTTACACCTTGAGCAGTTCGGTACCACTGTTTTTGTGGAATCTGCAAAGGGATACTCAGACGTGCCTAGAGTCCAATGGTGAAAAAGGAAGTATCTTCAGGCAAAAACAGGAGAGAAGCTTTCTAAGAAACTCCGTTGTGATGTGTGTATCCATCTAATAGAGTTAATAGTTTCTGTTGAGGGAGAACTTCGGCATCACTGTTTTTGTGGTGTCTGAGAAGGGATATTTGCCTGACTTGTCGTTGAGCAGTTTGCTACCACTGTTTTCGAGGAATCTGCAAATGAATATATAGGAGTTCATTGAGGCCTATAGTGAAAAAGAAATATCCTCAGATAAAAACTAGAAAGCATCTTTCTGAGAAACTGGTTGGTGTTGTGTGAATTCATCTCACAGAGTTACATTGTTCTTTTCATTCATCATTTTGCTAATACTGTTTTTGTGGAATCTGCAATAGCATATTTTGGAGCACATTGAAGCATATGGTGACAAAGGAAATATCCTCAGGTAAAAACTAGAAAGAAGTTTTATGACAAACAGTGTTGTGATGTGTGAATTAATCTCACAGAGTTACACCATTCCTTTCATGGAACAGTTTGGTAGCACTGTTTTTGGGGAATCTGAGAAGGGATACTGTGGATCACATTGAAGCCTAGGGTGACAAAGTTAATATCCTCAGATAAAAAATAGAAAGAAGCTTTCTGAGAAAGTTCTTTGTGATGTGTGAATTCAACTCACAGAGTTACACCTTTTTTTATCATGGAGCAGTTGGCAAACTCTGTTTTCGTGGAATCTGCAAAGGGACATTTTGAGTGCTTTTAGGTCAATGGTGAAAAACTAAATATCCTCAGATAAAAATAGAAAGAATCTTTCTGAGAAACTGCTTTGTGATGTGTGAATTCACCACATAGAGTTACACCTTTCTTTTCATTTAGCAGCTTGCTAACACTGTTTTCTTGGAATCCGCAATCGGCTATTCCAGGATGCTTTGAAGCTTATAGTGAAAAAGGAAGTATCCTCATATTAAAACTAGAAAGAAATTTTCTGAGAATCCGCTTTGTGAAGTGTTAATTCATCTCACACAGTTACGCGATTCTTTTCATGGTTCAGTTTCATCACACTGTTTTTGGGGAATCTAAGAAGGGATGTTTTGGATTGCATTGAAACCTATGGTGACAAAAGAAATATCCCCAGATAAAAGATAGAAAGAAGCTTTCTGAGAAAGTTCTTTGTGAAGTGTGAATTAATTTCACATAGTTACACCTTTCTTTTCATGGAGCAGCTTGCTAACACTGCTTTCCTGGTATCTTCAAAGGGATACTTGGGAGTGCCTTGAGGCCTGTGGTGAAAAAAGGAAATATCCTTAGAGAAAAACTATAAAGAAGCTTTCTGAGAAACTGCTTTGTGATGGGTGAATTCGTCTCACAGAGTTCCATCTTTCTTTTCATTGTGAAGTTTGGTAGCAGTGTTTTTGGGCTATCTGCAAAGGGATTTGCAGGAGCTCATAGAGGAATATGGTGAAAAAGGAAATATCTTCAGATAAAAACTGGAGAGAAGGCTTTTGAGAAACTGTTTTGTGGTGTGTGCATTCACTTCCTGGAGATAAATCATTTTGTTGATTGAGCAGTTTGGCATCACTGTTTTTGTGGTGTCGGAGAAATAATAGTTGGGAGTGCATTGAGGCTGATGGTGGATTAGAAAATATGCACAGATGAAAACTAGAAAGAAGATTTCTGATAGACTGTTTTGTGATGGGTGAATTCAACTCACAGAGTTAAATCTTTCATTTCATTGAGGAGTTTGTTACCACAGTTTTTGTAAAATATGCAAAGGGATATTCGGGAGTGGATAGAGACCAATGTTGAAGAGGAATTATCTTCAGGTAAAAACTGGAGAGAAAGTTTCTGATAACTCTTTTGTGATGTGTGCATTCATCTCATAGAGGTAAAGCTTCCTGTTGAGAGTACTTTGGCATCACTGTTTTTGTGGTGTCTGAGAAGGGATATTTGGGAGCACATGATAGACAATGGTGGAAAAGGAAATATCCTGAGATTAAAATCTAGAAAGAAGGTTTCTGAGAAATTTATTTGTGATGGCTGAACTCATCACACAGAGTTACAATTTTTTTTTTTTTTGGGGCATTTTGGTAGCACTGGTTTTATGGTATCTGCAAAGGGATATTCAGATACTCCTGAAGGCCTATGGTGGAAAAGGAAATAAATTCAGATAAATACTAGAGACAAACTTTTTGAGAAACGGATTTGTGATGTGTGTATTCACCTCAAAGAGTTTAAACGTTTTGTTGATTGAGCAGTTCTGCGTCACTGTTTTGGTGGTATCTGAGAGGAGTGATTTTTGAGCACATTGAAGCCTATGGTGGAAAAGGAAATATCCTCAGATTTAAACTAGAAAGAAGTTTTCTGAGAAACTGCTTTGTGATGGGTGAATTCATCTCACAGAGTTACACCTTTCTTTTCATTGAGCAATTTGGTAATACTGCTTTTGTGGAATCTGCAAAGCAATATTCGGGAGTGCAATGTGTCCAATGACGAAAAAGGAAATATCTTCAGGTAAAAACTGGAGAGAAGTTCTCTGAGAAACTCCGTTGTGATGTGTGCATTCACTTCACAGAGCTAAACGTTTCTGTTGAGGGAGCACTTTGGCATCACTGTTTTGTGATGTCTGAGAAGGGATACTTGGGAGCACATTGAAGTCTTGGTTTAAAAGGAAATATCCACATATAAAAACTAGAAATAAGCTTTCTGAGAAACAGCTTTGTGATGTGTGAATTCATCTCACAGAGTTACACCATTCTTTTCATCGAGCAGATTGGTAGCAGTGTTTTTGGGGAATCTGAGAAGGGATTTTTTGGATCACATTGAAGCCTATGGTGACAAAGGAAATATCCTCAGATCAAAACTAGAAAGAAGCTTTCTGAGAAAGTTCTTTATGATGTGTAAATTCATCTCACAGTGTTATACCTTTCTTTTCCTGGAGCAGTTTCCTAACACTGTTTTCATGGAATCTGCAATGGGATATTCTGGAGTCCTTTGATGCCTATAGTGAAAGATGAACTTTCCTCAGATAAAAACTAGAAAGAAGCCACCTGAAAAACAGCTTTGTGATGTGTGATTTCGTCTTACAGAGTTTCACCATTCTTTTCATTGAGCAGTTTGATAACACATTTGTCGTGTAATCTGCAATAGGATATTTTGGAGTGCATTGAAGCCTGTGGTAACAAATGAAATATCCACAGATAAAAGTCCAAAAAGAAGCTTTCTGTTAAACTGCTTTGTGATGTGAGAATTCATCTCACAGATTTACACCATTCTTTTCATTGAAAAGTTTGCTAACACTTTTTTCGTTTAATCTGCTACGGGATATTGGGGAGCATATTGATTAAAATGGTGAAAAAGGAAATATCCTCAGATTAAAACTAGAAAGAATTTTTCTGAGAAACATCTTTGTGATATGTGAATTCATCTCACAGAGTTACACTCTTCTTTTCATGGAATAGATTTTTAGCACTGTTTTTGGGGAATCTGAGAAGGACTATTTTAAGTCACATTGAAGCCTATGGAGACAAAGGAAATATCTTCAATTAAAAACTAGAAAGAATATTTCTGAGAGATGACTTCATCATGTGTGAATTCATCTCACAGAGTTACAATGTTGTTTCCATTGAGCAATTTGATAATACTGTTTTTTTTTTTTGGAATCTGCAATAGGATATTTGGGAGCGCATTGAAGCCTATGGTGACAAAGGAAATATCCTCAGACAAAAACTAAAAAGAAGCTTTCTGAGAAACTGCTTTGTGATTTGTGAATTCATCTCACAGAGTTGCACCTTTCTTTTCATGTAGCAGTTTGTTAACACTTTTTTTTGGCATCCCCAAAGGAATATTTGTGAGCACTTTGAGGCCTATGCTGAAAAAGGAAATATTCTCATATAAAAACTAGAAGAAGCTTTCTCAGAAACTGTTTTCTGATGTGTAAATTCATCTCACAGAGTTACACTGTTCTTTTGATTGATCAGTTTGCTAACACTGTTTTCTTGAAATCTGCAATGGGATATTTAGGAGTGCATTGAAGCTTATGATGATAAAGGAAATATCCTCGTATAAAAACTAAAAAGAAACTCCCTGAGAAACTGTTTTGTGATGTTTTAATTCATCTGACAGAGTTACATGATCATTTTCATGGATCAGTTTGGTAGCACTGTTTTTGTTTAATCTGAGAAGGGATATTTTGGATTGCATTGAAGCCTTTGGTGACTAAGGAAATATACTCACTTAAAAACTGGAAAGTAGCTTTCTGAGAAAGTTCTTTGTGATGTGTGAGTTCATCTCACTGAGTTACACTTTTCTTTTCATAGAGCAGTTTGCTAAAACTGCTTTCCTGGTATTTGCAAAGGGATACTTGGGAGCGCTTGGAGGCCTACAGTGACAAAAGAAACACCCTCAGATAAAAACTAGAAAGAAGGTTTATGAGAAACTGCTTTGTGATTCATAAATTCATCTCACAGGGTTACATCTTTCTTTTCATTGAGGAGTTTAGTGGCACTGTATTTGGGGAATCTGCAAAGGGATATTTGGGAGCCCATAGAGGCTGATGGTGAAAAAGGAAATATCTACAGATAAAAACTGGAGAGAAGGTTTTTGAGAAACTGTTTTGTGAGGTGTGTATCCATCTCATAGAGATAAACCATTTTGTTGATTGAGAAGTTTGGCATCACTGTTTTTGTGGTGTCTGAGAATGGATATTTGGGAACACATTGAGTCTGATGGTGGAAAAGTAAATATGCTACCCAGATGAAAGTTAGAAAGAAGCTTTCTGAGAAATTTGTGATGGGTGAATTCGTCTCCCAGAGGTAACTACTCTTTTCATGGAGCAGTTTGTTAACTCTGATTCTTAGGAATCTACAAAGGTATATTCAGTGCACAGAGAAGCCTACGGTGAAAAAGGAAATAACCTCAGACAAAAACTAGAAAAAAGCTTTCTGAGAGACTGTTTTGAGTTGGGTGGGTTCATCTCACAGAGTTGTATCTTCTTTTCATTGAGCAGTTTGGTAACACTGTTTTTGTTGAATCTGTAATGGGATATATTGGAGCACATAAAAGTCTAAGGTGAAAAAAGAAAATTCTCCAGGTGAAAACTGGAGAGAAGCTTTCAGAGAAAATCCTTTGTGATTTGGGCATTCATCTCATAGAACTAAACGTTTCTGTTGAGGGAGCACTTTGGCATCACTGTTTTTATGATGTCTCAGAAGGGATATTTGGGAGCACATTGAAGCCTACGGTTTAAAAGGAAATATCCGTATATAAAAACTAGAAAGAGGCTTCTGAGAAACTTCTTTTTGATGTGTAACACGATTCTTTTATTGGAGCAGTGTTGTAGCACTGTTTTGGGGGAATCTGATAAGGGATATTTTGGATTGCAACCAAGTGTATGTTGAAAAAGGAGATGTCCTCACATAAAAAAAAATGAAAGAAGGTTTCTGAGAAAGTTCTTTGTGATGGGTGAATTCATCTCACAGGGTTGTACCTTTCTTTTCATTGAGCAGTTTGTTAACATTGCTTTTGTGGAATCTGCAAAGGAATATTTGGGAGCGCATTCAGGACTATAGTGAGAAAGGAAATATCCCCAGATAAAAACTAGAAAGAAATTGTCTGAGAAACTGCTTTCTAATGTGTGAATTCATCTCACAGAGATACAATGTAGTTTTCATTGGGTTGTCTGATAACACTGGTTTCATGGAATCTGTAATAGGATACTTGGGAGTGCATTGAAGCTTATGGCGCTATTGTGAGAAAGGAAGTATAATCAGATAAAAACCAAAAAGAAGCTTTCTAAGAAACTGCTTTGTGATGTGTGAATTATTCTCACAGAATTACACCGCTCTTTTCATTGAGCAGTATGCTAACACTGTTTTTGGGGAATCTGCAATAGGATATTTGGGAGTGCATTGTAGCCTATTGTGAAAAAGAAATATCCTCAAATAATAACTAGAAAACAGCTTTGTGAGAAACTGCATAGTGATGCGTGAATTCACCTCACAGAGTTACAATGTTCTTTTAATTGAGTAGTAGGTTAACAGTGTTTTCTTGGAATCTGCAATGGGATATTTTGGAGTGCCTTGAAGCTTAAGTGAGAAAGGACATATCCTCAGACAAAAACTAGAAAGAAGCTTTCTGAGAAACTGCTTTGTGATTTGTGAATTCATCTCACGGAGTTGCACAATTCTTTTCATGGATCAGTTTGGTAGCACTGTTTTTGGGGAATTTCAGAAGTGATATATCACATCGCATTGAAGCTTATGGTGACCAAGGAAACATCCTCAGAAAAAAACTAGAGAGAAGCTTTCAGAGAACTGCTTTGTGATTTTTGAGTTCATCTCATAGAGTTACATGATTCTTTTCATGGAGCAGATTGATCGCACTGTTTTTATGGAATCTGCTGTGTTGAAAATGGAAATATCCTTAGATTTAAACTAGAAAGAAGTGGATGGTAGAGAAAGAAATATCCTCAGACAAAAACTAGAAAGAAGTTTTCCAAGAAATTTCTTCGTGATGGGTGAATTCATCACACAGAGTTACTCCTTTGTTTTCTCTGAGAAGTTTGGTAGCACTGTTCATATGGAATCTACAAAGGGATATTTGGGAGCTACTAGAGGCCTATGGTGGAAAAGGAAATAACTTCAGATAAAAACTGGAGAGAAGTTTTGCAAGAAACGGTTTTTTGATGGGTCTATTCATCTCATAGAGTTTAACCTTTCTGTTGACTGAGCAGTTTGGCATCACAGTTTTTGTGGTATCTGAGAAGAGATATTTGGGAGCACATTGAAGCCCAAGGTGAAAAAGGAAATATCCTCAGATTTAAGATAGAAAGAAGCTTTCTAAGAAACTGCTTTGTGGTGGGTGAATTCATCTCACAGAGTTACACCTTTCTTTTCATTGAGCAGTTTGGTAACACTGTTTTTCTGGAATCTGCAAAGGGATATTCAGGAGTGCATAGAGTCCAATAGCAAAAAAGGAAATATCTTCAGGTAAAAACTGGAGAGAAGCTTTCTGAGAAACTCCTTTGTGATGTGTGCATTCATCTCATAGAGCTACACGCTTCTGTTGAGGGAACACTTTGGCATCACAGTTTTTGTGGTGTCTTAGAAGGGATACTTGGGAGCGTATTGAAGTCTACAGTGGAAAAAAAATCTTCAGATAAAAATTAGGAAGAAGTTTCCTGGGAAACTACTTTGTAATGGGTGAATTTTTCTCACAGAGGTAAACCATTCCTTTCATTGCACAGTTTGGTAGCACTGTTTTTGTGGAATCTGCAGTGGTATATTTGGGAGCACATAGAGGCCTAAGATGAAAAAGAAAATTCTTCAGGTAGAAACTGGAGAGAAGCTTTCAGAGAAACTCCTTTTTAATGAGTCAATTTATCTCACAGAGTTACATCATTCTTTTCATGGAGCAGTTTGTTAGCACTGTTTTTGTGGAATCTATAGGGGGATATTTTGGAGCGCATAGGGATATGAGGTGAAAAAAGAAAATTCTTCAGGTAACAACTGGAGAGAAGCTTTAGGAGAAACTCCTTTGTGATGTGCACATTCGTCTCATAGAGCTTTACGTTTCTGTTGAGGGAGCACTTTGGCATCACTGTTTTTGTGGTGTCTGAGAAGGGATAATTGGGAGCACATTGAAGCCTCTGGTCTAAAAGGAAATATCCTCACATAAAAACCAAAAAGAAGAATTCTGAGAAACTGTTTTGTGATGTGTGAGTTCATCTCACAGAGTTACACTGCTCTTTTCGTTGTGCAGTTTGCTAACACTGTTTTCTTGGAATCTGCAATGGGATATTATGGAGCGCATTGAATCTGATGGTGACAAAGGAAATATACTCATATAAAAACTGGAAAGAAGCTTTCTGAGAGCCCGATTTGTGATGTGTTAATTCATCTCACAGTGTTACAAGATGATCTTCATGGATCTGTTTGGTATCACTGTTCTTGTGGTGTCTAAGAAGGGTTATATAGGAGTGCATGGAAGCCAACAGTGGAAACGGAAATATCCTGAGATAAAAACTACAAAAAAGCTTTCTGAGAAATTTCTTTGTGATGAGTGAATTCATCACACCGAGTTACACCATTTTTTCTTTGAGCAGTTTATTAGCACTGTTTTTAAGGAATCTGCAAAGAGATATTCGGGAGCTCCTAGAGGTCTACGGTGAAAAAGGAAATAACTTCAGATAAAAACTGGAGAGAAGATTTTCAAGAAACGGTTTTGTGATGTGTGTATTCATCTCATAGAGCTTAACTTTTTGTTGATTGAGCAGTTCAGCATCACTGTTTTGTGGTATCTGAGAGGAGATATTTGGGAGCACATTGAAGCCTATGGTGAAAGAGGAAATAGCTTCAGATGTAAACTAGAAAGAAGCTTTATGAGAAATTGCTTTGTGATGGGTGAATTCATCTCACAGAGTTACACTTTTCTTTTCATTGAGCAGTTCGGTAACACTGTTTATGTGGAATCTGCAAAGGGTTATTCGGGAGGGCCCAGAGTCCGGTGGTGAGAAAGGAAATATTTTCAGGTTAAAAAGTGGAGAGAAGCTTTCTGAGAATCTCCTTTGTGACGTGTGCATTCATCTCATAGACCTAAACATTTCTGCTGAGGGAGTACTTTGGTATCACTCTTTTTGTGCTGTCTGAGAAGGTATTTGGGAGTGCATTGAAGGCTAGGGTGGAAAAGGAAATAACCTCAGAAAAAAAATAGAAAGAAACTTCCTGAGAAACTGATTGGTGATGTGTTAATTCATCTCACAGGGTTGCACGATTCTTTTCACGGAGCAGTTGGTAGCACCGTTTTTGGGGAATCTGAGAATGGATAATTTGGATCACATAGAAGCCTATGGTGACAAAGGAAATGTCCTCAGATAAAAACAAAAAATAAGTTTTCTTAGAAACTGCTTTTTGATGTGTGAATTCATCTCACACAGTTACACTGTTCTTTTCATTGAGGTGTTTGCTAACACTGTGTTCTTGGAATCTGCAATAGGATACTTCTGAGAGCATTGAAGCTTAGGTTGACAAAGCAAGTATCCTCAGACAAAAACTAGTAAGAAACTTTCTGACAAACTGCTTTCTGATTTATGAATTTATCTCACAGAGTAATAAGACAATTTTCATGGAGAGTTTGGTAGCATTGTTTTGGGGAAACTGAGAAGGGATATTTGTGAGAACTTTAGTGAAAAGGAAATATCCTTAGATAAAAACTAGAAAGAAACTTTCCGAGAAACTGCTTTGTGATGTGTGAATTCATCTCACAGTATTACCCTATTATTTTCATTGAGCAGTTTGATAACACTGTTATTTTGGAATCTGCAATAGGATATTTGGGAGCACATTAACATCTATTGTGACAAAGGAAATATCCCCATATCAAAACCAAAAAGAAGCTTTCTGTGAAATTGCTGTGTGATGTTTCAATTCATCTCACAGAGTCACAAAGTTCCTTTAATTGAGAAGTTTGCTAACACTTTTTTCCTGGAATCTGCAATGGAATATTCCAGCGCTCATGAGGAATATGATAAAAAAGGAAAATCCTCATATAAAAATTAGAAAGAAGCTTTCTGAGAAACTGCTTTATTTTGTGTCAATTCATCTCACAGAGTTACACCAATCTTTTCATGGAGCAGTGTTGAAGCACTGTTTTTCAGGAGTCTGAGAAGGGATATTTTGGATATCATTGAAGCCTAAGGTGACAAAGGAAATATCCTCAGAAAAGAACTAGAAAGAAGTTTTCTGAGAAACTGCTTTGTGTTGTGTTAATTCATCTCACAGAGTTACACAACTCTTTTCATGGAGCAGTTTGGTAGCACTGTTTTTGGGGAATCTGAGAAGGGATATTTGGAATCACATCGAAGCCTATGGTTACAAAGGAAATATCCTCAGATAAAAACTACAAAGAAGGTTACTGAGAAAGTTCTTTGTGATGTGTTAATTCATTTCACAGAGCTACACCTTTCTTTTCATGGAGTCTTTTGCTCAAACTGTTTTTGTGGAATCTGCCAAGGGTTATTTGGGAATGTATTGAGACCTATGGTGAGAGGAAATATCCTCATATAAAAATCAAAAAGAAGTTTTCTGTGAAACTGCTTTGTGATGTTGAATTCATCTCACAGAGTTACCAAGTTCTTTTCATTGAGAAGGTTACTAACACTTTTTTCGTGGAATCTGCAATGGGATATTCCAGAGACCACTGAGGAATATGGAGAAAACGGACATATGCGCAGTTAAAATCTGGAAAGAAACCATCTGAGAAACTGCTTTGTGATGTGTTAATTCATCTCACAGAGTTACTCGATTCCTTTCATGGATCAGTTTGGTAGTACTGACTTTGGGGAATCTGTGAGAAGATATTTTGGATTGCATTGAAGCCTTTGGTGAAAAAGGGGAATTTTCTAACACTTATTTCATGGAATCCGGAATGGGATATTAGGGAGTGCATTGAGGCCTATGTTGAAAAAGGAAATATCCTCAGATAAAAACTAGAAAGAAGCTTTCTGAGAATCTGATTTGTGATGCATGAATTCATCTCACAAATAACACTATTGTTGAAGTCTATAGTGACAACGGAAATATCCTCAGACAAAAAGTAGAAACAAACTTTCTGAGAAAGTGTGATTTGTGAATTCATCTCACAGAGATACACAGTTCTTTTCATGGAGTAGTGTGATAGAACTCTTTTTGGGGAATCTGAGAAGGGATATTTTGGGATCACATTGAAGCCTATGGTGAGAAAGGAAATATCCTCAGATAAAAACTAGAAAGAAGCTTTCTCAGAAACTAATTTGTGCTGTGTGAATTCACCTTACAGAGTTACACCTTTCCTTTCATTGACGAGTTTGATAAAACTGTTTTCATGGAATCTGCAATAGGATATTTGGGATCTCATTGAAGCCTATGTTGACCAAGGAAATATCCCCAGATAAAAACCAAAAAGATGCTTTCTGAGAAACTGCTTTGTCATGTGTGAATTCATCTCACAGAAGAACACTGTTCTTTCTATGGAGTGATTTGCTAACACTGTTTTATTGGTATTTGTAATGGGATATTTTGGAGTGCATTGAAGTTTATGGTGACAAAGGAATTATCCTCAGACAAAAACTACAAAGAAGCTCTCTGAGAAACGACTTTGTAAATTCATCTTAAAGGGTTACATGATACTTTTCATGGAACAGTTTGGTAGCACTCTTTTTGAGGAACCTGAGAAGGGACAGTTTGGATCGCATTTAAACCTATGTTGACAAAGGAAATATCCTCAGATATAAACTAGAAATAATCTTTTTGTGAAACTGCTTTTTGATGTGTGAATTCAACTCACAGAGTTAAACCATTCTTTTCATGGAGCAGTTTGCTAACAATGTTTTCGTGGAATCTACAAAGGGATATTGGGGATCGCATTGAGGCCTATGGTGAAAAAAGACATATCCTCAGATAAAAACAAGAACGAAGCTTTCTGAGAAACTTTTTTTGTGATGTGTGAATTCATCTCACAGAGTTGCAGGATTCTTTTCATGAAGCAGTTTGGTAGGAGTGGTTTTTGGGAATTTGAGAAGATATACTTTGGATCGCATTGAAGCCTACAGTGGAAAAGGAAATATTCTCAGATAAAAACTAGAAAGAAGGTTTCTGAGAAACTTCTTTGTGATGCATGAATTCATCCCACAGAAGTACCCCCTTCTTTTCATGGAGCAGTTTGCTAACAATGTTTTTGTGTAATCTGCAAAGGGATATTTGGGATCGCATTGAGGCCTAAACTGAATAAGGACATATCCTCAGATAAAAAATAGAAAAAGACTTTCTGAGAAACTTCTTTCTGAAGTGTGAATTCATTCCACAGAGTTACCCCCTTCTTTTCATGGAGCAGTTTGCTAAAAATGTTTTCGTGTAATCTTCAAAAGAATATTTGGGATCACATTGAGGCCTATAGTGAATAAGGATATATCATCAGATAAAAACTAGAAAGAAGCTTTCCGAGAAACTGCTTTGTGATGTTTGACTTCATCTTACAGAGTTACACTGTTCTATTCACTGAGCTGTTTGATTGCCCTGTTTTTATGGAATCTACAGTGGGATATTTGGGAGCACATTGAAGCCTACAGTGACAAAGGAATTATACTCAGATAAAAACCAAACAGAATCTTTCTGAGAAACTGCTTTGTGATGTGTGAATTCATCTCACAGAGTTACACAGTACTTTTCATTGATCATTTTGCTAACACTGTATTCTTGGAATCCACAATGGGATATTCTGCAGTGCATTTTAACCTTATGGTGACAAAGGAAATGCCCTCATATAAAAACAAGAAAGAAGCTTTCTGAGAAACCATTTTGTGATGTGTCAATTTATCTCAGAGTGTTACACGATCCTTTCCATGGATCCGTTTGGTAGCCCTGTTTTTGGGGAATCTGAGAAGGAATATGTTGGATTGCATGGAAACTTATGGTGACAAAGGAAATATTCTCAGATAAAAACTAGAAGAAAGCTTTCTGAGAAAGTTATTTGTGATACGTGAATTCATCTCACAGAGGTACACCTTTTCTTCATGGAGAAGTTTGATAACACTGTTTTCGTAGAATCTTCAAAGGGTTATTTGGGAGAGCATTGAGGCAAAGGAACTATCCTCAGATAAAAACCAAAAAGCAGCTTTCTGAGAAACGACTTGTCACGTGTGAATACATTTCACAGAGTTACACCATTCTGTACATTAGCAAGTTTGCTAAAACTTTTTTCCTTTATGCTGCAATGGGATATTTGAGAGCACATTGAGGAATATGGTGAAAAAGAAAATATTCTCAGATATAAACAAGAAAGAATTTCTCTGAGAAACTGCATTGGGATATGTGAATTCATCACACAGTGTTACACATTTCTTTCCATGGAGCAGTTTGCCAACACTATTTTCATGGAATCTGCAAAGGGATATTTGTGAGCAAATTGAGGCAAATGGTGAAAAGGGAAATATCCTCATACAAAAACTAGAAAGAATCTTTCTGAGAAATTTCTTCATGATGTGTGAATTCATTTCACAGAGTTACACCTCTCTTTTCATGGGGCAGTTTTCCAACACTCTTTCCATGGTATCTGCAATTGGATATTCTGGAGCACATTAAGCCTCACTGTAAAAAAGGAAATATCCTCATTTAAAAATTAGAAAGAAGCTATCTGAGAAAATCTTGTGATGTGTTATTTCATCTCACAGAGTTACACGATTCTTTTTATGGAACAGTTTGGTAGCACTGTTTTTGGGGAATCTGAGAAGTGATATTTTGGATCACTTTGAAGCCTATGGTGACAAAGGGAGTATCCCCAAATAAAAACTAGAAAGGAGCTCTGAGAAAGTTCTTTGTGATCTGTGAATTCACCTCACAGAGATACACCTTTCTTTTCATGGAGGAGTTTGCTATCACTGTTTTCCTGGAATCTGCAAAGGGTTATTTGGGAGCACTTGGAGGTCTATGGTGAGAAAGGAAATATACTCAGATAAAAACTAGAAAGAAGTTTTCTGAGAAACAGCTTTGTCATGTCAGAATTCATCTTACAGAGTTACACCATTCTTCTCAGTGAGCAGTTTGATAACACTGTTTTTATGTAATCTGCAATAGGATATTTTTGAGTACATTGCAGCCTATGGTGACAAAGGAAATATTCTTAGATTAAAACTAGAAAGAAGTTTTCTGAGAAAGTTCTTTGTGATGTGTGAATTCATCTCACAGAATTTTACCTTTCTTTTAATGGAGCACTTTGCAAACACTGTTTTCGTGGAATCTGCGAAGGGATATTTGGGAGTGTTTTAAGCCTGTGGTGAAAAAGGAAATATCCTCAGATAAAAACTAGAAAAAAGCTTTCTTACAAACTGCTTTGTGATGCCTTAATTCACCTCACAGAATTACACCTTTATTTTCATTGAGCAGTTTGGTAGCACTCTTTTGGGCAATCTGCAAAGGGATTTTCTGGAGCTCATAGTGACCTATGGTAAAAAAGGAAACATCTTCAGATAAATACTGGAGAGAAGAGTTTTGAGAAACTGTTTTGTGATATGTGTATTCACCTCATATTCACCAAATGGAGATAAACCATTTTGTTGGTTGAGTAGTTTTTCATCACTGTTTTTGTGCTGTCTGAGAAGAGATATTTGGGAGCGTATTGAGGCTGATGGTGGAAAACTGAATATGCACAGATAAAAACTGGAAAGGAGCTTTCTAAGAAAGGTTTTTGATATGAGTGAATTCATCTCCCAGAGGTAAACCATTCTTTTCATTGACCAGTTTTGTCACACTGTTTTTGTGGAACCTGCAAGGGGATATTAAGAGTGCAGGGAAGCCTATGGTGAAAAAGGGAGTACCCACAGATGAAAACTAGAAAGAAGCTTTCTGAGAGACTGTTTTGTGATGGGCGAATTCATCTCACAGAGTTAAATCTTTCTTTTCATTGAGCAGTTTGTTAGCACTCTTTGTGGACTGTGCAAGGGATATTTGGGAGCAGATAGAGGCCAATGTTGAAAAAGGAAATATCTTCAGGTAAAACAGGATAGAAAGTTTCTGATAACTCATTTGTGATGTGTGTGTTCATCTAATCGAGGTAAAGCTTTCTGTTGTGAAAGCAGTTTGGCATCACTGTTTTTGTGGTGTCTGACAAGGAATAATTGGGAGTGCATGGAAGTCGATGGTGGAAAAGGAAATATCTTGAGATAAAAACTAGAAAGAAGCTTTCTGAGAAATTTCTTTGGGATGCATCAATTCATCACACAGAATTACACGTTTATTTACTTTGAGCAGTTTGGTAGCACAATTTTTATGGAATCTGCAAAGGGATATTCAGGAGCTCCTTGAGGCCTTTGGTGAGAAAGGAAATAATTTCAGATGAAAACTTAAGAGAAGCTCCTTGAGAAACAGTTCTGTGATGTGTGTATTAATCTCATAGAGTTTAATCTATTTTTAATTGAGTAGTTCATGCTCACTCTTTTTGTGGTATCTGCAAGGAGTTATTTGGGAGAACATTGAAGTCTATGGTGAAAAAGGAAATATCCTCAGATTTAAACTAGAAAGAAGCTTTCTGAGAAACTGCTTTGTGATGGGTGAATTTATCTCACCGAGTTAAACCTTTCTTTTCATTGAGCATTTTGGTCACACTGCTTATGTGGAATCTGCAAAGGATATTCGGGAGCACATAGAGTCCAATGGCGAAAAAGGAAATATCTTCAGAGAAGCCTTCTGAGAAAGTCCTTTGTGATGTGTGCATTCATCTCATAGAGGTAAACATTTCTGTTGAGGGAGCAGTTTGGCTTCCCTGTTTTTGTGGTATCTGAGATGGGATATTTGGGAGTGCATTGAAGCCTATGGTGGAAAAGAAAATTACCTCAGGTAAAAACTGGAAGGACGCTCCTTGAGAAACTACTTTGTGATGGGTTAATTTATCTCACAAAGTTAAACCTTCCTTTTCATTGAGTGGTCTGGTAGCCCTGTTTTTGTGAAATCTGGAGAGGGATATTTGGGAACACATAGAGGCCAAAGGTGTAAAAAGAAAATTCTTCAGGTAAAAACAGGAGATAGGATTTCAGAGAAACTCCTTTGTAATGTCTGCATTCATCTCATAGCGCTAAAAGTTTTTGTTGAGGGAGCACTTTGGCATCACTGTTTTTGTGGTGTCTGGGAAGTGATATTTGGGAGCGCATTGAATCTTAAGGTGGAAAAGGAAATATCCTAATATAAAAAATAGAAGCTTTCTGAGAAACCGCTTTGTGATGTGTTAATTCATCTCACAGAGGGACATGATTCTTTTCATGGATCAGTTTGGTAGCACTGTTTTTGTTGAATCCGAGAAGAGATATTTTGGATTGAATTGAAGCCTATGGTGACAAAGGAAATATCCTCAGATAAAAACTAGAAAGAAGCTTTCTGAGAAAGTTCTTTGTGATGTGTGACTTCATCTCAGAAAGTTACACTTTTCTTTACATGGAGAAGTTTGCTAACACTGTTTTCATGGAATGTGCAATGGATATTCTCGAGCACATTGAGGCCTATTGTGAAAAAGCAAATATCCTCATATAAAAATTAGAAGGAAGCTATCTGGGAAACAGCTTTGTGATGTGTGAATTCATCTTAAAGAGTTACACCATTATTGTTGTTGAGAAGTTTGATAGCATTGTTTTCATATAATCTGCAATAGGGTATTTCGGAACGCATTGAAGCCTATATTGACAAAGGAAATATCTTCAAATAAAAACCAAAAGGAAGCTTTCTGTGAAACTGCTTTGTGATGTGTGAATTCATCTCACTGAGTAACACCGTTCTTTTCATTGAGAAGTTTGCTAAAACGTTTTTCGTTTAATCTGCAATGGGATATTCTGGAGGGCATTGAGGAATATGGTGAAAAAGGAAATATACTCAGATAAAAATTAGAAGGAAGCTTTCTGAGAAACTGCTGTGTGATGTGTGAATTCATCTCAGAGAGTTACACCATTCTTTTCAAGGAGCATTTTGGTAGCACTGTTTTTGGGGAATATGAGAAGGGATATTTGGATCTCATTGAAGCCTATGGTGACAGAGGAAATATCCTCAGACAAAAACTAAAAAGAAGCTTTCTGAGAAACTGCTTTGTGAGGGGTAAATTAATCTCCCAGATTTACACCTTTCTTTTCATGGAGCAGTTTGCTAACACTGTTTTCGTGGAATCTGCAAAGGTATATTCATGAGTGTATTGAGGCCTATGGATAAAAAGGAAATATCCTCAGATAAAAACTAGAAAGAAGCCTTCTGAGAAACTGCTTAGTGATGTTTGAATTTATTTCACAGAGTTACACTGTTCTCTTCATATAACAGTTTGCTAACACTGTTTTCTTGGAATCCAAGATGTGAAATTTCAGAGTGCATTGAATCTGATGGTGACAATGCATCAGATTCAATGCACTCTGAAAGAAGGTTTCTTTGAATACATTTCACAGAGTCACAGATTTTTTTCATGGATCAGTTTGGTAGCACTGTTTTTGGGGAATTTGAGAAAGGATATTTTGTATCAAATTGACGCCTATGGTGACAAAGGAAATATCCTCAGATAAAAACTAGAAAGAAGTTTTCTGAGAAAGTTCTTTGTGACTTGTGAGTTCATCTCACAGAGTTACACCTTTCTTTTCATACAGTAGTTTGCTAACACTGTTTTTGTGGAATCTGCAAAGGAGCATTTTGGAGAACATTGAGGCCTATTGTGAAAAAGGTAATATCCTCAGATAAAAAATAAAAAGAAGTTTTATGACAAACTGCTTTGTGATGTGTGAATTCATCTCACAGAGTTACACCATTCTTGTAACTGTGCAGTTTGAATACACTATTTACATGGAATCCGCAACAGGGTATTTGGGAGCACATTGAAGCCTATGGTGACAAAGGAAATATCCTCAGATAAAAAGCCATAAGAAAGTTTCTGTGAAACTGCTTTGTGAGGTGTGAATTCAGCTTACAGAGTTACACCATTCTTTTCATTGAGCAGTTTGATAAGACTATTTTCGTGGAATCTGCAATATTATATTTCGGGGTACATGAAGCCTATGTTGACAAAGGAAATATCCTCAGATTAAAACCAAAAAGAAGCTTTTGGTGAAACTGCTTTCTGATGTGTGAATTCATCTCACAGAGTTACACCATTCCTTTCTTTGAGAAGTTTGCTAATGCTTTTGTCCTGGAGTTTGCAATAGGATATTTGGGAGGTCAATGAAGCCTCTCTTGACAAAGGATATATCCTCATAGAAAAATTAAAAAGAAGCTTTCTGAGAAACTGCTTTATGATGTGTGAATTTAGTTCACAGAGTTATACTGTTCTTTTCATTGAACAGATTGTTAACACTGTTTTCTTGGAATCTGCAATGAGATTTTTCAGAGCACATTGAAACTTACTGTGAATAATGAAGAATCCTCAGAAAAAAACTAGAAAGATACTTTCTGAGAAACTGTTTTGTGATTTGTGAATTCATCTCACAGAGTTACATGATTCTTTTCTTGGATCTGTTTGATCTGTTTGTTATGATAACCCTGTTTTCGTGTAGTCTGAAATAGGATATTTGGGAGTGCAATGAAGAATATGGTGACAAAGGAAATGTCGCCATAGTAAAATCAAAAAGAAAATTTCTGAGAAACCGCTTTGTGATGTGATAATTTATCTCACAGAGTTACACGATTCTTTCCATGAACCAGTTTTGTAGCATTGTTTTTGGGGAACATCAGAAGGGATATTTTGGATTGCATTGAAGCCTATGGTGACTAAGGAAATATCCTCAGAAAAAAACTAGAAAGGAGTTTTCTGAGTAAATTATTTGTGATATGAGAATTCATCTCACAGAATTACACTTTTCTTTTCAAAGAGCAGTTCATTAACACTGTTTTCCTGGAATATGCAAAGGGATATTTTGGAGTGCATTGACGCCTATGGTGAAAAAGGAAATATCCTCAGATAAAAACTAGAAAGAAGCTTTCTGAGAAACTGCTTTGTGATGAGTGAATTCACCTCACAGAGCTACATCGTGTTTTTCTTTGAACCGTTTGATAGCACTGTCTTCATGGAGTCTGCAATAGGATATTTTTTATTGCATTGAAGTCTACGCTGACAAAGGAAATATCCTCAGAAAAAAATTAGACAGAAGCTTTCTGAGAAACTGCTTTTTGATGTGTGAATTCACCTCACAGCGTTACATTGTTATGTTCATTGATCAGTTTGCTAACACTGTTTTCTTGGAATCTGTGATAGGATATTTCAGAGTACATTGAAGTTTATGGTGACAAAGGAAATATTCTGAGACAAAAACTAGAAAGAAGTTTTCTGAAGAACTGCTTTTTGATTACTGAAATCATCTCACAGAGTTACACCTTTCTTTTCATGGAGCAGTTTGGTAGCCCTGTTTTTGGGGAATCTCAGAAGGGATATTTTGGATCACATTGAAGCCTATGGTGTCAAAGGTAATATCCTCAGATTAAAACTAAATAGATGTTTTCAGAGAAATTTCTAGGTGTTGTGTGAATTCATCTCACAGAGTTACAACTTTCTTTTCATGGAACAGTTTGCTAACACTGTTTTCATGGAATCTGCAAAGGGATATTTTGGAGCACACCGATACCTATGGTGAAAGAGGAAATATCCTCAGATTAAAATTGAAAAGTAACTTTCTGAGAAACTTCTTTGTGATGTGTGCATTCATCTCACAGAGTTACACTGTTGTTTTCATTGAGCAGTTTGCTAACACTGCTCTCTAGGAATCTGCAATTTGATATTTCGGAGCTCATTGAAGCTTATGGTGACAAAGGAAATACATTCACATGTAAAATAGAAAGAAGCCTTCTGAGAAAGTGCTTTGTGATGTGTTAATTAATTTCCCAGAGTTACACAATTCTTTACATGGATCAATTTTTTTATCACTGTTTTTGGGGAATCTGAGTAGGGATATTTTGGATAGCATTGAAGGCTAGGGTGACAGGAAATTATCCTCAGATAAAAACTAGAAAGAAACTTTCTCAGAATGACTTTGGTGATGTGTGAATTCATCTCACAGAGTTACACCTTTGTTTTCATGGAGTAGTTTGCTAACCCTGTTTTCGTGGAATCTGCAAAGGGATATTTGGGAGTGGTTTGAGGCCTATGGTGAAAAAGGAAATATCCTAAGATAAAAACTGGAAAGAAGATTTGTGAGAAACAGTGTTCATTTCATGGAGCAGTTTGGTAGCAGTGTTTTTGGGGAATCTGAGCAGGGATATTTTGGAATGCATTGACGCCTATGGTGACAAAGGAAATATCCTATGGCAAAAAAGTAGAAAGAAACTTTCTGAGAAAATTTCTTTTGTTGTGTGAATTCATGTGAACGATTTAACCCTTTCTTTTCAGGGTGCAGTTTGCTAACACTGTTTTCCTGGAATCTGCAAAGAGATATTTGGGAAAGCATTGAGGCATAGGGTGAAGAATGAAGTATTTTTAGATAAAAACTAGAAAGAACCTTTCTGGAAACAGCTTTGTGATGTTTAATTTCATCTCACAGAGTTATACTGTCCTTTTTATTGAGCAGTTTGATAAGACTGTTTTCGTGTAAACTGCAATAATATATTTGGGAGTGCATTGAAGCCTATGGTGACAAAGGAAATATCCTCAAACAAAAACCAAAAAGAAGCTTTCTGAGAAACTGCTTTGTAATGTGTTAATTCACCTCTCTGTGTTACACTGTTATTTTCATTGAGCAGTTTGCTAACACTGTTTTCTTGGAATCTCCTATGGGATACTTCAGAGCGTGTTAAGCTTATTGTGACAAAGGAAATATACTCAGACAAAAACTAGATAGAAACAATCTGAAAAACTGCCTTGTGATTTTTGAATTCATCTCACAGAGTTACATGATTCTATTCATGGCGTAGTTTGTTGGCAGTGTTTTTAGTCAATCTGAGAAGGTATGTTTCAATCTCTTTGAAACCTATGGAGTTAAAGATAATATCTTCAGATTATAAGTAGAAAGAAGCTTTCTGAGAAACTTCTTTGTTATGTGTGAATTCATCTCGCAGTGTTACAGCTTTCTTTTCCTGGAGCAGTTTGCTAGCACTGTTTTCCTCGAATCTGCAAAGGGATATTTGGGAATGCATTGAGGACTATGGTGAAGTAGGAAGTACCCTCAAAAAAAAAAACTAGAAGGAACCTTTCTCAGAAACTGCTTTGTGATGTGTGATTTCATATCACAGATTTACACCACTCTGTTACTTGAGAAGTTTGATAACACTCTTTTCATGGAATCTGCAATAGGGTATTTGGGAGTGCATTGAAGTCTGTGGTGACAAAGGAAATAGCCTCAGATAAAAACCAAACAAAAGCTTTCTGAGAAACTGCGTTGTAATGTGTGAATTCATCTCACTGAGTTACACCTTACTTTTCATGGAGAAGTTTGTTACCACTGATTTTGTGGAATCTGCTAAGGGATATTTGGGAGTGCTCTGAGGTAAATGGTGATAAAGGAAATATCCTCAGATAAAAACTAGAATGAAGCTTTCTGAAAAACCACTTTGGGATGTGTTAATTCATAACACGGAATATCACGATTCTTTCCTGGATCAGTATGGTAGCACCGTTTTTGGTAATCTGAGAAGGGATATTTTTGATCACATTGAAGCCTATGGTGACAAAGGAAATATCCTCAGAGAGGAACTAGAAAGAAGCTTTCTGGGAAAGACCCCTGTGATGTGTGAATTCATTTCAAAGTTACACTGTTCTTTTCAATGAGCAGTTTGCTACACATTTTTCTTGGAATCTGCAATGGGATATTTGGGAGTGCATTGAAGCCTATGGTGACAAATGAAAATTCTGATATAAAAAATAGAAAGAACATTTCTGAGAAACTGCTTTGTGATGTGATCATTCATCTCACAGAGTTACACAATATTTTTCATGGAGCAGTATGGTAGCACTGTTTTTGGGGAATCTGAAAACGGATATTTTGGATCACATTGAAGCCTCTGGTGACAAAGGAAATATCCTCAGTTAAACTCTAAAAAGAAGTTTTCTGAGAAAGGTCTTTGTGATGTCTGAGTTCATCTCACAGAAGTACACTATTCTTTTCACGGAGCAGTTTGCCAAAACTGTTTTTGTGGAATATGCAAAAGGGCATTTGAGAGCGCATTGAGATCTATAGCGACAAAGGAAATATCCTCAGATAAAAACTATAAAGAAGCTTTCTGATAAACTGCTTTGTGATGTGTGAATTCATCTCACAGAATTACACCGTTCCTTTCAAGGAGCAGTTTGATAACACTTCTTGTGTGGAATCTGCTATAGGATATTCGGGAGGGCATTGAAGCCTATGGGGACAAAGGACATATTCTCAGATAAAAACCAAAAAGAAACTTGCTGAGAAACTGCTTTGTGATTAGTTAATTCATTCCACAGAATTACATGATTCTTTTCATGGAACAGTTTGGCAGCACTGTTTTTGGGGATTCTGAGAAGGGATATTTTGGATCGCATCAAAGCTTATGGTGACAATGGAAATAAAATCAGATATAAACTAGAAAGAAACTTCCTGAGAAACTGCTTTTTGATGTGTGAATTCATCACACAGAGTTGCACTGTTCTTTTCATTGAGTAGTTTGATAACACTGTTTTCTTGGAATCTGCAAAGGGATACTTGTGAGTGCTTTGAGACATGGTGACAAAGGAAATATCCTCATATAAAAACTAGAAAGAAGCTTTCTGAGAAACCACTTTCTGATGTATTAATTCATCTCACAGAGATTCACAATTCTCTTCATAGAACAGTTTCTGAGCAGTGTTTTTGGGGACTCTGAGAAGGGATATTTTGGATCGCATTGAATCCTATGTTGACAAATTAAATATCCTCAGATAAAAACTAGAAAGAAGCTTTCTGGGAAAGCTCTTCATGATGTGTGAATTCATCTCACAGAAAAACACATTTCTTTTCCTGGAGCAGTTTGCGAACACTGTTTTCATGGAATCTGCAATGGGATATTCCAGAGCCCTTTGATGCTTATAGTGAAAAATGAACTTTCCTCAGATAAAACCTAGAAAGCAGCCTTCTGAAAAACAGATTTGTGACGTGTGAATTCATGTTACAGAGTTTCTCTGTTCTTTTCATTGGGCAGTTTGATAACACAGTTTCCGTGCAATCTGTAATAGCATATTCGGGAGTGCATTGAAGCCTATAGTGACAAAGGAAATATAAACAGATGAAAGTCCAAAAAGAAGCTTTCTGTGAAACTCCTTTTTGATGTGTGAACTCATCTCACAGAGTTACAGTGTTCTTTTCATTGAGAAGTTTGCTAAAACTTTTTTCGATTAATCTGCTATGGGATATTGGGAAGCACGTCGATTAATACAGTGAGAAAGGAAATATACTCAGATAAAAACTAGAAAGAAGTTTTCTGTAAAACAACTTTGTGATATGTGAATTTATCTCACAGAGATACACCATTATTTTCATGTAAAAGTTTGGTAGCACTGTTTTTGGGGAATCTGAGAAGGGATACTTTGGATCACATTGAAGCCTATGGTGACAAAGGAAATATCCTCAATTAAAAGCTAGAAAGAAGATGTCTGAGAAACTACTTTGTCATGTATGAATTCATCTCACAGAGTTACACAGTTGCTTTCATTGAGCAGTTTGATAACACTGTTTTCGTGGAATGTAATAGGATATTTGGGAGAACATTGAAGCCTATGGTGAAAAATGAAATATCCGCTGACAAAAACCAAAAAGAAGCTTTCTGAGAAACAGCTTTTTGATGTGTGAATTCATCTCACAGATTTACACCTTTCTTTTTATGTAGTAGTATGCTAACACTATTTTCATGGAATCTGCAAGGGGATATTAGCGAGCACATTGAGGCAAATTGTGAGAAAGGAACTATCCTCAGATAAAAACTAGAAGGAAGCTTTCTGAGAAAGTTATTTGCAATGTGTGAATTCATTTCACACAGTTGTACCTTTCTTTTCATGTAGCAGTTTATTAACACGGTTTTTTTGGACTCTGCAAAGGGATATTTGTGAACGCTTTGAGGCCTATGCTGTAAAAGGAAATATCCTCACATAAAAACTAGAAAGAAGCTTTCTCAGAAACTGCTTTTGATGTGTAAATTCATCTCACAGAGTTACACTGTCTTTTCATTGAGCAGTTTTCTAACACTGTTTTCTTGGAATCTGCAATGGGATATTTAGGAGTGCATTGAAGCTTATGGTGATAAAGAAAATATCCTCATACAAAAACTAGATAGAAGCACTGTGAGAAACCACTTTGTGATGTGTTAATTCATCTCACAGAGTTACACTATTCTTTTCATGGATCAGTTTTGTAGCTCTGTTTTTGTCGAATCTGAGAAGGGATATTTTGGATCACATTGGATCCTTTGGTGACTAAGGAAATATACTCAGATAAAAACTAGAAACAAGCTTTCTGAGAAAGTTCTTTGTGATGTGTGAGTTCATCTTCCTGAGTTGTACCTTCCTTTCCATGTATCAGTTTGCTAAAGCTGCTTTCCTGCAATTTTCAAAGGGATATTTGAGAGCGCCTTGATACCTAAGGTGATAAAAGAAACATCCTCTGATAAAAACTGGAAAGAAGCTTTATGAGAAACTGCTTCATGATGGTTGAATTCATCTCACAGAGTTACACCTTTATTTTCATTGAGCAGTTTGTTAGCACTTTTTTGGGGGAAACTTCAAAGGGATATTTGGGAGCTCAGAGAGGCTGATGTTGAAAAAGGAAATATCTTCAAATGAAAACTGGAGAGAAGGCTTTTGAGAAACTGTTTTGTGATGTGTGCATTCACCTCTTAGAGATAAACCATAATTTTGATTGACGAGTTTGGCATCACTGTTTTTGTGGTGTCTGAGAAGAGGTATTTGGGAATGCTTTGAGACTGATGGTGGAAGAGTAAATATGCTGCACAGATGAAAGGTAGAAAGGAGCCTTCTGAGAAATTTCTTTGTGATGGGTGAATTCATCTCCCAGAGGCAAACCATTCTTTTCATTGAGCAGTTTGTTTATCCTGGTTTTGTGGAAACGACAAAGGGATATACGAAGCACAGAGAGGCCTATGGTGAAAAAGGAAATACCCTCAGATAAAAACTAGAAAGAAGCTTTCTGAGAGGCTGTTTACTGATGGGTGAATTTATCTCACAGTGTTAAATCTTTCTTTTCATTGAGCAGTTGGGTAACACTGCTTTTGTGGAATCTGTAATGGGATATTTGGGAGTACGTAGAGTCCTGAGGTGAAAGAAGAAAATTCTCTATGTAAAAACTGGAGAGAATCTTTCAGAGAAAGTCCTTTGTGATTTGTGCATTCATCCCAAACAGCTAAACGTTTCTGTTGAGTGAGCACTTTGGCATCACTGTTTTTATGGTGTCTGAGAAGGGATACTTGGGAGCACATTGAAACCTATGGTTTAAAAAGAAATATTCGTATATAAAAACTAGAAAGAAGCTTTCTGAGAAATTCCTTTGTGATGCGTAAATTCATCTCACTGAGTTACACTGTTCTTTTCATTAAGCAGTTTGCTAACACTGTTTTCTTGGAATCTGCAAAGGGATATTTCAGAGCGCATTAATGCTTCTGGTGACAAAATACATAATATCATATAAAAACTAGAAAGAAGTTTTCTGAGACCACTTTTGTGACATGTTAATTCATCCCACAGAGTTCCACGACTCTTTTAATGGAGCAGTTTACCAGCCGTGATTCTGGGGAATCTGAGAAGGGATATTTTGGATCTCATTGAATCCTATGGTGACAAAGGAAATATCCTCATATAAAAACTGGAAAGAAGGTCTCTGAGAAACCGCTTTGTGATGTGTTAGTTTACCTCACTGAGTTATACCCCTTTCTTTTCTTGGAGCACTTTGCCATCACTATTTTCATGGAATCTGCAAAGGGATATTTGGGAGCACATGAAGGCCTATAGTGAAAAAGGAAATATCCTCAGATAAAAACTAGAAAGAAACATTGTGAGAAACTGCTTTGTGTTGTGTGAATTCATCTCACAGAGTTTCACCATTCTTTTCATGGAGCAGTTTGGTAGCACTGTTTTTGAGGAATCGGGGAAGGGATATTTTGGATCGCATTGAAGCATTTGGTGACAAAGGAATTATCCTCAGATAAAAACTAGAAAGAAGCTATCTGAGAAACTTCTTTGTGATGCGTGAATTCACCTCACAAGTGTACACCTTCCTTTTCAAGGAGCAATTTGCTAACACTGTTTCATGGAATATGCAATGGAATATTTGGGAGCACATTGAGGCCTATGGTGAAAAAGGAAATATCCTCAGATAAAAACTAGAAAGAAGCTTCCTGAGAAACTGCTTTGTGATGGATGAATGATCTCACAGAGCTACATCGTGCTTTTCTTTGAACCGTTTGATAACACTGTCTTTGGGTAGTCTGCAGTAGGATATTTGTGAGTGCACTGAAGCCTATGGAGACAAAAGAAATATCCTCAGAAAAAAATTAGAAAGAAACTTTCTGAGAATCTGCTTTTGATGTGTGAATTAATCTCAAAGGATTACACTGTTCTGTTCATTGATCAGTTTGCTAACACTGTTTTCTTGGAATCTACAATGACATATTTTGGAGGGCATTGAAGTTTATGGTGACAAAGGAAATATCCTGAGACAAAACTAGAAAGAAGCTTTCTGAGAAATTTGTTTCTGATGTGTGAACTCACCTCACAGAGATACAACTTTCTTTTCATGGAGCAGTTTCCCAGCACTGTTTCTGGAGGGTTTGAGAAGGGGTATTTTGAATTGCATTGAAGCTCAGGGTGACAAAGTAAATATCCTCAGATAAAAACTAGAAAAAAGCTTTCTGAGAAACTGCTTTGTGATGTGTGAATACATCTCACAGAGTTACACCGTTCTTTTCATCAAGCAGTTTGCTAACAGTGTTTTCTTCGAATCTGCAATGGGATATTTCAGAGCACCTTGAAACTTATGGTGACAAAGGAAATATCTTCATATAAAAACTAGTAAGAAGCTTTCTGAGAAACTGCTATGTGATGTGTTAATTCATCTCACTGAGTTACACCACTGTTATCATGGATCAGTTTGGTAGCATTGTTTTTCGGTAACCTGAGAAGGGATATTTTGGATCACATTGAAGTATATGTTGACTAAGATAAAAACTGGAAAGAAGCATTCTGAGAAAGCTTTTTGTGATGTGTGAATTCACCACACAGACTTACACCTTTCTTTCATGAAGCAGTTTGTTAACACTGTTTTCGTAGAATCTGCAAAGGGATATTTGGGAGTGCATTGAGGTCTATGGTGAAAAAGGAAATATCCTCAGATAAAAACTAGAAAGAAGTTTTCTGAGAAAGTGCTTTGTGATGTGTGAATTCTCCTTAGAGAGTTACACTGTTCTTTTCATTGAGACGGACACTAATATTGTTTTCTTGTAATCTGCATTGGGATATTTCAGAGCACATAGAAGCTTATGGTGAAAAAGGAAATATCCTCATACAAAAACTAGTAAGATGCTTTCTGAGAAACTGTTTTGTGTTTTGTGAATTATTCTCACAGAGTTACAGAGTTTTCATGTAGCAGTATGGTAGAACACTCTTTGGGAAATATGAGAAGGAACATTTTGGATCGGATTGAAACTGATGGTGCCAATGGAAATATCCTCAGATAAAAACTAGAAAGAAGCTCTCTGAGAAAGTTCTTTGTGATGTATGAATTCATCTCACAAAGTGTCACCTTTTTTTTTCATGGAGCAGTTTGCTAACATTGTTTTCATGGAATCTGCAATGGGATATTCCAGAGTGCATTGAGGTCTATTGTGAAAAAGAAATTATCCTCAGATGAATACCAGAAAGAAGCCTTGTGAGGAACTGCTTTGTGATGGGTGAATTCATCTCAAAGTGTTACACTTTTCTTTTCATTGAGCTGTTTGACAGTGCTGTTTTTGGGGAATTTGCAAAGGGATTTTTGGGAGCTCACAGATGCCTATGGTGAAAAAGGAAATATCTTCAGACAAGAACCGGAGAGAAGGTTTTTGAGAAACTGTTTTGTGATGTGTGTATTCATCTCATAGAGATAAACCATTTTGTTTGTTGAGAAGTATGGCCTCACTATTTCTGTGGTGTCTGAGAAGGGATATTTGGGAGCACATTGAGGCTGATGGTGGAAAAGTAAATATGCTCAGATAAAAAATGGAAACGAACTTTCTGAGAAATTTCTTTGTGATAGGTGAATTCACTTCCCAGTGGTAAACCATTTTTTTCATTGAGCAGTTTGGTAACACTGTTTTTTGGAATCTACAAAGTGATATTCGGAGCGCAGAGAAGCCTTTGGTGAAAAAGGAAATACCCTCAGACAAAAACTAGAAAGAAGCTTTCTGAGAGGCTGTTTTGTGATGGGTGAATACATCTCACAGAGTTAAATCTTTCTTTTCATTCAGCAGCTTGGTAACACTGTTTTTTTTGAATAACGAAAGGGATAATCAAGAGCAGATAGATGCCAAAGTTGATAAAGGGGATATCTTCAGGTTGAAACTAGAGAGAATGTTTCTAATAACTCCTTTGTGATGCGAGCATTCATCTCATAGAGGTGAAGCTTTCTGTTGGGAGAGAAGTTTGGCATCAGTGTTTTTGTGGTGTCTAGAAGGGATATTTGGGAGCTCATGGAAGCCGATGGTGGAAAAGGAAATATCCTGACATCAAAACTAGAAAGAAGCTTTCTGAGAAATTTCTTTGTGATGAGTGAATTCAACACACAGAATTCAACCTTTGTTTTCTTAGAGAGTTTTGCTGCACTGTTTTTATGGAATCTGCAAAGGGATATTCGGAAGCTCCTAGAGGCCTATGGTGAAAAAGGAAATAACATCAGATGAAAACTGGAGAGAAACTTTTCAAGAAACCGTTTTGTGATGTGTGTATTCATGTCATAGAGTTTAACCTTTTTGTTTATTGAGCAGTTTGGCATCACTGTTTTTGTGGTATCTGAGAAGAGTTTTTGGGCTCACATTGAAGTCAATGGTGAAAAAGGAAATATCCTCAGATTTAAACTAGAAACAAGCTTTCTGAGAAACCTCTTTGTGATGGTTGAATTCATCTCACAGAGTTACACCTTTTTTTTCATTGTCCAGTTTGGTAGCACTGTTTTTGTGGAAACTGCAAGGGGATATTTGGGAGTGCAAGAGGCCTAAGTTGAAAAAAGAAAATTCTTCAGGTAAAAACTGGAGAGAAGCTTTCAGAGAAACTCCTTTGTGATGTGTGCATTCATCTCATAGGGCTAAACGTTTCTGTTGAGGGAGCACTTTGGCATCACTGTTCTTGTGGTGTCTGAGAAGGGATATTTGGGAGTGCATTGAACCCTATGATGGAAAAGGAAATATCCTCAGATAAAATCTAGGAAAAAGCTTTCTAAGAAACTACTTTTGGATGGATTCATTCATCTCACAGAGATACACAAATGTTTGCCTTGAGCAGTTTGATAATACTGTTTTCATGGAATCTGCAATAGGATATTTGGGAGTGCATTGAAGCCTATGGTGACAAAGGAAATACTCTCAGAAACAAACAAAGAGGAAGCTTTCTGAGAAACTACTTTGTGATATGTGAATTCATCTCACACATTTACACCTTTCTTTTCATGGAGCAGATTGCTAACACTGTTTTCATGGAATCTGCAAAGGAATATTTGTGAGAGCATAGAGGCTTATGGTGAAAAAGGATATATCCTCAGACAAAAACTAGAAAGAAGATTTCTGAGAAACTGCTTTGTGATTTGTGATTCATCTCACAGAGTTACACGATTCTTTTCATGGAGCAGTTTGGTAGCACTGTTTTGGGGGAATCTGAGAAGTCATATTTTGGATCGCACTGAAGCCTATGCTGACAAAGGTAATATTCTCAGATTAAAACTAGAAAGAAGCTTTCTGAGAAACTGCTTTGTGATGTGTGAATTTATCTCACTGAGTTACACCTTCCCTTTCATGGAGCAGTTTGCTGACACTGTTTTCGTGGAATCTGCAAAGAGATATTTATGAGCGATTCGAGATGTTTGATGAAAAGGGAAATATCCTCAGATTAAAACTAGAAGAAGCTTTCTGAGAAACTGCTTTGTGATATGTGAATTTCTCTCACCGAGTTACGCTGTTCTTTGCCTTGAGCATTTTGTTTACAATGTTTTCGTGAAATATTCAGTAGTATATTTTGGAGCACATTGAAGCCTATGGTGACAAAGGAATTATCCTCAGATAAAAATCAAAAAGAAGCTTTGTGAGAAACTGTTTTGAGATGAGTGAATTCATTTCCTGGAGTTACACTGTTCTTTTCATTGAACAGTTTGCTAACCCTTTGTTTTTGGAATCTGCAATGGGATATTTTGGAGCACATTCAAGTTTAGGGTGATCCTCAGACAAAAACTAGAAAAAAGTGTTCTGAAAAACTGCTTTGTGATTCGTGAATTCATCTCACAGAGTTACATGATTCTTTCCATTGAGCAGTTTGGTAGCACTGTTTTTATGGAATCTTCAAAGGGATATTCGGGAACTCCTAGAGGCCTACGGTGAGAAAGGAAATAACTTCCGGCAAAAACTGCAGAGATGCTTCTTGAGAAATGTTTTTTGATGTGTTTATTCATCTCATAGAGTTTAACCTTTTTGTTGATTGAGCAGTTCTGCATCACTGTTTTTGTAGTATCTGAGAGGATATATTTGGGAGCACATTGAAACCTATGGTGAAAAAGGAAGTATCCTCAGATTAAAACTAGAAAGAAACTTTCTGATAAACTGATTTCTGTTGAGTGAATTCATCTCACAGGGTTACACCATCCTTTTCATTGAGCAGTTTGGTAGCACTGTTTTTGTGGAATCTGCAGAGGGATATTTGTGAGCACATAGAGGCCTAAGGTGAAAAAAATATATTCTTCAGGTAAAAACTGGAGAGAAGCTTTCTGAGAAACTACTTTATTATGTGTGTATTCATCTCATAGAGTTACACCTTTCTGCTGAGGGAGCACTTCGGCTTCCCTGTTCTTATATCTGAGAAGGGATAATTGGGAGTCCATTGAAGTCTATGGTGGAAAAGATAGTATCCTCAGGTAAAAACTAGAAAGAAGCTTTCTGAGAAACTACTTTATAATGTGTGAATTTATCTCATAGAGTTACAACATTCTTTTCATTGAACAGTTTGGTAACAACATTTTCATGGAATCTTCAATATGATATTGTGGAGCCCATTGAAGCCTACAGTGACATAGGAAATATCCCCAGATAAAAACCAAAAAGAAGCTTTCTGAGAAACTGCTTAGGTATGTATGAATTCATCTCACAGAGTTGCACTGTTCTTTTCATTGATCAGTTTGCTATCACTGTTTTCTTGGAATGTGCAATGGGATACTTTGGAGTGCATTGATGCTAAGGGTGACAAAGGAAATATCCTCAGACAAAAACTAGAAACAAGGTTTCTGAGAAACTGCTTTGTGATTTGTGATTTCACCTCACAGAGTTATACAACTCTTTTCATAGAGCAGTTTGGTAGCACTGTTTTTAAGGAATAAGCAAAGGTATATTTGGGAGCTCCCAGTGAACTATGGTGAAAAAGAAAATAACATCAGATAAAAACTAGAGAGAAGTTTTTTGAGAAATGGTTTTGTTGTGTGTATTCAGTTTAATCTCTTTGTTAATTGAGCAGTTCGACATTACTGTTTTTGTGCTATCTGAGAGGAGATATTTAGGAACACATGGAAATCTATGGTGAAAAGGGAAATATACTCAGATTTAAACTAGAAACGATGTTTCAGAGCATCTGCTTTATTATGGGTGAACTCATCTCACAAAGTTACACCTTTCTTTTCATGGATCAGCGTGTTAGCACTGTTTTTGTGGAATCTCCAGAGGCATATTTGGGAACACCTAGAGGCCTAAGGTGAAAAAAGAAAATTCTTCAGGTAAAAATTAGAAGTTTTTTGAGAAACTTTTTGTAATGTGTGCATTCATCTCACAGAGGTAAACTTTTCTGTTGAGGAAACACTTTGGTATCACTGTTGCTGTGGTGTTTGAGAAGAGATATATGGAAGCACCTTGAAGCCCATGGTGGAAAAGTAAATATCCTCAGATAAAAACAGGAAACAAGCTTCGGAGAAACTGCTTTGTGATGGGTCAATTTATTTCACAAAGTTACATCATTCTTTTCATGGAGCAGTTTTTAGCACTGTTTTTGTGGAATCTGCAGAGGGATAATTGGGAGTGCATAGAGGCTTAAGGTGAAAAAGAAATTTCCTAAGGTCACAACTGGAAAGAACATTTCAGAGAAACTCCTTTGTGATGTGTGCATTCATCTCATAGAGCTGAATGTTTCTGTTGAGGGAGCACTTGGCATCACTGTTTTGGTGGTGTCTGAGAAGGGATATTTGGGAGCGCATTGAAGTCTATAGTGGAAAAGGAAATATCCTCATATAAAAACTAGAAAGAAGCTTTCTTCAAAACCATTTTGTGATGTGTTAATTCATCTCACAGAGTGACACAATTCTTTTCATTGATCAGTTTGGTAGCACTGTTTTTGGGGAATCTTAGAAGAAGTATTTTGCATCCCATTGAAGACAATGGTCACAAAGGCAGTATCCTCAGATAAAAACTAGAAAGAAGCATTCTCATAAACTGCTTTGTGATGTGTGAATTCATCTCACAGAATTACACCATGCTTTTCATTGAGCAGTTTTCTAACAATGTTTTCATGGAATCTGCAGTAGGATATTTTGGAGCACATTAAGGCCTATGGTGACAAAGGAAATATCCTCAGATAAAAACCAAAAATGAGCTTTCTGATGTGTGAATTCATCTCACGGAGTCACACTCTACTTTTCATTGAGCAGTTTGCTAAGTTTTTTCTTGGAATCTGCAATGGAATACTTCAGAGCACATTGAAGCCTGTGGTGACAAAGGAAATATTCTCCTATAAAAACTAGAAAGAAGCTTTCGGAGACACCATGTTGTGATGTGTTAATTCAGCTCAAAGTGTTATGCAATTCTTTTCATTCACCTTTTCGGCAGCAGTGTTTTTGGGGAACATTAGAAGGGATATTTTGTATCATACTGAAGCCTATGGTGACACAGGAAATATCCTCAGATAAACGCTAGAAAGAAGTTTTCTGAGAAACTACTTTCTGATGTGCTAATACATCCCACAGAATTACACATTTATTTTCATGGAGCAGTTTACAAACACTGATTCCCTGGAATATGCAAAGGGATATTGGGAAGTACATTGAGCCTATGGTGAAAAAGGAAATATCATCAGATAAAAATTACAAAGAAGCTTTCTGAGAAACTGCTTTGTGATGTGTGTATTCATCTCACAGAGTTACACTTCCCTTTTCTTTGAGCCATTTGCTATCACTTTTTTCTTGGAATCTGCAAGAATTACACGATTCTTTATATGGGGCAGTATTGCAGTACTGCTTTCATGGAATCTGCAAAGGGATAATGGGTAGCACATGGAGGACTATAGTGAAAAGGGGGATATAGTCAGATTAATATTAGAAAGAAGCTTTCTGACAAAGTTCTTTATGATGTGTGATTTCATCACACAGAATTACAGCTTTCTTTTCATGGAGTAGTTTCCTAACACTGTTTTCATGGAATCTGCAAAGGGATATTTGGGAGTGCCTTGAGGCCTATGGTGAAAAAGGAAATATCCCCAGATAAAAACTAGAAAGAAGCTTTCTGAGAAACTTCTTTGGCTTCTGTAAATTCGTCTCACAGTGTTACACTGTTATTTTCATTGAACAGTTTGATATCACTGTTTTCCTGGAATCTGCAATAGGGTATTTGGGACTCATCAAAACCTATGATGACAAAGGAAATACTCACAGAAAAAAAATAGTAAGAAGCTTTCTGAGAAACTCCTTTGTGATTTGAGAATTCATCTCAGAGAGTTACATGATTCTTTTCATGGAGCAGTTTGGTAGTACTGTTTTAGGGGAGTCTGAGAAGGGATATTTTGGATCTCATTGAAACCTATTGGGACAAAGGAAATATCCTAAGTTAAAAACTAGAAAGAAGCTTTATGGGAAACTACTTTGTGATGTGTGAATTCATTTCATGGATTTACACATTTCTTTTCAAGGAGCAGTTTGCTAACACTCTTTTCGTGGAATCTGCAAAGCGATATTCACGAGTGTATTGAGTCCTATGGTGAAAAAAGAAATATCCTCATACAAAAACTAGAAAGAAATTTTCTGAGAAACTAGTTGGTGATTTGTGAGTTCATCTCATAGAGTAACATGGTTCATTTCATGGAGCAGTTTGTTAGCACTGTTTTTGGGGAGTCTGAGAAGGGATATTTTTGATCGCATTGAAGCCTATATTGACAAAGGAATATGTAGAAAGGGACATTTCCTCAGATAAAACCTAGTAAGAAGATTTCTGAGAAACAGCAATGTGATGTTTGAAATCATTTCACAGAGTTACACCACACTTTTTATGAATCAGTATGGTAGTGCTGTTTTTGAGGAATCTGCAATAGTATATTTTGGAGTACACAAAAGCCACAGGTGACAAAGGAAATATCCTCAGACAAAAACCAAAATGAAGCTTTCTAAGAAACTGGTTTGTGATGTGTGAATTCATCTCACAAATATACACTTTCCTTTTCATGAAGAAGTTTGCTAACACTATTTTCGTGGAATCTGCAAAGGGCTATTCATGAGTGCATTGAGGCCTATGGTGAGAATGGAAATATCCTTGGACAAAAACTAGAAAGAAACTTTCTGAGAAACGGCTTTGTGATTTGTGAATTAAGCTCACAGAGGTACACGATTCTTTTCATGAAGCTTTTTGGCAGCACTGTTTTTGGAGAATCTGAGAAGGGATATTTTGGATCACATTGAAGAATATTTTCACAAACGAAATATCCTCAGATAAAAACTAAAGAGACACTTCCAGAGAAAGTTTTTCATGATGTGTGAATTCATCTCACAGAGTTACACCTTTTTTCCATGGAACAGTTTGCTGACAAAGTTTTTGTGGAATCTACAAAGGGACATTTAGGAGAGCATTGAGACCTATGGTGAAAAAATATATATCCTCAGATAAAAACTAGGAAAAAGCTTTCTGAGAAAGTTCTTTTTGATGTGTGAATTCGTCTCACAGATTTACACCATTCTTTTCATGGAGCAGTGCTAACACTGCTTTCCTGGAATCTTCAAAGGGATATTTGGTAGCTCAATGAAGCCTATGGTGACAAAGGAAATATCCTCAGATAAAAACTAAACAGAAGCTTTCTGAGAAAGTACTTTGTGATGTGTGAATTCATCTCACAGAGTAACACTGTTCTTTTCATTGAGCAGTGTGCTAACAATGCTTTCTTGAAATCTACAATGGGATATTTCAGAGCACTTTGAAGCTTAAGTGACAAAGGAAATATCCTCAGGAAATAACTAGAAAGAAGTTCTGAGTCACTTCTTTGTGATTTGTGAATTCATCTCACAGAGTTACAGGACTCTTTTCATGGATCAGTTTGATGGCACTGTTTTTGGGGAATCTGAGAAGGGATCAATTGAATCGCAGTGAATCCTATGGTGACAGAGGAAATATCCTCAAACCAAAACTAGAAAGAATCCTTCTGAGAAACTGCTTTGTGATGTGTGAATTCATCTCTCAGAGTCACACCATTCTTTTCATTTATAAGAGTGCTAACACTTTTTTTGTGGAATCTGCAATGGGATATTCAGGAGTTCATTGAGGACTATTTTCAAAAAGGAAAAATACTCAGATAAAAACTAGAAAGAATCTTGTTGAGAAACATCTTTGTGATATGTGAATTCATCTCACAGAGTTACACCATTCTTTTCATGAGGCAGTTTGGTAGCATTGTTTTTGGGGATCTATGAAGGGATATTTTGGATTGCATTGAAGCCTATGGTGACAAAGGAAATAACCTTAGATAAAAACTAGAAAGAAACTTTCTGAGAAATTTCTTTGTGATTTGTGTATTCATCTAACAGGGCAATACCTTTTTGTTAATGAAGTAGTTTGGTAACACTCTTTTTTTGGAATCTACAAAGGTATGTTTGTGAGTGCATTGAGGCCTATGGTGAAAATGGAAATATCTTCAGTTAAAAACCAGAAAATAACTTTCTGAGAAACTGCTTTGTGATGTGTTAATTCATCTCACAGAGTTACACGTTTCTTTTCATGGAATAGTTTGATAGTCCTGTTTTGGAGAATCTGAAAAGGGATACTTTGGATCACATTGAAGTCTATGGTGACAAAGGAAATATCCTCAGATGAAAACTAGAAGGAAGCTTTCTGACAAAGCTCTTTGGGATGTGTGAATTCTTCTCACAGATTTACACTTTTCTTTTCATGCAGCCGTTTGCTAACTCTGTTTTCGTTGACTCTGCGAAGGGGTATTTAGAAGTGCATTGAGGCCTATAGTGAAAAATGAATTATCCTCAGATGAAAATGAGAAGGAAGCTTTCTCAGAATCTGCTTTGTGACGTGTGAATTCATCTTACAGAGAAACACGGTTTTCTTTATTGAGCAGTTTATGACACTTTTTTCATGCAATCTACAGTATTATATTAGGGAATGCATTGAAATCTATGGTTACAAAGGAAATATCCTCAGATAAAAAAAAAAAGAAGCTTTCTGTGAAACTGCTTTGTGATATGTGAATTCGTCTAACAGACTTAAACCATTCTTTTCATTGAGAAGTTTGCTAACACTTTTTTCGTGGAATCTGCAAATTGATATTCGGGAATGCTTTAAGGAACCTGGTGAAAAGGGAAATATCCTCAGATAAAAACTAGAGAGAAGCTTTCGAGGAAACAGATTTGTGATGTGTGAATTCATCTCACAGAGTTACAACATACTTTTCATGGAGCACTTTGGTAGCCCTGTAGTTGGGGAATCTGATAAGGCATATTTTGGATCGCTTTGAAGCCTATGGTGAAAAAGGAAATATCCTCAGATAAAAATTAGAGAGAGACTTTCTGAGAAACTGTTTGGGATGTGTGTATTCATCTCACAGAGTTCCACAATTCTTTTCTTGGAGCTGTTTGCTAACTCTGTTTTGGTGGAATCAGTAATAGGATACTTAGGATTGCATTGAAGCCTATGGTGACAAAGGATATATCCTCAGACAGAAACCAAAAAGAAGCTTTCTGAGAAACTGATTTGTGATGTTGAATTCATCTCACAGATTTACACTTTTCTTTTGATGGAGCAGTTTGCTAACGCTATATTCGTGGAATCCGAAAAGAGATATTCACAAGCACATAGAGGCGTATGGTGAACAAGGAAATACTTTCAGACAAACATTAGAAAGAATTTTTCTGAGAAACTGCTTTGTGATTTCTGAATTCATCTCACAGAGTTACATGATTCTTTTCATGCATCAGTTTGGTAACAGTGTTTTTGGGCAATCTGAGATAGGATATTTTGGATTGCATTGAAGCCTATGGTGATAAAGGAAATATCCTCAGATGAAACGACTTTTTACAATGTTTTTTTCATAGAGCAGTTTGATAACTCTGTTTTCATTTAATCTGCAATAGGATGTTTGGGAGCACATTGAAGCCTATGATGACAAAGTATATATCCTCAGATAAAAACCAAAAAGAAGTCTTCTGAGAAACTGCTTTGTGATGTGTGAATTCATCTCACTGAGTTACATTGTTCTTTTCACTGAGCAGTTTGTGAACACTGTTTTCTTGGAATTCACAATGGGATATTTTGGAGTGCATTGAACTGTATGGTGATAAATGAAATATCCTCAGACAAAAAACAAAAAGCAGCTTTCTGTGTAATCACTTTGTGATGTGGGAAATTATCACACAGTGTTGTACCCTTTTTCCCATGGTGCAGTTTGGTAGAACTGTTTTTTGGGAATCTCAGAAGGGATATTTTGGATATCTCTGGTGACAAGTCTATGGTGACAAAGGAAATATACTAGGATAAAAAGTAGAAAGAAGCTTTCTGAGAAACCTTTTTGTGAGGTGTGTATTCATCTCACAGAGTAACACCTTTCTTTTCTTGGAGCAGTTTGCTACCACTGTTTTTGTAAAATATACAAAGGGATATTTTGTAGTGAGTTTCCTAACAATCTTATTGTGGAATCTGCACAAGGATATTTGGGAGCTCATTGAGGCCTACGGTGAAAAAGGAAATATCCTCAGATAAAAACTAGAAAGAAGCTTTTTGAGAAATAACTTTGTGATGAGTGAATTCATCTTACAGTGTTAAACCGTTCTTTTCATTGAACAGTTCGATAACACTGTTTTCGTGAGATCTGCAATTGGATTTTTTGGAGCGCATTGAAGGATATGGTGACAAAGGAAATACCCTCAGATAAAAACCAAAAAGAAGCCTTCTGAGAAACAGCTTTGTGATGTGTGAATTTATCTCACAAATTTACACATTTCTTTTCTTGGAACAGTTTGCTAACACTATTTTCATGGAATATGCAATGGGATATTCATGAGTGCAATGAGGCCTATGGTGAAAAAGGAAATATCCTCAGATAATAACTAGAAATCAGTTTTCAAAGAAACTACTTTGTGATTTATGAATTCATCTTACCGAGTTACACAATCCTTTTCATGGAGTAGTTTTGTAGCACTGTTTTTGGGGAATCTGAGAAGGGATATTTTGAATTGCATTGAAGCTTATGATTACAAAGAAAATATCCTCAGATAAGAATGATAAATAAGCTTTCTGAGGAAGTTCTTTGTGTTGTATGAATTCATCTCACAGAGTTATACCTTCTTTTTCATGGAGAAGATGCTAACACTGTTTTTGTGGAATCTGCAATAGGATATTTGGGAGCACATTGAAGCTTATGGTGACCAAGGAAATACCCTGACAAAAACAAAAAAAAAAAACTTTCTGAGAAACTGCTTTGTGATGTGTGAATTCGTCACACAGATTTACACCTTTATTTTCATGGAGGAGTTTGGAAACACTATTTTTACGGAATCCACATAGGGATATTCGCATGTGCCTTGAGGAATATGGTGAAAATCTAAACATCTTCAGATAAAAACCAAAAAGCAGCTTTCTGAGAAACTGCTTTGTGATGTGTGAATTCATCTCACAGAGTTACACTGTTCTTTTCATTGAGGCGTTTGCTAACACTGTTTTCTTGGAATCTGCAATGGTATATTTGGGAACACATTGGAGCCTATGTTGACAAAGAAAATATCCTCATATAAAAACTAGAAAAAATATTTCTGAGAAACTGATTTGTGATGGGTTTATTGATCCCCCAGAGTAACATGATTTTTTTTCATGGATCAGTTTGGTAGCACTGTTTTGGGGGAATCTGAGGAGGGATATTTTTGATCGATTTGAAGCCTATGGTGACAAAGGAAATATCCTCAGATCAAAACTACAAAGAAGCTTTGGGAAAAACTTCATGTGATGTGTGAATTCGTCTCACAGAGTTACACGTTTCCTTTCATGGAGCACTTTGCTAACCTGCTTTCGTGGAATCTGTAAATTGATATTTGGGAGTGTATTGGGGCCTAGGGTGAAAAAGTATATATTCTCACATAAAAACTAGAAAGAAGCTTTCTGAGAAACTACTTTGTGATGTGTGAATTCATCTCAGAGAGTTACTATGTTGTTTTCATTGAGCAACTTGCTAACACTGTTTTCTTGGAATCTGCAATCACATATTTCAGAGCCCATTGAAGGTTATTTTGACAAAGGAAATATCCTTATGAAAAAAACTGGAAAGAAACTTTCTAAGAAACTGCTTTGTGATGTGTGAATTCATCTCACAGAGTTACACCATTCTTTTTTTGGAGAAGTTTAATGGCACTGTTTTTGGAGAATGTGAGAAGGGATATTTTGGATCATGTTGAAGCCTACGGTGAAAAAGGAAATACCCTCAGATAAAAACTAGAAAGAAACTTTATGAGAAACTTCTTTGTGATGTGTGTATTCATCTCACAGAGTAGCATGATTCCTTCCTTGAGCAGTTAGTAAAACTGTTTTGGTGTAATCTGCAATAGGATGTTTGGGAGGGCATTGAAGCCTATGGTGGCAAAGGAAATATCCTCAGATAAAAACTGGAAAGAAGCTTTCTATGAAACTGCTTTCTTTCTTGTGAGTTCATCTCACAGATTTACACGTTTGATTTCATGGGGAAGCTTGGTAGCATTGTTTTTGGGGAATCTGACAAGGGATATTTTGGATGATATTGAAGCCTATGGTGACAGAGGGAATATTCTCAGATAAAAACTAGATAGAAGCTTTCTGAGAAACTGCTTTGTGATGTGTGAATTCACCTCACAGAGTTACATGATTCTTATCATGGATCCGTTTGGTAGCACTGTTTTTGGGGAATCTGCAATAGGATATTTGGGAGTGCATTGAAGCCTATGTTGACAAAGTAAATATCCTCAGACAAAAACCAAAAAAAAAAAAAAAAATCTGAGAAACAGCTTTGTGATGTGTGAATTCATCTCCGAGAATTACACCTTCCTTTTCATGAAGCAGTTTGCTAACACTGTTTTCCTGGAATCTGCAAAGATATTCATGAGAGCATTGAGGCCTATTATTAAAATGGAAATATCCTCAGACAAAAACTAGAGAGAAGCTTTCTGAGAAACCGCTCTGTAATTTGATAATTCATCTCACAGTGTTACATGGTTCTTTTCATGGAAAAGTTTGGTAGCACCGTTTTCTTGGAATCTGCAATGGGATATTTCAGTGCACAGTGAAGCTTATTGTGACATAGGAAATATTCTAATATAAAAACTAGAAGGAAGTTTTCTGAGAAACCGCTTTGTGATGTGTTAATTCATCTCACAGATTTACACTGTTCTTTTCATTGTGTAGCTTGCTAACACTGTTTTCTTGGAATCTAGAATGGGATAATAATTAGCACATTGAGGCTGCTGGGGACAAAGGAAATATCATCAGACAAAAAATAGAAGGAAACTTTCTGAGAAACTTCTTTTTGATGTGTGAATTCATCTCACAGAGTTACACCTTTCTTTTCATGTAGCAGTTTGCTAAAACTCTTTTCGTGGAATCTGCAAAGGGATATTTTGGAGTGCATTGAGTCCTGTGGTGAAAAACGAAATATCCTCAGACAAAAACTAGAAAGAAGCTTTCTGACAAACTGCTTTGTGATATGTGAATTCATCCTACTGACTTAAACCACTCTTTTATTGAGCAGTTTGCTAAAACTGTTTCCTTGGAATCTGCAATGGGTTATTTCAGAGCAGATTGAAGCTCAGGGTGACAAAGGAAATATCCCCAAATAAAAACTAGAAAGAAGCTTTCTGAGAAACCGGGGGGGGGGGGGGGGGGGGGGGGGGGGGGGGGGGGGGGGGGGGGGGGGGGGGGGGGGGGGGGGGGGGGGGGGGGGGGGGGGGGGGGGGGGGGGGGGGGGGGGGGGGGGGGGGGGGGGGGGGGGGGGGGGGGGTGGGGGGGGGGGGGGGGGGGGGGGGGGGGGGGGGGGGGGGGGGGGGGGGGGGGGGGGGGGGGGGGGGGGGGGGGGGGGGGGGGGGGGGGGGGGGGGGGGGGGGGGGGGGGGGGGGGGGGGGGGGGGGGGGGGGGGGGGGGGGGGGGGGGGGGGGGGGGGGGGGGGGGGGGGGGGGGGGGGGGGGGGGGGGGGGGGGGGGGGGGGGGGGGGGGGGGGGGGGGGGGGGGGGGGGGGGGGGGGGGGGGGGGGGGGGGGGGGGGGGGGGGGGGGGGGGGGGGGGGGGGGGGGGGCCTTGTGATGTGTGTATTCATCTCAAAGAGTTACGTGATTCTTTTCATGTATCAGTTTGGTAGCAGTGTTTTTGGGGAATCTGAGAAGGGATAATTTGGGTCTCATTGAAGGCTATGGTGACAAAGGAAATATCCTCAGATAAAAACTAGAAAGAAGCTTTCTGAGAAAGTTTTTTGTGATGAGTGAATTCCTCTCACATAATTAAACCTTTCTTTTCATGGAGCAGTTTTCTAACGGTGTTTTCGTGTAAACTGCAGTGGGATATTCCTGAGCACATTGAGACCTATAGTGAAAAAGAAAATATACTCTGATAAAAAACAAATAGAACTTTCTGAGAAACTGCCTTGTGATGTGTGAAGTCATCTCACAGTGTTACACTGATTTTCATTGAGCAGATTGCTAACACTGTTTTCTTGGAATCTGCAATGGTATATTTTGGATCAAATTGAAGCTTATGGGGACATAGGAAATATCCTCAGATTTAAACTAGAAGGAAAGTTTCCAAGAAACTGTTTTGTGATGTGTGAATTCATCTCACAGAGTTACACCTCTCTTTTCATGGAGCAGTTTGCTGACACTGTTTTCATGGAATCTGCAATATCATATTCCAGAGCGCATTGAGGCCTTTTGTGAAAAAGGAATTATCCTCATATAAATACAAAAAAGAATCTTTTGAAGAAACTGCTTCATGATATGTTAATTCATCTCACAGAGTTCCATGATTCTTTTCATGGATAAGTTTGGTACCACTATCTTTGTGGTGTCTGAGAAGGGATATTTTGGAGTCCATAGACACTGATGGTGGAAAAATAAATATCCTGAGAAAAAAACTAGAAAGAAGACGTCTGAGAAATTTCTTGTGATGGGTGAATTCATCACACCAAGGCACATCTTTGTTTTAATTGAGCAGTTTAGTAGCACTGTATTTGTGGAATCTGAAAACGGATATTTGGGAGCTCCTAGAGGCGTAAAGAGAAAAAGGAGACAACTTCAGATAAAACTGGAGAGATACTTTTTGCAAAACAGTTTTGTGATCTGTGTATTCATCTCATAGAATTTGAACTTTTTGTTGATTGAGCAGCTCGCCATTACTGTCTTTGTGGTATCTAGGAGGAGATATTTGGGAGCACATTGAAAACTGTGGTGGAAAAGGAATGATCCTCAGATTTAAACTAGAAAGAAGTTTTCTGAGAAACCGCTTTGTGATAGGCGAGTTCATCTCACAGAGTTACACGTTTCTTTTCATTGAGCATTTTGGTATAACTGTATTTGTGAAATGTGCAAAGGGATATTCAGGAGCCAATAGAGTCCAATGGCAAAAGAGGATATATCTTCAGGTAAAAACTGGAGAGAAGCTTTCTGAGAAATTCCTTTGTGATGTGTGCATTCATCTGATAGAGATAAACGTTTCTCCTTAGGGAACACTTTGCCATCACTGTTTTTGTAGTGTCTTAGAAGGGATATTTGGGAGCACATTGAAGCCTACAGTGGAAAAGGAAATATCCTCAGATAAAAACTAGAAAGAAGCTTCCTGAGAAACTGTTTTGTGATGTGTGAATTTATCTCACCGAGTTAAACCTTTCTATTCATTGTGCAGTGTGGTAGCAATGTTTTTGTGCAATCTGCAGAGGGATTTTTAGGAGTGAATAGAGGCATAATATGAAAAAAGAAAATTCTTCAGGTAACAACTGGAGAGAAGCTTTCTGAGAAATGCCTTTGTGATGTGTACATTCATCTACTAAAGCTAAACATTTCTGTTCAGTGAGCACTTTGGCATCACTGTTTTTGCTGTGTCTAAGAAGGAATATTTGGGAGCACATTGAAGCCCATGGTAGAAAAGGAAATAGCCTCATATAGAAACCAGAGAGAAGCAATCTGAGAAAATGCTGTGATGTGTTAATTCATCTCACAGCATTACACGATTCTTTTCATGGAGTAGTTTGGTAGCACAGTATATGGCAAATCTGAGAAGGAATATTTCAGATCACCTTGAAGCCTGTGGTGACAAAGGAAATATCCTAAGAAAAAAACTAGAAAGAACCTTTCTGAGAAATTTCTTTGTTATGTGTGAATTCGTCTCACAGAGTTACACATTTCTTTTCTGGAGCAGTTTGCTGACACTGTTTTCTTGGAATCTGCAATGGGATACTTCAGAGCACATCGAAACTTATGGGGACAAAGGAAATATCCTCAGAAAAAAGGTAGAGAGATGCATTCTGAGAAACTGCTTTGTAATTTGTAAATTCATCTCAGAGTTACACCATACATTTCATGGATCAATTTGGTAGCAGTGTTTTTGGGGGATCTGAGAAGGGATATTTTGGATTGCATTGAAGCCTATGGTGAAAAAGGAAATATCCTCAGATAAAAAGTAGAAAGAAGCATTCTGACAAACTGCTTTGTGATGTGTGAATCTATCCTACAGAGTTAAACTGTTCTTTTCATTGAGCAGTTTGCTAACACTGTTTTCTTGGAATCTGCAATGGGTTATTTCACAGCAAATTGAAGTATAGGGTGATAATGGAAATATTCTCATATAAGAAGTAGAAAGAAGCTTTCTGAGAAACCACTTTGTGATGTTTGAATTCATCTCACAGAGTTACAGGACCCTTTTCATGGATCAGTTTGGTAGCAGTGTTTTTGGGGAATCTGAGAAGGAATATTTTGTGTCACATTGAAGACGATGGTGACAAAGAAAATATCCTTAGATAAAAACTAGAAAGAAGCTTTCTAAGAAAGTTCCTTGGGATGAGTGAACTAGTCTCACAGAGTTACACATTTCTTTTCATGGTGCAGTTTGTCAACACTGTTTTTCTGTAATCTGCAATTGCATATTCTGGAGCGTATTGAGGCCTAGAGTGAAAAATGAAATATCCTCTGATAAAAACTAGAAACAAGATTTCTGAGAAACTGCATTGTGAGTTGCGAATTCATCTCACAGAGTTACATTGTTCTTTTCGTTGACCAGTTTGCTTACACTGTTTTCTTGGAATCTGCAATGGGATATTTTGGAGTGCATTGAAGCTTAGGGTGACAAAAGGATTATCCTCAGACAAAAATTAGAATGAAGCTTTCTGAGAAACTGCTTTGTGATTTGTGAATTCATCTGACAGAATTACACAATTCTATTCATGGAGCAGTTTGGTAGCACTGTTTTTGGGGAATCTGAGAATGGATATTTTGAATTGATTTGAAGCCTATGGTGACAAAGGAAATAGCATCAGAAAGAAGCTAGAAAGATACTTTCTGAGAAAGTTATTTGTGCTGTGTGAATTCCTATCAGAGAGTTATACCTTTCTTTTCTTGGAACAGTTGGGTAGCACTGTTTCTGGGGGATCTGAGAATGGATATATTTTATCACATTGAAGCCTATAGTGACAAAGGAAATATCCTCATAAAAACTCGAAAGAAAGTTTCGAGAAACTTCTTTGTGATGAGTGAATTTATTTCACAGGGTTCCAAGATGTTTTTCATGGAGGAGTTTGCTAACACTGTTTTCATGGAATTTGCAAATGGATATTTGAGAGTGCATTGAGGCCTATGGTGAAAAAGGAAACATCCTCACATAAAAACTAGAAACAAGTTTTCTGAGAAACATCTTTATGATATGTGCATTCATCTCACAGAGTCACACCATACTTTTCATGGAAAAGTTTAGTAGCACTGTTTTTGGGGTGTCTGAGAAGGGATATTTTGGGTTACATTGAAGCCTATGGTGACAAAGGAAATATTCCCAGATAAAAACAAGAGAGAAGCTTTCTGAGAAATGTCATTGTAATGTGTGAATTCGTCTCACAGAGTTACTAGATTCTGTTCTTGGAGCACTTTGCTAACAACATTTTGGTGGAATCTGCAGTAGGATATTTGGGAGCACATAGAAGCCTATGTTGACAAAGGAAATATCCTCAGACAAAAACCAAAAAGAAGCTTTCTGAGAAACTAATTGGTGACGCATTAATTCATCTCACAGATTTCCACCATTGTTTTTATGGAACAGTTTGCTAACACTGTTTTCAGGGAATCTGCAAAGGGATATTCACGAGCTCAATGAGGCCTATGGTGATAAAGGAAAAATCCTCAGACAAAAATGAGAAAGAAGCCTTCTGAAAAACAGCTTTGTGATTTGTGTATTCATCTCATGCAGTTATACAATTGTTTTCATGGAGCAGTTTGGTAGCACTGTTTTTGGGGAATCTGATTAGGGATATTTTGGATTACATTGAAGCCTATTGTGACAAGGAAATATCTTCAGATAAAAGCTATAAAGAAGATTTCTGAGAAACTCCTTTGTGATTTGTGAATTGGTGTCACACAGTTACACCTTTCTTTTCATGGAGCAGTTTGGTAGCACTGTTTTGAGGGAATCTGAGAAGGGATATTTTGGATAGCACTGAAGCCTGTGGTGAACAAGGAAATATCCTCAGTTAAAAACTAGAAAGAAGCTTTCTGAGAATCTTCTTCAGGTTGTGTGAATTCGTCTCACAGAGTTATACTTTCTTTTCATGGAGACGATTTCTAACAGTCTTTTCCTGGAATCTTCAGGGGATACTTAGGAGCTCCTTGAGGCCTAAATAGAAAAAGGAAATATCCTCAGATAAAAATTAGAGTGAAACTTTCTGATAAAATCCTTTGTGATGGGTGAATTCATCTTACAGAGTTACACTGTTCTTTGAATTGAGCAGTTTGCTTACACTGCTTTCTTGGAATCTGCAACTTGATATTTCAGAGTGCATTGAAGTCTATTGTGACAAAGGAAATATCCTCAGATAATAACTAGAAAGAAGGTTTCTGAGAAACTTCTTCATGGTAAGTGAATTTATCTCATTGAGTTACCTCTTTCTTTTTCATGGAGTAGTTTGGTAACATTGTTTTTGTGGAATCTGCAAAGGGATATTTGGGAGTGCATGGAGTCCAATGGCGAAAAAGGAAATATCTTCAGGTAAAAACTGGAGAGAAGCTTTCTGAGAATCTCCTTTGTAATGTGTGTGTTCATCTCATAGATCTAAATGTTTCTGTTGAGAGAGCACTTTGGCATCACTGTTTTCATCATTGAAGACTTCATCATTGATGTTTATGTTGACAAAGGAAATATCCTCAGGTAAAAACCAAAAAGAAGCTTACTTTGAAACTACTTTGTGATGTGTGAATTCATCTCAAAGAGTTACAACGTTCTTTTCATTGAGAAATTTGTCAACACTTTTTTCGTTTAGTCTGCAATTGGATATTCAGGAGTGCATTGAGGAATATGGTGAAAATGTAAATATCCTCAGATGAAAACTAGAAAGAAACTTTCTGAGAAACAGCTTTGGGATGTGTAAATTCATCTCACATGTTACACCATTCCTTTCATGGAGCAGGTTGGTAGCACTGTTTTTGTGGTATCTCAGAATTGATATTTTGGATCGCATTGAATCGTAGGTTGACAAAGCAAATACACTCAGATATAAACTAGAATGAAGCTTTCTAAGAAACTTCTTTGTGATGTGTGAATTCATCTCACAGAGTTACACAATTCTTTTATTGGAGCAGGTTGCTAACACTGTTCTTGTGGAATCTGCAATAGGATATTTGGGAGCACATTGAAACCTATGGTGTCAAAGGAAATATCCTCAGAAAAAAACTAAAAAGAAGCTTTCTGAGAAACCGTATTTTGTTTTTTTTTTTTTTTTTTTTTTTTTTTTTTTTTTGAGACGGAGTCTCACGCTGTTGCCCAGGCTGGAGTGCAGTGGCGCGATCTCGGCTCACTGCAAGCTCCGCCTCCTCGGTTCACGCCATTCTCCTGCCTCAGCCTCCTGAGTAGCTGGGACTACAGGCGCCCGCCACCGCGCCCGGCTAATTTTTTTTTTTGTATTTTTAGTAGAGACGGGGTTTCACTGTGGTCTCGATCTCCTGACCTTGTGATCCGCCCGCCTCGGCCTCCCAAAGTGCTGGGATTACAGGCTTGAGCCACCGCGCCCGGCCGAGAAACCGTATTTTGATGTGTTAATTCATCTTGCAGATTTACACCATTGTTATCATGAAGCAGTTTGGTGACACTGTTTTCATGGACTCTGCAAAGGGATATTTGCAAGCTCATTGAGGCCTATTGTGAAAAAGGAAAACTATTTTGTTATTTGTGAATTCATCTCACAGAGTTACATGATTCTTTTCATGGAGCAGTTTGGTAGCATTGCTTTCAGGGATTCTGAGAGGGATATTTTGGATAGCATTGAGGCCTATGTTGACAAAGGAAATATCTTCAGATACATACTAGAAAGAAGCTTTCTGAGAAAGTTCTTTCTGATATATGAATTCATCTCACAGAGTTACACTTTTCTTTTCATGGAGCAGTTTGCTAACACTGTATTCCTTGAATATGTGAAGGGATATTTGGGAGAGCCTTGAGGCCAATTTTGAAAACGGAGTATCCTCAGATAAAAACTTGAAAGTAGTCTTCTGAGAAACTGCTTTGTGATGCGTGAATTCATCTCACAGAGTTACACTGTTCTTTGTATTGAGTAGTTTGCTTACTGTGTTTCTTTTTGGAATCTGCAATCTAATATTTCAGAGGGCCTTGAAGCTTATGGTGACAAAGGAAATATCCTCATAGAAAGACCAAAAATAAGTTTTCAGAGAAACTACTTTGTGATGTGTGAATTCAACTCACAGAATTACACTGTTCTCTAACATTGCTTTCTTGGAATCTGCAACAGGATTTTTCGGAAAGCATTGAACTTTAGGGGGACAAAGGAAATATCCTCAAACAAAAACTAGAAAGAAGCTTTCTGAGAAGCTCCTTTGTGATTTGTGAATTTATCTCACCAAGTTATACGATTATTTTCATGGAACAGTTTGGTTGCTGTTTTTAGGTAATCTGAGAAGGGATTTTTTGGATTGCAATGAAAAATCTGGTGAAAAAGGAAATGTCCTCAGATAAAAACTAGAAAGAAGCTTTCTGAGAAAGTTCTTTGAGATGTGTGAATTCAACTCACTGAGTTACATCTTTCTTTTCATGGAGCAGTTTGCTAAAACTGCTTTCCTGGAATTTGCAAAGGCATATTTGGAGCTCCTTGAGGCCTTGAGAAGCCTTCTGAGAAACCCCTTTGTGATGTGTGTATTCATTTCATAGAGCTAAACGTTTCTGTTGAGGGAGCACTTTGGCATCATTGTTTTTGTGGTGTCTGTGAAGGGATATTTGGGAGCATATTGAAGCCTATGGTTTAAAAGGAAATAACCGCATATCAAAACCAGAAAAAAGCTTTTTCAGAAACTGCCGTGTGATGGGTGAATTCTCCTCACAGTGTTACACCTTTCTTTTCACTGAGCAGTTTGGTAACACCGTTTTTCTGGAATCTGCAAAGGGATATTCGGGAGTGCATAGAGTCCAATGATGAAAAAAGAAACATCTTCAGGTGAAACTGGATAGCAGCTTTCTGAGAACCTCCTTTGTAATGTGTGTATTCACCTCATAGAGCTAAGTGTTTCTGTTGAGGGACCACTTTGGCATCACTGTTTTTGTGCTGTCTGAGAAGGGATGTTTGGGAGCACATTGAAGCCTGTGGTTTAAAAGGAAATATCCACATATAAAAACTAGAAAGAAGCTTTCTGAGAAACAGTTTTGTGATGTGTGAATTCATCTCATAGTTACACCATTCTTTTCATGGAGCAGTTTGGTAGCTCTGTTTTGGGGAATATGTGAAGGGATATTTGGATCACATTGAAGCCCATGGTGACAAAGGGAATATCCTCAGAAAAAACTAGAAAGAAGTGTTCTGAAAAACAGCCATTTGATGTGTGAATTCATTTTAGAGTTTCACCATTCTTTTCATTGAACAGTTTGATAACACTGTTTCCATGTAATCAGCAATAGGATATTTCAGAGTGCATTGAAGTCTATGGTGACAAAGGAAATATCCACAGATAAAAGTCCAAAAGGAAGCATTTTGTGAAACTGCTTTGTGATGTGTGAATTCATCTCACAGAGTTACACCATTGTTTTCATTGAAAAGTTTGCTAATGCTTTTTTCCTTTAATCTGCTATGGGATATCGGGGAGCGCATTGATTAAAATTCTGAAAAATTAAATATCCTCAGATAAAAACTAGAAAAAAGTTTTTTGAGAAATATCTTTGTGATATGTGAATTCACCTCACAGAGTTACACCATTCTTTTCATGGGACAGTTTGGAAGCACTGTTTTTGGGGAATCTGAGTAGGGATATTTTGGGTCACATTGAAGCCTATCACCTTTAATTGAGGAAATGTCCTCAATTAAAAACTAGAAGGAAGATTTCTGAGAAACTACTTCATCATGTGTGAATTCATCTCACAGAGTTATGCTATTGTTTTCATTGAGCTGCTTGATAACACTGTTTTCGTGGAATCTGCAATAGGATATTTGGGAGCACATTGAAGCGTATGGTGACAAGAAAAATATATTCTGACAAAAACCAAAAAGAAGCTTTTTAAGAAACTGCTTTGTGATTTTTGAATTCATCTCACAGAGTTGTACCTTTCTTTTCATGTAGCAGTGTGCTAACACTGTTTTTTTGGAATCTGCAAAGGGATGTTTGTGAGCACTTTGAGGCCAATGGTAAAAAAGGAAGTATCCTCACATAAAAACTAGAAAGAAGCTTTCTGAGAAACTGCTTTAGGATATGTAAATTCATCTCACGGAGTTACAGTCTTCTTTTCATTGGGCAGTTTGCTAACATTGTTTTCTTGAAATCTACAATGGGATATTTAGGAGCACATTGAAGCTTATGGTGATAAAGGAAATATCCTTCTATTAAAACTAGAAAGAAGATCTCTGAGAAACCGCTTTCGATGTGTTAATTCATCTCACAGAGTTACACAATCCTTTTCATGCACCAGTTTGGTAGCACTGTTTTTGGGATATCTGAGAAGGGATATTGTGGATCGCATTGAAGCCTTTGGTGACTAAGAAAATGTACTCAGATAAAACTAGAGGGAAGCTTTCTGAAAAGGTTCTTTGTGATGTGTGAGTTCATCACACTGAGTTACACGTTTCTTTTCATGGAGCAGTTTCCTAAAACTGCTTTCCTGGAATTTGAAAAGGGATATTTGTGAGTGCTTTGAGGTCTATGGTGAAAAAAGAAACATTCTCAGATAAAAACTAGAAAGAAGATTTATGAGAAACTGCTTTGTGATGGGTGAAATCATCTGACAGTTACAACTTTCTTTTCATTGAACAGTTTGGTAGCACTGTTCTTGGGGAATCTGCAAAGGGATATTCGGGAGCTCATAGAGGCTGATGTTGAAAAAAGAAATATCTTCAGATAAAAACTGGTGAGGTTTATGAGAAACTGTTTTGTGATGTGTGCATTCATCTCAGAGATAAACCATTTTGTTGATTGAGAAGTTTGGCATCACTGGTTTTGTGGTGTCTGAGAAGGGATATTTGGGAATGCATTGAGGCTGATGGTGGAAACATAAATATGCTGCACAGATGAAAGCTAGAAAGGAGCTTTCTGAGAAATTTCTTTGTGATGCGTGAATTCTTCTCCCAGAGGTAAACCATTCTTTTCACTGAGCAGTTTGTTATCCCTGATTTTGTGGAGTCTACAAAAGGATATTAGCAGCACAGAGAAGACTATGGTGAAAAAGGAAATACCCTCTGATGAAAACTAGAAAGAAGCTTTCTGACAGACTGTTTTGAGTTGGGTGCGTTCATCTCACAGAGTTAAATCTTTCTTCTCATTAAGCAATTTGGTAACAATGTTTTTGAGGAATCTGTAATGGGACATTTGGGAGCATGTAGAGGCCTACAGTGAAAAAAGAAAATTCTCCTCGTGAAAACTGGAGAGAAGCTTTCAGAGAAAATCCCTTGTGATTTGTGCATTCATTTCATAGAGCTAAATGTTTCTGTTCAGTGAGTACTTTGGCATCACTGTTTTGTGGTGTCTGAGAAGGGATATTTTGGAGCACATTGAAGCCTATCGTTTAAAAAGAAATATTCACATATAAAAACTAGAAAGAAGCTTTCTGAGAAACTGCTTTGTGATGTGTGAGTTCATCTCACAGAATTACACTGCTCTTTTCATTGAGCAGCTTTTGAACACTGTTTTCTGGGAATCTGCAATGGGATATTTCAGAATGCATTGAAGTTTATAGTGACAAACGAAATATCCTCAGAAAAAAACACAAAAGAAACTTTCTGAGAAACTGCTTTGTGATTTTTGAATTCATCTCACAGAGTTGCACGATCCTTTTCATGGAACAGTTTGGTAGCACTGTTTTTGGGGACTCTGAGAAAGGATATTTTGGATCACCATGAAGTCTATGGTGACAAAAGAAATAACCTCAATAAAACCTACAAAGAAGTTTTCTGAGAAAGTTCCTTGTGATGTGTGAATTAATCTCATAGAGGTTTATCTTTCTTTTCATGGGGAATTTGCATACACTGTTTTCGTGGAATCTCCAAAGGGATATTTGGGAGTGCTATGAGGTCTATGGTGACAAAGGAAATATCCTCACATAAAAACTAGAAAGAAGATTTCTTAGATACCGTTTTGTGATTTGTTAATTCATCTCACAGAGTTGCAGCTTTCTTTTCATGGAGCAGTTTGCTAACAGTTTTCGTGGAATCTGCACAAGGATATTTTGAAACACTTTGAGGTGTATGGTGATAAAGGAAATATCCTGAGTTAAAAACTAGAAAGAAGCTTTCTGAGGAACAGCTTTGTGTTCTGTGAATTCATCCCACAGAGTTACACCATTCTCTTCATTAAGAAATGTGATAACACTGTTTTCGTGGAATCTGCAATAGGATGTTTCAGAGCATATTGAAGCCTGGGGTGGTGACAAATGACATATCATCATAGAAAAGCTAGAAGGAAGTTTTCTGAGACACTGCTTTGTTATGTGTTAGTTCATCTAACAGAGTTACACTACTCTTTTCATGGATCCGTTTGGAAGCATTTTTTTGGGGAATTAGAGAAGGGATATATTGGATTGCTTTGAAGCCTATGGTGAGGAAGGAAATATCCTCAGTTAAAAACTAGAGGGAAGCTGTCTGAGAAAGTTATTTGTAATGTGTGAATTCTTCTCACAGTGCTACATCTTTCTTTTCATGGAGTAGTTTGCAAACACTCTTTTCGTGTAATCTGCAAATGGATATTTGGGGGCACTTTGAAGACTATGGTGATAAAGGAAATATCCTCAGATTAAATCAAGAAAGAAGTTTTCTGAGTAACTGGTTAATGATGTGTTAATTCATCTCACAGAGTTACGTGATTGCTTTCATTGATCAGTTTAGTAGCATTTTCAGGGATCTAAAGGAATATTTTGGATCGCATTGAAGCCTATGGTTACAAAGGAAATATCCTCAGATAAAAATTAGAAAGAGGCTTTCTGAGAAAGTTCTCTGTGATGTGTGAAATCATGACACAGAGTTACACCTTTCTTTTTATGGAATATCTTGATGACATTGCTTTCATAGAATCTGCAAAGGGACATTTGGGAGTGTATTGAGGCGTAAAGTGAAAAGGGAAATATCCTCAGATAAAAACTAGAAAGAAGCTTTCTGAGAAACTGTTTGTGATGTGTGAATTCACCTAACAGAGTTACACTGATCTTTTCATTGAGAAGTTTGCTAACACTGTTTTTTTGGAATCTACAATGGGATATTTTGGAGCACATTGTAAATTAAGTTGACAAAGGAAATATCCTTATTAAAAAATAGAAAGAATCATTCACAGAAACAGCTTTCTGATGTGCCAATTCATCTCACAGAGTTCACGATTCATTTCATGGAGCAGTTTGGTAACACTGTTTCTGGGGAATCTGAGAAGGGATATTCTGGATCACATTGATGTCTATGGTGACTAAGGATATATCCTCAGATAAAAACCAAAAAGGAAGCTTTCTGAGAAACTGCTTTGTGATGCGTGAATTCATCTCACAGATTTAGACTGATCATTTCATTGAGAAATGTGCTAACACTTTTTTCATTTAATCTGCAGTGGGACATTCAGGAGCACATTGAAGTTTATGGTGACAAAGAAAATATCCTCATATAAAAAATAGAAAGAAGCTTTCTGAGAAACTGCTTTGTGATGTGTGAATTCATCTAACAGAGTTACACGATTCTTTTCATGGATCAGTTTGGTAACACTGTTTTTGGAGAATCTGAGAAGGGATATTTTGGATCACATTGATGTCTATGGTGACTAAGGATATATCCTCAGGTAAAAATCATAAAGAAAGCTTTATGAGAAACTGGTTTGTGATGTGTGAATTCATCTCACAGATTTAGACCAATCATTTCATTGAGAAATGTGCTAACACTTTTTTCATTTAATCTGCAATGGGACATTCGGGAGTGCATTGAGGACTATGGTGAAAAAGGAAATATTCTCACATGAAAACTGGAAAGGTCTCTGAGAAACACCTTTTAATGTGTGTATTCATGTCACAGAATTACACTACTGTTTTCATGGAGCAGTTTGGTAGCATTGTTTCTGGGGAATCTGAAAAGGGATATTTTGAATTGCATTGAAGACTATAGTGACAAAGGAAATATCCTCAGATAAAAACTAGAAAGAATCTCTCTGAAAAAGTTATTTGTGATGTCTGAATTCATCTCACACAGGTACACCTTCTTTTTCATGGAGCAGTTTGCTAACACTCTTTTCTTGGAATCTGCAACCGGATATTAGGGAATGCCTTGAAGCCTATAGTGAAAAAGGAAATATCCTCGGATTAAAATAAGAAAGAAATTTTGTAAAAAAAAAACACTTTTTGATGCATTAATTCATCTCATGGTGTTACACAGTTCTTTTCATGAATCTGTTTTGTAGCACTGTTTTGGTGGAATCTGAGATGGGATATTTTGGATTGCATTGAAGTCTATAGTGATAAAGGAAATATCTACAGATAAAAACTTGAAAGAAGCTTTCTAAGGAAGTTCTTTGTGGTATGTGAATTCGCCTCACAGAGTGACACCTTTCTTTTCATGGAACATCTAGCTAGCACTGTTTTCATGAAATCTGCAAAGCTATGTTTGGGAGCCCATTGAGGCGTATAGTGAAAAGTGAAATATCCTCAGATAAATATTGGAAAGAAGCTTTCTAAGAAACTGCTTTGTGATGTGTGAATTCATCTCACAGAGTTACACTGTTCTTTTCATTGAGCAGTTTTTAACACTGTTTTCTTAGAATCTGCAATGGGATATTTGAGAGTGCCTTGAAGTAAATGGTGATAAAGGACATATCATCAGACAAAAACTAGAAAGAAGCATTCTGAGAAACCTCCTTGTGATGTGTTAATTCATCTCACAAAGTTACAATATTCTTTTCATGTAGCAGTTTGGTAGCACTGTTTTTGGGGAAACTGAGAAGGGATATTTTGGTTTGCATTGAAGCCTATGGTGACTAAAGAAATATCCTCAGATAAAAACTAGAAAGAAGCTTTCTGAGAAACTTGTTTGTAATATGTGAATTCATCTCACAGATTTACACTTTCCTTTTCATGGAGCAGTGTGCTGACACTGCCTTCGTGGAATCTACAAAGGGATATTTGGGAGTGCATTGAAGGCTGTGGTGAAAAAGAAAATATCCTCAGACAAAAGCTAGAAAGAATCTTTCTGAGAAACTCTTTTGTGATGTGTGAATTCATCTCACCGAGTTACACCATTCTTTTCATTGAACAGTTTGCTCACCCTTTTTTCGTGGCATATGCAAAGGGATATGTGGCAGTGCATTGAAGCCTATGTTAACAAAGTTTTCTGAGAAAGTGCTTTGTTCTGTGTGAATTCATCTCATTGAGTTACACTGTTCTTTTCTATGAGCAGTTTGTTAACACTGTATTCTTGGAATCTGCAATGGGATATTTTGGAGTGTACTGAAGCTTATGGTGACAAAGGAATTATCCTCATATAAAAACTAGAAAGAAGCTTTCTGAGAAACTACTTTCTGATATCCTAATTCATCTCACATAGCTGCATGATACTTTTCTAGTATCAGTTTGGTAGCAGTGTTTTTGAGGAATCTGAGAAGGGATCTTTTGAATTACATTGAAGCCTTCTTTGACAACATAAATATCATCAGATAAAATCTAGAAGGAAACCCTCTGAGAAACTTCTTTGTGATGTGAGAATTCATCTCACAGAGATACACCATTCTTTTCATTGAGATGTTTGCTAACACTTTTTTCATGGAATATACGATGGAATATTCCAGATCACATTGAGGAATATGGTGAAAAAGAAAATATCCCCATATAAAAACAAGAAAGAATCTTTCTGAGAAACAGCTTTGTGATGTGTGAATTCATGTCACAGAGTTCCACCACTCTTTTCATTGATCAGTGTGGTAGCACTGTTTTTGTGGAATCTGAGAAGGGATACTTTGGATCGCATTGAAGCCTAAGATGACAAAGGAATTATCCCCAGAGAAATACTGGAAAGAAGCTTTATGTGAAACTTGTTTGTGATGTGTAAATTCATCTCACAGACTAACACGATTCTTTTTTTGAAGCTGTTTTGTAACATTGTTTTTGTGGAATTTGCAATAGGATATTTGGGAGTGCATTGAAGCTTATGATGACAAAGGAAATATCGTCAGACTAAAACTAGTAATAAACTTTCTGAGAAACAGCCTTGTGATGTGTGAATTTACCTCTCAGATTTTCATCTTTCTTTTCATGGACTACTTTGCTATCATTCTTTTTACGGAATCTACAAATGGATATTTGGGAGCACATTGAGGCCTATGGTGTAAAAGGAAATATCCTCAGATAAAAACTAGAAAGAAGCTTTCTGAGAAAGTGCTTTGTGATTTGTGAATTCATCTCACAGAGTCACACTTTGTTTTCATTTACCAGTTTGTTAACACTGTTTTTGTGGAAACTACAAAGGGATATTTGCGAACACCTTCACTCCTATAGTGAAAAAGGAAATATCCTCAGATAAAAACTAGAAAAAAAGCTTTCTGAGAAAGTTCTTGAGGTTGTGTGAATTCACCTCCCAGAAATACATGTTTCTTTCAAGGAGCAGTTTGCTAACACTGTTTTCGTGGTATCTGCAAAGGGATATTTGGAAGCACATTGAGCCCTATTGTGAAATAGGAAATATCCCCAGATAAAAACTAGAGAGAAGCTTTCTGAGAAACTGCTTTGTGATGTGTAAATTCATCTCACAGAGTTACACCATTCTTTTCATTGAGAAGTTTGATAACACTGTTTTCCGTGGAATCTGCAATAGGATATATGGGAGTGTATTGAAGCCTTTGATGACAAAGGATATATCATCAGATAAAAAACAAAAAGAAACCTTCTAAGAAACTGTTTTGTGATGTGTAAATTCATCTCACCAAGTTACACTGTTCTTTTCTTTGAGTAATTTGCTAACATTGTTTTCTTGGAATCCACTATGGGATGTTTAGAAGCCCATTGAAGCTTGTATTGACAAACGAAATATCCTCAGACAAAAACTAGAAAGAAACCTTCTGAGAAACTCCTTTCTCATGTGTGAATTCATTTCACAGAGTTCTAAGTTTCTTTTCATGGAGCTGTTTTGTAGCACTGTTTTTGGGGAATCTGAGAAGGGATATTTTGGATCGCATTGAAATCTATTGTGACAAAGGAAATATCCTCGGATATAACCAAAAATAACTTTCTGAGAAACTGTTTCTGATGTGTGAACTCATCTCACAGAGTTACAGTGCATTTTTCATTGAGCAGTTTGCTAACACTCTTTTCGTGCAATCTGCGATATAATACTATGGATTGCATTGAAGCTTATGGTGACAAAGGAAATATCGCCAGATAAAAACCAAAAAGAAACCGTATGTGAAACTGCTTTGTGATGTGTGATTTCGTCTCACAAAGTTACACCTTTCTTTTCATTGAGAAGTTTGTTAACACTTTTATTGTGGAAACTGCAATTTGATATTCAGGAGTTCAGTGAGAAATATGGTGAAAAAGGAAATACCCTCAGATAAAAACCAGATAGAAGATTTCTGAGAAACTACTTTGTGATGTCTGAGTTCATCTCACAGAGTTACCCCATTCTTTTTATGCAGCAGCTTGCTAACACTGTTTTCGTGTAATCTACAAAGGGATATTTGAGAGTGTATTGAGACCTAAGGTAATAAAGGAAATATCCTCGGATAAAAACTAGAAAGAAGCTTTCTGAGAAAGTTCTTTGTGATATGTGAAGTCATCTCACTGAAGTACAGCTTTCTTAACAGGGAGCAGTTTGCTAACACTCTTATCCTGGGATCTGCAGTAGGATATTTTGGAGCAAATAGAGAAGATATATTTTGGATCTCATTGAAACCTATGTTGACTAAGGAAATATATTCAGATAAAAACTAAAGAATCTTTCTGAGAAACTTCTTTGTGATGTGTGAATTCACTTCACACAGTTACACCTTTCTTTTCATGGAACAGTTTCCTAACACTCTTTTCGTGGAATCTGCAAAGGTTTATTTGGGAGTGCATTGAAGCCTATGGTGAACAAGGATATATCCTCAGATTAAAACCAAAAATATGCTGTCTGAGAAACTGCCTTGGGATACGTGAATTCATCTCACTGAGTTACACTCGTCTCCTCATTGAGTAGTTTGTCAACACTGTTTTCTTGGAATCTGAAATGTGATATTTCAGAATGCATGGAAACTTATGTTGACAAAGGAAATATCCTCAGACAAAAACTAGAAAGAAACTTTCTGAGAAACTGCTTTGTGTTTTGTGAATTCATCTTTCAGACTTATACGATTCTTTTCATGGAGCAGTTTGGAAGCACTATTTTTGGGTTATCTGAGAAGGGATATTTTGGATTGAATGGAAACCTATGGTTACAAAGGTAATATCCTGAAACAAAAACTAGAAGAAGCTTTCTCAGAAACTTCTTTGTGATGTGTTAATACATCTCACAGAATTACATGATTCTTTTCATGGAGTAGTTTGGTAGCGCTGTTTTTGGGGAATAGGAGAAGGCATATTTTGGATTGCATTGAAGCCTATGGTGACAAAGGAAATAACCTCAGATTAAAGTTAGAAAAATGCTTCATGAGAAACTGCTTTGTGAAGTGTGAATTCATCTCACAGAGTTACACTGTTCTTTTCATTGAGCATTTTGCTTACACTGTTTTAGGGAATCTACAAAGGCATACTTGGGAGTGCATTGGTGCCTATAGTGAAAAAGGAAATATCCGCAGATAAAAACTACAAAGAATCTGTCTGAGAAATTGCTTTGTGATATGTGAATTCATGTCACAGGGTTACACCATTGCTTTCATTGAGCTATTTGATAACATTGTTTTCATGGAATCCAAGAAGGGATATTTGGGAGCGCATTGAGGTCTACAGTGAAAAAGTAAATATCCTCAGATAAAAACTAGAAAGAAACATTCTGAGAAACTGATTTGTGATGTTTGAATTCACCTCACAGAGTTATACTGTTCTTTTCATTGAGCAGTTTGCTAACACTGTTTTGTTGGAATCTGCAATGGGATATTTCAGAGTCCATTGAAGCTTATGGTGACAAAGGAAATATACATAGAGAAAAACTAGAAGAATCCTTTCTGAGAAACTTCTTTGTGATTAGTGAATTCACGTCATGGAGTGACATGATTCTTTTCATGGAACTGTTTTGTAGCACTGTTTTTGGGTAATCTGAGAAGGGATATATTGTATCGCATTGAAGCCTAAGGTGACAAAGGAAATATCCTCTGATAAAAACTAGTAAGAAGCTTTCTGAGAAACTGCTTTGTGATGAGTGAATTCATCTCACAGAGTTACACTATTCTTTTCAATCAGCAGTTTGTTAACACTGTTTTCATGGAATCTGCCAAAGGATTTTTGGGAGCACAATTAGGCCGATAGTGAAAAAGGAAATATCCTCAGATACCAACTTGAAAGAAGCTTTCTGAGAAACCTCTTTGTAATGTGTGAATTCAGCTCAGTGTTACAGTGTTTTTGTCACTGAGCAGTTGGCCAACACTGTTTTCTTGGAACCTTCAGTGGGATAATTCGAAGCACATTGAAACGTATTGTGAAAAAGGAAATATCATCAGACAAAAGCTAGAAAGAAATTTTCAGAGAAAGTGCTTTTGATTTGCTGACAAATGATATATCCTCATATAAAAACTAGAAAGAAGCTTTCTGAGAACCCTCTTTGAGATGGGTTAATTCATCTCATAAAGTTCCACGATTCTTTTCATTTATCACTTTGGTAGCACTGTTTTTTGGGAAATTGAGGAGAGATGCTTTTGTTCGCTTTGAAGCCCATGGTGACTAAGTAAATACACTCAGATGAAAACTAGAAGGAAGCATTCTAAGAAAGTTCTTGTGATGTGTGAATTCATCTCACAGAGATGAATTGTGATGTGTTAATTCATGGTGCGATTTGGTAACACTCTTTTCGTGGAATCTGCAAAGGAATATTTGGGAGTGCATTGAGGCCTATAATGAAGAAAGAAATATCCTCACATAAAAACTAGAAAGAAGTTTTCTGAGAAACTGCTTTGTGACGTGTGCATTCATCTCAAGGAATTACACTGTCCTTTCCATTGAGCAGTTTGACAACACTGTTTTGCTGGAAACTGCAATAGGATATTTGTGAGTGCATTGAAGAATATGGTGACAAAGGAAATATCTTCAGATAAATAAAACAAAAAGAATCTTTCTGAGAAACTGCTTTGTGTTGTCTGAATTCATCTGACAGAGTTACATGATTCTTTTCATGGATTATTTTGAAAGCACTGTTTTGGGGGAATCCTAGAAAGGATAATTTGGATCACATTGAAGCCTAATGTGACATAGGACATATTCTCAGATAAAAAGTAGAAAGAAACTTTCTGGGAAAATTCTTTGTGCTGTGTGAATTTATCTCACAGAGTTACAGCTTTCTTTTCATGGTGCGATTTGCTAACACTGTTTTCGTAGAATCTGCAAAGGGATATTTGGGAGCACATGGAGGCCTATGGTGAAAAAGGAAATATTCTCAGATAAGAACTAGAAAGAAGCTTTCTGAGAAACTGCTTTGTGATGTGTGAATTCATCCCACAGAGTTATACCTTTCTTTTCATTGAGCAGTTTGCTAACACTGTTTTCTTGGCATCTGCAATGGGATATTTCGTAGCACATTGAAGCTTATGGTGCCAAATGAATTATCCTCAGACAAAAACTAGAAGGAAGCTTCCTGAGAAACTACTTTGTGATTTGGGGATTCATCTCTCAGAGTTACACAATTCTATTCATGGACCAGTTTGGTAGCACTGTGTATGGGGAATCTGGGAAGGGATATTTTGGATCACATTGAAGCCTATGGTGACAAAGGAAATATCCTCGGATAAAAACTAGAAAGAAACTTTCTGAGAAAGTTCTTTTTGATGTGTGAATTCATCTCATAGACTTACACCTTTCTTTTCATGGAACAGTTTGGTTGCACTGTTATTGGGGGATCTGAAAGGGGATTTTCGGGAGCTCACAGAAGCCTCTGTTGAAAAAGGAAATATCTTCAGTTAAAAACTGGAGAGAAGGTTTTTGAGAATCCATTTTGTCATGTGTGTATTCACTTCACAGAGATAAACTATTTTATTGATTCAGCAGTTTGGCATCACATTTTTTGTGGTATCTGAGAAGGGATATTTGGAAGCACATTGAGTCTAATGGTGCAAAAGTAAACATGCATATATAAAACTAGAAAGGGGCTTTCAGAGAAATAACTTTGTGATGCGTGAATTCATCTCGGAGAAGTAAACCACTTTTTTCATTGAACAGTGTGGTAACCCTGTTTTTGTGGATTCTACAAAGGGATGTTCAGAGCACAGATAAGCCTATGGTGAAAAAGGAAATATCGTCAGATAAAAACTAGAAAGAGGCTTTCTGAGAGACTCTTTGTGATGGCTTAATTCATCTCACAGAGTTAATTCTTTTTTTTTCATTGAGCAGTTTGGTAACAGTGTTTATGTGAAATATGCGAAGGGATATTCAGGAGCGGATAGAGGCGAAGGTTGAAAAAGGAAATATCTTCAGGTAAAAACTGGAGTGAAAGTTTCTGATAACTCCTTTGTGATGTGTGAATTCATCTCACAGAGTTACACCTTGCTTTTCATGGAGCAGTTTGCTAACACTGTTTTTGTGGAATCTGCAAAGGGATATTTGGGAGCACATGGTGGTCCATAGTAAAAAAAAAGCAATATCCTCAGATGAAAACTGGAATGAAGCTTTCTGAGAAACTGACATGTGATTTCTGAATTCATCTCACAGAGGTACATGAAACTTTTCATGGAGCAATTTGGTAGCACTGTTTTTGGGGAATCTTAGAAAGGATATTATGTATCCCATTGAAGCCTATGGTGACAAAGGAAATATCCTCAGCTAAAAACTAGAAAGAACCTTTCTGAGAAACCGATTTGTCATGTGTTAATTCATCTCACAGGGATAAACCTTTCTCTTCATGGAGCAGTTTGCTAACACTGTTTTCATGGAATCTGTAAAGTAATATTTGGGATCGCCTTGAGGCCTATGATGAATAAGGAAGTATTCTCAGATAAAAACTAGAAAGAAGATTTCTGAGAAAGTTCCTTGTGACTGTGAATTCATCTCACAGCGTTATACCTTTCTATTCATGGAGCAGTTTGCTAACATTGTTTTTGTGGAGTCTTCAAAGAGATATTTGGGAGCACTTTGAGGCCTATAGTGAAAAAAGAATTATCTTCATATAAAAACTAGAAAGAAACTTTCTGAGAAACTGCTTCACGATGTGTGAATTCAAATCACAAGGCTTCACTGTTCTTTTCATTGAGCCATTGGCAAAGCACTGTTTTCTTTTAATCTACAATGGCATATTTCAGAGCACATTGAAGCTTCTCGTGAAAAAGAAAAATTCTTCAGACAAAAGCTAGAAAGAAATTTTCTGAGAAACTGCCTTGTGATTTGTGAATGAATCTCACAAAGTTACACGGTTCTTTTCATGGTTCAGTTTGATAACACTGTTTTTACAGATTTAGAGAAGGGATATTTTGGATTGCATTGAAGCCTGTGGTGACAAAGGAAATATCCTCAGATAAAAACTAGAAAGAAACTTTCTGAGAAACTGATTTGTGATTTGTGAATTCCATCTCACAGGGTTACATGGTACATTTCATGGAGCAGTTTGGTAGGACTGTTTTTGGGGAATCTGAGAAGCAATATTTTGGATTGCATTGAAGCCAGCGGTGACAAAGGAAATATCCTCCTCTAAAAACTAGAAAGAAGTTTTCTGAGAAACCGCTTTGAGATGTGTTAATTCATCTTACAGCATGACACAATTCTTTTCATGGATCAGTCTGTTAGCACTGTCTTTGGGGAATCTGAGAAAGGATATTTTGGATGCATTGAAGCCTATCATGACAAAAGGAATATCCAATGATAAAATCTAGAAGGAAGGCTTCTGAGAAAGTTCGTTGAGATCTGTGAATTCATCTATCAGAGTTGCAAGCTTCTTTTCATGAAGAAGTTTGCTAACCCTGTTTTCATGGAATCTACAGAGGAATATATTGGAGCACATTGAAGCCTATAGTGAAAAAAGAAATATCCTCTGATAAACACTAGAAAGAAGCTTTCTGAGAAATTGCTTTGAGATGTGTGAATTTGTCTCACAGTTACACTGTTTTTTCATTGAACAGTCTTCTAACACTATTTTCTTGGAATCTGCAAAGGGATATTTTGGAGTGCATTGAAGCTCATGGTAAAAAAGGAAATGGCCTCAGATACAAACTAGAAAGAAGCTTTCTGAGAAACTGCTTTGCAATGTGTGAATTCGTCTCACAGAGTAACCCCATTCTTTTCATTGTGCTGTTTTTTATCACTGTTTTCATGGAATCTGCCATAGAATATTTGGGAGTACATTGAAGCAGATGGTTAAAAAGGACGTATCCTGAGATAAAAATCAAAAACAAGCTTTCTGAGAAACCGGTTTTTGATCTCTGAATTCATCTCACAGAGCTACATGATTCTTTTCACAGAGCAGTTTGGTAGCACTGTTTTGGAGGTAACTGACAAGGTATAAATTTTATTGCATTGAATCCTATCGTGACAAAGAAAATATCCTCAGATAAAATCAACAAAGAAGGTATACAAGAAACTACTGTGTGATTTGTTAATTCATTTCACAGAGTAACACCTTTCTTTTCATGGGCCGGTTTACAAACACTGTATTCGTGGAATTTGCAAAGGGATATTATGAGCACATTGAGGACTATGGTGAAAAAGGAAATATCCACAGATAAAAACCAGAAAGAAGTATTATGAGAAACTGCTTTGTGATGTGTGAATTCATCTCACATTGTTACACTGTGCTTTTAATTGAACAGTTTGGTAACACGGTTTTCTTGGAATCTCCAATGGGATATTTTGGAGCCCTTTGAAGTTTAAGGTGACAAAGGAAATATGCTCATATAAAAACTAGGAAGAAGCTTTCTGAGAAACCACTTTGTGAGGTGGTAATTCATCTCACAGAGTTACATGAATTTTTTTCATGGATCAGTTTGGTAGCACTGTTTATGGGGAATATGAGAAGGAATAATTTGGATCACATTGAAGCCTATGGTGAAAAGGAAATATCCTCAGATAAAAACTAGAAAGAAGCTTTCTGAAAAAGTTCTTTGTGATGTGTGAACTCATCTCACATAGTTACACAGTTCTTTAAATTGAGCAGTCTGTTAACACTGTTTTTGGGGGATATGCAATAGGATATTTGGAAGCACATTGAAGACTGTAGTGACAAAGGAAAAATCCTCAGATAAAAACAAAAAGCAGCTTTCTGAGAAATTGCTTTGTGATGTGTAAATTCATCTCACATCGATGCACCATCCTTTTCATTAAGCAGTTTTTTAACACTGTTTTCGTAGAATCTCCAAAGGAATATTTCAAAGTGCATTAAAGTTTAAGTTGACAAAGGAAATACCCTAATATAAAAACTAGAAAAAAAGCTTTCTGAGGAAATACTTTCAGTGTTTTAATTCATCTCACAGGGATACACATTCTTTTCATGGAGCAGTTTGTTAGCACAGTTTTCAGGGAAACTAAGAAGGGATATTTTGGATCACATTGAAGCCTATGGTGAAAAAGCATATATCCTCAGTGAAAAACTAGAAAGAAGCTTTCTAAGAAAGTTCTTAGTGATGTGTGAATTCACATAACAGAGTTACACCTTTCTTTTCATGGCGCAGTTTCCCAAAACTGTTTTTGTGGAATTTGCAAAGGAATACTTGGGAGCACATTGAGGCCTATAGTGAAAAAGGGAATTTCCTCAGATATAAACTAGAAAGAATCTCTCTGAGAAATTTCTTTGTTATTTATGAAATCTCACAGAGTTACACGATTGTTTTAATGGATCAGTTTGGTAGTGCTGTTTTTGGGGAATCTGAGAAGGGATATTTGGGATCGTGTTGAAGCCTATGGTTACATAGGAAATATCCTCAGATGAAAACAAGAAAGAAACTTTCGAGAAACTGCTTAAACTTGTTTCAGAGTTACACCATTCTTTTCATTAAGCTGTTTTCATGGAATCTGCATTAGGATATTAGGGAGCACATTGAAGCCTATGGTCACAAAGGACATATCTGCAGATAAAAATCAAAAACAAGCATTCTGAGAAATTGCTTTTTGATTTTTGAATTCATCTCAAAGAGTTACATGATTCTTTTCATGGAGCAGTTTGGTACCACTGTTTTGGGGTATCTGAGAAGGTATAAATTGGATGGCATTGAAGCCTATGGTGACAGGGGAAATATCCTCAGATAAAAACTAGAAGGAAGCTTTCTGGGAAAGTCCCTTGTGACGTTTGAATTCACCTTGCAGAATTACAAATTTTTTTTTTCGTGGAGCAGATTACTAATACTGTTTTCTTGGAATCTGCAATGGGATATTTGGGAGCGCATTGATGGCTATGGTGAAAAAGGATATATCCTCAGATAAAAACTAGAAAGAAGCTTTCTGAGAAACTGCTTTGTGATGTGTGAATTCATCTCACAGAGTTACACTGTTGTTTTCAGTGAGCAATTTGCTAACATTGTTTTCTTGGAATCTGCAATAGGATATTTCAGAGTGCATTGAAGCTTACAGTGAGAAAAGAAATATCCTCATATAAATACCAGAAGAAAACTTTCTGAGTAACTGCTTTGTGATGTTTCAATTAATCTCACAGAGTTACATGATACTTTTCAAGGATCAGTTTGGTAGCAATGTTTTGGGGAATCTGAGAAGTGATATTTGGAATCACATTCAAGCCTACTGTGTTTAAAAAAAAAATGTCCTCAGATTAATAGCAGAGAGAAGCTTTCTGAGAAACTGCTTTGTGATTTGTGAATTCATTTCAAAGAGGTACACTGTTTTTTCATTGAGAAGTTTGCTAACACCATTTTCTTGGAATCTGCAATGGTATGTTTCAGAGTGCATTGAAGCTTATGGTGACTAAGGAAATATCCTCAGAATAAAAGTAGAAAGAAGCTTTCTGAGAAACTGCTTTGTGATTTGTGAATTCACTTCACAGAGTTACACGATGCCTCTCAAAGAGCAGTTTGGTAGCACTGTCTTTGGGGAATCTGAGAAGCGATTATTTAGATCACATTGAACCCTATGGTGACAAAGGAATTATCCTCAGATAAAAACTGGAATGAAGCTTTCTCAGAAGGTTCTTTGTGATGTGTGAATTCATCTCACAGAGTTACACCATACATTTCATTGAGGAGTTTGGTAACAATGTTTTCATGGAAAATGCAATAGGATATTTGGGAGAATATTAAAGTCTATGGTGACAAAGGAAATATCCTCAGATAAAAACTGGAAAGAATATTTCTGAGAAACTGATTTTTGGTTTGTGAATTCATCTCACAGAGTTACACGATTTTTTTCATGGATCAGTTTGGTAGCACTGCTTTTGGGAAATCTGAGAAGTGATATTTGGGATCGCATTGAAGCCTACAGTGACAAAGGAAATATCCTCAGATAAAAACTAGAATGAAGCTCTCTGAGAAAGTTCTTTATGATCTGTGAATTCATCTCTCAGAGTTACACCGTTCTTTTCATTGAACAGTTTGACAACACCGTGTTAGTGGAATCTGCAACAGGATATTCTGGAGCACTTTGAAGCCTATGGTGACAAAGGAAATATCCTCAGACAAAAACTAGATCGAAGCTTTCTGAGAAACTGCTTTGTGATTTTTGAATTCATCTCAAAGAGATACACCTCATTTTTCATGGCACAGTTTGGTAGCACTGTTTTGGGGGGATCTGAGAAGGGATATCTTGGATTGCATTGAAACATGGAGACCAAAGAAGTATCCTCAGTAAAATCTAGACAGAAACTTTTTGAGAAACTTCTTTGGGATGTGCTAATTCATCTCACAGAATTTTGCCATTCTTTTCATTGTGTTGTTTGCTAACACCTTTTTTGTGGAATCTGCAAAGGGATATTCCAGAACACATGAAGGAATATGGTGAAAAAGGAAATATCCTCAGATAATAACCAGAAAGAAGCTTTCTGAGAAACATCTTTGGGATGTTTAAGTTCATCTTACAAAGTTACACCATTTTTGTCATGCAGCAGTTTTGTAGCACTGTTTTAGGGGAATCTGAGAAGGGATATTTTGGATTGCATTGAAGCCTATTTTGACAAAGGAAATATTCTGAGACAAAAACTAGGAAGAAGCCTTCTGAGAAACTTCTTTGTGATGAGTGAAATCATTGCACAGAGATACACAATTTATTTCTTGGAGCAGTTTGCTAACACTGTTTACGTGGAATCTGCATTAGGATATTTGGGAGCGCATTGAAGCCTTTGGTGACAAAGGAAATATCCTCAGGCAGAAACCAAAAAGAAGCTTTCTGAGAAATTGCTTTCTGATGTGTCAATTCATCTCACAGATTTACACCTTTGTTTTCATCTAGCAGTTTGCTAACACTGTTTTAGTGGAAGCTGCAAAGGAATATTCACAAGCACATTGACGCCTATGGTGAAAAAGAAAATATCCTCAGACAAAAACTAGAAAGAAGATTTCTGAGAAACTGCTTTGTGATTTGTGAATTCATTTCACAGAGATACACGATTCTTTTCATGGAGCAGTTTGCTAAGACTGCTTTCCTGGAATCTGGAAAGGGATATTTGGGAGCACATTGAGGTCTAGGGTGAAAAAGGAAATATCCTCACATAAAACCTAGAAAGTAGCTTTCTGAGAAACTGTGTGTGTTGTGTGAATTCATCTCACAGAGTTACACTGTTCTTTGCACTGAGCAGTTTACTTTCTCTGTTTTCTTGGAATCTGCAATCTGATATTTCAGAGCACATTGAAGCTTATGGTGACAAAGGAAATATCCTCAGATAAAAACTACAAAGAAGCTTGCTGAGAAATGACTTTTTGATGTTTTAATTCATCTAACTCAGTTACACAATTATTTACATGGAGTAGTTTGGTAGCACTGTTTTTGGTGACTCTGAGAAGGGATATTTTGAATGGCATTTGAACCTATGGTGACAAAGTAAATACAATCAGATATAAACTAAAAAGAAACTTCCTGAGAAACTTTTTTGTGATGTATGAATTCAAATTACACAGTTACACTGTTCTTTTCATTCTGCAGTTTGCCAGCACTGTTTTCTTGGAAGCTACAGTGGGATATTTCAGAACACTTTGAAGCTTTTTGTAACAAAAGAAATATCCTCAGAAATAACTAGAAAAAAGCTTTCTGAGAATCTGCTTTATAATTGGTGAATTCATCTCTCAGGGTTACACAATACTTTTCATTGATCAGTTTGGTAGCACTGCTTATGGGGAATCTGAGAAGGAATATTTTAGATCTACTTGAAGTCTATGGTAACAAAGGAAATATCCTCCAAAATAAAGTAGAAAGAACCTTTCTGAGAAAGTTCTTAGTGATGTGAGAATTCATCACACAGAGTTACAACTGTTGTTTCATGGAGCTGTTTGCTAGCACTGTTTTTATAGAATCTACAAAGGGATATATGGGTGCGCATTGATGACTATGGTAAAAAGGGCAATATCCTCAGATAAAAACTAGAAAGAAACTTTCTGAGAAACTGCTTTGTGATGCGTGAATTCATCTCACATAGTTACACTGTTCTTTCCATTCAGCAGTTTGTCTACACTGTTTTCTTGGAATGTGCAAAGGAATATTTGGAAGCACATTGAGGCCTATGCTGAAAAAGGAAATATCCTCAGACAAAAACTAGAAAGAAACTTTCTGAGAAACTGCTTTGCGATTATTGAATTCATCTCATAAAATTAGATCATTCTTTTTATTGTGCAGATTGCTAACATTCTTTTCTTGGAATCAGCAAAGGAATATTTCGGAGCATGTAGAAGCTTATGGTGACAAAGGAAATATCCTCAGACAAAAACTAGAGAGAAGATTTCTGAGAAAGAGGTTTGTGATTTGTGACTTCATCTCACAGAATTACATGCTTCTTGTCATGGAACAGTTTGGTAGCAGTGTGTTGGGATTCTGAGAAGGGATATTTTGGATCACATTGAATCCCAAGGTGACAAAGGAAATATCCACATTTAAAAACTAAAAAGAAGCTTTCTGAGAAACTGCTTTGAGATATGCTGGTTCATCTCACACCGTTACACTATTTTTTTCATAGAGCAGTTTGGTAGCACTGTGTTTGGGGAATCTGAAAAAAGATAATTTGGAGCGTATTGAAGCATATTGTGAAAAAGGAAATATCCTCAGACAAAGCTAGAAAGAAGCTTTCTGAGGAACTGCTTTGTGATGTATAAATTCATGTAAGAGAGTTACACTGTTCTTTTCATTGAGCAGTTTGATAACACTGTTTTCTTGGTATCTGCAATGGGATATTTTGGAGTGCATTGAAGCTTATTGTGAAAAGGGACATATCCTCAGACAAAAAGTAAAGAAACTTTCTGAGAAACTGCTTTGTGATTTGTGAATTCATCTCACAGAGTTACAAAATTGAGACTTAAGTTGGAAAAGTAAACACCTTCAGATAATAACTAGAAAGAAGCTTTCTGAGAAATTGCTTTGTGATTTGTTAATTCATCTCACAGAGTTACATGATTCTTTTCATGGAGCAGTTTGGTAGCACTGTTTTTGGGGAATATAAGAAGGGATGTTTTGGATGGCATTGAAGCCTATGGTGACTAAGGAAATATCTCCAGATAAAAACTAGAAAGAAGCTTTCTGAGAAAGTTCTTTGTGATGTGTGAATTCATCTCACAGAGTTACAGCATTGTTTTCATGGAGCCGTTTGCTAACAGAGTTTTCATGAAATCTGCAAAGGGATATTGGATAGCACATTTTGAGGCCTATAGTGAAAGAGTAAATATCCTCAGATAAAAACTAGAAAGAAGCTTTCTGAGAAACTGCTTTGTGATATATGAATTCATGTCACAGAGTTACACCATTTTTTTCATGGTGCAGTTTGATAACACTGTTTTGGTGGAGTCTGCAATAGGATATTTGAGAGTGCCATGAACCCCATGGTGACAAAGGAAATATCCTCATAGAAAAACCAGAAAGATGTCTTCTGAAAAAATGCTTTGTGATGTGTGAAATCACCTCACAGAATTACACTGTTATTTTCACTGGGCAGTTTGAAAACACTGTTTTCTTGAAATATTCAATGGGATATTTCGGAGTGCATTGAAGCTTTTTGTGAAAAAGGAAATATCCTCAGACAAAAACTAGAAAGAAACTTTCTGAGAAAGTTCTTTGTGATTTGTGAATTCGTCTCAGAGTTACACAACTCTTTTCATCAATCAGTTTGATAGCACTGTTTTCGGGGAAACTGAGAAGGGTTATTTTGGATCACATTGAAGCTTACGGTGTGAAAGGAAATATCCTCATATAAAAACTAGAAAGAAGCTTTATGAGAACCTGCTTTGAGATGTGTTAATTCATCTCACACAGTTACATGATTCTTTTCTTTTATCACTTTGGTAGCACTGTTTTTAAGGGTTAACACTGTTTTGGGGTAGCACTGTTTTTGAGGTCCTTAGTGAAAAAGGAAATATTCTCATAGAAAAACTAGAAAGAAGTTTTCTGAAAATCTGCTTTGTGATTTTTGAATTCAAGGCACAGAGTTACACTGTTCTTTTCATGGAGCAGTATGCTAACACTGTTTTCTTGGAATCTATGATGGCATATTTTGGAGCGTATTGAAGCTTATGGTGACAAAGGAAATATCCTCATATAAAAACTAGAAAGAAGCCCTCTGAGAAACTGCTTTATGATATGTTAATTCGTCTCAGAGAGTTATATGATTCCCTTCATGGATCAGTTTGGTAGCACTGTTTTTGGGGAATCTGAGAAGGGATATTTTTGATTGCCGTGAAGCCTATGGTGACTAAGGAAATATCCTCAGATAAAAACTAGAGAGAAGCTTTCTGAAAAAGTTCCTTGGAGTGTGTGAATTCCTCTCACAGAAACACATTTCCTTTCAGGGAACAGTTTGCAAACACTGTTTTCGTGGAATCTGCAAAGGGATATTTTTGGGCACATTGAGGCCTATGGTGAAAATGGAAGTATCCTCAGATAAAACTAGAGAGAAAATTTCTGAGAAACTGCTTTGTGATGGGTGAATTCATCTCACAGAGCTATGCCGTGCTTTTCTTTGAGCCTTTTGATAACACAGTTTTCATGGAGTCTGCAATAGGATATTTGGGAGTGCAACAAAGTATCCTTATAGGAAAACCACAAAGAAGCTTTCTGGGAAACCACTTCATGATGTGATAATTTATGTCACAGAGTTACACAATTCTTTTCATGGATCAGTTTGGTAGCACTGTTTTTGGGGAACACAAGAAGGGATATTTTGAATCACATTGAAGCCTATGGTGACTAAAGAAATATCCTCAGATAAAAACTAGAAAGGAGCTTTCTGAGAAAATTCTTTGTGGTATGTGAATTCATCTCACAGAGTTAAACTTTCCTTACATGTAGCAGTTCGCTAACACTGTTTTCATGGAATATGCAAAGGGATAATTTGGAGGGCATTGAGGCCTATGGTGAAAAAGGAAATACCCTCAGATAAAAAGTAGAAAGAAGCTTTCTGAGAAAGTGCTTTGTGATGGGTGAATTCATCTCACAGAGCTACATTGTGCTTTTCTTTGAGCCATTTGATAACACTGTTTTTGTGTAGTCGGCAATAGGATATTTGGGTTTGCTTTGAAGCCTATGGTGACAAAGGAAACATCCTCAGAAAAAAAGTTAAAAGAAGCTTTCTGAGAAACTGCTTTTTGTTGTGTGAATTCATCTCACAGGGTTACACTGTTCTGTTCATTGATCAGTTTGCTAACACTGTTTTCTTGGAATCTAAAATGGGATATTTCAGAATACCTTGACGTTTATGGTGACAAAGGAAATATTCTGGGAAAAAAACTAGAAAGAAGCTTTCTGAGGACCTGCTTTGTGATTTTTGAAATCATCTCACAGAGTTACACATTTCTTTTCATGGAGCAGTTTGGTAGCCCTGTTTTTGGGGAATCTAAGAAGGGATATTTTGTATTGCATTGAAGTGATACAAATGTACTGCAATGTATTGAAATGTATTGAAGTGACAGAAATGTATTGCAATATATTGAAATGTATTGAAGCGATACAAATGTATTGCAATATATTGCATTTGTGTCAAAGGAAATATTCTCATATTAAAACTAGAAAGAAGCTTTCAGAGAAACTTCTTTGTGATGTGTGAATTTACCTCACAGAGTTACAACTTTCTTTTCATGGAGCAGTTTGATAACACTCTTTTCGTGGAATCTGCAAAGGAATATTTTGGAGCTCACTGAGGCCTATGGTGAAAAAGGAAATATCCTCAGATTAAAACTAGAAGGAAGTTTTCTGAGAAACTTCTTTGTGATGTGTGTATTCATCTCACAGAGTTACACTGTTGTTTTCTTTGAGCAGTTTGCTAACACTGTTTTCTTGGAATCTACAATGGGATACTTCAGAGCACATTGAAGCTTATAGTGACAAAGGAAATATAATCATATAAAAACTAGAAAGAAGCTTTCTGAGAAACCACATTGTGATGGGTTAATTCATCTCCCAGAGTTACACAATTCCTTTCTTGGATCAATTTTTTAGAACTGTTTTTGGGAATCTGAGTAGGGATATTTTGGATAACATTGAAGCCTATGGTGTCAATAAATTATCCTCAGATGAAAACTAGAAAGAAGCTTTCTGAGAAAGGCTTCAGTGATGTGTGAATTCATCTCACAGAGTTACACCTTTGTTTCCATGGAACAGTTTGCTAACACTGTTTTTGTGGAATCTGCAAAGGAATATTTGGGACCGCATTGAGGCCTATAGTGAAAAAAGAAGTATTCTCAGATAAAAACTAGAAAGAAGCTTTCAAAGAAACTGATTCGTGATGTGTGATTCATCTTACAGATTTACACTGTTAATTTCGTTGAACTATGTGCTAACACTGTTTTCCTCGAGTCTACAATGGGATATTTTGGAATGCATTGACACTTGTGGTGACAAAGGAAATATCCTCATATAAAAACTAGAAAGAAACTTTCTGAGAAACTGCTTTGTGATGTGTTAATTCATCTCACATAGTTACACTATTCTTTTCATGGATCATTTTTTGGGGAATCTGAGAAGGGATATTTTGGATTGCATGGAAGCCTGTGGTGACAAAGGAGATATCCTCAGATAAAAACTAGAAAGAATCTGTCTGAGAAAGTTCTTTGTGATGTTTGAATTCATGTCACAGATTTACACCTTTCTATTCATGAAGCCATTTTCTTTGAATCTGTGAAGGGATATTTGAGAGAGCATTGAGGCCTATAGTGAAGAAGGAAATGTCGTCAGATAAAAACTAGAAAGAAGATTTCTGAGAAAGTGCTTTGTGGTGTGTGAATTCATCTTACAGAGTTACACTGTTCTTTTCATTGAGCAGTGTGATAGCACTGTTTCTGTGCAATCTGCAATAGGATATTCTAGAGTCCATTGAAGTCTATGGTGACAAAGTTGAAAACCAAAAAGAAGCTTTTTAATAAAGTGCTTTATGTTGGGTCGATTCATCTCACAGAGTTACATCTTTCTTTTCACGGAGCAGTTTGCTAACAATGTTATCGTGGAATCTGCGAAGATATTTTTGGGAGTGATTCTATGCCTATGGTGAAAAAGCAAATATCCTCAGATAAAAACTGAACAGATGCTTTCTAAGAAACTGCTTTGTGATGTGTGAATTCATCTCACAGAGTTACACTGTTCTTTTCATGGAGCAGTTGCTAACACTGTTTTCTTGGAATCTGCAATAGGATATTTCAGAGCATATTGAAGCTTTTGGTGACAAAGGAAATATCCTCACATAAAAACTGGAAAGAAGCTTTCTGAGAAAATGCTTTGTGATGTGTTAATTCATTTCATGGAATTATATGATTCTTTCTGTGGATCAGTTTGGGAGCACTCTTTTTCAGGAATCTGAAAAGGGATATTTGGGATCACATTGAAGCCTGCGGTGACAAAGGAGCTATCATCAGATAAAAACTAGAAAGGATCTTTCTGAGAAAGTACTTTGTAATATGTGAATTCATCTCATAGTGTTACATCTTTCTGTTCATGGAGTAGTTTGCTGACACTGTTTTCGTGGATTCTGCAAAGGGATATTTGGGAGTGCATGGAGGATTATGGTGATAAAGGAAATATACTCTGATAAAAACCAAAAAGAAGATTTCTGTGAAACTGTTTTGTGATGTGTGAATTCATCTCACAAAGTTACACTGTACTTTTCATTGAGAAATTTGCTAATACTTCTTGCATGGAATCTGCAATGGGATATTTCTGAGCACACTGAGATCTATGGTGAAAAGTAAAATATACTCAGACAAAAAATAGAAAGAAACTTTCATAGAAAGTGGTTTCTTATTTGTGAATTCATGTCACAGAATTACATGATCCTTTTCATGAAGCAATTTGTTAGCTCTGTTTTCGGGGAAACTGCAAATCGATATTTGGGAGCGCTTTGATGCCTCTGGTGATAAAGGAAATATCCTCAGACAAAAACTAGAAAGAAGCTATCTGAGAAACTTCTTTGTGATGTGTGAATTCATCTCACAGAGTTACACAATTCTTTTCTTGGAGCAGGTTGCTAACACTGTTCTTGCGGAATCTGCAATAGGATATTTGGGAGCACATTGAAGCCTATGGTGACAAAGGAAATATCCTCAGATAAAAACCAAAAAGAAGCTTTCTGTGAAACGCTTTGGGATGTGTGAATTCATCTCACAGAATGACACCATGTTTTTCACTGAGAAGTTTGCTAACATGTTGTTTGTGTATACTGCAATGGGATATTCGGGAATGCATTGTGGAATATGGTGAAAAAGGAAATATAGTCATATAAAAACTAGAAAGAAGCTTTCCGAGAAACTGCTTTGTGATGTGTGAATTCATCTCACAGAGTTACACCATTATTTTCATGGAGTAGTTTGGTAGCCTGTTTTTGGGGATTCTGAGAAGGGATATTTTGTATCACATTGAAAATTGTGGTGACAAAGGAAATATCTTCAGATAGAAAGTATAAAGAATCTTTCTGAGAAACCTTCTTTGTGATGTGGGAATTCATCTCACAGATTTACACCTCCTTTTCATTGAACAGTTTGCTAACACTATTTTTGTGGAATCTGGAAAGGGATATTCGTGAAAGCATTGAGGCAAAGGTGACGAAGAAACTATCCTTAGACAAAAACTAGAAGGAAGCTTTCTGAGAGACTGCTTTGTGATGTGTGTATTCACATCACAGAGTTACATAATTCTATTCTTGGAGCAGTTTGCTAACACAGTTTTTGTGGAATCTACAATAGGATATTTGGGAGCACCTTGAAGCCTCTGTTGACAAAGGAATTATCCTCAGACAAAAACCAGAAAGAAGCTGTCTGGGAAACTACTTCATGATGTGTGAATTTGTCTCACAGATTTAAAGCTTTCATTTCATGGAGCAGTTTGTTAACACCGTTTTCATGTAATCTGCAAAGGGTTATCTAGGAGCACATTGAAGCCTATAGTGAAAAGGGAAACATCCTTAATAAAAACTAGAAAGAAGCTTTCTGAGAAACTGCTTTGTGGTGTGTGAGTTCGTCTTAGAGAGTTATACTATTCTTTTCATTGGGCAGTTTGATAACACTTTTTTCGTGGAATCTGCAATAGAATATTTAGGAGTGCATTGAAGGCTATGATGACAAAGGAAATATCCTCTGACAAAAACTACAAGGAAGAATTCTGTTAAACAGCCTTGTGATGTGTGAATTTGTCTCACAGTTACACCATTCTTTTCTTTGAGAAGTTTGCTAACACTTTTTTCGTTGGATCTGCCATGGGATATTCAGGAGCACCTTGAAGAATATGGTGAAAAAGGAAATATCCTCAGATAAAAACTAGAAAGAAACTTTCTGAGAAACAGCTTCGTGATGTGTGAATTCATCTCACAGAGATACACTATTGTTTTCATAGATCAGTTTGGTAAGCACTGTTTCTCGGGAGTCAGAGAAGGGATATTTTAAATTACATTGTAGCCTATGGTGACAAATGAAATATCCTCAGATAAAAACTAGAATGAAGACCTCTGAGAAACTGCTTTGTGATATGTGATTTTACCTCACCGAGTTACACCGTTCTTTTCATTGAGTACTTTGATAACACTGTTTTCTTGGAATCTGCAATGGGATATTTTGGAGCACATTGAAGCTTACGGTGACAAAGGAAATATCCTCTTGTAAAATCTAGAAAGAAACATTCTGAGAAACCAATTTGTGATGTGTTAATTCACTTCAGAGTTACAAGTTTCTTTTCTATTTATTTTTATTTTTTTTGAGATGGAGTCTCGCTCTGTTGCCCAGACTGGAGTGCAGTGGCCGGATCTCAGCTCACTGCAAGCTCTGCCTCCCGGGTTCACACCATTCTCCTGCCTCAGCCTCCCGAGTAGCTGGGACTACAGGCGCCCGCCACCTCGCCCGGCTAGTTTTTTGTATTTTTTAGTAGAGACGGGGTTTCACCGTGTTAGCCAGGATGGTCTCGATCTCCTGACCTCGTGATCCACCTTTCTCGGCCTCCCAAAGTGCTGGGATTACAGGCTTGAGCCACCGTGCCCGGCCCAAGTTTCTTTTCATGGAACAGTTTGGTGGTACTATTTATGGGAAATCTCGGAATGGATATTTGGGATCACGTTGAAGCATATGGCAACAAAGGAAACATCCTCAAGTAAAAACTAGAAATAAGCTCTCTGAGAAAGTTCTTTGTGGAGTTTCAATTCCTCTTTACAGAATTACACCTTTCTTTTCATGGAGAAGTTTACTAACACTGTTTTCATGGAATTTGCAAAGGGGTATTTGGGAGCACATTGAAGGCTACAGTGAAAAAGGAAATATCCTCAGATAAAAACTAGAAAGAAGCTTTCTGAGAAACTGTTATGTGATGTGTGACTTCATCTGACAGATTACACCATTCATTTCATTGAGCAATTTGATAACACTGTTTTCATGGAATCTGCAATAGGATATTTGGGAGGGCTTTGCAGCTTGCAGTGAGAAAGGAATTATCCTCAGATAAAAACCAAAATAAGCTTTCTGTGAAACTGCTTTGCGATATGTCTATTCATCTCACAGAGTTACAATGTTCTTTTCATTGAGAAGTTTGCTGAAAATTTTTTCGTGGAATCTGCAAAGGGATAATTGGTAGCACATTGAGGAATATGGTGAAAAAGTAAATATTCTCAGATAAAAACTAGAAATAAGCTTTCTGAGAAAGAGCTTTGTGATGTGTGAATTCATTTCACAGAGATACATCATTCATTTCATGGATCAGTTTGATTGCACTGTTTTTGAGGAATATGAGAAGGGATACTTTTGATCGCTTTGAATCCTATGGTGACAAAAGAAATATCCTCAGATAAAAATTAGAAAGAGGCTTTCTGAGAAAGTTCTTTATGATGTCTGAATTCATCTTACAGAGTTACACCTTCCTTTTCATGGAGCAGTCTGGTAACACTGTTTTCGATTAATCTGCAAAGGGATATATGGGAGTGCATTGAGGCCTATGGTGAAAAAGGAACTACACTCTGACAAAATCTAGAAAGAAATTTTCTCAGAAACTGCTTTGTGATGTGTGAATTCTTCTTGCAGAGTTACACCTTTCTTTTCAATGGACAGTTTGATAACACTGTTTTCCCGGAATCTGCAATAGGATATTTGGGAGCACAATGAAGCCTATGTTGACAAAGGAATTATCCTCTGAAAAACCTAAAAGTATCTTTCTGTGAAACTGCTTTGTGAGGTGTGAATTAATCTAACAGAGTTACATTGTTCTTTTCTTGTGAAGTTTGCTAACAATTTTTTCGTGGAAACTGCAATGGGATATTTGGGAGCTTATTAAGGAATATGGTGGAAAAGGAAATTTAATCAGATAAAAACTAGAAAGAAGCTTTCTGAGAAACTGCTTTGTGATGTGTGAGTTCATCTGACAGAGTTATACCACTCTTTTCATTGGGCAGTTTGATAACGCTTTTCTCGTGGAATTGGCAATAGGATATTTCGGAGCACATTGAAGCTTATGGTGAGAAAGGAAATATCCTCTGACAAAAAAACAAAAAGAAGCTTTCTGTTAAACAGCTTTGTGATGTGTGAATTTGTCTCTCAGAGTTACACACTTCTCCTTGAGAAGTTTACTAACACTTTTTTTGTGGGATCTGCCATGGGATATTTGGGAGCACCTTGAAGAATATGGTGAAAAAGGAAGTATCCTCAGATAAAAACTAGAAAGAAACTTGCTGAAAAACAACTTTGTGATGTGTGAATTCACCTTGCAGAGATACACTATTCTTTTCATTTACGTTTTGGCACAGTGTTTGGGGAATCAGAGAAGGGATAGTATACATGTCATTGAAGCCTATGGTGACAAAAGGAATATGTTCAGATAAAAACTAGAATGAAGTCCTCTGAGAAACTGCTTTGTGCTATGTGATTTTATCTCACGGAGTTACACCATTCTTTTCATTGAGTATTTTGATCACACTGTTTTCTTAGAATCTGAAATGGGATATTTCGGAGCACATTGAAGCTTATGGTGATGAAGGAAATATCCTCATGTAAAATCTAGAAAGAAACGTTCTAGAAACAGATTTGTGATGTGTTAAATCATTTCACAGAGCTACAAGTTTCTTTTCAGGGAACAGTTTGGTAGTAATGTTTATGAAGAATCTCGGAATGGATATTTGGGATCACGTTGAAGCATATGGCGACAAAGAAAACATTCTAAAATAAAAATTAGAAATAAGCTCTCTGAGAAAGTTCTTTGTGAAGTACCAATTCCTCTTCACAGAATTACACCTTCCTTTTCATGGAGAAGTTTGCTAACAACTGTTGTCGTGGAATCTCCAAAGTGGTATTTGGGAGTGCATTGATGCCTATAGTGAAAAAGGAAATATCCTCAGACAAAAACTAGCAAGAAGCTTTCTGAGAAACTTCTTTTTGACGTGTGAGTTCATCTGACAGACTACACTGTTCTTTTCATTGATCAATTTGATAACACTGTTTTCATAGAATCTGCAATAGGATATTTGGGAGCGCATTGAAGACTTTGGTGACAAAGGAATTATCCTCAGATAAAAACCAAAAAGAAGCTTTCTGTGAAACTGATTTATAATGACTGAATTCATCTCACAGTTTTACACTGTTCTTTTCATTGATCAGTTTGCTAACACTGTTTTCTTCGCATTTGCAATGGGATATTTCAGAGTACATTAAAAGTGATGGTGACAAAGGAAATATCCTCAGACAAAAACCAGAAAGAAACGTTCTGAGAAACTGCCTTGTGATTTGTGAATTCATCTCACACAGTTACACCATACTTTTCATGGAGCAGTTTGGTAGCACTGTTTTTGCAGAATCTGAGAAGGTATATTTTGGATCATTTTGAAACCTATGGTGACAAAGGAAATATCCTCAGTTAAAAACTAGAAATAAGCTTTCTGAGAAACTGCTTTGTGATGTGTGAATTCATCTCTCAGAGTTACACCTTTCTTTTCATGGAACTGTTTGATAACATTGTTTTTGTGAAATATGCAATGGGCTATTTGGGAGCACATTGTGGCCTACTGTGAAAAAGGAAATATTATCAGGCAATAATTAGAGAGACACTTCCTGAGAAACAGCTTTGTGATTTGTGAATTCATCTCACAGAGTTACACCTTTCTTTTCATGGAGAAGTTTGGTAGCACTGTTTTCAGGGAATCTTAGAAGAGGTATTTTGGATGGCATTGAAGCCTATGGTGAAAAAGGAAATAACCTCAGATAAAAAATATAAAGAAGGTTTCTGAGAGGTTGCTTTGTGATGTGTGAATTCATTTCAAGAGTTTCAAGATTCTTTTCATGGATCAGCTTGGTAGCACTGTTTTTGGGGTATCTGAGAAGGGATATTTGGGATCCCATTGAAGCCTATGGTGACAAAGGAAATATCCTCAGATAAAAACTAGAAAGAAGCTTTATGAGAAAGTTCTTTGTGATATGTGAATTCATCTCACAGAGGAACACTTTCCTTTTCATGGAGCTATTTGAGCTATTTGCTAACACTGTTTTCATGGAATCTGCAAAGGAATATTTGGGAACACATTGGGGAACATGGTAAAAATCTAAATATCCTCAGATTAAAACTAGAAAAAAGCTCTCTGAGAAGCTGCTTTGTGATGTGTGAATTCATCTCTCAGAGTTACACCTTTCTTTTCATGGAATTGTTTGATAACATTGTTTTTGTGGAATATGCAATGAGCTATTTGGGAGCACATTGTGGCCTATTGTGAAAAAGGAAATATTATCAGACAATAATTAGAGAGATGCTTCCTGAGAAACAGCTTTGTGATTTGTGAATTCATCTCACAGAGTTACACCTTTCTTTTCATGGAGAAGTTTGGTAGCACTGTTTTCGGAGAATCTGAGAAGAGGTATTTTGGATGGCATTGAAGCCTATGATGAAAAAGGAAATAACCTCAGATAAAAAATATAAAGAAGGTTTCTGAGAGGTTGCTTTGTGATGTGTGAATTCATTTCAAGAGTTTCAAGATTCTTTTCATGGATCAGCTTGGTAGCACTGTTTTTGGGGTATCTGGGAAGGGATATTTGGGATCCCATTGAAGCCTATGGTGACAAAGGAAATATCCACAGATAAAAACAGAAAGAAGCTGTCTGAGAAAGTTCTTTGTGATGTGTGAATTCGTCTCACAGTGGAACACCTTTCTTTTTATGGAGCTATTTGAGCTATTTGCTAACACTGTTTTCATGGAATCTGCAAAGAGATATTTGGGAGCACATTGAGGAATATGGTAAAAATCTAAATATCCTCAGATAGAAACGAGAAAAAAGCTCTCTGAGAAACTGCTTTGTGATGTGTGAATTCATCTCACAGAATTACACTGTTCTTTTCAATGAGCAGTTTGCTAACACTGTTTTTGTGGAATCTGCAAAGGGATATTTGCGAGCACATTGAGGCCTGTAGTGAAAAAGGAAATATCCTCAGATAAAAACAAGAAAGAAGTTCTCTGAGAAACTACATTTTGACGGGTGAATTCATCTTACAGAGTTACACCATTCTTTTCCTTCAGCTGTTTGGTAACAATGTTTTCATGGAATATGCAATAGGATATTCGAGAGCACATTGAAGACTATGGTGAAAAAGGTAAAATATTCATGTAAAAATGTAAAGAATCCTTCTGAGAAACAACTCTGTGATTTTGAATTCTTCTCACAGAGTTACATGATTCTTTTCATGGATCAGTTCTGTAGCACTGCTTTCAGGGAATCTGAGAAGGGATATTTTGGATCACATTGAAGCCTATGGTAACAAGGAAATATCCTCAGATAAAAACTGGAAAGAACCTTTCTGAGAAAGTTCTTTGTGATGTGTGTATTCAACTCACAGTGTTACACCTTCCTTTTCATGGAGCAGTTTGCTATCACTCTTTTCGTGGAATCTGCATAGGGATATTTTGAAGTGCATTGAGGCCTATGACGAAAAAGGAAATATCCTCAGATAAAAAATAGAAAGAAACTTTCTGAGAGACTGCTTAGTGATGTGTCAATTCAATTCATGGTGTTACACTCTTCTTTTCATGGAGCAGTTTGCAAACACTGTTTTCTTGGAAGAAGCATTGGGATATTTCAGAGCGCCTTGAAGCTTATGGTAATGAAAGAAACATCCTCAGATAAAAAACAAAAAGAAACTTTCTAAGAAACTGCTTTGTGATGTTTGATTTCATCTCACAAAGTTACGCTGTTCTTTTCATTGATCAGTTTGCTAACACAGAGTTACACTGTGGTTTTCATTTAGCAGTTTGATAACACTGTTTTCGTGGAATCTGCAATAGGATATTTGGGAGAGCATTGAAGCCTATGGTGAAAAAGGAAATATTGTTCAACAAAAACCAAAAAGAAACTTTCTGAGAAACTGCTTTGTGATATGTGAATTCATCTCAGACATTTACACATTTCTTTGTATGGAGCAGTGTGCGAACACTATTTTCATGGTATCTGCAAAGGGATATTTGTGAGCATATTGAGGCACATGGTGAAAAATTAAATATCCTCAGATAAAAACTACAAAGAAGCTTTCTGAGAAACTTCTTTGTGATGTGTGAATTCATCTCACATAGTTACACTTTTCATGGAGCAGTTTGCCAACACTGTATATGTGGAATACACAATGGAATATTTTGGAGCGCTTTGAAGCTTATGGTAACAAAGGAAATATCCTCAGACAAAAACTAGAAAGAAGCTTTCTGAGAAAATGTTTTGTGATTTGTGAATTCATCTCACAGAGGTACATGATTCTTTTCATGGATCAGATTTGTAACATTGTTTTTGAGGAATCTAAGAAGGAATATTTTGGATCGCATAGAAGCCTATGCTGACAAAGGAAATATCCTCAGATAAAAACTAGAAAGAGGCTTTCTGAGAAACTTCTTTGTGATGTGTGAATTCATCTCACAGAGTTACACCTTTCTTTTCATGCAGCACCTTGCTAACATTGTTTTCATGGAATCTGCAAAGTGATATTTGGGAGTGTATTGAGGCCTATAGTGAAAAGGGAAATATCCTCAGATAAAAACCAAAAAGAAACTTTCTAAGAAACTGCTTTTTTGTGTGTGAATTCGTGTCACAGAATTACACTGTTCTCTTCATTCAGCAGTTTGCTATCACTGTTTTCTTGGAATCTGCAAGCAGATATTTTGTAGCACACTGTAGCTTATGGTGACAAAGGAAATATTCTAGTTAAAAAACCAGAAAGAAGCCTTCTGAGAAACTGCTTTGTGATGTGCTAATTCATCTCACAGAATTCACAATTCTTTTCATGGAGCAGTTTGGTAGCACTGTTTTTGGGAAATCTGAGAAGTCATATTTTGATCGCATTGTAGTCAATGGTGACTAAGGAAATATCCTAAGATAACAACTGGAAAGAAGCTTTCTGAGAAACATGTTTCTGATATGTGAATTCACCTCACAGAGATACAACTTTCTTCTCATGGATCAGCTTTCCAGCACTGTTTTTGGGGAATTTGAGAAGGAATACTTTGAATTGCATTGAAGCATATGGGGACAAAGGAAATATCCTCAGATAATAACGAGAAAGAAGCTGTCTGAGAAGTTTCATTGTTGTTTGTGAATTCACCTCACAGTGTTACATCTTTCTTTTCATGGAACAGTTTTATAACACTGTTTTCGTGGAATCCAAAAAGGCATATTTGGGAGCACATTGAGGCATGTACTGAAAAGGAAAAGAATTTTTCTGGGAAACTGCTCTGTGCTATGTGAATTCATCTCACAGTGTTACACTCTTGTTTTCATTGAGCAGTTTGATAACGGTTTTCGTGGAATCTGCCATATTCTATTTTGGAAGACATTGAAGTCTTTGGTGACAAAGGAAATATTGTCAAATAATAACTAGAAATAAGCTTTCTGAGAAACTGCTTTCTGATGTGTGAACATATCTGGCACAGTTACACTGTTATTTTCATCAAGCAGTTTGCTAACACTGTTTTCTTGGAATCTGAAATGGGATATTTTGGAGAGCCTTTAAGCTTATGGTGGCAAAGGAAATGTTCTCATGCAAAAACTAGAAATAAGCTTTCAGAGAAATGGCTTTGTGATGTGCTAATTCATCTCACAGAGTTACATGATTCTTTTCATTAGCCATTTAGTAGCACTGCTTTTGGGGAATCTGAGAAGGGATATTTTGGATTGCATAGAAGCCTATGGTTACTCAGGAAATATTCTCAGATAAAAACTAGAAAGAAGCCATCTGACAAAGTTTTTTGTGATGTGTGATTTCATCTCACAGAGTTACACTGTTCTTTTCATTGAACAATTGGATAACACTGTTTCGTGGAATCTGAAATAGGATATTTGGGATCACATTGAAGCCTATGGTGACAAATGAAATATTCTCAGATAAAAACCAAAAAGATGCATCCTGAGTTACTGCTTTGTGATGTTTGAATTCATCTCACAGAGTTACACTTTTGTTTTTATTAAGCAGTTTGCTAACATTGTTTTCTTGGAATCTGCAATGGTATATTTCAGAGCACATTGAAGCTTATGATGACAAAGGAAATTTACTCACACAGAAACAAGAAAGAAGTTTCTGAGAACCTGCTTTGTGATTTGTGAATTCATCTCACAGAGTTACACTTTAATTTTCACGGAGTACGTTGGTAGCACTGTTTTAGGGGAATCTGAGAAGGGATATTTTGGATTGCATTCAAGTCTATCGTGAGAAAGGAAATATCCTCCGATAAAAACTAGAAAGAAGCTTTCTGAGAAACTTCTTTGTGATATGTGAATTCATCTAACAGAGTTACGCCTTTCTTTTCATGGAGCAGTATCCTAAGACTCTTTTCGTGGAATCTGCAAAGGGATTTTTGGGAGCTCATTGAGTCCTTTGGTGAAAAAGGAAATATCCTCAGATAAAAACTAGAAAGAAGCTTTCTGGGAAACTGCTTTGTGATGTGTAAATTCATCTCACAGGGTTACACTGTTCTCTACATGGAACAGTTTACTAATACTCTTTTCTTGGACTCTGCAATGGGATATTTCAGGGCACATTGAATCTTATGATGAAAGGGAAATATCCTAATATAAAAACCAGAAATATGCTTTCTGAGAAACTGATTTGTGATGTGTTAATTCATCTCACAGCATTACATGATTCTTTTCATGTATCAGTTTCGTAGCTCTGGTTTTCGGGAATCTGAGAGGGGATATTTTGAAGTGCATTGAAGCCTAGGGTGACAAAGGAAATATCCACAGATAAAAACTAGAAAGAAGCTGTCTGAGAAAGTTCTTTTTGATATGTGAGTTCATCTCACAGTGTTGCACCTTTCTTTTCATGGGGCAGTTTTCTAGTACTGTTTTTGTGGAATCTGCAAAGGGATACTTGGGAGCACTTTGATGCATATGGGGTAATCAGAAATATCCACATATAAAAACGGGAAAGAAGTTTTCTGAGAAACTGCTTTGTGATGTGTGAATTCATCTCACAAAGTTACACTGTTGATTTCACTGAGCAGTTTGATAACATTGTTCTCTTGAAATCTGCCATATTATTTTTGGGAGTACATTGAAGCCTGTGTGACAAAGGAAATAGCCTCAGATAAAAAATAGAAAGAAGCTTTCCGAGATATTTCTTTCTGATGGATGAATTCATCACACACATTTACAGATTTGCTTTCTTTCAGCAGTTTAATAGCACTGTTTATGTGGAATCTGCAAAGGGATATTCATGAGCTCCCAGAAACCTATGGTGAAAAAATAAATAACTTCAGATAAAAATTGGAGAGGAGTTTTTTGAGAAATGATTTTGTGATGTGTGTATACATTTCATAGAATTTAAACCTTTGTTCATTGAGCAGTTCAGTATCACTGTTTTTATGGTATCTGAGAGGAGCGCATTGAAACCAGTGTTGAAAAGGGAATATCTTCGGATTTAAACTAGAAAGAAGGTTTCTGAGAAACTGCTTTGTGATGGGTGAATTCATCAATAGGATATTTGGGAGGGCATCGAAACCTATGGTGAAAAAGGAAATATTCTCAGATAAAAACCAAAGAGAAGCTTTCTGTGAAACTTCTTTGTGATGTTTGAATTCATCTCACAGAGTTACACTGTTCTTTTTCAGTTAGCAGTTTGCTAATACTATTTTCGTGAAATCTTCAAAGTGATATTCACAAGTGCAATGAGGCTTATTGTGAAAAAGGAAACATCCTCATATAGAAAGTAGAAAGAAGCTTTGTGAGAAACTGCTTTGTAATATGTTAATTTATCACAAAGAGTTTCATGATTTTTTTCATTTAGCAGTTTGGTTACACTGTTTTTGGGGAATCTGAGAAGGGATATTTGGCATCACTTTGAAACCTATGGTGACAAAGGAAACATTCTCAGATAAAAACTAGAAAGAAGTTTTCTGAGAAACTGCTTTGTGATGTGTGAATACATCTCACAGTTTTACAATTTTCTTGTCATGGAGAAGTTTGCTAACACTGTTTTCATGGAATCTGCAATAGGATATTTGGGAGCACATTGAAGTCTATGATGAAAAAGGAAATATCCTCAGATAAAAACCGAAAGGAAGCTTTCTGAGAAACTGTTTTGTGATGCGTGAATTCATCTCACAGTAATACACCTTTCTTTTCATTGAGCAGTGTGCTAACACTGTTTTAGTGGAATCTGCAATAGGATATTTTGGAATCCATTGAAGCGTATGGTGAAAAATGAAATATCTTCAGATAATAACTAGAAAATAGCTTTCTGAGAAACTGCTTATTGACTTTTGAAATCATCTCAGGGTTATACTGTTCTTTTCATTGAACAGTTTGCTACCAGTTTTTTCTTGGAATCTGCAATGGGATATTTTGAGGAACATTGAAGCTTGTTTTGAAAATACACTCAGACAAAAACTAGAAAGAAAGTTTCTGAGAAACAACTTTGTGATGTGTGAGTTCATCTCACAGAGTTATGCCACTGTTTTCATGGAGAAATTTGGTAGCACTGCTTTTGGGGAATCTGAGAAGGGATACTTTGAATCACCTTGAAGCCTATGGTGACAAAGGAAATATCTTCAGATAAAAACTAGAAAGAAGCTTTCTAAGAAACTTGTTTGTGATATGTGAATTCATCTCACAGAGGTACACCTTTCTTTTCACGTAACAGTTTGCTAAAACTGTTTTCATGGATTCTGCAAGGGGATATTTGGGAGCACATTGAGGACTATAGTGAAAAATAAAATATCCTCAGATAAAAACTAGAAACAAATTGTCAGAAAAACTACTTTGTGATGTGTGATTTCATCTCACAGAGTTACACTGTTCTGTTCATTGAGCAGTCTGATAACACTGGTTTCGTGGAATCTGTAATAGGATACTTGGGATAGCATTGAAGCCTATGGTGACAAAGGAAATAACCTCAAATAAAAAAATAGAAATGGATTAGAGACTTAAATGTTAGACCTAATACCATAAAAACTGTAGAAGAAAACCTAGGTAATACCGTTCAGGGCATAGGCATGGGCAAGGACTTCATGTCTAAAACACCAAAAGCAATGGCAACAAAAGCCAAAATTGACAAATGGGATCTAATTAAACTAAAGAGCTTCTGCACAGCAAAAGAAACTACCATCAGAGTGAACAGGCAACCTACAAAATGGGAGAAAATTTTTGCAATCTACTCATCCGACAAAGGGCTAATATCCAGAACCTACAAAGAACTCAAACAAATTTACAAGAAAAAAACAAACAACCCCATCAAACAGTGGGCAAAGGATACGAACAGACATTTCTCAAAAGAGGACATTCATACAGCCAACAGACACATGAAAAAATGCTCATCATCACTAGCCATCAGAGAAATGCTAATCAAAACCACAATGAGATACCATGTCACACCGGTTGGAATGGCAATCATTAAAAAGTCAGGAAACAACAGGTGCTGGAGAGGATGTGGAGAAATAGGAACACTTTTACACTGTTGGTGGGATTGTAAACTAGTTCAACCATTATGGAAAACAGTATGGCGATTCCTCAAGGATTTAGAACTAGAAGTACCATATGACCCAGCCATCCCATTACTGGGTATATACCCAAAGGATTATAAATTATAAAGACACATGCACACGTATGTTTATTGCAGCACTATTCACAATAGGAAAGACTTGGAATCAACCCAAATGTCCATCAGTGACAGACTGGATTAAGAAAATGTGGCACATATACACCATGGAATACTATGCAGCCATCAAAAAGGATGAGTTTGTGTCCTTTGTAGGGATATGGATGCAACTGGAAACCATCATTCTTAGCAAACTATCACAAGAACAGAAAACCAAACACCACATGTTCTCACTCATAGGTGGGAACTGAACAATGAGATCACTTGGACTCGGGAAGAGGAACATCACACACTGGGGCCTATCACGAGGAGGGGGGAGGTGGAGGGATTGCATTGGGAGTTATACCTGATGCAAATGACTAGTTGATGGGTGCTGACGAGTTGATGTGTGCAGCACACCAACATGGCACAAGTATACATATGTAACAAACCTGCACATTATGCACAAGTACCCTAGAACTTAAAGTATAATAAAAAATTAAAGTATAATAAAAAATTTAAAAAAATAGAAATAAGCTTTCTGAGAAACTGCTTTGTGATGTGTGAATTCATCTCACAGAGGTACACCATTCTTTTCATTGAGCAGTATGCTAACACTGTTCACGTGGAATCTGCAATAAGATATTTTGGAGCACATTGCAGCCTATGGTGAAAAATGAAATATCCTCAAATAATAACTAGAAAATAGCTTTCTGAGAAACTGCTACGTGATGTGTGAATTCATCTCACAGAGTTACACTGTGCTATTCACTGAGCGGTAGGTTAACACTGTTTTCATGGAATCTGTAAAGGGATATTTTGAATCACATTGAAGCCTATGTTGACAAAGGAAATATCCTCAGATAAAAACTAGAAATAAGCTTTCTAAGAAACTCTTTGTGATGTGTGAATTCATCTCACAGAGGTACACATTTCTCTTCATGTAGCAGTTTGCTAAAAATGTTTTCATGGAATCTGCAAAGGGTATTTGGGAGCGCATGGAGGACTACAGAGAAAAAGGAAATATCCTTAGATAAAAACTAGAAAGAAATTGTCTGAGAAACTGCTTTGTGATGTGTGAATTAATCTCACAGAGTTACACGATACTTTTCATTGGGCAGTCTGATAACACTGGTTTCATGGAATCCGTACTAGGATACTTGGTAGCACATTGAAGTCTATGATGACAAAGGAAATATCCTCAGATAAAAATCGAAAAGAAGCTTTCTGAGAATTTGCTTTGTGATGTGTGAATTCATCTCACAGAGGTGCAGCATTATTTTCACTGAGCAGTAGGTTAACACCATTTTTGTGGAATCTGCAATAGGATATTTTGGAGTGCATTGAAGGCTATGATGAAAAATGAAATATCCTCAAATAATAACTATAACATAGCTTTCTGAGGAACTGCTTAGTGATGTGAAAATTCATCCCACAGAGTTACACTGTTCTTTTCATTGAGCAGTAGGTTAACACTGTTGTCTTGGCATCTGCAAAGGAATATCTCAGACTACATTGAAGCTTATGGTGACATAGAAACTATCCTCATATAATAACTAGAAAAAAGGTTTTCTGAGAAACTGCTTTGTGATGTGTTAATTCATCTAACAGAATAACATGATTCTTTTCATGGAGGAGTTTGTAGCATTGTTTTTGGGGAATCTGAGAAGGGATATCTTGGATCACTTTGAAGCCTATGGTGACAAAGGAAGTATCTTCAGATAAAAACTAAAAAGAAGATTTCTGAGGAACTTCTTTGTGATGTGTGAATTCATCTCACAGAGTTACATCTTACTTTCCATGGAGCAGTTTGCTCGCAATGTTTTCTTGAAATATGCCAAAGGATATTTTGGAACGCGTTGATGCCTATGGTGATAAAGGAAATATCCTCAGATAAAAACTAGGAAGTAGCTTTCTGAGAAACTGTTCTGTGATGTGTGAATTCATCTCACAGAGATACATTGTTCTTTTCATTGAAAAGTTTGCTAACACCATTTCCTTAGAATATGCATTGGGATATTTCAGAGCACATTGAAGCCTATGGTGACATAATATCCTTAGACAAAAGCCATAAAGAAGCTTACTGAGAAACTACTTTGTGATGTGTTGATTCAACCAACAGAATTACATGATTCTTTTCATGGGTCAGTTTTGTACCTCTGTTTTTCGGCAATCTGAGAAGGGATATTTTAGATTGCATTGAAGCCTATGTTGAGAAAGGAAATATTCTCAGATTAAAAACTTGAAAGAAGCTCTCTGAGAAATTCTTTTGTTATTTGTGAATTAATCTCTTAGTGTTACACCATTCTTTTCATGAAGCAGTATTGTAACACTGTTTTTATGGAGTCTGCAAAGGCATATTTGGGAGTGCATTGAGGCATATAGTGAAAAGGGAAAAATCATCATTTAAAAACGAGAAAGAAGTTTCCTTGGAAACTGCTTTCTGATGTGTCAATTCATCTCACAGAGTTACACTGTTCTTTTCATTGAGCAGTTTGATAACACTGTTTTCGTGGAATCTGCCATATTATATTTGGGAACACATTGAAGCCTAGGGTGACAAAGGAAATATCCTCAGATAAAAATCAAAATGAAGCTTTCTGAGAAACTGCTTAGTGATGTGTGAATTCATCTCACAGATTTACACTGTTCTTTCATTGAGCAGTTTGTGAAAACCATTTCCTTGGAATCTACAATGGGATATTTCGGAGCGTGTTGAAGCTTACGGTGACAAAGGAAATATCCTCATAGCAAAACTCGAAAGAAGGTTTCTGAGAAACTGCTTTGTGTTGGGTTAATTCGTCTCACAGAGGTACACGACTCTTTTCATGGAGCAGTTTGGTAGCACTGCTTTTGGGGAATCTGAGAAGGGATATTTAGGATCTCATTGAAGCCTGTGGTGACAAAGGAAATATCATTGGATAAAAACTAGAAAGAAGCTTTCTAAGAAACTTCTTTGTGATGTGTGAAATTGTCTCACAGAGTTACACTTTTGTTTTCATGGAGCAATGCTAACACTGTTTTCTTGGAATCCGGAAAGGGATACTTGGGAGCGCATTGAGGCATATAGTGAAAAAGAAAATATCCTCAGATATTAAATGGAAAGAATCCTACTAAGAAGCCACTTTTTGATGTGTCAATTCGTCTCACTGAGTTACACCTTTCTTTTCATTTATCAGTGTGCTATCACTGTTTTTGTGGAAACTGCGAAGGGATATTTGCGAATGCCTTCACACCTATAGTGAAAAAGGAAATATCCTCAGATAAAAACTAGAAAGAAGCTTTCTGAGAAAATTATTGGTGTAGTTTGATTTCATTTCACAGAGCTACATCTTTCTTTCAAGGAGCAGTTTGCTAACACTGCTTTAATGGAATATGCAAAGGGATATTTAGAAGCACATTGAGGCCCATAGTGAAAAAGGAAATATCCCCAGATAAATACTAGAAAGAAGTTTTCTGAGAAACTGTTTTGGGATGTGTAAATTCATCATACAGTGTTACACCATTCTTTTCATTGAACAGTTTGATAACTCTGTTTTTGTGGAATCTGCAGTGGGATATTTTGGAGTGCATTGAATCTTATGATGACAAAAGAAATATCCTCAGGCAAAAACTAGAAAGACAATTTCTGAGAAACTTCTTTGTGATTTGTGAATTCATCTCACAGAGTTACACGATTCTTTTCTTGGAGCAGTTTCGTAGCACTGCTTTGGGGTATCTGACAAGGAATATTTGGGATCGCACTCAAACCTATGGTGATATAGGAAATATCCTCAGATAACAACTAGAATGGATCAATCTTAGAAAGTTCTTTGTGATGTATGAATTCATCTCACAGAGTTACACCATTCTTTTCATTGAGCAGTCTATAACACTCATTACATGAAATCTGCAACAGGATATTTGGGAGCAGATTGAAGCCAATGGTGACAAAGAAAATATCCTCTGATTAAAAACAAAAAAATGCTTTCTGTGAGACCATTTTGCAAAGTGTGAATTGAACTCACAGAGTTACACTGTTCTTAACATTGAACAGTTTGCTTACACTGTTTTCTTGGAATGTGCAATGAGATATTTCAGAGTGTATTAAAGCTTATGATGACAAAGGAAATATCCTCAGACAAAAGCTAGAAAGAAGCTTCCTGAGAAAGTGTTTTGTGATTTGTGAATTCATCTCAAGGAGTAACACCTTTCTTTTCATGGAGCAGACTGGTAGCACTGCCTTTGGTGAATCTGAGAAGGGATATTTTGTATGACATTGAAGCCTACATTGACAAAGGAAATATCCTCACATAAAAACAAGAAAGAAGCTTTCTGAGAAACTTCATCATGATGTGTAAATTCATCTCACAGAGTTACAACTTTCTTTTCATGGAGCAGATTGCTAACACTGTTTTCATGGAATCTGCAAAGGGATTTATCAGAGTGCATTGAAGATTATGGTTACAAAGAAATATAAACAGATAAAAACCAAAAAATAAGCTTTCTGAGAAACTGGTTTGTGATGTGTGAATTCACCTCACAGAGTTACACCATTCTTTTCATTGAGAAGTTTGCTAACACTTTTCCTGTTTAATCTACAATTGGATATTCGGGCACACATTCAGGAATATAGTGAAAAAGGAAATATCCTCAGATAAAAACTAGAAAGAAGATTTCTGAGAAAGTTCTTTGTGATGTGTGAATTCACCTCTCAGAGCTACATCTTTCTTTTAATAGAGCAGTTTGCTTACACTGTTTTTGTGGAATCTCCAAAGGGATATCTGGGAGGGCATTTTGGCCTATGTTGAAAAAGGAAGTATCCACAGATAAAAAGTAGAAAGAAGCTTTCTGAGAAACTGATTTGTGATGTGTGAATTCATCTCACAGAGTTACACAGTTCTATTCATTGAGTAGTTTGCTAACACTGTTTTCCTGGAATCATCAAAGGGATATTTGGGAGTGCCTTGAAGCCTATGATGATGAAGGCAATATCCTCAGATAGAAACCAAAAAAAAGCTTTCTGAGAGACTACTTTGTGATGTGTGAATTGAACGCACAGAGATACACCGTCCTTTACATTGAGCAGTTTGCTAACACTGTTTTCTTGGAATGTACAATGAGATATTTCAGAGCGTATTGAAGCTTATGATGACAAAGGAAATATCCTCAGACTAAAACTAGAAAGAAGCTTCCTGAGAAACTGCTTTGTGATTTGTGAATTCATCTCAGAGAGTTATGCCTTTCTTTTCACAGATTAGTTTGGTAGCACTGTTTTGGGGGAATCTGAGAAGGGATATTTTTTATTACATTGAAGCGTATATTGACAAAGGAAATATCCTCAGATAAAAACTAGAAAGAAACTTTCTGGGAAACTCCTTCATTATGTGTGAATTCATCTCTCTGAATTACACCTTTCTTTTCATGGAGAAGTTTGCTAACAGTGTTTTCGTGGAATCTGTAAAGGGATATTTCAGAGCACATTGAGACCTATGGTGAAAAAGGAAATATTCTGAGATAAAAACTAGAAAGACGCTTCATAAGAAACTGCTTTGTGACGTGTGAATTCATCTCACAGCATTACACTGTTCGTTTCATTGAGTAGTTTACTAACACTGTTTTCATGGAATCTACAGTGGTATATTTTGGAGTGTATTGAAGGTTATAGTGACAAAGGAAATATCCTCAGAAAAAACTAGAAAGAAGCTTTCTTGGGAAGGGGAACATCACACACCGGGGCCTATCATGGGGAGGGGGGAGGGGGGAAGGATTGCTTTGGGAGTTATACCTGATGTAAATGACGAGTTGATGGGTGCTGACGAGTTGATGGTTGCAGCACACCAACATGGCACAAGTATACATATGTGACAAACCTGCACGTTATGCACATGTACCCTAGAACTCAAAGTATAATAATAATAATAATAAAAAGAAACTGCTTTCTGATTTGTGAATTCATCTCACAGAGTTATGCAATTCTTTTTATGGAGTATTTTGGTAGCATTGTTTTTGAGGAATCTGAGAAGGGATATTTTGGATTGCATTAGAGCCTCTGGTGACAATGGAAATATCCTAAGATAAAAACGAGAAAGAAGCTTTATGAGAAACTTCCTTGTGATGTGTGAATTCATGTCACACAGTTACAGCTCTCTTTTCTTGGAGCAGTTTGCTAACACTGCTTTTGTGGAATTTGCATGGGATATTGGGAGCACTTTGAAGCCCATGGTGACAAAGGAAATAACCTCAGATAAAAACAAAAAGAAGCTTTCTGAGAGATTGCTTTGTGATGTGTGAGTTAATCTCACAGAGTTACCCTGTTCTTTTCATTGAGGAGTTTGCTAACACTGCTTTCTTGGAGTCAGCAATGAGATATTTTGGAACGCATTGAAGCTTAGAGTGACAAAGGAAATACCCTAAGGCAAAAACTAGAAAAAAGCTTTCTGAGAAACGGCTTTGTGATTGGTGAATTCGTCTCACAGGGTTACACAATTCTTTTCACGTAGCAGTTTGGTGGCACTGGTTTTTTGGAATCTGAGAAGAGATATTTTGGATGGCATTGAAGCCAAAGGTGACAAAGCAAATATCCTCAGATAAAAACTAGAAAGAAGCCTTCTGAGTAACTTATTTGTATGTGTGAATTCATCTCACAGTGCTGCACTGCTCTTTTCATTGGGTAGTTTCCTAACACTCTTTTTGTGGTATCTGCATGGGGATGATTTGGAGCAAATTGAGGACTATCTTGAAAAAGGAATTATCCTCAGATAGTAACTAGAAAGAAGCATTTTGAAAAAACTTCTTTGTGATGTGTGAATTCATCTCACAGAGTTAAAATGTACTTTTCACTCAACAGTTTCCTAGCACTGTTTTCTTGGAATCTGCAGTGGCATACTTCGGAGCACATTGAAGATTATGTTGACAAAAGAAATATCCTCAGATAAACCAAAAATAAGCTCTCTGAGAAACTGCTTAGTGATGTATGATTTCATTTCACAGTGTTACACCATTCTTTTCATTGATAATTTTGCTTACACTTTTCTCATTTAATCTGAAATGGGATACTCGGGTGCACATTCAGGAATATAGTGAAAAAGGAAATATCCGCAGATAAAAACTAGAAAGAAGCTTTCTGAGAAACAGTTTTGTGATGTATGAATTAATCTCACAGAGTTACACCACTATTTTCATGGAGCAGTTTGGTAATGCTGTTTTTGGGGAATCTGAGACAGGATATTTTGAATTGTATTGAAGCCTATGGTAACAAAGGAAATATCCTCAGACAAAAAGTAGAAAGAAGCTTTCCGAGAAAGTTCTTTGTGATGTGTGAATTCATCTCCCACAGCTACACCTTTGTTTTCATGGAGCAGTTTTCTAACACTGTTTGTGTGGAATCTGCAAAGGGATATTTGTGAGTGTATTGAGGCCTATAGTGAAAAAGGAAATATCCTCAGATAAAAACGAGAAAGAAGCATTCTACTCTTACAGAATTGCACGATTCTTTTCATGGATCATTTAGTAACACTGTTTCTGGGGAATCTGAGAAGGCAGATTTTGGATCGCATTGAAGCCTGTGTTGACAAAAGAAATATCCTCAGAATAAAACCAGAAAGAAGTTTTCTGAGAAAGTAGATTGTGATGGGTGAATTCATCTCACAGAGTTTCAAGGTTCTTTTCATTGATCAGTTTGATAACACTGTTTTTGTGGAATCTGCAATAGGATACTTGGGAGTGCATTAAATCCTGTGGTGACACAGGAAACATCCTCAGATAAAAACCTAAACGAAGCTTTCTGAGAAACTGCCCTGTGATGTGTGAATTCACCTCACAGAGTTACACTGTGCTTTTCATTGAGCAGTTTGCTAACACTGTTTTCTTGCAAACTGCAAGGGGATATTTCAGATCACATTTAAGCTTATGATGACTAAGAAATATCCTCAGAAAAAAACTAGAAACAACTTTCTGAGAAACTGCTATGTGATTTGTGAATTCATCTCACAGAGATACACGATTCTTTTCATGGATCAGTTTGGTAGCACTGTTTTCGAGGAATCTGAGGAGATATTTTGGATTGCATTGAATCCTAAGTTGACAAAGGAAATATCCTCAGATAAAAACTAGAAAGAAGCTTTCTGAGAAACTTCCTTGTGATGTGTGAATTCATGTCACGGAGTTACACCTTTCTTTTCATGGAGTGTTTTGCTAACACTGTTTTCGTGGTATATACAAAAGGATATTTGGGAGCACCTTGAGGCCAATCATGAAAAATGAAATATCCTCAGATTAAAATGAGAAAGAAGCATTCTGAGAAAACACTTTGTTATGTGTTAATTCCGCTCACAGAGCTACACGATTCTTTTCATGGATCAGATTGGTAGCACCGTTTTTGGGGAATCTGAGAAAGGATATTTTGGATTGCTTTGAATCCTATTGTGGCAAATGAAATATCCTCAGATAAAAATTACAAAGAAGCTTTCTGAGAAAGTTCTTTGTGATGTGTGAATTCATCTCGCAGTGTTACAGATACCATTTTATGAATCACTTTCCTAACATTGTTTTCATGGAATCTGCAAAGGGATATTTGGGAACACTTTGAGACTTATAGTAAATTGGATCATATTGAAGCCTATGTTGAAAAGGAATTATCCTCAGATAAATCTAGAAAGAAGCTTTTTGAGAAAGTTCTTTGTGATGTGTGAATTTTTCTCACAGATTTACAACTTTCTTTCCATGGAGCAGTTTGCTAAAACTGTGTTCATGTAATCTTCAAGGAGATATTTGGGGGTGCATTGAAGCCTATGGAAAAAAATGAAATATCCTCAGATAAAAACAAAAAAGAAGTATTCTGAGAAACTGTTTTATGATGTGTGAATTCATCTCACAGTGTTACACAGTTCTTTTCATTGAGCAATTTGCTAACACTGTTTTCATGGAATCTGCAAAGGTATATTTGGGAGCACATTGAGGAATATAGTGAAAAAAGAAATATCCTCATATAAAAACTAGAAAGAAGCTTTCTGAGAAACTGCTTTGTGATGTGTGAATTCATCTTACAAAGTTACCCTGTTCTTTTCATTGAGCAGTTTGATATCATTTTTCTCGTGGAATCTGCAATCGGTTATTTTGGAGTGCATTGAGGTCTCTGGTGACAAAGGAAATATCCTCAGATAAAAACCAAAAAGAATCTTTCTGTGAAACTGCTTTGTGATGTGTGATTTCATCTCTTAAGTTTACACCGTTCTTTTCACTGAGATGTTTGCTAACTTTTTTTGTGGAATCTGCAAAGGGATATTCGGGAGTGCATAGAAGAACTTGGAGAAAAAGGAAATATCCTCAGATAAAAACTAGTAAGAAGCTTACTGAGAAATGGCTTTGTTATTTGTAAATTCATTTCTCAGAGTTATACCATTTTTTTCATGGAGCAGTACAGTAGCACTGTTTTTGGGGAATCTGCAATATGATATTTGGGAGAGGATTGAAGTCTATGGTGACGAAGGAATATCCTCAGACAAAAACCAAAAAGAAGCTTTCTGAGCAACTGCTTTGTGATGTGTGAATTCATCTCACAAAGTTATATCTTTCTTTTCATTGAGCAATTTGCTAACACTATTTTCATGGAATATACAAGGGCTTATCCATGAGTGCATTGAGGCTTATTGGGAAAAAGGAATATCCTTTGACCAAAACTATAAAGAAGCTTTCTGTTTTGTGATTTGTGAATTCATCTCACAAAGTTACACCATCCTTTCATGAAGAAGTTTGGCAGCACTGTTTTTTGGGAATCTGAGAAGGGGTATTTTGGATCACATTGAAGCCAATGGTGAAAATGGAAATATAATCAGATAAAAACTGGAAAGATGCTTTCTGAGAAACTTATTCATGATGTGTACATTCATCACACAGAGTAACACCTTTCTTTTCATGTAGCAGTTTGTTAACTCTGTTGTCATTTAATCTACAAAGTGATATTTGGGAGTGAGTTGAGATCTATGGTTAAAAAGGAAATATCCTCAGACGAAAACCAGAAAGAAGCTTTCTGAGAAACTTATTTGTTATGTGTGTATTCATCTCACAGAATAACACCTTTCTTTTCATGGGCAAGTTTGCTAACACTATTTTCATGGAATCTGCAACAAGATATTTAGTAGGGCATTGAAGCCTATGGTGACAAAGGAAATATCCTCAGATAAAAACAAAAAAGAATCTTTCTCAGAAACTGCTTTGTGATTGATGAATTCATCTCACGGAGTAACAGTGTTCTTTTCCTTGATCAGTTTGCTTACACTGTTTTCTTGGAATCTGCAATGGGATATTTTAGAAAGCATTGAAGCTTATTGTGACAAAGGAAATATCCTCAGATAAAAACTACAAAGAAGTTTTCTGAGAAAGTTCCGTGTGATGTGTGAATTCATCTCAAAGAGTTATACGTTTTCTTTCATGGAGCAGTTTGCTAACACTGTTTCCATGGAATCTGCAAAGGGATATTTGGGAGCGCATTGATGCCTATAGTGAAAAAGGAAATATCCAGAGACAAAAACCAGAGAGAAGCTTTCTGACAAACTTCCTTGTGATGTGTGCGTTCATTTCACAGGGTTACATGATTCTTTTCATTGAGCAGTTTGGTAGCACTGTTTTTGAGGAATCTGAGGAGATATTTGGGATTGCATTGAATTCTAAGGTGATGAAGGAAATATCCTCAGATTAAAATTAGAAAGAAGCCTTCTGTGAAACTGCTTAGTGATGTGTGAGTTCATCTCACAGAGTTAAACTGGTCTTTTCATACAGCAGTTTGCTAACACGCTTTTCTTGGAATCTTCTATGGGATATTTCAGACTGCATTGAAGCCTATGTTGACAATGGACATATCCTCCTATAAAAACTGAAAACCAGCTTTCTGATATACCACTTTGTTATGTGTTAGTTCATATCACAGCATTTCAAGATGCTTTTCATGGATCAGTTTCTTGGCACTGTTTTTGTGGACTCTGAGAGAGGATAGTTTGGATCACTTTGAGCCAATATGGACGAAGAAAATATCCTCAGATAAAAACTAGAAAGAAGCTTTCTGAGAAAGTTCTTTAAGATGTGTGAATTTATCTGCCAGAGTTACACCTTTCTTTTCATGTAGCTGTTTGGTAACACTATTTTTGTGGAATTTGAAATAGGAGAAATAGGATACTTGGGAGTACATTGCAGCCTATGGTGACAAAGGAAATATCCTCATAGGAAAACCAAAAAGAAGCTTTCTGTGAAACTTCTGTGTGATGTGTGAATTCATCTCACAGATTTGCACCTTTCTTTTCATGGAGCACTTTGCTAACACTGTTCTTGTGTAAATTTCAAAGGAATATTTGGGAGTGTATTGAGGCCTATGGTGAAAAAGGAAATATCCTCAGATAAAAACTAGAAAGAAGCTTTCTGAGAACCTACTTTGTGACTTGTGAATTCATCTCACAGTGTTACACTGTTCTTTTCATTGAACAGTTTGCTAAACTGTTTTCTTGGAATCTGCAATGTGATATTTCAGAGCACGTTGAAGCTTATAGTGACAAAGGAAATATCCTCATATTAAAACTAGAAAGAAACTTTCTGAGAAACTGCTTGGTGATGTGTTAATTCATATCACAGGGTTACATGATTCTTTTCATGGATCAGTTTGGTAGCACTGTTTTTGGTGAATCTGAGAAGGTTATTTTGGATCGCATAGAAGCATATGGTGACAAAGTAAGTATCCTCAGATAAAAATTGGAAAGAAGCTTTCTGAGAAAATTCTTTGAGATGTTTGAATTATTCTCACATATTTATACATTTCTTTTCATGGAACAGTTTGCTAACACTGTTTTCATGGAATATGCAAAGGGATATTTGGGAGCAAATTTAGACCTATAGTGAAAAAGGAAATATCCTCAGATAAAAACTAGAAAGAAGTTTTCTGAGAAACTACTTTGTGATTTGTGAATTCATCTTACAGAGTTATACTGTACTTTTCATTGAGCAGGTTGATAACACTGTTTTCATGTAATCTGCAATAGGATATTTGGGAGCACATTGAAGCCTATGGTAACAAAGGAAATATCCTCAGATAAAAACCAAAAATAATCTTTCTGAGAAAGCTATTTGTGATGTGTGAATTCATCTCACTGAGTTACACCATTCTTTTCACTGAGAAATTTGCTAACACTTTACTCATGGAATCTGCAATGGGATGTTCTGGCATGCATTGAGGAATATGGTGAAAAAGGAAATATTCAGATAAAAACTTAAAAAGAATCTTTCTGAGAAACAGCTTTTTGATGTGTGAATTCATCTCACAGTGTTACACCACATTTTCATGCAGCAGACTGGTAGCACTGTTTTTGGGGAGTCTGCAAAGGGGTATTTTAGACTGCATTGATGTCTATGGTGAAAACAGAAATACCTGAGATAAAAACTGGAAAGAAGCTTTCTGAGAAATTGCTTTGTGATGTGTGAATTCATCTCACAGAGCTACACGATTCAATTCTTGGAGCAGTTTGCTAACACTGTTTTCGTGGAATCTGTTTTAGTATATTTGGGAGTGGTTTGAAACATATGGTGACAAACGAAGTATCCTCAGATAAAAAGCAAAAAGAAGCTTTCTGAAAAATTGCTTTGTGATGTGTGAATTCATCTCACAGAGTTTCACAATTCATGAATCTGTTTGGTAGCACTGTTTTGGGGGAATCTGAGAAGGGATACTTTGGATCGTATTGAACAGTATGGTGACAAATGAAATACCCTAATAAAAAATAGCAAAAAAATTTCTGAAAAAGTTTTTTGTAATGTGTGAATTCACCTCACACAGATACACCTTTCTTTACATGGAGCAGTTTGCTAACACTGTTTTCATGGTACCTGCAAAGGGATATTTTATAGCACATTGAGGCCTATGGTGACAAAGGAAATATACTCAGATAAAAACTAGAAAGAAGCTTTCTGAAAAACTGCTTTGTGATGCATGAATTCACCTTCCAGAGTTACATTGTTCTTTTCATTGAGAAGTTTGCTAATGCTGTTTTCTTAGAATTTGAAGTGGGATATTTTGAAGTGAATTAAAGCTTATGGTGACAAAGGAATTATCCTCAGATAAAAACTAGAAAGAAGCTTTCTATAAAACCGCATTGTGATGTGTTAATTCATCTCACAGAGTTACATGATTCTTTTCATGGTTCAGTTTGGTAGCACTGTTTTGGGGGAATCTCAGAAAGGATATTGTGGCTCGCATTGAAACCTATGGTGTCAAAGCAAATAACCTCAGATAAAAACTAGAAAGAAATTTTCTGAGAATGTTCTTTGAGATGTTTGAATTCACATTTGGATACACATTTCTTTTCGTGTAGCAGTTTAGTAACACTGTTTTTTTGGAATCTGCAATAGGATATTTAGGAGTACATTCTAACCTATGGTGACAAAGGAATTATCCTCATAGAAAAACCAAAAAGAAACTTCCTGAGAAACTGCTTTGTGATGTGTGAATTCATCTCACAGAGTTACACTGTATTTCCGTTCTGAAGTTTGCTAACTCTCTTTTCTTGGAAACTGCAATGGGATATTGCAGAGAACATCGAATGTTATTGGGACAAATAAAATATCCAGAGAAAAATACAAGAAAGAAGCTTTCTGTGAAACTGCTTTGTGATTTGTGAATTCATCTCACAGACTTACACGACTCTTTTCATGGAGTAGTTTCGTAGCAGTGGTTCTGGGGAATCTCAGAAGGGATATTTTGGATCACATTGAAGTCTACGGTGACGAAGGAAACATCCTCAGATAAAAATTAGAAGGAAGCCTTCTTAGAAAGTTCTTTGTGATGAGTGAATTTATCTCATAGAGTTACGCCATTCTTTTCATGGAGCAGTTTGTTAACAAAGTTTTTGTACAATCTGCAAAGGGATATTTGGGAAGCATTTAGTACACCTATGGTGAAAAATGGAATATCCTCAGTTAAAATTTAGAAAGAATGTTTCTGAGAAACTTCTTTATGATGTGCGAATTCATCTCACAGAGTTACACTGTTCTTTTCATTGAGCAGTTTGCTAACACTGTTTTCTTAGAATCTGCAATGGGATATGTCGGAGTGCATAGAAGCTAATGGTGATAAAGGAAATATCCTCAGACAAAAACCAGGAAGAAGCTTTCTGAGAAATTGCTTAGTGATGTGTTAATTCACCTCAGAGTTACACGATATTTTTCATGGATCAGTTTGGGAGCACTGTTTTTGGGGAATCTGAGAAGGGATATTTTGGATCACATTAAAACTTATGTTGACAAAAGAAATATCCTAAGATAAAAACTAGAAAGAAGATTTCTGAGAAAGATCTTTGTGATATGTGAATTCTTCTCACAGAGTTACACATTTATTTTCTTGGAACAGCTTTCTAACACTCTTTTCATAGAATCTGCAAAGGAATATTTGGGAGCCAATTGAGGCATATAGTTAAAAGTTAAATATCGTCAGATAAAAACTAAAAAGAAGCTTTCTGAGAAACTTCCTTGTGATGTGTGAATTCATCACACAGTTACACCTTGCTTTTCATGCAACAGTTTGCTAACACTGTTTTCGTGGAATTTGCAAAGGGATATTTTAGAGTGCATTGAGGCCTATGTTGAGAAAGGAAATAACCTCAGATAAAAACTAGAAAGAAGCTTTCTGAGAAACTCCTTTGTGATGTGTGAATTCATCTTACAGAGTTACACTATTCTTTTCATTAAGCAATTTGCCAATACTATTTTCTTGGAATCTGCAATGAGATATTTCAGAGCACATTCATGCTTATGGTGACAAATTAAATAATATAATATGAAAGCTAGAAAGAAGCTTTCTGAGAAACCGCTTTGTGACGTGTTAATTAATGCCACAGAGTTACACGATTCTTTTCATAGAGCAGTTTGGTAGCACTGCTTTTGCTGATCTGAGAAGGTATACTTTGGCTTGCATTGAAGCCTATGGTAACAAAGGAATTATCCTTAGATAAAAACTAGAATGAAGCTTTCTGAGAAACTGCTTTGTGATGTGTGAATTCTTCTCACAGAGTTACACCACTCTTTTATGCAGGTGTTTGTTAGCACTTCTTGTGCAATCTGAGAAGGTGTATTTTTTATCACTTTGAAACATATGGTGACAAAGAAATATCCTCAAATAAATACTTGAAAGAAGCTTTCAGAGAAACTGATTTGTGATGTGTGAATTCATCTCACAGAATTACACCATTCTTTTCATTGAGCAGTTTGCTAACACTGTTTTCGCAGAAACTGCAATGTGATATTCGGCAGTTAATTGAGGTCTGTGGTGAAAAAGGAAATATCCTCAGATAAAGCAAGAAAGAAGGATTCTGAGAAACTGCTTTGTGATGTGTTAATTTATCTCAGAGGGTTACACCTTTCTTTTCATGGAACAGCTTGCTAACACTGTTTTAATGGATTCTGCAAAGGGATATTTGGGAGCACAATGAGGCATATAATGGAAAGGGAAATATCCTCAGATAAAAACTAGAAAGAAGCTTTTTGAGAAACTGATTCGTGTTGTGAGAATTCATCTCACAGAGTTACACTGTTCTCTTCATTGAGCAGTTTGCTAACACTGTTCTTGGAATCTGCAATGGGATATTTCAGAGTGCATTGAAACTTATGGTGACAAAGAAAATATCCTCATATAAAAATTAGAAAGAAGCATTCTGAGAAATCGCTTTGTGATGGGTTAATTCAGCTCACAGAGTTCATGATTCTTTTCATCAAGCAGTTTGGTTGCACTGTTTTTTGGGAATCATGAAGGTATATTTTGGATCGCATTGAAATCTACATTGACTAAGGAAATATCCTCAGAAAAAAATTAGAAAGAAACCTTCTGAGAAACTTCTTTGTAATGTGTGAATTTATCCCACAGCTACACCATACTTTTCATTGTGAAGTTTGCTAACACTTTTGTCATTGAATGTGCGATGGTATATTCCGGAGCGCATTGAGAACTATGGTGAAAAAGGAAATATCCTCAGATAAAAACCAGAAAGATGTTTTCTGAGAAACTGCTTTGTGATGGGTGAATTCATCTCACAAAGTTATACCATTCTTTTCATTGAGCATTTTAATAACACTGTTTTCTTGAAATCTGCAATAGGATATTTTGGATCTCATTGAAGTCTATGGTAACATAGGAAATATCCTCAGATAAAAACTAGAAAGAAACTTTCTGAGAAAGTTCTTTTTGATGTGTGACTTCATCTCACAGGGTTACACCATTTTCTTCAAGAAGCAGTTTGCTAACACTGTTTTCATGGAATCTCCAAAGTAATATTTGGGAGCACATTGATTCATTTAGTGAAAAAGAAAATATCCTCAGATAATAAGTAGAAAGCAACTTTCTGAGAAATTGCTTTGTAATGTGTGAATTCATCTCACAGAGTTACACTGTTGTTTTCATTTACCAAGTTGCTAACACTCTTTTCTTGGATTCTGCAACGAGATATTACCAAGCTTTCTTATGGGGACATAAGTTTCAACAAGCTTGGTAATATCCTCATATAAAAATCAGAAAGAAGCATATTGAGAAACTGCTTTTTGATGTGTTAATTAAGCTCACAGTGTTACACCATTCCATTCATGGATCAGTTTGGTAGCACTGTTTTGGGGGAATCTGAGAGGGGAATTTTTGATTGCATTGAAGTCTATGGTGATAAAGGAAATATCCTCAGATAAAAATTAGAAAGAAGGTTTCTGGGAAAGTTTTTTGTGATGTGTGAGTTTATCTCACAGAGTTACACCTTTCTCTTCATGGAGAAGTTTACTAATACTGTTTTCGTGGAATCTACAAAGGGATATTTGGGAGCGCTTTGAGGCCTAGGAAATATTCTCAGATAAAAACTAGAAAGAAGTTTTCTGAGAAAGAATGTTTCTGTGAATTCATCTCACAGAGTCACACTGTTGTTTTCATTGAGCAGTTTGATGACACTATTTTCGTGGAACCTGCAATAAGATACTTGGGAGCAAATTGAAGCCTATGAAAATTAAATATGCTCAGAATAAAACCAAAAAGAAGCTTTCTTAGAAACTGCTTTGTGATGTGAGAATTCATCTCAGAGATTTACTCATTGTTTTGCACGGAGCAGTTTTCTAACACTATTTTCATGGAATCTGGAAAGGGCTCTTCATGAGTGCATTGAGGGAAATGATGAAAAAGGAAATATCCTCAGAAAAAAAATTGGAAAGAAGCTTTCTGAGAAACTGCTTTGTGATTTTTGAATTCATCTCACAGAGTTACACGATTCTTTTCATGGGACAGTTTTGTAGCACTGTTTTTGAGGAATCTGAGAACAGATATTTGGGATCACATTGAAGGCTGAGGAGACAAAGGAAATATCCTCAGATAAAATCTAGAAAGAAACCTTCTGAGAAATTTCTTTGTCATGTGTGAATTCATCTCACAGAGTTACACCACTCTTTTCATTGAGAAGTCTGCTAACACTTTTCTCGTTTAATCTGCAATGAGATATTCAGGAACAGATTCAGGAATATACTGAAAAAGGAAATATCCTCAGATAAAAACTAGAAAGAAGCTTTCTGAGAAACAACTTTTGGATGTGTGAATTCCTCTCACAGAGTTCCAACATTCTTTTCATGGAGTACTTTAGTAGCACTGTTTTTGGAGAATCTCAGAAAGGATATTTTGGACTGCATTGAAGCCTAAGGTGACAAAGGAAATATCCTCAGATAAAAACCAAAAAGAAGCTTTCTGTGAAACTATTTTGTGATCTGTGAATTCATCTCATCGAGTAACACTGTTCTTTACATTGAGAAGATTGCTAACACTTTTTTCGTTTAATCTGCAATGGGATATTCGGGAGCACATTGAGGAATATGGTGAAAAATGAAATACCCTCAGATAAAAAAGAGAAAGAAGTTTTCAGAGAAGCTCCTTTGTGTTGTGTGTATTCATCTCATAGAAGTAAACGTTTCTGTTGATGGAGCACTTTGGCATCACTGTTTTTTGGTGTCTGAGAAGGGATAACTCAGAGCTTATGGAAGCCTATGGTTACAAAGGAAATATCCTCAGACAAAAACCAAAAAGAATCTTTCTGAGAAACTGCTTTCTGATGTTTGAACTAATCTCACAGAAATACACCTTGCTTTTCATGGAACAGTTTGCTAACACTATTGTCATGGAATCTGCAAAGGCATATATATAAGCGCATTGAGGGAAATGGTGAAAAAGGAAATATCAACATACAAAAACTAGAAAGAAGCTTTCTGACAAATTGCTTTGTGATTTATGAACACAACTCACAGAGTTACATGATTCTTTTCATGAATTAGTTTGGTAGCACTGTTTTTGGGGAGTCTGAGAAGGGATAATTTGGATCACTTCGAAGCCTATAGAGACAATGGAAATATCCTCAGATAAAATCTAGAAATAATCTTTCTGAGAAGCTTCTATGTGATGTAGGATTTCATCTCACAGAGTTACACCATTCTTTTCATTGAGAAGATGGGTAACATTTTTTTCGTGGAATCTGTGATAGGATATTCCAGAGTGCATTGGGGCCTATGGTGAAAAAGGAAGTATCCTCAGATAAAAACTAGAAAGAAGCTTTCTGAGAAACAGCTGTGATGTGTTAATTCATCTCACAGAGTTACACCATTCTTTTCATGGAGCAGTTTGCTAACACTGTTTTTGGGGAATCTGTGAAGGGATATTTGGGATCCCATTGAGGCCTATGGTGACAAAGGAAATATCATCTGATAAAAACAAGAAAGAATTTTTCTGAGAAAGTTCTTTGTGATGTGTGAATTCGTCTCACAGAGTTACACCTTTCTTTACATGAAGCAGTTTGCAAACACTGTTTTCGTGGAATCTACAAACTGATGTATGGGATCGCATTGAGGCCTATCCTGTAAAGGAAATATACTCAGATAAAAGGAAATGTACTCACATAAAAACTGGAAAGATTCAGCTTTCCCTTTCCTTGCTCCTTATACGAAAATTAATTCAAGATGGATTAGAGACTTAAATGTTAGACCTAATACCATAAAAATCCTAGAGGAAAACCTAAGTAGTACCATTCAGGACATAGGTATGGGCAAAGACTTCATGTCTAAAACACCAAAAGCAACAGCAGCAAAAGCCAAAATTGACAAATGGGATCTAATTAAACTAAAGAGCTTCTGCACAGCAAAAGAAACTACCATCAGAGTGAACAGGCAACCTACAGAATGGGAGAAAATTTTTGCAATCTACTCATCTGACAAAGGGCTAATATCCAGAACCTACAAAGAACTCAAACAAATTTACAAGAAAAAAACAAACAACCCCATCAAAAAGTGGGCAAAGGATATGAACAGACAGTTCTCAAAAGAAGACATTCATACAGCCAACAGACACATGAAAAAATGCTCATCATCACTGGCCATCAGAGAAATGCAAATCAAAACCACAATGAGATACCATCTCACACCAGTTAGAATGGCCATCATTAAAAAGTCAGGAAACAACAGGTGCTGGAGAGGATGTGGAGAAATAGGAACACTTTTACACTGTTGGTGGGAATGTAAACTAGTTCAACCATTATGGAAAACAGTATGGCGATTCCTCAAGGATCTAGAACTAGAAGTACCATATGACCCAGCCATCCCATTACTGGGTATATACCCAAAGGATTATAAATTATAAAGACACATGCACACGTATGTTTATTGCAGCACTATTCACAATAGCAAAGACTTGGAATCAACCCAAATGTCCATCAGTGACAGATTGGATTAAGAAAATGTGGCACATATACACCATGGAATACTATGCAGCCATCAAAAAGGATGAGTTTGTGTCCTTTGTAGGGACATGGATGCAGCTGGAAACCATCATTCTTAGCAAACTATCACAAGAACAGAAAACGAAACACCGCATGTTCTCACTCATAGGTAGGAACTGAACAATGAGATCACTTGGACTCAGGAAGGGGAACATCACACACCGGGGCCTATCATGGGGAGAGGGGAGGGGGGGAGTGGGGGAGGGATTGCATTGGGAGTTATACCTGATGTAAATGACGAGTTGATGGGTGCAGCACACCAACAAGGCACAAGTATACATATGTAACAAACCTGCACGTTATGCACATGTACCCTACAACTTAAAGTATAATAATAATCAATAAATTAAAAAAAAAAACTGGAAAGAAGCTTTCTGAGAAACTACTTTGAGATGGGTGAATTCATCTCACAGAGATACACTGATGTTTCCATTGAGCAGTTTGAAGGCATTGTTTTTGTGGAATCTGCAATAGAATGTTTGGGAGCATATTGAAACCTACGGTGACATAGGAAATATCCTCAGACAAAAAACAGAAAGAAGCATTCTGAGAAATTGCTTTGTGATGCATGAATTTATCTCACAGATTTACACCTTTCTTTTCTTGGAACAGTTTGCTAGCACTGATTTTTTGGAATCCACAAAGGGATATTTGAGAACGCATTGAGGCCTATGGTAAAAAAAGAAATATCCTCAGACAAAAACTAGAAAGAAGATTTCTGAGAAACTGCTTTGTGATTTTTGAATTCATCTCACAGAGTTACACGATTCTTTTAATGGAACTGCTTGGTAGCACTGTTTTTGGGGAATGTTAGAAAGGATAATTTGTATCGTGTTGAAGCCTATGGTGACAAAGGAAATATCCTCAGATAAAAACTAGGAAGAAGCTTTCTGAGAAACTACTTTGTGATGTGTGAGTTGATCTCACAGAGTTACACATTTCTTTTCATTGAACAGTTTGGTAGCACTGTTTTTGGGGAATCTGCAAAGGAATTTTCCAGAGATGATATATGCCTCTGGTGGAAAAGGAAATATCTTCAGATAAAAACTGGAGAGAAGGTTTTGGAGAAGCTGTTTTGTGAGGTGTGTGTTCACCGCTAAAGATAAGCCATTTTGTTCATTGAACAGTTTGGCATCACTGTTTTTGTGGTGTCTGAGAAGGGTTATTTGGGAGCACATTCTGGCTGATTGTTTAAAAGTAAATATGCAAAGATAAAAACTAGAAAGGAGCTTTCTGAGAAATTTCTTTGTGATAGGTGAATTCATGTCCCAGAGTTAAACCATTCTTTTCTTTGAGAAGTTTGGTAACCATCTTTTAGTGAAATCTACAAAGGGATATTCGGAACGCAGAGATGCCTATGGTGCAAACGGAAATACCCTCAGAAAAAAAACTAAAAAGAAGCTAGAAAGATTTCTGAGAAACTGCTTTGTGATTTGTGAATTCATCTCTGTGAGTTACACCTTTTTTTCATGGAGCAGTTTTGTAGCACTGTTTTTGGGGAATTTGAGAAGTGATATTTTGAATTGCATTTAAACCTACAGTGACAAAGGAAATAAAGCTAGAAAGAAGCTTTCTGTGAAACTGCTTTGTGGTGTGTGAATTCATCTCACAGAGATAAATCATCCTTTTTATTAAACAGTTTGATAACACTGTTTTTGTGGAATATGCAAAGGGATATTCAGGAGCAGATAGAGGCCAATGTTGAATAAGGAAATATCTTCTGGTAAAAATTGGGGAGAAAGTTTCTGATAACTCCATTATGATGTGTGCATTCATCTCATAGAGTTGAAGCTTTCTGTTGAGAGAGTACTTTGTCATCACTGTTTTTGTGGTGTCTGATAAAGGATATTTGGGAGTGCATGGAAGTGGATGGTGGAAAAGCAAATATCCTGAGATAAAAACTAGAAAGAAGCTGTCTGAGAAATTTCTTTGAGATGGGTGAATTCATCACACAGAGTTACACCTTTGTTTACTTTGAGAAGTTTGGTAGCACTGTTCTTATGGAATCTGCAAAGGGATATTTTGGAGCCCATAGAGGCCTAAGGTGAAAAAAGAAAATTCTCCAGGGAAAAACTGGAGAGAAGCCTTCAGAGAAATTCCTTTGTGATGTTTGCATTCATCTCAATGGGCTGAACGTTTCTGTTGAGGGAGGACTTTGGCATCACTGTTTTTGTGGTGTCTGAGAAGGGACATTTGGGAGCTCATTGAAGCCTATGATGACAAAGGAAATATCCTCAGACAAAAACCAAAAAAGATGCTTTCTGAGAAACTGCTTTATGAAGTGTGAATTCATCTCACAGATATAAACTTTTCTTTCAACGGACCATTTTGCTAACACTATTTTCGTGGAATCTGCAAAGGGATATTTGGAAGCACATTGAGGCAAATGGTGAAAAAGGAAAAATCCTCAGATGATAACTAGAAAGAAGCTTTCTGAGAAACTGCTTTGTGATTTGTGAATTCATCTCACAGAGGTACACGATTCTTTTCATGAAGCAGTTTGGTAGCACTGTTTTTGGGGAATCTGAGAAGGAATATTTTATATCACGTTGAAACCTAGGGTGACAAAGGAAATATCCTCAGATAAAATCTACAAAGAAACTTTCTGAGAAACTTCTTTGTGATATGTGAATTCATCTCACAGAGTTACAGCATTCTTTTCATTGAGAAGTTTGCTAACACTTTTTTAATGGAATCTGCAATTGGATATTCCAGAGCGCATTGAGGACTATGGGGAGAAAGGAAATATCCTCAGATAAAAACTAGAAAGAAACTTTCTGAGAGACTGTTTTGTGATGATTGAATTCATCTCACAGAGATAAATCTTTCTTTTCATTAAGCAGTTTGGTAACACTGTTATTGTGGAATATGCAAAGGGATACTCGGGAACAGATACAGGCCGAGTTTGAAACAGGTAATATCTTCATGTAAAACCTGGGAAGAAACTATCTTATATCTCCTTTGTGATGTGTGCATTCATCTCATAGAGGTAAAACTTTCTGCTGAAAGAGCAGTTTGGCATCACTGTTTTTGTGGTGTCTGAGAAGGTATATTTGGGAGCACATGGAAGCTGATGGTGGAAAAGCAAATATCCTGAGATAAAAACTAGAAAGAAGCTGTCTGAGAAATTGCTTTGTGATGGGTGAATTCATCACACAGATTAAACTTTTGTTTTCTTTGAGCAGTTTGGTAGAACTGTTTTTGTGGAAACTGCAAAGGGATATTTCAGAGCCCACAGAGGTCTAACATGAAAAAAGAATATTCTCCAGGTAAAAACTGGAGAGAAGCTTTTGGATATACTCCTTTGTGATGTGTGCATTCATCACAAAGAGCTAAACATTTCTGTTGAGGGAGCACTTTGGCATCACTGTTTTTGTGGTGTCGAGAAGGGATATTTGAGAGTGCATTGAAGCCTATGGTGACAAAGGAAATATCCTCAGACAAAATACAAAAAGCTACTTTCTGAGAAACTGCTTTGGGATGTGTGAATTCACCTCACAGATTTACACCTTTCTTTTCATGGAGCGTTATGCTAACACTATTTTCGTGGAATCTGCAAAGGGATATTTGAAGTGCAATGAGGCAAACGGTGAAAAAGGAAATATCCTCAGACAAAAACTAGAAAGAAACTTTCTGAGAAACTGCTTTGTGATTTTTGTGAATTCATCTCACAGAGTTACACAATTCTTTTCATGGAACAGTTTGGTAGCACTGTTTTTGGGGCATCTGAGAAAGAATATTTTTGATCGTGTTGAAGTCAATGGTGACAAAGAAAATATACTCAGATAAAATCTAGAAAGAAAATTTCTGAGAAGCTTCTTTGTGATGTGTGAATTCATCTCACAGAGTTACACCATTATTTTCATTGAGCTGTTTGATAACACTGTTTTCGTGGAATCTGAAATAGGATACTTTGGAGCACATTAAAGCCTATGGTGACAAAAGAAGTATCCTCAGAGCAAAACCAAAGAAACCTTTCTAAAAACTGCTTTGTGATGTGTGAATTCATCTCACAGTTTTCCACCTTTCTTTTCATGTGGCAGTGTGCTAACACTGTTTTCGTGGAATCTGCAAAGGGATATTCAGGAATGCATTGAGGCCTATGGTGAATAAGGAAATATCCTCAGACAAAAACTAGAAAGAAGGTTTCTGAGAAACTGCTTTGTGATGGGTGAATTCCTTTCACAGAGTTACACCTTTATTTTCATAGGGCAGTTTGGTAGCACTGTTTTTGGTGATCTGTAAAGGGATTTCCAGCAGCTCATAGAAGGCTTTGGTGAAAAAGGAAATATCTTCAGATAAAAACTGGAGAGGTTTTTGAAAAGCTGTTTTGCGATATGTGAATTCAACTCATAGAGATGAAGCACTTTGTTGATTGAACAGTTTGACATCACTGTTTTTGGGATGTCTGAGAAGGGATATTTGGGAGTGCATTGAGGCTGAAGGTGGAAAAGTAAATATGCAAAGTTTAAAACTGGAAATGATCTTTCTGAGAAATTTCTTTGTGATGGGTGACTTCATTTCCGAGAGATAAGCGATTCTTTTCATTGAGCAATTTGGTTAACCTGTTTTTGTGGACCTACAAAGTGATATTTGGAGTGCAGAGATGCCTATGGTGAAAAAGGAAATACCCTCAGATAAAAACTAGAAAGAAATTTCTGAGAGACTGTTTTTTGATTGGTGAATTCATCTCACAGAGTTAAATCTTTCCTTTCATTGAGCAGTTTAGTAACACTCTTATTGTGGAACATGCAAAGGTATATTCAGGAACGGATACAGGCCAAATTTGAAACAGGTAATATCTTCAGGTAAAACCCGGAGAGAATGTATCTGATAACTCCTTTGTGAAGTGTACATTCATCTCATAGAGGTAAAGATTTCTATTGAGAAAGCAGTTTGGCATCACTGTTTTTGTGGTGTCTGAGAAGGGATATTTGGGAGTGCGTGGAAGCCGATGGTGTAAAAGGAAATATCCTTAGATAAAAACTAGAAAGAAGCTTTCTGTGAAATTTCTTTGTGATGGGTGAATTCATCACACAGATTAAACTCTGGGTGGAAAAGTAAATATGCAAAGTTTAAAACTGGAAAGGATCTTTCTGAGAAATTTCTTTGTGATGGGTGACTTCATCTTCCAGTGGTAAACAATTCTTTTCATTGAATAGTTTGGTTACCCTGTTTTTGTGGAATCTACAAAGTGATATTTGGAGCACAAAGCTGGCTGTGGTGAAAAATGAAATACCCTCAGAAAAAAAATAAAAAGAAGCTTTCTGAGAGACTGTTTTGTGATGGGTGAATTCATCTCACAGTGTTAAATCTTTCTCTTCATTGAGCAATTTGTTAACACATTTCATTTGGAATACAGAGGGGATATTTGAGAGTGGATAGATGCCAATGTTGAAAAAGGAAATAACTTCAGCTCGAAACTGGACAGAAGGTTTCTTTTAATTCCTCTGTGATGCGTGCATTCATCTTATAGAGGTAAATCTTTCTGTTGGGAGAGCAGTTTGGCATCACTGTTTTTGTGAGGTCTGAGAAGGGATATTTGGGAGCACATGGAAGCTGATGGTGGAAAAGGAAATATCTTCATATTTAAATGAGAAAGAAGCTTTCTGAGAAACTGCTTTTGAATTGGTGAATTCATCTCACAGAGCTACACTGGTGTTTTCATTGAGCAGTTTGATACATTTTTTTCGTGGTATCTGCAATAGAATATTTGGGAGTTCATTGAAGCCTATAGTGACAAGGGAAATACCTTCAGGTAAAAACCAAAAAGAAGCTTTCTGAGAAACTGGTTTGTGATGTGTGAATTCATCTCACAGAGTTACACTGTTCTTTTTATTATTTTCTATGAATCTGCAATGGGATTTCTCGTAGCACATTGAAACTCATGGTGTCATAGGAAATATGCTCACAGAAAAAGTAGAAAGAAGCTTTCTTAGAAATTGCTTTGTGCTGTGTTAATTCATCTCACAGAGTCACATGATTCTTTTCATGGATCAGTTTGGTAGCACAGTTTTTGGGGAATCTGAGAAGGGATATTTTGGATTGCATTGAAGCCTATGTTGACAAAAAAAATCCTAAGATAAAAACTAGAAAGAAGGTTTCTGAGAAAGTTCTCTGTGATGTGTGAATTCGTGTCACAGAGTTATACCTTTCTTTTCATCAAGCAAATTTTTAGTACTGATTTTGGGGAAACTGAGAAGGGATATTTTGGATGACATTGAAGCCTATGGTGACCAAGGAAACACATCAGATAAAAATTAGACAGAAGCTTTGAGAGAAACTGCTTTGTGATGTGTGAATTCATCTCACAGAATTACACCTATCTTTCCATGGGTCATTTGCCAACACTCTTTTCGTGGAATCTCCAAAGGGATATTTGGAGGACATTGAGGCCTATACTGAATAGAGAAATATCCTCAGATAAAAACTAGAAAGAAGCTTTCTGAGAAACTGCTTTGTGATGTGTGAATGAAGCTCACAGAGATACACGATTCTTTTCGTGGATCATTTTGGTGGCACTGCTTTTGAAGAATCTGAGAAGGGATATTTGGAATGGCATAGAAGCCTACGGTGAAAAAGGAAATATCTTCAGATAAACACTAGATAGAAGCTTTCTGAGAAACTTATTTGTGATGCATGAACTCATCTCACAGAGTTACACCATTCTTTTCATTGAGCAGCTTGTGAAAACTCTTTTTGTCGTATCTGCAAAGGGATATTTGGGAGCACATTGAGGCTTATGGTGAAAAACGAAATATCCTCAGATAAAACTGGAAAGAAGCTTTGTGAGAAACTGCTTTGTAATGTGTGAATTCATCTCACAGATCTGCTCTGTGCTTTTCATTGAGCAGTTTGCTAACCCTGTTTTCTTGGAATCTGCAGCGGGATATTTCAGAGCACATTGACGCTTATGGTGACAAAGGAAATATCATTGTATATAAATTAGAAAGAAGCTTTCTGAGAAACTGCTTTGTGATGTGTGCATTTATCTCACAGAGTTACACTCTTCTCTTCATTGAGCAGTTCGTTAACACTATTTTTGTGGAAACTGCAATATGATATTTCAGATTGAAATATAAGCTTTGGTGCTAAAGGAAATAGCCACAGAAAATACGATATTTTGGATTGAAATACAAGCTTATGGTGATAAAGGAAATAGCCACAGAAAATACGATATTTCGGATTGAAATATAAGCTTATGGTGATAAAGGAAATATCCACAGAAAAAAACTAGAAAGAAGCTTTCTGACACACTTCTTTGTGATTTGTGAATTCATCTCATAGCGTCACAGCTTTCATTTCATTGAGTAGTTTGCTAACACTGGTTTTGTGGAATCTACAAAGGGATATTTGGGAGTGCATTGCAGCCTATGGTACAAAAGGAAGTATTCTCAGATAAAAAGTGGAAAGAAGCTTTCTGATAAACTGCTTTGTGATGTGTGAATTCATCTCACAGAGTTACATTGTTCTTTTCATTAAGCAGCTTGATAATACTCTTTTTGTGGAATTTGCAACACAATATTTGGGAGTGCATTGAAGCCTATGGTGACACAGGAAATACCCTCGTATAAAAATTATAAAGAAGCTTTCTGAGAAACTGCTTTGTGATGTGTGAATTCATCTTACAGAGCTACACTGTTCTTTTCATTGAGCAGTTTGATAACACTAACGCTGTTTTTGTTGAATCTGCAATGGGATGTTTTGGAGCACATTGAAGCTTATGGTGACAAAAGAAATATCCTCAGAAAGAAGCTAGAAAGAAGTTTTTTGAGAAACTGCATTGTGATGTGTGAATCCATCTCATGGAGTTACACAATACTTTTCATGCAGCAGTTTGGTCGCGCTGTTTTGGGGGAATCTGAGAAGAGATAATTTGGATTACCTTAAAGTCTATGGTGACAAAGGAAATATCCTCAGTTAAAAACCAGAAAGAAGCTTTCTGAAAATCTTCCTGGTGATGTGTGAATTCATCTCACAGAGTTACACCTTTCTTTTCTAGGAGCAGTTTGCTAACACTGTTTTCGTGGAATGTACAAAGGGATATTTACGAGTCAATTGAGTCTTATGGTGAAAAAGGAATTATCCTCAGATAAAAACTAGAAAGAAACTTTGGGAGAAACTGCTTTGTGATGTGTGAATTTATCTCACAAGGTTACACTGTTGTTTTTAGTGAGCAGTTTCCTTACATTGTTTCCTTGGAGTCTGCAATGGGATATTTCACAGTGCATTGAAGTTTAGGGTGACAAACAACATATCGTCATATAAAAACCAGAGAGAAGCTTTCTGAGAAACTGCTTTGTGATGTTTTCATTCATCTCCCAGATTTACATGATTATTTTCATGGATCAGTTTTGTAGCACTGTTTTTGGGGATTCTGAGAAGGGATATTTTGGATCATATTGAGGCCTATGGTGACAAAGAAAATATCCTCAGATAAAAACCAGAAAGAAACTTTCTGATAAAGTTCTTTGTGATGTGTGAATTCATCTCAGAGAATTACACCGTTCTTTTCATTGAACTATTTGCTAACTCTGTTTTTGTGGAGTCTGCAAAGGGATATTTGGGAGCACATTGAGGCCTATAGTGAAAAAGGAAACATGCTCAGATAAAAACTAGAAAGAAGTTTTCTGAGAAACTGCTTTGTGGTTTATGAATTAATCCCACAGTGTTACATGATTCTTTTCATGGAGCAGTTTGGTAGCACTGTTTATGCAAAATCTGAGAAGGGATGTTTTGGATTGCATTGAAGCCTATGTTGACAAAGGAAATACCCTGAGATAAAAACTAGAAAGAAGCTCTCTGAGAAACTGCTTTGTGACTAGTGAATTCATCTCACAGAGGTAAACCATGCTTTCCTTTGAACCTTTTGATAACACTGTTTTCTTGGAGTCTGCAATAGGCTATTTGGGAGTACAAAGAAGAATATTGTGATAAAGTAAATATCCTCATTGAAAAACCAAAAAGAGGCTTTCTGAGAAACCACTTTGTGACGTGTGAATTTGTCTCACAGCGTTACACAGTTCTGTTCATTGATCAGTTTGCTAACACTGTTTTCTTGGAGTCTGCAATGAGTCTACAAGAAAACACTGTTTTCTTGGATATTTCTGAGTGCATTGAAGTTTACAGTGACAAAGGAAAGGTCCTGAGACAAAAACTAGAAAGAAGCTTTCTGTGGAACTGCTTTGTGATTTCTGAAATCATCTCACAGAGTTACACCTTTCCTTTCATGGAGCAGTTTGGTAGCCCTGTTTTTGGAAAATCAGAGAAGGGATATTTTGGATCACATTTAAGCCGATGGTGTCAAAGGAAATATCCTCAGATTAAAACTAGAAAGAAGCTTTCAGAGATACTTCTTTGTGATGTGTTTATTCACCTCACAGAGTTACACTGTTGTTTTCATTGAGCAGTTTGCTAACACTGTTTTCTAGGAATCTGCAATGGGATATTTCAGAGTGCATTGAAGCTTATGGTGACATAGGAAATACATTCGTATAAAAACTAGAAAGAAGCTTTCTGAGAAACTGCTTTGTGGTGTGTTAATTCATCTCACAGAGTTACACAATTCTTTTCATGGATCAATTTTTTAGCACTCTTTTTGGGGAATCTGAGTAGGGATATTCTGGATATCATTGACGCCTAGGATGACAAGAAATTATCCTCAGATAAAAACTAGAAAGAAACTTTCTGAGAAAGGCTTTGGTGATGTCTGAATTCATCTCACAGTGTTACACCTTTGTTTTCGTGGAGCAGCTTGTTAACACTGTTTTCGTGGAATCTGCAAAAGGATATTTGGGACCCCATTGAGGCCTACAGAGAAAAAAGAATTATTTTCAATTAAAAACTAGAAAGATACTTTATGAGGAACTGCTTTTTGATGTGTGAAATCATCTCACAGAGATACACTGTTCATTTCATGGAGCAGTTTGGGATCGGTGTTTTGGGGGAATTTCAGAAGGGGTATTTTGGATCGCATTGACGCCTATGGTGACAAAGAAAATATTCTCTGATAAAAAGGTAGAAAGATGCTTTCTGAGAAAATTTCTTCTGCTGTGTGAATTAATGGACCGATTTAACCCTTTCTTTTCATTTAGTAGTTTCCTAACACTATTTTCCTGGAATCTGCAAAGGGATATTTGGGAATGCATTGAGGCATATGGTGAAGAAGGAAGTATCCTCAGATAAAATCTGGAAAGAACCTTTCTGAGAAACAGCTTTGTGATGCATAATTTCATCTACCAGAGTTACATCGTTCTTTTTGATGAACAATTTGATGACACTGTTTTTGTGGAAACTGCAATAGCATATTTGGGAGTGCATTGAAGCCGAAGGTGACAAATGAAATATCTTCAGACACAAAACAAAAAGAAGCTTTCTGAGAAGCTGCTTTGTGATATGTGAATTCACCTCTCTGTTTTACACTGTTCTTTTCATTGAGCGGTTTGCTATCACTGTTTTCTTGGAATCTGCTATGGGATATTTCAACGCATTAAAGCTTATGGTAACAAAGGAAATATCCTCAGACAAAAACTAGAAGGAAATTTTCTGAGAAGCTGCTTCGTGGTTTATGAATTCATCTCACAGAGTTACATGATTCTTTTCATGATGCAGCTTGTTAGCACAGTTTTTGGTCAATCTGAGAAGGTGTATTTGGATCTCATTGAAGCCTATGGTGACAAAGGAAATACCCTCAGACAAAAACTAGAAAGAAAATTTCTGAGACACTGTTTTGTGATTTGTGAATTCACCTCACAGTGTTATACCTTTCTTTTCATGGAGCAGTTTGCTAACACTGTTTTCCTGGAATCTGCAAAGGGATATTTGGGAACGCATTGAGGCCTAGAGTGAAAAAGGAAGTATCCTCAGATAAAAACTAGGAGATACCTTTCTGAGTTCCTGTCTTTGTTCATCTCACAGAGCTACACCATACTTTTCATGGAGCAGTGTGCTAAAACTGTTTTCATGGAATATGCAATGGGACATTTGGGAGCGCATTGAGGCCTATAGTGATGAAGGAAATGTCCTCAGATGAAAACTAGAAAGAAGCTTTCTGAGAAACTGCTTTGTGATGTGTGAATTCATCTCACAGAATTACACCATTCCTTTCAATAAGCAGTTGATAGCACTGTTTTCGTGGAATCTGCTAGGATTCCACGAGTGGGATATTTGGGAGGGCATTGAAGCCTATGGTGACAAAGGACATATTCTGAGATGAAAACCAAGAGGATGCTTTCTGAGAAACTGCTTTGTGTTTTGTGAATTCATGTCACAGAGTTACACAATACTTTTCATGGAGCAGTTGGGTAGTACTGTTTTTGGGGAATCTGAGAAGGGATATTTTGTATTGCTTTGAAGCCAATGGTGACAAAGGAAAAATTATTAGATATTAACTAGAAAGAGACTTCCTGAGAAACTGCTTTGTGATGTGTGAATTCATCTCACAGAGTTACACTGTTCTTTTTATTGAGCAGTTTGCTAACACTGTTTTCTTGGAATCTGCAATGGGATACTTCAGAGTTCTTTGAAACATATGATGGCAAAGGAAATACCCTCTTATAAAAACTTGAAAGAAGCTTTCTGAGAAACCATTTTCTGATGTGTTAATTCATCTCACAGAGTTTCATGATTCTCTTCATGGAACTGTTTCTTAGCAGTGTTTTTGGGAAATCTGAGAAGGAATATTTTGGATTGCATTGAAGCCTACGTTGACAAATTCAATATCCTCAGATAAAAAGTAGAAAGAAGCTTTCTGGGAAAGTTCTTTGTGATGTGTGAATTCATCTCACGGAGTAGCACCTTTCTTTTCCTGGAGCAGTGTGCTAACACTTTTTTCATGGAATCTGCAATGGGATATTCCAGAGCCCTTTGATGCATATAGGGAAAAATAAACTTTCCACAGATAAAAAGTAAAAGAAGCCTTCTGAAAAACAGCTTTGTGATGTGTGAATTCGTCTTACAGAATTTCACCATTATTTTCATGGAACAGCTTGATAACACAGTTTTCATGCAATCTGCAATAGGATATTTGGGAGTGCATTGAAGCCTGTGGTGACAAAGGAAATATCCACAGGTAAAAGTCCAAAAAGAAGCTTTCTGTGAAACCACTTTGTGATGTGTGAACTCACCTCACATAGTTACACCATTCTTTTCATTGAGAAGTTTGCTAACACTTTTTTTGATTAATCTACTACAAGATATTTGGGAGCACATTGATTAATACGGTGAAAAAGGAAATGTACTCAGATAAAAACTAGAAAGTTTTCTGAGAAACAGCTTTGTGATATACGAATTCATGTCACAGAGTTACACCATTCTTTTCATGTAACAGTTTGGTAGTGCTCTTTTTGGGAAATCTGAGAAGGGATACTTCAGGTCACATTGAAGCCTATGGTGACAAAGGAAATATCCTCAATTAAAAACAAGAAGGAAAATTTCCTAAAAACTACTTCGTGATGTGTGAATTTATCTCAGAGAGTTACATTGTTGTTTTCATTGAGCAGTTTGATAACACTGTTTTCGTGGAATCTGCAATAGGATATTTGGTAGAGCACTGAAGCCTATGGTGACAAAGGAAATATACCTCCGACAAAAACCAAAAAGAAGCTTTCTGCAAAACAGCTTTGTGATGTGTGAATTCAACTCATAGATTTACACTTTTCTTTTTATGGTGCAGTGTGCTAACACTATTTTCCTGGAATTCTCCAAAGGGATATTAATGAGCACATTGAGGTAAATGGTGAAAAAGGAAATATCCTCCAATAAAAATAGAAAGAATTTTTCTGAGAAAGTTCTTTGTGATGTGTGAATTCATTTCACAGAGTTGCACCTTCTTTTCATGTAGCAGTTTCACAACACTGTTCTTTTGGAATCAGCAAAGGGATATCTGTGAGAGCTTTGAAACCTATGGTGAAAAAGGAAATATCCTCACATAAAAACTAGAAAGAAGCTTTCTCAGAAACTGCTTTCTGATGTGTAAATTCATCTCACAGTGTTATACTGTTGTTTTCATTGAGCAATTTGCTAATACTGTTTTCTTGAAATTTGCAATGGGATATTTAGGAGCGCACTGAGAAGCCTATGGTGATAAAGGAAATATCCTCAAATATAAAATAGAAAGAAGCTCTCTGAGACACCACTTTGTGATGTGTTAATTCATCTCACAGAATTACACGATCCTTTCCATGAATCAGTTTGCTAAAACTGCTTTCCTGGATGTGCAAAGGGATATTTGGGAGCACCTTGATGGCTATGGTGAAAAAAGAAACATCCTCAGATAAAAACTAGAAAGAAGCTTTATGAGAAACTGCTTTATGATGGGTGAATTCATCTCACAGAGTTACACCTTTCTTTTAATTGAGCAGTTTGATAGCACTGTTTTGGGAGAATCTGCAAAGGTATATTTGGGAGTTAATAGAGGCTGACGGTGAAAAACGAAATATCTACAAATAAAAACTGGAGGGAAGGTTTTTGAGAAACTGTTTTGTGATGTGTGCATTCATCTCATAGAGATAAACCATTTTTTTGAATGACCAGTTTGGTATCACTGTTTTTGTGATATTTGGGAACGCATTGAGGCTGATGGTGGAAAAGTAAATATGCTGCACAGATGAAAGGTAGAAAGGAGCTTTCTGAGAAATTTCTTTGTGATGGGTGAATTCATCTCCCAGAGGTAAACCATTCTTTTCATTGAGCAGTTTGTTAATCCTGTTTTTGTGGAATCTACAAAGGGATTTTCGAAGCACAGAGAAGCCTATGGTGAAAAAGGATATATCCTCAGATAAAAACTAGAAAGAAGCTTTCTGAGAGACTGTTTTGTGATTTGTGATGGGTGAATTCATCTCACAGGGTTACATTTTTCTTTTCATTGAGCAGTTTGGTAACACTGTTTTTGTGGAATCTGTAATGGGATATTTGGGAGCACTAAGAGTCCTAAGGTGAGAGAAGAAAATTCTCCAAGTAAAAACTGGAGAGAATCTTTCAGAGAACATCCTCTGTGATTCACGCATTCATCTCATACAGCTAAACATTTCTCTAGAGGGAGAACTTTGGCATCACTGTGTTTGTGGTGTCTAAGAAGGAATATTTGGGAGCACAATGAACCATATGGTTTAAAAAGAAATATCCGTATATAAAAACTAGAAAGAAGCTTTCTGAGAAACTCCTTTGTGATGTGTGAATTCATCTCACTGAGTTACATTGTCCTTTTCATTGAGCACTTTGCTAACACTCTTTTCTTGGAATCTGCAATTTGATATTTCGGAGCACATTGTAGCTTATGGTGACAAAGGAAATATCCTCATAAAAAAAAAAACCTAGAAGGAAGTATTCTGAGAAACCACTTTGTGATGTGCTAATTCATCTCACAGAGTTCATGATTCTTTTCATGGAACAGTTTGGTAGCACTGTTTTTGGGGAATCTGAGCAGGAATATTTTTGGACGCATTGAAGACTATGGTGACTAAGGAAATATCCTCAGATAATTACTAGAAATAATCTTTCTGAGAAACTTGATTCTGATGTGTGAATTCACCACACAAAGGTACAACTTTCTTTTCATGGAGCAGTTTCCAGCAGTGTTTTTAGGGCATTTGAGAGGGATATTTTGAATTGCATTGAAGAATGTGTTGACAAAGGAAATATCCTCAGATAATAACTAGAAAGAAACTTTCTGAGAAACTGCTTTGTAATGTGTGAATATATCTCACCGAGTTACACTGTTATTTTCATAAAGCAGTTGGCTAACGCTGTTTTTGTGGAAAATGCAAGATAATGTTTGTGAGCACATTGAAGCCTATGGTGATAGAGAAAATATGCACAGATAAAAAGCAAAAAGACGCTTTCTGAGAAATTTCTTTGTGATGTGTGAATACATTTCACAGATTTATAATGTTATTTTCATTGAGCAGTCTGCTAGCACTGTTTTCTTGGAATCTGTAAAGGGATATTTCACAGAGCATTGAAGATTACAGTGACAAAGGAAATATCCTCAGAGAAAAACTAGAAAGAAGGTTTCTCAGAAACCTCTTCCTGATGTGTGAATTCATCTCACAGAGTTACAAGTTTATTTCCGTGGAGCACTTTACTAACACTATTTTCGTGGAATCTGTAATAGGATACCTGGGAGTGCATTGAAGTCTATTGTGACAAAGCAAATATCGACAGAGAAAAACTGAAAAGCTTTCTGAGAATCTGCTTTGTGATGTGTAAATTCATCTCACAGAGTTACACCGTTGTTTTCATTGAACAGTATGCTAACACACTTCTCGTGGAATCTGCAATAGGATATTTGGAGCACATTGAAGCCTATGGTGAAAAATGAAATGTCTTCAAATAATAACTAGAAAATAGCTTTCTGAGAAACTGCTTTGTGACTTTGGAGTTACACTGTGGTTTTGATTGAGCAGTTTGTTACCACTGATTTCTTGGAATCTGCAATGGGATATTTCAGAGTGCATTGAAGCTTATTTTGACAAAGGAAATATCCTCAGATAAAAACTAGAAAGAAGCTTTCCGAGAAACAGCTTTGTGAGGTGTGAGTTCATCTCACAGAGTTACACCACTGTTTTCACAGAGAAGTTGGGTAGCACTGTTTTTGGGGAATCTGAGAAGGGATATTTTGAATCACCTTGAAGCCTATGGTGACAAAGGAAATATCTTCAGGAAAAAACTAGAAAGAGGCTTTCTAAGAAACTTATTTGTGATGTGTGAATTCATCTCACTGAAGTAAGTACACCATTCTTTTCATGTAGCAGTTTGCTAACACTTTTTTCATGGAATCTGCAAAGGGATATTTGGGAGCACATTGAGGACTATAGTGAAAAAGGAAATATCCTCCGATAAAAACTAGGAACAAATTGTCTGAGAAACTGTTTTATGATGTGTGAATTCATGTCACAGAGTTACACTGTATTTTTCATTGGGAAGTCTGATAACACTGGTTTCATGGAATCTGTAATAGGATACTTGGGAGTGCATTGAAGTCTATGGTGACAAATGAAATATCCTCAGATAAAAACCGAAAAGAAGCTTTCTGAGAATCTACTTTGTGATGTGTGAATTCATCTCACAGCGTTATACCATTCTTTTCATTGAGCAGTATGCTAATACTCTTTTCGTGGAATCTACAATAAGATATTTTGGAGTGCATTGAAGCCTATGGTGAAAAATGAAATATCTTCAAATAATAACTAGAAAACAGTTTTCTGAGAAACTTTGTAGTGATGTTTGAATTCATCTCACAGAGTTACACTGTTGTTTTGATTGAGCAGTTTGCTACCACTGTTTTCTTGGAATCTGCAACGGGATATTTCAGAGTGCATTGAAGCTTATTTTGACTAAGTAAATATCCTAAGATAAAAACTAGAAAAAAGCTTTCCAAGAAACAACTCTGTGATGTGTGAGTTAATCTCACAGAGTTACACCACTGTTTTTATGGAGCAATTTGGTAGCACTGTTGTTGGGGAATCTGAGAAGGGATATTTTGAATTATTTTGAAGCCTATGGTGACAAAGAAAATATCTTCAGATAAAAGCTAGAAAGAAGCTTTTTAAGAAACTTCTTTGTGATGTGTGAATTCATATCACAGAGGTACACCTTTCTCTTCATGTAGCAGTTTGCTAACACTGTTTTCATGGAAACTAAAAAGGGATATTTGGGAGTGCATTGAGGACTACAGAGAAAAGTGAAATAACCTCAGATAAATCTAGAAAGAAATTGTCTGAGAAACTACTTGAAAGCCTATGGTGACTAAGGATATATCCTCAGATAAAAACCAAAAAGAAACTTTCTGAGAAACAGATTTGTGATATGTGAATTCATCTCACAGAGTTACACTGTTCTTTTCATTGAGAAGTTTGCTAACACTGTTTTCAAGGAATCTGCAAAGGGATATCTGGGAGCGCATTGAGGCCTGTAGTGAAAAAGGAAATATCCTCAGATAAAAACTAGAAAGAGGCTTTCTGAGAAACGTTTTGTGATGTGTGAATTTACCACATGGAGTTACACCGTTCTTCTCATTGAGCTGTTTGATAACACTGTTTTCGTGGAATCTGCAATAGGATATTTGGGAGGGAATTGAAGCCTATAGTGAAAAAGCAAACACCGTCAGGTAAAAATCAAAAGGATGCTTTCTGCAAAATTTCTTTGTGATGTTTGAATTCATCTCACAGACTTACGCTGTTCTCACATTTTGCAGTTTGGTAACACTGGTTTCTTGGAATCTGCAATGGGATATTTTGGAGCACACAGAGCTTATGGTGACAAAGGAAATATCCTCATATAAAAAGTAGAAAGAAGCTTTCTGAGAAACTGCTTTGTGATAGGTTAATTCATCTCACAGAGTTACATGATTCTTTTCATTTAGAAGTTTGTTTGTGCTGTTTTGGGTGAATCTGATAAAGGATATTTGGAATCGCATTGAAGCCTATAGTGACAAAGTAAATATCCTCAGAAAAAAAACTGGAAGGAAGCTTTCTGAGAAAGTTCTTTGAGATGTGTGAATTCACCTAATAGACTTACACCATTCTTTACATTGAGCAGCTTGATAACCCGGTTTTCATGGAATCTGAACAGGATATTTGGGAACGCATTGAATCCTTTGGTGACAAAGGAAATATCCTCGGATAATGAACCAAAAAGAAGCTTTCTGAGAGACTACTTTGGGATATGTGGATTGAGATCATGGAGTTACAGTGTTCTTTTCATTGATCAGTTTACTAACACTGTTTTCTTGGAATCTGGAATAGGATATTTGGGAACACATTGAAACCTATGGTGACAAATAAATATCCTTAGATAAAAACGAAAAAGATGCTTTTTGAGAAACTGCTTTGTGATGTGTGAATTCATGCCACAGAGTTACACTGTTCTTTTCAACGAGCAGTTAGACAGCACTATTTTTGTGGAATATGCAATAGGAAATTTGTTAGCACATCGAAGCCTATGATGACAAAGGAAATATCCTCAGATAAAAACTAGAAGGAAGCTTTCTAAGAAACTGATTTGTGATGTGTGAATTCATCTCCAAGAGTGACACTGTTCTTCTCATTGAGCAGTTTGCTGAAACAGTTTTCTTAGAATCTGCAATGGGATATTTCAGAGCGCATTGAAGCTTACGATCACAAAGGAAGTAGTCTCAGATAAAAACCAGAAAGAAGCTATCTGAGATATTTATTTGTGATGTGTGAATTCAACTCACAGAGATTTAGCTTCCTTTTCTTGGAGCAGTTTGCTAGCACTGTCTTTGTGGAATCTGCAAAGGGATATTTGAGAGTGCATTGAAGCCTATCGTGAAAAAGTAAATATCCTCAGATAAAAACCAAAAAGAAGCTTTTGGAGAGATTGCTTTGTGATGTGTCAATTGATCTCATAGAGATACACTGTTCTTTTCATTAAAAAGTTTACTAACAGTGTTTTCTTGGAATAAGCAATGAGATATTTCAGAGCTCATGAAACTTAGGGTGACAAAAGAAATACCCTCATGTAAAAACTAGAAAGAAGGTTTCTGAGGAAACGCTTTGTGATGTGTGAATCATCTCACAGAGTTGCAAGATTCTTTTCATGGATCAGTTTGGTATCACTGTTTTTGGGGAATCTGAGAAGGGATATTTTGGATTGCATTGAAGCCTATGGAGACAAAGGAAATATCCTCAGATAAAAACTGGAAGGAAGCTTTCTGAGAAAGTTCTTTGTGAAGCGTGAATTGATCTCATAGAGTGACAGCTTTCTTTTCGTGGAGGAGTTTGCTAACACTCTTTTCATGGAAACTGCAAAGGGATATTTGGGAGTACCATGAAGCCTTCCTTGAAAAAGGAAGTATCCACAGATAAAAACTAGAAAGAAACTTTTTGAGAAACTGCTTTGTGTTGTGTGAATTCATCTAACAGAGTTACACAATTATTTTCATACAGTAGTTTGCTAACACTGTTTTGGTGGAATCTGCAAAGGGATATATGGGAGCGACTTGAGGCCTATGGTGAAAAAGGAAATACCCTCAGATAAAAACTAGAAAGAAGCTTTCTGGGAAACTGTTTTGTGATGTGCGAATTCATCTCATATAGTTTCATGGTTATCTTCAATGAACGTTTGCTAACACTGCTTTCATGGTATCTGCAATAGGATATTTGGGAGAACATTGAAGCCTATATTGAAAAAGGAAATATCCTGAGAGAAAAACCAAAATTAAGCTTTCTGAGAAACTGCTTTGTGATGTGTGAATTTATCTCATGGAGTTACACTGTTATTTTTCATTTACCACTTTGCTAACACTCTTTTCTTGGATTCTACAATGGGATATTTCTGAGCACATTGAAGCTTTTGGTGACAAAGGAAATATCCTCATATAAAAACTAGAAAGAAGCATATTGAGAAACCGTTTTATGATGTGTTAATTCATCTTACAGAGTTAACATGATTCTTTGCATGGATCAATTTGGTAGCACTGTTTATAGGGTATCTGAGAAGGGATAGTTTTGATCACCTTGAAGCCTGTGGTGACAAAGGAAATATGCTCAGATAAAAACTAGATAGAAGCTTTCTGAGAAAGGATTTTGTGATGTGTGAGTTCAACTCACAGAGATACACCTTTGTTTTCATGGAGGAGTGTGCTAATACTGTTTTCGTGGAATCTGCAAAGGGATATTTGTGAGTGCATTGAGGCCTAGGAAATATCCTCAGGTAAAAATTAGAAAGAAGCTTTCTGAGAAACGAATTTGTAATGTGTGAATTCATCTCACAGAGTTACACCATTCTTTTCATGGAGCAGTTTGTTAGCACTGCTTTTGGGGAATCTGAGAAGGGATATTTTGGACTGCATTGAAGCCTAAGGTGACAAAGAAAATATCCTCAGATAAAAATTAGAAAGAAACTTTCTGAGGAAGTTCTTTTTGATGTGCTAAATCATCTCACAGAGTTACACCTTTGTTTTCATGGAGCTGTTGGATAACACTCTTTTAGTGGAATCTGCAATAGGATATTTAGGAGTGCATTGAAGTCTATGGTTACAAAGGAAATATACTCAGATAAAAACCAAAAAGAAGCTTTCCATGAAATTACTTTTGATGGGTGAATTCACGTCACTTTGTAACACTGTTCTTTTCATTTAGAAGTTTGCTAACACTTTTCTCATTTAATCTGCAATGGAACATTCTGGAGCACATTGAGGAATATGGTGAAAAAGGAAATATCCTCAGATAAAAACTAGAAAGAAGCTTTCAGAGAAACTCCTTTGTGATGTGTGCATTCATCTCATAGAGCTAAACGTTTCTGCTGAGGGAGCACTTTGGCATCACTGTATTTGTGCTGTCTAAGAAGGGATATCTGAGAGCGCCTTGAAGCCTGTGTTGGCAAAGGAAATATCCTCAGACAACAACCAACAAGAAGCTTTCTGAGAAAATGCTTTATGATGTTTGAATTCATCTCACAGATTCACATCTTGCTTTCTATGGAGCAGTTTGCTAACGCTATTTTCATGGAATCTACAAAGGAATATTCATAAGTGCATTGAGGCAAATGATGTAAAAGGAAATATCCTCAAACAAAAACTAGAAAGATGCTTTCTGACTACCTGCTTTGCAATTTGTGAATATATCTCACAGAGTTAAATGATTCTTTTCATGGAGCAGTTTGGTAGCACTCTTTTTGGAGAATCAGAGAAGGGATAATTTGCATTGCATTGAAGACTATGGTGACATTGGAAATAATCCTCACATAAAATCTGAAAAGAACATTTCTGAGAAACTTCCTTGTGCTTTGTGAATTCATTTCACAGAATTACAAGGTTCTTTTCATTGAGAAGATTGCTAACACTTTTTTCAGGGAATCTGCGATGGGAAATTATGGAACATATTGAGACCTATGGTGAAAAAGGAAATATCCTCAGATAAAAACTAGAAAGAAGCTTTCTGAGAAACTCCTTTCAGATTTGTGAATTTATCTCACAGAGTTACACCATACTTTTCGTGGAGCAGTTTGGTAGCACTGATTTTGGGGTATTTCAGAATGGATATTTTGGATTGCTTTGAAGCCTATGGTGACAAAGGAAATATCTTCTGAAGAAAACAAGAAAGAAGCTTTCTGAGAAATTTCTTTGTGATGTGTGAATTCATCTCAGAGTTCCACCTTTCTTTTCATGGAGCAATTTGCTTACACTGTTTTTGTGATATCTGCAAAGTGATGTATGGAAGTGCATTCAGGCCTATGGTGTGAAAGGAAATATCCTCATTAAAAACTGGAAAGTAGCTTTCTGAGAAACTAATTTCAGATGGGTGAATTCATCTTACAAAGATACACTCTTGTTTTCATTGAGTAACTTGATAACACTGTTTTTGTGGAATCTGAAATAGGATATTTGGGAGTGCATTGAAGCCTATAGTGACAAAATAAATAACCTCAGAGAAAAACCAAAAAGAAGCTTTCTGAGAAACTGCTTTGTGATGTGTGAATTCATCTCACAGATTTACACCTTTCTTTTCATATAGGAGATTGCTAACACTGTTTTACTGGAATCTACAAAGGGATATTCACGAGCCCATTGAGGCTTATGGTGACAAAGGAACTATCCTCAGATAAAAGCCAAATAGAAGCTTTCTGTGAAACGGCTTTGTGATGTGTGAATTCATCTCATAGAGTTACACCAGTCTTTTCATTGAGAAGTTTGCTAACAGTTTTTTCGATTTTTCTGCAAAGGGATATTCGAGAGCGCCTTGAGGAATATGTTGAAAACGCTAATATCCTCAGATAAAACTAGAAAGAAAATTTGTGAGAAACAGCATTGTGATATGTGAATTTATCTCACAGAGTTACACCTTTCTTTTCATGCAGCAGTTTGCTAACACTCTTTTCATGGAATCTGCAAAGAGATATTTGGGAGTGCACTGAAGCCTATAGTGAAAAAGGAAATATCCCCAGATATAAAGTAGAAAAAATCTTTCTGAGAGACTGCACTGTGATGTGTGAATTCATCTCACAGAGTTCCGTCGTTCTTTTCATTGAGCAGTTTGTGAACACTGTTTTTGTGGAATCTGCAATAGGATATTTGGGAGCGCATTGAATCCTACGGTGACAAGGAAAATATCCTCAGATAAAAAGCAAAAGGAAGCTTTCTGAGAAACTACTTTGTGATGTGTGAATTCATCTCACACAGTTACACTGTTGTTTTCCTTGAGAAGTTTGCTAAAATTGTTTCTTTGGGATCTGCAATGGGATATTGCACATAAGAGTGATGCACATAAGAGTGCATTGACGCTTATGGTGACAAAGGAAATATCCTCATATAAAAACTACAAAGAAGGTTTCTGAGAAACTGCTTTGTGATTTTTGAATTTTTGTCACAGAGTTACATGATTCTCTTCATGGAGTAGTTTTGTAGCACTGCTTTTGGGGAACCTGAGAAGGCATATTTGGGATCATATTGAAGCCTATGGTGCCAAATAAAATACCTCAGATAAAAACTAGAAAGAAGCTCTATGATGAACTGCTTTATGATGTATCAGTTCATCTCACAGAGTTACACTGTTCATTTCCTTGAGCAGTTTGCTAACACTGTGTTCTTGGAATCTGCAATGGGATATTTAGGAGAACATTGAAGCTTATGGTGACAAAGAAATATTCTCAGACATAAACCAAAAAGAACCTTTCTGAGAAACCACTTTGTGATCTGTGAATTCATCTCACAGATTTACACATTTCTTTTCATGGAGCCATTTGCTAACATCAGAGAAGGCATATTTTAGATTGTATTGAAGCCTATGGTAACAAAGGAAATATCCTCAGAGAAAAACCAGAAAGAAGCCTTCTGAGAAACTTATTTGTTATGCGGAAATTTATCTCACAAAGTTACATGATTCTTTAAATGGTGGAATTTGAAAACACTATTTTCATGGAATTTGTAACGGGAGTGCCATGAGGCCAATGGTGAGAAAGGAAATATCTTCAGATAAAAACTAGAAAGAAGATTTCAGAGAAACTGCTTTGTAATCTGTGAATTCAGCTAACAGAGTTACACTGTTCTTTGCCTTGAGCAATTTGCTTACACTGTTGTCTTGGAATCTGCAATCTGATATTTTGGAGTGCATTGACATTTATGATCACAAAGGATATATCCTCATACAAATACTATGTGTTAATTCATCTTACACAGTTACATGATACTTTTCATAGAGCAGTTTGGTAGAACTGTTTTTGGTGAATCTGAGAAGCGATATTCTGGACTGCATTGAACTGTAAGTTGACAAAGGAAATACCGTCAGATTAAAATTAGAAAACAGCTTTCTGTGAAAGTTCTTTGTGAGGTGTCAATTCATCTTACAGAATTACACCTTTCTTTTCATGGAACAGTTTGCTAACACTGTTTTCATTGAATTTGAAAAGGGATATTTTGGAGCACATTGAGGACTATAGTGAAAAAGAAAGTATCCTCAGATAAAAATTAGAAAGAGTCTTTCTGAGAAACTCCTTTGTGATGTGTGAATTCATATCAAAGAGATACACTGTTCTTTTCATTGAGAAGTTTGCTCACACTGTTTTTGTGGAATCTGCAATAGGATATTTGGGAGCGCATTTAAGTCTATAATGACAGAGGAAATATCCCCAGTTAAGAACCAAAAAGAAGTTTTCAGAGAAACTGCTTTGTGATGAGGGAATCCATCTCACAGAGTTACACTGCTGTTTTCATTGAGCACTTTGCTAACACAGTTTTCTTTGAATCTTCAATGGTATGTTTCATAGTGCATTGAAGCTTTTGGTGACAAAGGAAATACCACCATATAAAGACTAGAAAAAAGCATTCTGAGAAACTGATTTGTGATGTGTGAATTCATCTAACAGGGTCACATGATCCTTTTCAAGGATCAGTTTGGTAGCACTGTTTTTGGGTAATATGAGAAGGAATATTTTGGACTGCATTGAAGCCTATGGTGACAAAAAAATATCCTCAAGTAAAAACTAGAAAGAAGGTTTCTGAAAAAGTTCTTTATGATGCGTTAATTCGTCTCAAAGTGTTACACCTTTCTTTTCATAGAGTACTTTGCTAACACTGTTAACTGAGTTCTGCAAAGGGATATTTGGGAGTGCATTGAGGCCTGAGGTGAAAAAGGAAATATCCTCAGATAAAAACTAGAAATAAGCTTTCTGAGAAACTGCCTTATGATGTGTGAATTCATCTCACAGAGATACACTGTTCTTTTCATTGAGCAGTTTGTGAACACTGTTTTCTTGGAATCTGCAATGGGATACTTTGGAGTGCATTGAAGCTTACGGTGACAAAGGAAATATCCTCATATAAAAACCAGAAAGAAGGATTCTGAGACACCGCTGTGTGATGTGTTAATTCATCTCAAAATGTTACATGATCCCTTTCAATCACCATTTTGGTAGCAGTGTTTTGGGGGAATATGAGAAGGGATATATTGTATCATATTGAAGCCTATGGTGACAAAGGAAATAACTACAGATACAAACCAGAAAGAAGCTTTCTGAGAAAGTACTTTCTGATGTATTAATTCAGCCCACGGAGTTACACCTTTATTTTCATGGAACACCTTGCAAACACTGTTTCCCTGGAATCTGCAAAGGGATATTTGTGAGTGCATTTAGGTCTACGGTGAAAAAGGAAATATCCTCAGATAAAAACTAGAAAGAATCTTTCTGAGAGACTGCTTTGTGATGTTTGAGTTCATCTCCCAGAGTTACACCATTTTTTTCATGGAATAGTTTGGTTGCACTGTTTTTGGGGAGTCTGAGAATGGATACTTTGGATTGCATTGAAGTCTAAGGTGACAAAGGAAATATCCTCAGATAAAAATTAGGAAGAAGCTTTCTGAGAAAATTCTTTGTGATTTGTGAATTCATCTTACCGATTTACAACTTTTTTTCATGCAGCAGTTTGCTAACACTGTTTTCGTTTAATCTGCACAGGGATATTTTGGAGCGAATTGACACCTGTAGTGAAAAAGAAAATATCCACAGATAAAAACTAAGAAGAATCTCTCTGAAAAACTGTTTTATGGTGTGTGAATTCGTCTTACAGTGTTACACCATTCTTCTCATTGAGCAGTTTGCTCACACTGTTTTCGGGGAATCTCAAAAGGGATTTTGGCAGTGCATTGAAGTCTAGGTTCACAAAGGAAATATCCTCAGATGAAAACCAAATATAAACTTTCTGAGAAACTGCTTTGTGATGTGCTAATTCAACCCACAGTGTTACACGATTGTTCTCATGGATCAGTTGGGTAGCGCCGTTTTTAGGGAAACTGAGAAGGGATATGGTGGATCGCATTAAAGCCTATGGTGGCAAAGGAAATATCCACAGATAAAAACTAGAAAGAAACTTTCTGAGAATGTTCTTTGTGACATGTGAATTCATCTCACAGAGTTACATTGTTCTTTGCATTGAGCAGTTTACTAACACTTCTTTTGTGGAATCTGCTAAGGGATCTTCAGGAGTGCCTTGAGGCTTATGGAGAAAAGGGAAATATCAACAGATAAAAACCAGAAAGAAATTTTCTGAGAAACTGCTTGGTGATGTGTGAATTCATCTCACAGAGATACATTGTTGTTTTCACTGAGCAGTTTGTTAACGCTGTTTTCTTGGTATCTGCATGAGATATTTGGGATCACATTGGAGCCTATGGTGACAAAGGAAATAACCTCAGATAAAAACCAAAAAGAAGTTTTCTGAGAAATTGATTTGTGATGTGTGAATTCATCTCACAGAGTTACACTGTTCTTTTCATTGAGCAGTTGGCTAGCACTGTTTTCTTGGAATCTGCAATGGGATATTTCAGAGTGCATTGTAGCTTATGGTGACAAAGGAAATATCCTCATATAAAAACCAGAAGGAAGATTTTTGAGAAGCTCCTTTGTAATGCTTTAATTCCTCTCACAGAGTTAAACGATCCTTTACATGGTTTATTTTGGTAGCACTGTTTTTGGGGAATCTGAGAAGGCATATTTTGGATCGAACTGAAGCCTATGGTGAAAAGGAAATAATCTCAGATAAAAATTAGAAAGAAGCTTTCTGAGAAACTGCTTTGTTTCTGCTTTGTATGAATTCATCTCACAGAGTTACACTGCTCTTGACATTGAATACTTTGGTTACACTGTTTTCTTGGAATCTACGATCTGATATTTTGAAGTGCATTGAAGCTTATGGAGACAAAGGAAACATCCTCATATAAAAACTAGAAAGAAGCTTTCTGAGAAACACCTTTGTGCTTTGCAATACACCTCATAGAGTTACATGATTCCTTTCATGTATCAGTTTGGTAGCACTGTTTTTGGTGAATCTGAGAAAAGATATTTTGGATTGCATTGAAGCCAATCTAAGGAAACATCCTTAGATAAAAACTAGAAAGAAGCTTTCTGAGAAACTTCCTTGTGATGTGTGAATTCATCTAACAGAGCTGCACCTTTCTTTTCATTGAACAGTTTGCTAACACTGTTTTCGTGGAATCTGCAAAGGGACACTTGGGAGCATAATGAGGATTATAGTGAAAAAGGAAGCATCCTCAGATAAAAGCTAGAAAGAACCTTTCTGAGAAAGTTCGTTGTGATGTGTGAATTCATATCACAGAGTTACACATTTCCTTTCATGGAGCAGTTTGCTGACACTGTTTTCCTGGAATCTGCAAAGGGATCTTTGGGAGTGCATTGAGGCTTATGGGTGGCAAAGGAAACAACCTCAGAAAAAAACCAGAAAGACGCTATCTAAGAAACTGCTTTATGATGTATGAATTCATCTCACAGAGTAACACTGTTCTTTTCATTTATCAGTTTTCTATCACTGTTTTATTTTGAATCTTCAATGGGATATTTTGGAGCACATTGAAGCATATGGTGAAAATGGAAATTTCCTCATATAAAAACTAGAAAGAATTTTCTTGAGAAACTGCTTTGGATTTTGTAAATTATTCTCAGAGAGTTACACAATTCTTTTCATGGATCAGTTTGGTACCACTGATTTTGGGGAGTTTGAGAAGGGATGTTTTGCATCGCACTGAAGCATATGGTAACAAAGGAAATACACTCAGATAAAAACTAGAAAGATGCTTTCTGACAAAGTTCTTTCTGATGTGTTTATTCATGTCACAGAGTTATACCTTTCTATTCGTGGAACAGTTTGCTAACACTGCTTTCATGGAATCTGCAAAGGTACATTTGGGAGCGCATTAAGACCTATAGTGAGAAGACAAGTATCCTCTAATAAAAACCTAAAAGAAGCCCTCTGAGACACTGCTTTGTGATGTAGGAATTCATCTCACAGATTTACACTGTTCTTTTCATTGAGCAGTTTACTCACAATTTATTCTTGGAATCTGAACCTGGATATTTTGGAGCACATTGAAGCTTATGGTGACAAAGGAAATATCCTCATATAAAAACTACAAAAAAGCATTCTGAGAAACAGCGTTGACATGTGTTAATTCATCTCATGGAATTACACGACTCTTTTCATGTAGCTATATGGTACCAATGTTTTTGGGGAATCTGAGAAGGGATATTTTGGATCGCATTTAAGCCTAAGGTGACAATGGAAATATCCTGATATAAAAACGGAAAAGAAGCTATCCAATAAGCTGCTTTGTGATGTGCGAATTCATCTCACAGGGATACACTGTTCTTTTCATTGAGTAGTTTGCTCACACTGTTTTCTTGGAATCTACAATGGGTTATTTTGGAGCATATTGAAGCTATACAAAGGAAATATCCTCAGACAAAAACTAGAAAAAAGTTTTCTGAGAAACTGCTTTGTGGCTTGTGAATTCATCTCACAGAGTTACAGCTTTCTTTTCATGGATCAGTGTGGTAGCACTGTTTTTGGGGAATCTGAGAAGGGATATTTTGCATCGCTTCAAAGCCTATGGTGACAAAGGAAATATCCTCAGATACAATCTATAAATAAGCTTTCTGAGGAACTTCTTTGTGATGTGTGAATTCATCTCGCAGTGTTACACCTTTCTTTTCATGGAGAAGTTTGGTCGCACTCTTTCTGGGGACTCCGAGAAGGGATATTTTGAATTATATTCAATCCTATGATGACAAAGGAAATATCCTCAGATAAAAACTAGAAAGAAGTTTTCTGAGAAACTGCTTTGTGATGTGTGAATTCATCTCACAGAGTTACACGATTCTTTTCTTGGGGCAGTTTGGTAACACTGTTTTGTGGAATCTTCAAAGGGATATGTGGGAGTGCATTGAAGCCTATGGTGACAATGGAAATATCCTGAGATAAGAACCAAAAAGTAGCTTTCTGATAAGCTGCTTTGTGATGTGAGAATTCATCTCACAGAGTTACACTCTTCTTTTGATTGAGCAGTTTTCTCACACTGTATTCTTGAAATTTGCAATGGGATGTATCAGAGATCACTGAAGCTTATGGTGACAAAGGAAATAAACACAGACAAAAACTCTAAAGAAACATTCTGAGAAACTGCTTTGTGATTTGTGAATTCATCACACACAGTTACACAATTCTTTTCATGGAGTAGTTTGGTAGAACTGTTTTTGGGAAATCTGAGAACTGATATTTTGAATTGCAGTGAAGCTTAGGGTGACACAGGAAATATCTTCAGATAAAAACTAGAAGGAAGCTTTCTGATCAATTTCTTTCTGATGTATGAATTCATCTCAGAGAATTACACTTTTCTTTTCATGAAGCAGTTTGCTAATGCTGTTTTCGTAGAATATGCAAAGAGATATTTGGGAGTGTTTTGAGGCCTATGGTAAAAAAAGGAAATATCCTCAGATAAATGCTAGAAAGAAGCTTTCTGAGAAACTGCTTTGTGATATGTGAATTCATCTCAGAGAATTACACCTTCCTTTTCAATGAGTAGTTTGGTAACACTGTTTTCTTGGAATCTGCAATTGTATATTTTGGAGCGCATTGAATCTTACAGTGACAAATGAAATATGCTCACATAAAAACTAGAAAGAAGATTTCTGAGAAACTGCTTTGTGATGTCCTACTTCATCTCAAAGATTTACACTATTCTTTTCATGGATCAGTTTGGTAGCACTCTTTTGTGGAATCTGAGATGTGATATTTCAGATCAAATTGAAGAATATAGTGACAAAGGAAATATCCTCAAATAAAAACTAGAAAAAAGAATTTTGAGAAACTTCTTCATGATGTGTGAATTTATCTCACAGAGGTACACTTTTCTTTTCATTTTGCAGTTTGTTAACACTATTTTCTTGGAATCTGCAATGAGATAGTTCAGAGTGCATTGAAACTTATGGTGAAAAAGGAAATATCCTCATGTAAAAATTAGAAAGAAGCTTTCTGAGAAAGCTCTTTGTGTTGTGTTAATTCATCTCACAGAGTTACACGTTTTTTCATTGATCAGTTTGTTAGAACTGTTTTTGGGGAATATGAAAAGGGATATTTTGAATTTCATTGAAGCCTATCATGACAAAGGAAATATCCTCAGATAAAAAACTAGAAAGAAGCTTTCTGAGAAAGTTCTTTGTGATGTGTGAATTCATCTCACAGATTTACACGTTTCTTTTCATGGAGCAGTTTGATAACACTGTTTTCGTGGAATCTGCAACTGGATATTTAGGAGTGCATTGAGGCCAATAGTGATAAGGGAAATATCCTCAGTTAAAAACTGGAAAGAATCTTACTGAGAGGCTGCTCTGTGGTGTGTAAATTCATCATACAGTTTTACGCCATTCATTTAATTGAGCAGTTTGATGATACTGTTTTCGTGGAATCTGCAATAGGATATCTGGGAGTGCTTTGAAGTCTTTGGGGACAAAGGAAATAGCCTCAGATAAAAACCAAAAAGAAGCTTCCTGTGAAACTGCTTTGTGATGTGTGAGTTCATCTTACAGAGTTACACCATTGTTTTCATTGAGAAGTTTTCTAACACTTTTTCGTGGAATCTGCAATGGGATATTCCGGAGCACATTGTGGAATATGGTGAAAAAGGAAATATCCTCAGATAAGAGCTTGGAAGAACCTATCTGTGAAACAGTTTTGTGATGTGTGAATTCATGTCACAGAGCTACACCACGCTTTTCATAGAGCAGTTTGGTAGAACTCTTTTTGGGGATTCTGAGAAGGGATATTTTCTATAGCATTGAAGCCTATGGTGACAAAGGAAATATCCTCAGATAAAAACTAAAAGACCCTTTCTGAGAAAATGTTTTGTGATGTGTGAATTCATCACACACATTTTCATGATTCTTTTCCTGGGGCAGTTTGATAACACACTTTTAGTGGAATGTACAATAGGATATTTGGGATTGCAGTGAAGTCTATATTGACAAAGGAAATATACTCAGACACAAACCAAAAAGAAATTTCCTGAGAAAGAGCTTTGTGACATGTGAATTCACCTCACAGATTTACACGCTTCATTTCATGGAGATTTTGCTAACACTATTTTCATGAAATCTACAAAGGGATATTCAGGAACGCATAGAAGCCTGTGGTAAAAAAGGAAATATCCAAGTATAAAAATTAGAAAGAGGCTTTCAGAGAAACCGATTTGTGATGTGTTAATTCATTTCACAGAGTTACACGATTCTTTTCATGGATCAATTTGGTAGAACTGTTCTTGGGGAACGTGAGAAGGCATATTTTGTATCGCATTGAAGCCTATCGTGTCAAAAGGAAATATCCTCAGATAAAAACTAGAAATAAGCTTTCTGAGAAAGTTCTTTGTGATGTGTAAATTCATTTCTCAGAGTTACACCTTTCTTTTCATGTAGCCTTTTGATAAAGCTGTTTTCGTGGTATCTGCAAAAGGATATTTGGGAGTGCATTGAGGCCTATCGTGAAAAAGGAAATATCCTCAAATAAAAACTGGAAAGAATCTTTCTGAGAAACTGCTCTGTGATGTGTGAATTCATCATACAGCATTACCCGTTAGTTTTATTGAGTACTTTGATACACTGTTTTCGTTGAATCTGCAACAGAATCTTTCGGGGTGCATTGAAGCCTATGGTGACAAAGAAAATATCCTCAGACAAAAATCAAAAAGTAGCTTACTGTGAAACTGCTTTGTGATGTTTGAATTCATCCTTTTCATTGAGAAGTCTACTGACACTTTTTTCACGGAATCTGCAAGGAGATATTCCAGAGCACATTGAGGAATATGGTGAAAAAGGAAATATCCTCAGATAAAAACTAGAAAGAACCTATCTGAGAAACAGCTATGTGATGTGTGAATTCATCTCACAGAGTTAAACCCCTCTTCTCAGAGCAGTTTGGTAGCATTCTTTTTGGGGAATCTGAGAAGGGATATTTTAAATAGCATTGAAGCCTATGGTGACAAAGGAAATATCCTCAGTTAAAAACTAGAAAAAAGCTTTCTGAGAAACTGCTTTGTGATGTTTTAATTCATCTCACAGATTTACTTGATAGTTTTCTTGGAGTAGTTTGCTAACACTGTTTTCATGGAATCTAAAATACGATATTGTGGAGTGCTTTGAAGCCTAAGTTGACAAAGGAAATATCCTCAGGCAAAAACCAAAAAGAAGCTTTCTGAGAAACAGCTTTGTGTTTTGTGAATTCACCTCACAGATTTACACCTTTCTTGTCATGGAGCACTTTGCTAACACTATACTCGTGGAATCTACAAAGGGATATTCGGGAGCGAGGGTGAAAAAGGAAATATCCTCAGATAAAAACTAGAAAGAAGCTTTCTGAGAAACTGCTTTGTGATTTGTGAATTCATCTCACAGAGTTACTTGATTCTTTTCATGGAGCTGTTTTGTAACACTGATTTGGGGAATCTGAAAAGGGATATTTTGGATTGCATTGAAGCCTATGGTGACAAAGGAAACATCCTCAGATTAAAATTAGAAAGAAGCTTTCTCAGAAACATCTTTGTGATGTGTGTATTCATCTCACAGAGTAATACCTTTTTTTTTTCATGGAACAGTGTGCTAACAATGTTTGTGAGCTATCTACAAAGTGATATTTGGGAGCGAGTTGAGACCTATGGTGAAAAAGGAAATATCAACAGATAAAAACTAGAAAGAAGCTTTCTGAGAAAATTCTTTGTGATATGTGAATTCATCTTACAGTATTACACTGTTCTTTTCATTGAGCAGTTTGCAAACACTGTTTTCTTGGATTCTGCAAAGTGATATTTTGGAGCACTTTGAAGCTTATAGTGACAAAGGAAATATCCTCATATAAAAATTAGAAAGAAGCTTTCTGAGAAACTGCTTTGTGATGTGTCAATTCACCTCACAGTGTTTCATGATTCTTTTCATGGAACAGTTTTGAAACTGTTTTTAGGGAATCTGAGGAGGGATACATTTGATTGCATTGAAGCCTATGGTGACAAGGAAAATATCCTCAGACAAATAGCGAAAAAAAGCTTTCTGAGAAACTGCTTTGGATGCGTGAATTTATCTCACAGCGTTACATGATTCCATTCATACATCACTTTGTTAGCACTGTTTTTGGGGAATCAGAGAAGGGATATTTTGGATCGCATTGAAGTCAATGGTGACAAGGAATTATACTCAGATAAAAACTGGAGTGAAGTTTTCTGAGAAAGTTATTTGTGATGTGTGAATTCACCTCACAGAGTTACACATTTCTTTTCATGGAGCAGTTTGCTAACACTGTTTTCATGGACTCTGCAAAGGGATATTTGGGAACGCTTTGAGGCCTATAGTGAAAAACGAAATATCCTCAGATAAAAAGTAGAAAGAGGCTTTCTGAGAAACTTCTTTGTTATGTGTGAGTTCATCTCACATTATTTCACCTTTCTCTTCATGAAGAAGTTTGCTAACACTGTTTTTGTGGAATCTGTAAAGGGATATTTGGGAGCTCATTGAGGCCTAAGGTGACAAAAGAAATATCCTCAGATAAAAAATAGAAGGAATCTTTCTGAGAAACTGCATTGTGATATGTGAATGCATCTCACAGAGTTACACTGTTCTTTTCATTGAGCAATTTTTTACACTGTTTTCTTGGAATCTGCCATGGGATATTTCTTAGCTCAATGAAGCTTATGCTGACAAAGGAAATATCCTCAGATAAAAACTAGAAAGAATCTGAGAAACTTCTTTGTGATGTGTGAATTCATCTCACAGAGTTACACCTTTCTCTTCATGAAGCCGTTTGCTAACACTGTTTTCGTGGAATCTGCAAAGGGACATTTGTTAGTGCATTGAGGCCTCTGGTGAAAAAGGAAATATCCTCAGTTAAAAACTAGAAAGAAGCTTTCTGGGAAACTTCTTTGTGATGTGTGAATTCATCTCAGAGACTTACACCATTGTTTTCTTACAGCAGTTTGCTAACACTGTTTTTGTGTAAAATGCAATAGGATGTTTGGGAGTGCATTGAACCCTATGGTGCAAAGGAGATATCCTCAGATAAAAACCAGAAAGAAGCTTTCTGAGAAACTGCTTTGTGATGTGGGAATATATCTCACAGAGTTGCAGTGTTCTTTTCATTGAACAGTCTGCTAACACTGTTTTCTTGAAATTCGTAAAGAGATATTTCATAGCACATTGAAGCTTATGGTGAGAATGGAAATATTCTCGAAGAAAAAACAGAAAGAAGGCTTCTGAGAATCTTCTTTCTGATGTGTGAATTCATCTCACTGAGTTACACCAGTCTTTCATGGAGGAGTTTGCTAGCAGTGTTTCTGTGGAATCTCAGGAGTGGTATCTTCAATAGCATAGAATTCTATGGTGAGAAATGAAATATCCTCAGATAAAAACTGGGGAGTAGCCTTCTCAGAACCTGCCTTGTGGTGTGTGAATTTGTTTCAGAGAGTTACACCATTGCTTTCATTGAGAAGTTTGCTAACACTGTTTTCGCAGTATCTCCAATGAGATATTAGGGAGTGCATTGAGGCTCATGAAAAGGAAATATCCTCTGGTAAAAAGAAGAAAGAAGCTTTCTGAGAAATGGCTTTGTGATCTGTGAATTCATTACACAGAATTACACTATTATTTCAAGCAGCAGTTTGCTAGAACTGTATTTGTTCAATCTGAGAAGGGATAGTTTGGATCACTTTGAAACCTATGGTAACAATGGAAATATCTTCAGTAAAAACTAGAAAAAGGTTCATGAGAAACTGTTTTGTGATGAGTGTATTCATCTCACAGAGATACAGTTTTCATTACATTGAGCAATTTGCTAACATTGTTTTCGTGGAATCTGCCATTGTATATTCGAGGGGCATTGAGTCCTACGTTGAAAAATAAAATATCCTTAGATAAAAACTGGAGGGAAGCCTTCTGAGAAACTGCTTTGTGATGTGTGAATTCATCTCATGGAGTTACACCACTCTATTCCTTGAGAAGTTTCCTAACAATATTTTCACAGAATCTGTAATGAGATATACGGGAACGAATTGAGGACTGAAATATCCTCAGATAAAAAGAAAGAAGAATTCTGAGAAACTGCTATGTAATGTGTGAATTCATCTCACAGAGTTACATTGCCCTTTCATGGAGTCACTGGCTAGCACTGTTTTTGTGGATTGTGAGAAGGGATATTTTTGATCGCTTTGAAGCCTATGGTGACAAAGGAAATATTCTCATATAAAATTCAGAAAGAAGCTTTCTGAGAAACTGCTTTGTGATGTGTGAATTCATCTCACAGTGTTACGCAACTCATTCATGGATCCGTTTGTGAGCACTGTTTTAGTGGAATATGAGAAGGGATATTTGGGATCACTTTGAAGCCTATGGTGACAAAGGAAATATCCTCATATAAAAACCAGAAAGAAGCTTTCTGAGAGACTGCTTTGTGATTCCTGAATTCATCTGAGATTTACATCACTCTTTCTTGGAGTCGTTGGCTGGCACTGGTTTTGTGGAATCTGACAAGTGGTATTTTGGATCGCTTTGACACCCATGGTAACAAAGGAAATATCCTCATATAAAAACTAGAAAGAAGCTTTCTGAGAAATTGCTTTGTGCACTGTGAATTCATCTTACAGTGTTACACCACTCTTTCATGGAAGAGTTTGCTATCACTGTTTTTGTGGAATCTCAGATGTGATATTTTGGATAGCATTGAATCCAACAGTGAAAAACGAAATATCCTCAGACATAAACTGGAGAGAAGCCATCTCAGAAACTACTTTGTGATGTGTGAATTTATATCACAGAGTTACATCATTGCTTTCATTGAGAAGTTTGCTAACAGTGTTTTCGCAGTATCTGCAATGAGACACACGGGGGCGCATTGAGGCCTGAAATATCCTCAGGTAAAGGCAAGAAAGAAGTTTCTGAGAAACTGCTTTGTGATGTGTGAATTCATCTTACAGTGTTACACAACTCTTTCATGGAGCCGTTTGCTAGCACTGCTTTTGTGGAATCTGAGAAGGGATAGTTTGGATTGCTTTGAAGCCTATGGTAACAAACGAAATATCTTCAGATAAAAACCATAAAGAAGCTTTCTGAGAAACAGTATTATGACGTGTGAATTCATCTCACAGAATATTACCACTCTTACGTGGAGCCGTTGGCTAACACAGTTTCTGTGGAATCTGAGAAGTGATATTTTCGATTGCTTTGATGCCTATGGTAACAAAGGAATTATCCCCAGATAAAAACTGGAAAGAAGCTTTCCAAGAAACAGCTTTGTGATTTGTGAATTCATCTCATGGAGTTACACCAGTCTTTCACGTTGGAATTTGCTAGCACTGTTTTTGCGGAATCACAGAAGTGATAATTTGGATAGCATAGGATCGTAGGGTGACAAATGAAATATCCTCAGATAAAAACTGGACAGAAGCCTTCTCAGAAACTGCTTTTTGATGTGTGAATTCATTTCACAGAGTTACACCATTGCTTTCATTGAGAAGTTTGTTAACACTGTTTTCGCAGAATCTGCAATGAGACATATGGGAGCGCCTTGAGGCCTGTGTTTAAAAAGGAAATATCATCGGATAAAAAGCAAAAGAAAATTTCTGAAAAGCTGTTTTGTGATGTGAGAATTCATCACACAGAGTTACACTACTCTTTCATGGAGCAGTTTGCTAGCATTGTATTTGTGGAAACTGAGAGGGGTCATTTTGGATCGCTTTGAAGCCTATGGTAAGAAAGGAAATATCTTCAGTTAAAACTAGAAAAGCTTTTTGAGAAACTGCTTTGTGATGAGTACATTTGTCTCACAGAGATACACTTTTCATTACATTGAGCAGTTCGCTAACACTGTTTTCGTGGAATCTGTCATGAGTTATTCTGAGGGCATTGAGTCCTATGGTGAAAAAATAAATATCCTTAGATAAAAATTGTAGCAAAGCCTTCTGACAAACCACTTTGTGATGTCTGCATTCATCACACAGAGATACATCACACTTTTTATTGAGAAGTTATCTAACAATATTTTCGAGGAATCTGCAATGAGATATATGGTAGCACATTGAGGCCTGTGTTTAAATAGGAAATATCCTCAGATAATAACAAGAAAGAAGCTTTCTGAGAAACTGCTTTGTGATTTTTGAATTCATCTCACAGACTTTCACCACTCTTTCATGGAGCCGATGGCTAACACTGTTTTTGTGGAATCTGAGAAGTGATATTTTGGATCGCTTTGAAGCCTATGGTGAAAATGGAAATATATGCTGATAAAAACTAGAAAGAAACTTTTTGAGAAACTGCTTTGTGATGTGTGATTCATCTCACAGTATTACACAACTCTTTCATGGAGCCGTTTGCTAGAACTCTTTTTCTTCTGAGAAGGGATATTTTTGTTCACTTTGAAGCCTATGGTGAAAAAGGAAATATCCTCAGGTAAAAACTAGAAATTATTTTTCTGAGAAACTGCTTTGTGATATGTGAATTCAACTCACAGAGTTACATCAATCTATCATGAAGGAGTTCTAGCACTGTTTTGTGAAATCTCAGGAGTGATATCTTGGATAGTATGGTGAGAAATGAGATATCCTCAGATAGAAACTGGAGAGAAGCCTTCTCAGAAACTGCTTTGTGGTGTGTGAATTCATCTCACAGGTTTACACTATTTCTTTCATTGAGAGTTTTACTAAAACTGTTTTCGCAGTATCTGCAATGAGATATACGGGAGAGCTTTTAGATCCATGTTTAAAAAGGAAATATCCTGGATAAAAAGAAGAAAGAAGCTTTCTGAGAAACTACTTTGTGATCTGTGAGTTCATAACAAGGAGGTACACTACTCTTTCAAGAAGTAGATTGTTTGAACCCTATTTGTGGAATCTGAGAAGGGATATGTGGATTGCTTTGAAGCCTATGGTAACAAAGGAAATATTCTCAGTGAAAACTAGAAAATGCTTTATGAGAAACTGCTTTGTGATGAGTGTATTCATCTCACAGAGATACATTTTTCATTACATTGAGCAGTTTGCTAACGCTGTTTTCATGGAATCTACCATGGGATATTCTGTGGGCATTGAGTCCTATGGTGAAAAATTAAATATCCTTGAACAAAAACTGGAGAGAAGCCTTTTGAGAAACTGCTTTGTGATGTGTGAATTCATCTCACAGAGGTACACCACTGTTTTCCTTGAGAAGTTTCCTAACAGTACTTTCGTGGAAGCTGCAATGAGATATATGGGAGCACATTGAGGCCTGAATATTCTCAGATAAAAACAAGAAAGACACTTTCTGAGAAACTGCTTTGTGATGTGTGAATTCATCCCACAGAGTTACACTACTGTTACATGGATCCATTTGCTAGCACTTTTTGTGGAATCTGAGAAGGGATATTTTAGATCACTTTGAAGCCTATGGTGACAAAGGAAATATCCTCAGATAGAAACCAGAAAGAAGCTTTCTGAGAAACTACTTTGTGATGTGTGAATTCATCTCACAGTGTTACACAACTCATTCATGGACCGTTTGCTAGCACTGTTTTTGTGGAATCTCAGAAGGAATATTCTTGATCGCTTTGAAGGCTATCTTGACAAAGGAAATATCCACAGACAAAAACCAGAAAGAAACAATCTGAGAAACTGCTTTGTGACGTGTGAATTCATCTCACACATTTACAACACTCTTTCATAGAGGAGCTTGTGAGCACTGTTTCTGTAGAATCACAGAAGTGATATTTTCGAAAGCATTGAATCCCATGGTGAAAAATGAAATATCCTGTTAAAAACTGGAGAGAAGCCGTCTCAGAAACTGCTTTGTGGTGTGTGAATTCATCTCACAGAGGTACAACATTGCTTTCATTGAGAAGTTTGCTAATACTGTTTTCGCAGAATCTGCAATGAGATATACGGGAGTGCATTGAGGCCCCTGTTTAATAAAGAAATATCCTCGGATAAAAGGAAGAAGGAAGCTTTCTGAGAAACTGCTTTGTGATGTGTGAATTCATCTCACAGTATTACACAACTCTTTCATGGAGCCGTTTGCTAGCACTGTTTTTGTGGAATCACAGAAGTGATATTTTGGATTGCTTTGAAGCCTATGGTGACAATGGAAGTGTCCTCTGATAAAAATTGAAAAGAAGCTTTCTGAGAAACTACTTTGTGATGTGTGAATTCATCTCACAAATTAACAACACTGTTTCATAGCAGAGTTTGGTAGCACTGTTTTTGTGGAATCATAGAAGTGGTATGTTGGATAGCATTGAATCCCATGGTGAAAAATGAAATATCCTGAGATAAAAACTGGAGAGAAGCCTTCTGAGAAACTGCTTTGTGATGTGTGAATTCATCTCACAGAGTTACAACACTGCTTTCATTGAGAAGTTTGCAACACTCTTTTCACAGAATCTGCAAAGAGATATACGGGAGCACTCTGAGGCCTGAAATATTCTCACAGAAAAACAAGAGAGAAGCTTTCTGAGAAACCACTTTGTGATGTGTGAATTCATCTCACAGAGTTACAGCGCTCTTTCATGGAGGAGTTTGCTAGCACTGTTTTTGTGGAATCTGAGAAGGGATATTTTGGATCACTTTGAAGCCTATATTGACAAAGGGAATGTCCTCAGATAAAAACCACAAAGAAACTTTCCGAGAAACTACTTTGTGATGTGTGAATTCATCACACAGTGTTACACAAATCTTTCATGGAGCCGTTTGCTAGCACTGTTTTTGTGGAATCTGAGAAGGGATATTTTGGATCACTATGAAACCTATGCTGACAAAGGAAATATCCTCAGGTAAAAACCAGAAAGAATCTTTTTGAGAAACAACATTGTGATTTGTGAATTCATTGTGATTTGTGAATTACACCACTCTTACATGGAACCATTTGCTAGCACTGTTTTTGTGTAATCTGAGAAGGGATATGTTTGATTGCTTTGAAGCCTATGGTGACAAAGGAAATACCCTCAGATAAAAACTAGAAAGAAATTTTGTGAGAAACTGTTTTGTGATGTGTAAATTCGTCTCACAGAGTTACACCATTTCTTTCATTGAGAGGTTTGCTAACACTGTTTTCACAGGATCTGCAATGAGATATATGGGAGCACTTTGACACCCATGTTTAGAAAGGAAATATATTCGGATAAAAAGAAGAAAGAAACTTTCTGAGAAACTGTTTTGTGATGTGAGAATTCATCACACAGAGAAACACTACTCTTTCATTGAGTACATTGCCAGCATTGTATTTGTGGAATCTGAGAACGGAAATACCCTCATATAAAAACTAGAAAAAAGCTTTCTGAGAAAACGTTTTCTAATGTGTGAATTCACTTCACAGAATTATACTGTTCTTTTCATTGACCAGTTTCATAGCACTCTTTTTGGGGAATCTTCAATGGGCAATTTCAGAGCACAATGAAGCCTTTGGTGACAAAGGAAATATCTTCATATAGAAACTAGAGGAAACATCCTCAAAAACACAAAGAAAATATCCCCATATAAAAGCGCTTTGTGATGCGTTAATTCATCTCACAGAGTTACATGATTCTTTTTATAGAGCAGTTTTGTAGCACTGTTTTTGAGGAATCTGAGAAGGGATATTTTTGATCACATTGAAGTCTATGATGACAAAGGAAATATCCTCAGGTAAAAACTAGAAAGAAGCTTTCTGAGAGACTGCTTTGTGATGTGTAAATTTATCTCACAGAGTTACACTCATGTTTTCATTGAGCAGTTTGCTAACACTATTTTCTTGGAATCTGCAATTTGATAGTCAGATCGTATTGAAACTCATGGTGACAAAGGAAATATCTTCATATAATAATTAGAAAGAAGCTTTCTGAGAAACCAATTTATGATGTGTTAATTCATCTCACAGAGTTACCGGGTTGTTTTCATGGATCAGTTGGGTAGAATTGTTTTTGAGGAATCTGAAAAGGGATATTTTGGATCTCATTGATGCCTATGGTGACAAAGGAAATATCCTCAGATACAAACTAGAAAGAAGCATTCTGAGAAAGTTCTTTGTGATGTGTGAATTCATTTCACAGTGTTACACCTTTCTTTTCATGGAGGAGTTTGATAACACTTCTTTTGTGGAATCTGCAAAGGGATATCTGGGAGTGCAATGAGGCCTATACTGAAAAAGGAAATATCCTCAGATAAAAACTAGAATCTTTCTGAGAAACTGCTCTGTGATGCATGAATTCATCATACAGAGTTACACCACTCGTTTAATGGAGCAGTTTGATAACACTGTTTTCGTTGATTCTGCAATAGATTAATTTGGAGAGTATTGAAGCCTATGTTGACAAAGGAAATATCCACAGATGAAAACCAACAAGAAGCTTTCTGTGAAACAGATTTGTGATGTGTGAATTCATCTCACAGAGTTACACCGTTCTTTGCATTGAGCAGTTTTGTAACACTGTTTTCATGGAATCTGCAATAGGATATTTGGGATCGCATTTAAGTATATGGTGACAAAGGAAATATTCTCAGATAAAAACCAAAAAGATGCATTCTGAGTTACTACTTTGTGATGTTTGAATTCATCTCACAGAGTTACACTGTTCTTTTTATTGAGCAGTTTCCTAACACTGTTTTCTTGGAATCTGCAATGAGATATTTCAGAATGCATTGAAGCTTATGGTGACAAAGGATATTTCCACAGACAGAAACAAGAAAGAAGCTTTCTCAGAAACTGCTTTGTGATTTGTGAATTCATCTCACTGAGTTACACAATCCTTTTCATGGAGCAGTTTGGTAGCACTGTTTTTGGGGAATCTGAGAAGGGATATTATGGATCACATTCAAGTCTATGATGAGAAAGGAAATATCCTCAGATAGAAACTATAAAGAAGCTTTCTGAGAAATTTCTTTGTGATGGGTGAATTCATCACACAGAGTTACACATTTTCTTTCTTTGAGCAGTTTGGTAGCACTGTTTTTATGAAATCTCCAAAGGGATACTCAGGAGCTCCTAGAGGCCTATGGTGAAAAAGCAGATAACTTCAGGTAAAAACTGGAGAGAAGCTTTTTGAGAAACGGTTTTGTGATGTGTGTATTCATCTCATAGAGTTTAAACTTTTTTTCATTGAGCAGTTCGGCATCACTGTTTTTGTGGTATCTTAGAAGAGACATTTGGGAGTGTATTGAAGCCAGTGTTGAAAAAGGAATTATCCTCAGATTTAAACTAGAAATAATCTTTCTGAGAAACTGCTTTGTGATTAGTGAAATCATTTGACAAAGTTACACCTTTCTTTTCATTGAGCAGTTTATTAACACTGTTTTTGGGGAATCTGCAAAGGGATATTCGGGAACACATAGAGTCCAATGGCAAAAAAGGAAATATCTTCATGTAAAAACTTGAGAGAAGCTTTCTGAGAAACTCCTTTGTGAAGTATGCATTCATCTCTCAGAGTTAAACGTTTCTATTGAGGGAGCACATTGCCCTCACTATTTTGTGGTATCTGAGAAGGGATAATTGGGAGTGTATTGAAGCATATGATGGAAAAGGAAATATCCTCATATAAAAACTAGAAACAAGCTTTCTGAGAAACTGCTTTGTGATGTGTTTATTCATCTCACAGAGTTACAAGATATTTTCAATGGAGCAGTTTGGTAGCACTGTTTTTGGGGAATCTGAGAAGGGATATTTTCGATCGCATTGAAGCCTATAGTGACAAACGAAATATCCTCAGATAAAAAGTAGAAAGAAGCTTTCTGAGAAGCCTCTTTGTGATACCTGTATTCATCTCACAGAGTAAAACATTTCTTTGCATGGAGCAGTTTGCTAACACTGTTTTCATGGAATCTGCAAAGGGCTATTTGTGAGCGCTTAGAGGGCTATAGCAAAAAAAGAAATATCCTCAGATAAAAATTAGAAAGAAACTTTCTGAGAAACTGCTTTGAGATGTGTGAATTCATCTCACAGAGTTACACTGTTATTTTCATTTAGCAGTTTGACTACACTGTTTTCTTGGACTACGCAATAAGATATTTGGAAGTGCATTAAAGTCTATTGTGACAAAGGAAATATCCTCTGATCAAAACCAAAAATAAGCTTTATGTGAAACTGCTTTGTGATGTGTCACTTCACCTCAAAGAGTCACACCATTCCTTTCATTGAGAAGTTTGCTAAAATTTTGTTCCTGGTATCTGCAATGGGATATTCCAGAACTCATTGAGGAATATAGTGAAAAAGGAAATATCCTCAGATAAAAGCTGAAAAGAAGCTTTCTGAGAAACTGCTTTGTGATGTGTCAATTTGTCTCACAGAGTTACACCACACTTTTCATGGAGTTTTTTAGCACTGTTTTTGGGGAGTCTGAGAAGGAATATTTTGGATCAAATTGAAGCCTACAGTGACAAAGGAAATATCCTCAGAAAAAACTAGAAAGAAGTTTTCTGAGAAACTGCTTTGTGGTGTGTGTATTTATCTCACAGAGTAACACCATACTTTTCAAGGAGCAGTTTGCTAACACTGTTTTTGTGTTACCTACAAAGTGGTATTTGGGAGCCAGTTGAGGCCTATGGTGAAAAAGGAAATATAATCAGAAAAAAAAAACTAGAAAGAATCTGAGAAACTGTTTTGAGATTTGTGAATTCATCTCACAGTAACATGATTCTTTTCATGGAGCAATTTGGTAGCACTGTTTGTGGGGAATCTCAGAAGGGATATTTTGAATCGCATCAAAGCATATGGTGACAAAGGAAGTATCCTCAGATAAAACTGGAAAGAAGGTTTCTGAGAAAGTTCTTTGTTGTGTGTGAATTCATCTCATAGAGTTACACATTTCTTTTCATGAAACCGTTTGTTCACACTGTTTTCTTGGAATCTGTCAAGGGATATTTGGGAGCACATTGAGACATTCATATCACAGAGTTACACCATTCTTTTCACGGAACAATTTGGTTGCACCGTTTTTGGGGAATCTGAGTAGGGATATTTGGGATTGCATTGAAGCCTAGTGTGACGATGGAAATATAATCAGATAAAAACTAGCAAGAAACTTTCTGAGAAACTTCTTTGTGTGATGTGTTTATTCATCTCACAGAGTAACACCTTTCTTTTCATGGAGTTATATGCTAACACTGTTTTTGTGGAATCTACAAAGTGATATTTGGGAGCGAGTTGAGACAATGGTGAAAACAAAAATATCCTCAGATAAAAACTAGAAGGAAGCTTTCTGAGAAACTGCTTTGTGATGTGTGAATTCATCTCACAGATTTACACCACTCTTTTCATGGAGCAGTTTGCTAAAACTGTTTTCATGGAATCTGAAATAGGATATTTCAGAGTGCATTGAAGCTTTTGGTGACAAAAGAAATATTCTCAGACAAAAAACAATAAGCTCTCTGTGAAACTGTTTAGTGATGTGTGAATTCATCTCACACAGTTACACCTATATTTTCATGGCGCACTTTAGTAGCACTCTTTTTGGGGTATGTGAAAGGTGATATTTTGGATCACATTGAAGCCTACAGTGACAAAGGAAATATCCTCAGACAAAAACAAGAAAGAAGCATTCTGAGAAACTGCTTTGTGATGTATTAATTCATCTCAGAGAGTTACATGATTTTTTTCAAGGATCAGTTTATATCAATATCAAAAAGTAGCACTATTTTTGGGGAATCTGAGAAGGATTTTTGTTTGCAATGGAGCCTATGGTGACAAAGGAAATATCCTCAGATAAAAACTAGAAAGAAGCTTGGAGATATTTCTGTGTGATGTGTGAATCATCTCACAGAGTTACACTTTTCTTTTCATGGAGCAGCTTGTTGACATGGGTTTCGTGGAATCTGCAAAGCGATATTTGGGAGCGCACTGAGGCCTATACTGAAAAAGGAAATATCCTCAGAAAAAAACTGGAAAGAAACATTCTCGGAAACTGCTTTGTGATGTGTGAATTCATCTTACAGAATTATATCATTCTTTTCACTGAACAGTCTGATAACACTGTTTTCATGGATTCTGCAATAAGATTTTGGGGAGCACATTGAAGCCTATGGTGACAAAGGAAATATCCTCAGAAAAATATCAAAAGGAAGCTTTCTGTGAAATTTATTTGTGATGTGTGAATTCATCTCACAGTGTTACACCGTTCCTTTCATTGAGAAGTTTGCTAACACTTTTTCCCTGGAATCTGCAATGGTATATTCTGGAGTACATTGAGCCCTATGATGAAAAAGGAAATATCCTCAGAAAAAACCAGAAAGAAGCTTTCTGAGAAACAGCTTTCTGGTGTGTAAATTCATCTCACAGAGTTAAACTGTTTTTTTCATTAAGCAGTTTGCTAACACTGTTTGTTTGGAATTTGCAATGGGGTCTTTTGGAGAGCATTGAAGCTTACGGAGACAAAGGAAATATCCTCTAGACAAAAACTAGAAAGAAGCTTTCTGAGAAACTGCTTTGTGATTTGGGTATTCATCTCACAGAGTTACGGGTTTCTTTTCATGAGCAGTTTGGTAGCACTGTTTTTATGGAATCTTCAATGGGATATTTTGGAGTACATTGAGGCTTAGGGTGACAAAGGAAATATCCTCAGACAAAAACTAGATAGAAACTTTCTGAGAAACTGTTTTGTGATTTGTGAATTCACCTTACAGAGCTATACGATTCTCTTCATGGAGCAGCTTGGTAGCACTGTTTTGGGGGAGTCTCAGAAGTGATATTTTACATTGAATTGAAGCCTATGGTGACAAAGGATATTCTGTATCACATTGAAGCCTATGGTGACAAAGGAAATACCCTCAGATAAAAACTAGAAAGAAATTTTCTGATAAACTTCTTTGTGATGTCTGAATTCATTTCACAGACTTACACAATCCTTTTCATGTAGTAGTCAGCTAACAGTGCTTTTTTGGAATCGGCAAAGGGATATATGGTAGCACATTGAGGCCTATGGTGAAAAAGGCAATATCTTCAGATAAAAATTGGAAAGAATCATTCTGAAAAACTGCTTTGTGATGTGCGAATTCATCTCACTGTGTTACACTGGTCTTTTCTTGACCCATTTGCTAACACTGTTTTCATGGAATCTGCAATGGGATAATTTGGAGCATATTGAAACTTATGGTGACAAAGTAAATATCCTCAGAAAAACACTGGAAAGAAGCTTCCTAAAAAACTGCTTTGTGATGGGTGAATTCATCTCACAGAGTTACACCTTTATTTTCTTTGAACAGTTTGATTATACAGTTTTTATGAAATCTACAAAGGGATATTCAGGATCGCACGGAGTTCAATGGCGAAAAAGGAAATATCTTCAGGTAAAAACTTGAGAGAAGCTTTCTGAGAAACTCCTTCGTGAAGTGTGCCTTCATCTCATAAGTTAAACTTTTCTGTTGAGGGAGCACTTTGGCATCACTGTTTTTATGGTGTCTGAGAAGGGATATTTGGGAGCTCATTGAAGCCTGTGGTGGAAAAGTAAATATCCTCATATAAAACCTGGAAAGAAACCTTTTGACAAACCACTTTGTTATATGTCAACTCATCTCACAGAGTGACGTGATTCTTTCCATGGAACAGTTTGGTAGCACTGTTTTTGGGGAATCTGAGAAGGGATATTTTGGATTGCATTGAACCCTATAGTGACAAAGGAAATATCTTTACATAAAAACTAGAAAGAAGCTGTCTGAGAAGGTTCTTTGTGATGTGTGAATTCATCTCACAGAGTTTCTCCTTTCTTTTAATGGAGCAGTTTGCTAACACTGTTTTGTGGAATCTGCAAAGGGATATTTGGGACAAAATTGAAGCCTGTCATGAAAAAGGAAATATACTCACATAAAAAGCAGACACAGGCTCTCTGAGAAACTGCTTTGTGATATGTGAATTCATCTCACAGATTTACAGCATCCTTTTCATTGTGCAGTTTTTAAACAATGTTTTCATGTTATATGCAATAGGATATTTTGGAACGCTTTGAAGCCTATGATGACAAACGAAATATCCTATGATAAAAACTAGAAAGAAGCTTTCTGAGAAACTGCTTTGTGATTTGTGAATTCATCTCACAGAGTTACAGGTTTCTTTTCATAGAGCAGTTTGCTAACACTGTTTTTATGGAATCTGCAATGGGATATTCAGGAGCTCCTAGCAGCCTACAGTGAAAAAGGAAATAACTTCAGATAAAAACTGGAGAGAAACATTTTCAACAATGGTTTTGTGACTTGCGTATTCATCTGAAAGAGTTTAACTTTTTCGTTGATTGAACACTTCAGCATCACTGTTTTTGTGGTATCTCAGAGGATATATTTGGGAGCACATGGAAACCTATGGTTAAAAAGGAAATATCCTCAGATATTAACTAGAAAGAAGTTTTTGAGAAACCGCTTTGTGATATGTTAATTCATCTCATAGAGTTACATGATTCATTCCATGGAGCAGTTTGTTACCATTGTTTTTGGGGATTCTGAGAAGGGATATATTGGATCGCATTGAAGCCTACAATGACACAGGAAATTTTCTCGGATAAAAACTAGAAAGAAACTTTCTGAAAAAGTTATTTGTGATGTGTGAATTCATCTCAGAGAATTACACCTTTCTTTTCATGGAGCCAATTGCTAACACTGTTTTCATGTTATTTGCCAACGGATATTTGGGAGCTCATCAAGGCCTATGGTGAAAAACAAAATATCCTCAGATTAAAACTAGAAAGAAGCTTTCTGAGAAACTGCTTTGTGATGTGTGAATTCATCTCACAGAGCTACACCGTTCTTTTCATGGAGCTGCTTGATAACACTGTTTTCGAGGAATCTGCAATAGGATATTTGGGAGGGCGATGAAGCCTACTGTGGAAAAGGAAACATCCTCAGAAAAAAAGCCAAGAAGAACTTTCTGCAAAACTTCTTTGTGATGTTTGAATTCATCTCACAGAGTTACACTGTTCTTTTCAATCACTTAGCAGTTTGGTAACACTGTTTTCTTGCAATCTGCAATGGGATATTTTGGAGTGCACAGCAGCATATGGTGACAAAGGAAATATCCTCATATAAAAAGTAGAAAGAAGCCTTCTGAGAAACCGGTTTGTGATGTGTTAATTTATCTCAAAGAGTTACACGATTCTTTTCATTTAGCAGTTTGGTTGCACTGTATTTGGGAATCTGAGAAGAGATATTTGGGATCACATTGAAGCCTATGTTGACAAAGTAAATATCCTCACATAACAACTAGAAGGACGCTTTCTGAGAAAGTTCTTTGTGATGTGTGAATTAACCTAATAGACTTAAACCATTCTTTATATTGAGCAGTTTGATAACCCTGTTTTCGTGGGATCTGCAACAGGATATTTGGGAGCACATTGAATCCTATGGTTGCAAAGGAAATATCCTCCAATAATAAACCGAAAAGAAGCTTCTTGAGAGATTGCTTTGGGATGTGTGAATTGATCTCACAGAGTTATACTGTTCTTTTCAATGAGCAGTTTACTAACACTGTTTACTTGGAATCTGCACTAGGATATTTCAGAGCACATTGAAACCTATGGTGACAAAGAAATATCCTCAGATAAAAACCAAAAAGATGCTTTCTGAGGAACTTCTGTGTATTATGTGAATTCATCTCATAGAGTTACACTGTTCTCTTCAATGATCAGTTTGATAACACTGTTTTAGTGGAATATGCGATACGATATTTGTTAGCGCATTGAAGCCTATGGTGACAAATGAAATGTCCTCAGATAAAAACTAGAAGGAAACTTTCTAAGAAACTGCTTTGTGATGTGTGAATTCATCTCACAGAGTGACACTGTTCTTCTCATTGAGTAGTTCGCTGAAACTGTTTTCTTGGAATCTGCAATGGGATATTTCGGAGTGCATTGGAGCTTATGGTTCCAAAGGAAATATTTTCAGATTAAAACCAGAAAGAAGCTGGGTGCGGTGGCTCATACCTGTAATCCCAGCACTTTGCAAGGCTGAGGTGGGCAGATCACAATGTCAGGAGATGGTGACCACCTTGGCTAACACAGTGAAACCCTATCTCTACAAAAAATACAAAAAAATCAGCCGGACATTATGGCGGGTGCCTGTAGTCCCAGCTACTCGGGAGACTGAGGCAAGAGAATGGTGGAATGGTGCGAAATCAAGAGGCGGAGGTTGCAGTGAGCTGAAATCATTCCACTGCACTCCAGCCTGGGCGACAGAGCCAGATTTTGTCTTAAAAAAAAAAAAAACAGAAAAAACTTTTCCAAAAATTCTTTGTGGCATGTGATTTCATCTCACAGAGCTACACCTTTCTTTTCATGGAGCAGTGTGCTAGCACTGTTTTCGTGGAATCTGCAAAGTGATATATGCGAAAGCATTCAGGCTTATGGTGAAAAAGGAAATATCCTGAGATAAAAACTAGAAAGAAGCTTTCTGAGATATTTTTGATGTATCAATACAACTCACAGAGGTTCAGCTTTCTTTTCTTGGAGCAGTTTGCTAACACTGTTTGCATGGAATCTGCAAAGAATATTTGGGAGTGCATTGAAACCTATCGTGAAAAAGGAAATATCCTCAGATAAAAACCAAAAAGAGGCTTTCTGAGAGACTGTTTTCTGATGTGTGAATTCATCTCACAGAGTTACACTGTTTTTTTCATTGAGCAGTTTACTAACAGTGTTTTCTTGGAATATGCAATGAGATATTTCAGAGCACATTGAAGCTTAGGGTGACAAAGGAAGTATGCTCATGTAAAAACTAGAAAGAAGTTTTCTGAGGAAATGATTTGTGACGTGTAAATTCATCTCACAGAGTTACAGAATTCTCTTCATGGAGCAGCTTGGTATCACTGTTTTTGGGGAATATGAGAAGGGATATTTTGGATTGCAGTGAAGCCTATGGAGACAAAGGAAATATTCTCAGTTAGAAACTAGAAGGAAGATTTCTGAGAAAGTTCTTTGTGATGTGTGAATTGATCTCATAGAGTGACAGCTTTCTTTTCATGGAGGAGTTTGCTAACACTGTTTTCATGGAAACTGCAAAGGGATATTTGGGAACGCCTTGAGGCCTACCTTGAAAAAGGAAGCATCCACAGATAAAAACTAGACAGAAGCTTTTGGAGAAATTGCTTTGTGTTGTGTTAATTCATCTAACAGAGTTACACACTTTTCAGACAGCAGTTTTCTAATACTGTTTATGTGGAAGCTGCAAAGCGATATATGGGAGCGACTTGAGGACTATGGTGAAAAAGGAAATATCCTCAGGTAAAAACTAGAAAGAAGCTTTCTGAGAAACTGCTATGTGATGTGTGAATTCATCTCACAGAGTTACATGGTTCTCTTCAATTAACAATTTGTAAACACTGCTTTCATGGATCTGCAAAGGGATATTTGGGAGAGCATTAAAGCCTATATTGAAAAAGAAAATATCATCTGATAAAAACCAAAAGAAGGTTTCCGAGAAACTACTTTGTGATGCGTGAATTCATTTCATGGAGTTACACTGTTCTTTTCATTTACCACATTGTTAACACTCTTTTCTTGGATTCTGCAATGGGACATTTCCGAGCGCATTGAAGCTTATGGTGACAAAGGAAATATCCTCATATAAAAACGAGAAAGAAGCATACTGAGAAACTGCTTTATGTTGTGTTAATTCATCTCACAGAGTTACACGATTCTGTTCATAGATCACTTAGGTAGCACTGTTTTTGGGGAATCTCAGAAGGGATAGTTTTGATCTCCTTGAAGCCTATGGTGACAAAAGAAATATGCTCAGATTAAAACTAGAAAGAAGCTTTCTGAGAAACGTTTTTGTGATGTGTGAATTCATCTCACAGAGTTACACCTTTCTTTTCATGGAGGAGCTTGTTAATACTGGTTTCCTGGAATCTGCAAAGGGATATTTGGGAGCGCACTGAGGCCTAGGATATATCCTCAGATAAAAACTAGAAAGAAGCTTTCCAAGAAACAACTTTGTGATGTGTGAATTCATCTCACAGAGTTACACCATCCTTTTCATGGAGTAGTTTGGTAGCGTTGCTTTTGTGGAATCAGAGAAGGGATATTTTGAACTGCATTGAAGCCTAAGATGACAAAGGAAATATCCTCAGATAGAAACTAAAAAGAAGCTTTCTGAGAAAGTTCTTTTTGATGTGTGAAATCATTTCATCAAGTTACACCTTTGTTTTCTTGGAGCTGTTTCATAACACTCTTTTAGTGGAATCTGCAATAGGCTTTTTGGGAGCACATTGAAGCCTATGGAGTCAAACAAAATATGCTCAGATATAAACCAAAAAGAAGCTTTATGAGAAACTGCTTTGTGATGCATGAATTCACCTCACTGAGTAACACTGTTCTTTTCATTGAGAAGTTTGCTAATACTTTTTTCTTTTAATCTGCAATGGAATATTCGGGAGTCCATTGAGGAATATGGTGAAAAAGGAAATATCCTCAGATAAAAACTAGAAAGAAGCTTTCAGAGAAACTTATTTGTGATGTGTGCATTCATCTCATAGATCTAAACGTTTCTGTTGAGGGAGCACTTTGGCATCACTGTATTTGTGGTTTCTGAGAAGGGATATCTGAGAGTGCATTGAAGCCTATGGTGGCAAAGGAAATATCCTCAGACAACAACCAACAAGAAGCTTTCTGAGAAACGGCTTTATGATGTTTGAATTCATCTCACAGATTTACACCTTGCTATACATGGAACAGTTTACTAACACAATTTTCATGGAATCTGCAAAGGAACATTCCTAAGTGCATTGAGGTAAATGATGAAAAAGGAAATATCCTCAGACTAAAAATAGAAAAAAGCTTTCTGACAAACTGCTTTGTGAACTGTGAATTCATCTGACAGACTTACATGACTCTTTTCATGGAGCAGTTTGGTAGCACTCTTTTTGGAGAATCAGAGAAGGGATAATTTGGATCGCATTGAAGACTATGGTGACATAGGAAATATCCTCACATAAAATCTAAAAAGAAACTTTCTGAGAAACTTCCTTGTGCTTTGTGAATTCATCTCACAGTGTTACACCGTTCCTTTCATAGAGAAGTTTGCTAACACTTTTTTCGTGGAATCTGCGATACGATATTATGGAGCTCATTGAGGCCTATGGTGAAAAAGGAAATATTCTTATATAAAATCTACAAAGAAGCTCTCTGAGAAACTGCTTTCTGATGCCTGAATTCATCTCACAGAGTTACACCATTTTTTTCTTGGAGCAGTTTGGTAGCACTGTTTTTGCAGAATTTGACAATGGATATTTTGGATTGCGTTGAAGCCTATAGTGAAAAAGGAAATATCTTCCGGAAAAAAACAAGAAAGAAGTCCTGTGAGAAATTTATTTGTGATGTGTGAATTCATCTCACAGAGTTCCACCTTTCTTTTCTGGAGCAGTTTGCAAGCACTGTTTTTGGGGAATCTGCAAAGTGATGTACGGGAACGCATTGAGGCCTATGGTGTGAAAGGAAGTATCCTCAGATAAAAACTGGAAAGAAGTTTTCTGAGAAACTAACTTCAGATGGGTGAATTCATCTCACAGAGATACACTCTTGTTTTCATTGAGCAGTTTGATAACACTGCTTTCGTGGAATCTGAAATAGGATATTTTGGAGTGCACTGAAGCCTATGGTAACAAAGTAAATTCCCTCAGAGAAAAACCAAAAAGAAGCTTTCTGATAAACTGCTTTGTGATGTATGAATTTGTCTCACGGATTTACACCTTCCTTTTAATTAAGGAGTTTGCTAACACTGTTTTCCTGGAATCTGCAAAGGGATATTCACAAGCCCATTTAGGTCTATGGTGGTAAAGGAAATATCCTCAGACAAAAACTAGAAAGAAGTTTTCTGAGAAATTGTTTCATGATGTGTGAAATCCTCTCTCAGAGTTACACCATTACTTTCAATGAACAGTTTGATAACACTGTTTTTGAGGAATCTGCAGTAGAATATTTGGGAGCCCATTGAAGCCTATGGTGGCAAAGGAACTATCATCAGATAAAAGCCAAATAGAAGCTTTCTGTGAAACGGCTTTGTGATGTGTGAATTCACCTCATAGAGTTACAACAGTCTTTTCATTGAGAAGTTTGCTAACAGTTTTTTCGATTATTCTGCAAAGGGATATTCGAGAGCACCTTGAGGAATATGTTGAAAATGCTAATATACGCAGATAAAACTAGAAAGAAGGTTTGTGAGAAACAGCATTGTGATATGTGAATTCATCTCACAGAGTTACACCTCTCCTTTCATGAAACAGTTTGCTAGCACTCTTTCGTGGGATCTGCAAAGGGATATTTGGGAGTGTGCTGAAGCCTATAGTGAAAAAGGAAATATCCTCAGATAAAAAGTAGAAAAAATCTTTCTGAGAAACTGCCTTGTTATGTGTGAATTCATCTCACAGAGTTCCACTGTTCTTTTCATTGAGCAGTTTGTGAACACTGTTTTCGTGGAATCTGCAATAGGATATTTGGGAGCGCATTGAAACCTATGGTGACAAAGGAAATATCCTCAGATCAAAACTAGAAAGAAGCTTTATAAGAAACTCTTTTGTGATTTGTTAATTCATCTCACAGAGTTACAGGTTTGTTTTCATGGAGCAGTTTGTTAGTACTGCTTTTATGGAATTTGCAATGGGATATTTGGAAGCTCCTAGCAGCCTAAGGTGATAAAGGAAATAACTTCAGATAAAAACTGGAGAGAAACTTTTCCAGAAACGGTTTTGTGATGTGTGTATTCATTTAAAAGAGTTTAACTTTTTCTTTGATTGAACACTTCGGCATCACTGTTTTTGTGGTATACAAGAGGAGATATTTGGGAGCACATTGAAGTCTATGGTTATAAAGGAAATATCCTCAGATTTGAACTAGAAAGAAGCTTTCTGAGAAACTCCTTTGTGATGGGTGAATCCATCTCACAGAGGTTCAATTTTGTTTTCATTGAGCAATATGGTAACACTGAATTGTGGAACCTGCAAAGGGATATTTGGGAGTGCATAGAGTCCAATGACATAAAAGGAAATATCTTCAGGTAAAAATTGGAGAGAAGCATTTTGAGAAACTCCTTTGTGATTAGTGCATTATCTCATAGAGCAAAATGTTTCTGTTGAGGGAGTACTTTGGCATCACAGTTTTGGTGGTGTCTGAGAAGGGATATTTGGGAGCACATTGAAGCCTATGTTGAAAAAGGAAATATCCTCAAAAACTGGAAAGAACCTTTCTGAGAAAGTACTTTGTGATGTTTACACAGACTTACAACTTCATCTACAGACTTACAACTTTCTTTTCATGGAGCAGTTTGCTAACACTGTTTACTTGGAATCTGCAAGGGACATTTGGGACAACATTGAAGCCTGTGGTGAAAAAGGAAATATCCTCAGATTAAAACCAGAAAGAAACTTTTTATGATACTGCTTTGTGATGTGTGAATTCATCTCACAGCATTACACTGTTCTTTTCATTGAGCAGTTTGCTAACACTCTTTTCTGGCAATCTGCAATGCGATATTTTGGACCACATAGGAGCTTATGGTCACACATTAAAATCCTCATAGAAAAAGTAGAAAGATGCTTTCTGAGAAACGGCTTTGTGATGTGCTAATTCATCTCACAGAGTTACATGATTCTATTCATAGGTCAGTTTAATAGCACTGTTTTGAGGAATCTGAGAAGGAATATTTTGGATCACCTTGAAGCCTACAATGACACAGGAAATATTCTCAGATAAAAACTAGAAAGAAACTTTCTGAAAATGTTCTTTGTGATGTGTGAATTCATCTCAGAGAGTTACACCGTTCTTTTCATGGAGCCTATTGCTAACAATGTTTTCCTGTTTTCTGCAAAGGGATATTTGGGAGTACATCGAGGCCTATGGTGAAAAACAAAATATCCTCAGATTAAAACTAGAAATTAGCTTTCTGAGAAACTGCTTTGTGATGTGTGGTTTCATGTCACAGAGTTACACTGTTCTTTTCATTGAGAAGTTGGCTAACACTGTTTTCGTGGAATCTGCAAAGGGATATTTGGGAGCGCATTGAGCCCTATAGTGGAAAAGGAAATATCCTCAGGTAAAAACTAGAAGAAGCTTTCTGAGAAACTGAATTGTGACGTGTGACTTCATCTCACAGAGTTACACTGTTCTTTTCATTGAGCTGTGTGATAACACTGTTTTCCAGGAATCTGCAATAGGATATTTGGAAGGGCATTGAAGCCTACTGTGAAAAAGGAAACATCCTCAGAGAAAAACCAAGAAGAAGCTTTCTGTGAAACTTCTTTGTGATGTTTGAAGTCATCTCACATAGATACATTGTTCTTTTCATTTAACAGTTTGGTAACACTGTTTTTTTTTTTTTTTTTTTAACTCTGCAATGGGATATTTTAGAGTGCACAGAAACTTATGGTGACAAAGGAAATATTCTCATATAAAAAGTAGAAAGAAGCTTTCTGAGAAACTGCTTTGCGATGTGTTAATTTATCTCAAAGGGTTACACAATTCTTTTCATTTAACAGTTTCGTTGCACTGTTTTTGGGGAAGCTGAGAAGGGATAATTGGAATCGCATTGAAGCCTGTGTTGACAAAGTAAATATCCTCAGATAAAAACTAGAAAGAAACTTTCTGAGAAAGTTCTTTGTGACATGTGAATTAACCTAACAGACTTAAACCATTCTTTATATTGAGCGTTTTGATAACCCTGTTTTCGTGGAATCTGCAATACGATATTTGGGAGCGCATTGAATCCTATGGTGACAAAGGAAATATCCTCAGATAAAAACTAGAAAGAAGCTTTCTGAGAAAGTTCTATGTGACGTTGAATTAACCTAACAGACTTAAACTATTCTTTATATTGAGCATTTTGATAACCCTGTTTTCATGGAATCTACAATATGATATTTGGGAGCGCATTGAATCCTATGGTGACAAAGAAAATATCCTCAGATAATAAACCAAAGAGAAAATTTCTGATAGATTGCTTTGAGATGTGTGAATTGATCTCACAGATTTACACTGTTCTTTTCAATGAGCAGTTTACTAACACTGTTTTCTTGGAATCTGCACTAGGATATTTCGGAGCACATTGAAACCTATGGTGAAAAAGAAATATCCTCAGATAAAAATCAAAAAGATGTTTTCTGAGAAACTTCTTTGTAATGTGTGAATTCATCTCACAGAGTTACACTGTTCTGTTCAATGAGCAATTTTATAACTCTGTTTTCATGGAATACACAATAGGATATTTGTTAGTTCATTGAAGCCTATGGTGACAAACGAAATGTCCTCAGATAAAGACTAGAAGGAAGCTTCCTAAGAAATTGCGTTGTGATGTGTGAATTCATCTCACAGAGTGACACTGTTCTTCTCATTGAGCAGTTTGCTGAAACTGTTTTCTTGGTATCTGCAAAGGGATATTTCGGAGCACGTTGAAGCTTATGATCACAAAGGAAATATTCTCAGATAAAAACCAGAAAGAAGCTTTCTGAGAAAGTTCTTTGTGATATATGATTTCATCTCACCGAATTACACTTTTCTTTTCATGGAGCACTTTGCCAGCACTGTTTTCATGGAATCTGCAAAGGGATGTATGGGAGTGCATTGAGGCCTATGATGATAAAGGAAATATCCTCAGATAAAAGCTAGAAAGAAGCATTCTGAGAAACGGTGATGTCATGTGTTAATTCATCTCACGGAGTTACACGATTCTTTTCATGTAGCAATATGGTAACAATGTATTTGGGGAATCTGAGAAGGGATATTTTGGATCACATTGAAGCCTATGGTGACCATGGAAATATCCCGAGATAAAAACGAAAAAGAAGTTATCCATTAAGCTAGCTGCTTTCTGATGTGTGAATGTATCTCACAGGGTTACAAGGTTCTTTTCATTGAGCAGTTTGCTCACATAGTATTCTTGGAATCTGCAATGGGTTTTTTCACAGCACACTGAAGCTTGTGATGACACAGGAAATATCCTCAGACAAAAACTAGAAAGAAGCTTTCTGAGAAACTGTTTTGTGACTTGTGAATTCATCTCACAGAGTTACACCTTTGTTTTCATGGAGCAGTTTTGTGGCACTGTTTTTTGGAATCTGAGAAGGGATATTTTGCATCGGTTTGAAACCTATGCTGATGAAGGAAATATCCTGAGATAAAATCTATAAAGAAGCTTTCTAAGGAACTTCTTTTTGATGTGTGAATTCATCTCACAGTGTTACACGTTTCTTTTCATGGAGAAATTTGGTCGCACTGTATCTGGGGGATCTGAGAAGGGATATTTTGAGTTGCATTCAAGCCTATGGAAATATCCTCAGATAAGTAATAGAAAGAATTTTTCTGAGAAACTGTTTTGTGATGTGTTAATTCATCTTACATAGTTATACGATTCTTTTCTTGGAGCAGTTTGGTAACAGTGTTTTTATAGAATCTGCAAAGGGATATTTGGCAGCGCATTGAAGGCTAATGTGACAAAGGAAATATCCTGAGATAAAAACCAAAAGAAGGTTTTCGATAAGCTACTTCATGATGTGTGAATTCATCTCACAGAGTTACACTGTTCTTTTCAATGAGCAGTTTACTAACACTGTTTTCTTGGAATCTGCACTAGGATATTTCGGAGCACATTGAAACCTATGGTGACAAAGAAATATCCTCAGAGAAAAGTTCTAAAGAAACTTTCTGAGAAACTGCTTTGTGATTTGTGAATTCATTGCACAGAGTTACATGATTCTTTTCATGGAGCAGTTTGGTAGAACTGTTTTTGGGAAATCTGAGAATTGATATTTTGAATTGCATTGAAGCTTAGGGTGACAAAGGAAATATCCTCAGATAAAAACTAGAAGGAAGCTTTCTGAGAAGCTTCTTTTTGATGTATGAATTCATCTCAGAGAGTTACACCTTTCTTTTCATGGAGGAGATTGCTAACACTGTTTTCATTGGATCTGCAAAGGATATTTAGGAGCACTTTGAGGCCTATGGTGAAAAAGAAAAAGTATCATCAGATAAAAACAAGAAAGAAGTTTTCTAAGAAACTGCTTTGTGATGTGCGAATTCATCTCATAGAGTTACACTCTTCTTTTCAATGAACAGTTTGATAACACTGTTTTCTTGGAATCTGCAATGGGATATTTCAGACTGCATTGAACCTTATGGTGACAAATAAGATATCCTCATTTAAAAACTGGAAAAAAGATTTCTGAGAAACTGCTTTGTGATGTCCTACTTCATCTCAGAGTTACACGATTCTTTTCATGGGTCAGTTTGGTAGCACACTTTTTGTGGAATCTGAGATGCTATATGTTGGATCACTTTGAAGAATATGGTGACAAAGCAAATATCCTCAAATAAAAACTAGAAAGAAGCCTTCTGAGAAACTTCTTCATGGTGTGTGAATTCATCTCACAGAGTTACACTCTTCTTTTTATTGAGCAGCTTTTGAACACTATTTTCTTGAAATCTGTAGTGGGATAGTTCAGAGCACATTGAAGCTTAAGGGGACAAAGGAAATATCCTCATATAAAAATTAGAAAGAAGCTTTCTGAGAAACTGCATTGTGTTGTGTTAATTCATCTCACAGAGTTACATGATTATTTTCGTGGATCTGTTTGGTAGAACTGTTTTTGGGGACTCTGAGAAGGGATATTTTGAAATGTATTGAAGCCTATCATTACAAAGGAAATATCCTCAGATAAATACTAGGAAGAAACTTTCTTTTTTGTTTTTATTTTTCATTTTTTATTTTTGAGACCAAGTCTTGCTCTGTCGCCCAGGCTGGAGTGCAGTGGCATAAACTCAGCTCACTGCAACCTCCGCCTCCTGGGTTCACTCTATTCTCCTGCCTCAGCCTCCTTAGTAGCTGGGACTATAGGCACTCGCCACTACACCTGGCTATTTTTTTGTATTCTTTAGTAGAGATGGGGTTTCACTGTGTTAGCAAGGATGGTCTTGATCTCATGACATCGTAATCCACCCACCTCAGCCTCCTAAAGTGCTGGGATTACAGACGTGAGCCACCGTGCCCGGCCCAGAGGAAACTTTCTGAGAAAGTTGTTTGTGATGTGTGAATTCATCTCACAGATTTACACTTTTCTTTTCATGGAAGAGTTTGATAACACTGTTTTCGTTGAATCTGCAAAGGGATATTTGGGAGTGCATTGAGGCCAACAGTGTAAAAGCAAATATCCTCAGTTAAAAACTGGAGAGAATCTTACAGAGAAACTGCTCTGTG